>NC_064619.1:278138198-278763198 GCF_023898315.1 Schistocerca nitens | reverse complement strand
AGTGACTTCTGAAATAAATGCATAATTGAATCTACAAAGAAATACCTGGCCCTAAACTGCATTTTCACTTACCTCGTGTCTTGACAAATATTTCTTCAGATTTCCCGAAAGCGGCATAGAGCAGCAAAGCAACATTGAAAAAAACTACGACTGAAAATTCCGCATCACAATGTTAAATATGCGTACGTATGTAATAAAATGAATGAAGGGTAGGAATTTTAGCTGGTGAGAAATGAATTCTGTCAAAATTCAAATGAAACTCTATATTCAGAAGTAATGCGTTAAAAATCGAATGAATGTTCACAATAGTATTTTCATAATATGACTTTAAGGAATACCAGCCGAGTGGCCGATCGGTTCTAGGCGTTTCAGTCTGGAACCGCGCGACCGCTACGGTCGCAGGTTCAAATCCTGCCTCGGGCATGGATGTGTGTGATGTCCTTAAGTGAGTTAGGTTTAAGTAGTTCTAAGTTCTATGGGACTGAGGACCTCAGTTGTTAAGTCCCATAGTGCTCAGAGCCATTTGAACCATCTGAACTTTAATGAATAACTTTAAGCATCTCATCTTCCTGTCACAGCAGTCCACATAACAATCCTACTATCGAAGCTTGAGTGCTAATCTCAGTGTCTCGACATTCCAGAAAAACTCAGAAATAATCTCCGTAGCTTTTCGCTCCGTGATCGCAACAAATATATTCATACTCCTATTCCATCAATCCCATATCACACTTAGAAAGATATACATCTGCTACTCAACACTGCTCAACTTAGAATATTTTTAACTTTCTAGCTCTCCCAGGTAGAGACGGGGTAGTAACAAAATTATGCTGTAGCAATAGTCAAAGATTACTGAACTACATGGTTTTGCTCTATGTGAGCTATGCATATCGATATTCACGTAAGAAACATAATTTATAGAGGACATAAATAATATGCATACCTCACAACGCAAACACGCAGACGCACACACACACACACACACACACACACACACACAGACATACGCACACACAGCCAGTGCCTCACCACCCACACTCCCTCCAGCCCTACACCAACAGCCCACTCTACTCTCCCTGAATCCCTCAGTCAGTTCCCATTACCCCTCAGTCAGCTCTATAGCATGTGATCAAGATCAGTGCAAACATGCGCAGTTTTCTACAGTATAGGTTATTGGCAAAACAATATTTACTGGAGAAACCTATACCATGTGGATTTAGTACATATAGAGCCAAAAATATAACTGTAAATAGCAATAGCTAGATCTAAACAAACTGCCAAGGAATCACTATAACTCTTACGTCAAATTAAATAATTTCATATGTATTGTAGACCACTGAAGATGCCTACCGTGAATGGGCGAAACATGTCTTGTAGAATAAATTTCATTTGCAAAAGTCGGAAGATTTCTTATCTTTATGATAATCATAATTGAAGTTATTATTAGCAACTGAGGAAAATGGCTGCAAATATTAAAAATATTAATGCGATCTGTTCCGCGAGGTTTCATAGAAATACCTCAATAACAATGCAACTAATCCTAATTTGACGCTAGATTGCAGGAGTATTGTTGAAACCCAACTCAAACTTCTCACTGGTGCACGTCTTCTGTCACAGCAATCTAAGGCCATATAATTTTTCTACAGTCGCTGCTCACCCTGGCTTCTCGACAACAATGCGGTATATCTGGGACCACGAGGTTGCAGTGGAGACTGGTAGTACCAAGAGTCCCCACGGCTTGGTACTAGCTCTAATTTTCCACTGTACTTCAATCACCAGTGGCCAGTTCTGTTCTGTTGCAAATACAATGTGAATGTTGATTATCATTTCATGCCTGCTGACTGCTTGTGTCAGCTCACAAATCTCTAACATCCATACGCATGCAGCTACAATCTGACTGCAAATTTCGTCCTCCTCAGCACCCCGGAAATGGGATTTAAACAAACGATTTCCTTATACCACCGATTTCAGTATCCTCGACGAGGAGGGGCGGGAAACAGCTTCATTTGGTTCTAGAAAACTGAGATTTTTTTTATCTTGACTGTGATACACTTAGCATTTCTAGGAAACCAAACAAATTAAAACAGGTAACACTTTTTATTAGGCTGTATTGGATCCCAAACTTCAAACCTGCAAAAAAAAAAAAAATAATTAAAGACACACTACGCGATCAAAGGTAAACGGACATCTGGCTGAAAGTTCGTGGCGCCCTCCATCGGTAATGATGGAATTCAATATGGTGTTGGCCCACACTTAGGCTTTATGACAGCTTTCACTTTCGCAGGCATCCACTCAATCAGGTGCTGGAAGGTTTCTTGGGGAATGGCAGCCCATTCTTCACGAAATGCTGCACTGAGGAGAGGTATCGATGTCAGTCAGTGAGGCCTGTCACGAAGTCGGCGTTCCAAAACATCCCAAAGGTGTTCTGCAGGATTCAGGTCAGGACTCTGTGCAGGCCAGTCCATTACAAGGATATTATTGTCGTGTAACCACTCCGCCACAGGCCGTGCATTATGAACAGCTGCTCGATCATGTTGAAAGATGCAGTCGCCATCCCCGAATTGCTCTTCAACAGTGGGAAGCAAGAAGGTGCTTAAAACATCATTGCACGCCTGTGCTGTGATAGTGCCACGCAAAACAACAAGGGGTGCACCCCTCTCCATGAAAAACACGACCACGCCATAACACCACCGCTTCCGAGTTTTACTGTTGGCACTACACACGCTGGCAGATGACGTTCACCGGGCATTCGCCATACCCTCACCCTGCCATCGGATCGGCACATTTGTGTACCGTGATTCGTCACTCCACACAACGTTTCTCCACTGTTCAGTCATCCAGTGTTTACGCTCCTTACACCAAGCGAGGCGTCGTTTGGCATTTACCGGCGTGATGTGTGGCTTATGAGCATCAGCTCGACCATGAAGTCCTAGTTTTCTCAGCTCCCGTCTATCTGTCATAGTACTTGCAGTGGATCCTGATGCAGTTTGGAATTCCTGTGTGATGGTCTGGATAGATGTCTGCCTATTACACATTACGACTCTCTTCAAGTGTCGGCGGTCTCTGTCGGCCAACAGACGAGGTCAGCCTGTACGTTTGTGTGCTGTACGTGTACCTCCATGTTTCCGCTTCACTGTCACATCGGAAACAGTGGACCTAGGGATGTTTAGGAGTATGAAAATCTCGCCTACAGACGTATGACACAAGCAGCACCCAATAACCTGACCACGTTCGAAGTCTGTGAGTTCCGCGAAGCGTCCCATTCTGCTCTCTGACGAGGTCTAATGACTACTGAGGTCGCTGATATGGAGTACCTGGTAGTAGGTGGCAGCACAATGCAGCTAATATGAAAAACAGATGTTTTTGGGGGTGTCAGGATACTTTTGATCACATAGTGTATCTGCTTGCTGAGTCTAACTACTTCCAGGAAACTGTAAGTCCAAGATACATTCAATTATTTAATATTTCTCATAAGCATTACATTAGCAGCAAAGATTATTCAAGTTGTTTTTATCTCAAACTGACACCTGACATTAATTAACGTCTTCAAAGAAGATAAGACGTCGACGTGGTACATTAGTCACTGGGTAGCATGGAAAACAAGACGGAAGGAAAGATGTCATTTGGAAGGAGTTGGGTCAAAAACTAAGCTACCTCTCCGGACAAAAGCAATTGCTTTGATCATACTGCGCCCGCCAGCGACGAATCACAGCACAGTCGTTGCGTATGGAGGCGTGGCTGTAGTTTGGTTAACATTCTGAGGAATAGTTCAGGAAGAATCGTTTCGGCCAGAGGACAAGAGAGTCTCGTTTCCTGTTCTTCCGATTAGGGTCTGACCAGGCAAACACGTCGCGCCGGCTGTATTACGAAAACGGCTCCTAGACCTGTAACTGGCTTGTTGCCGGGCAGACAGAACGGGAAGTCCCGTCTCTTGTCTCGTCGTAGCGTCTCGACTCGACACATACGCCGCGAAAGTCGCTGAATTTCTAAAGGGTCAGACCCTTCGGCCTTGCAGTCGTAACCAACCTTTTGTGAACACGTTACAAAAGGGGTCCCCGGCTGTTTTCGGCTGGGCTGAAAAGGAAGAAAGCGGCTCCCCACAGTCTGAATCCACCCATACGAAAACCTAACAGGAGTGCGAGAAGCTACGGTGGACTCTCATGTATCCTGCCAAATGTGGTGAAAGGTCAAGCCGGATAACAGAAAGCCTGATAGTCTTGGTTCCATAAATTATCTCTTCCGGCATCAGCCGTGTCATTCAGCCCCCTTTGTTTTGTACCAAAATGCAATATTTTTAACTTTTCTGTCTTCTTACCTAATACATAGCAACCGACCAATCAACCAACCAACCCGCCATCCATCACTGGCAGTAAGCTCTGAACATTCTCCTTGTCTTTACCGCTGAAATAGCAACATTTTTTCTACAACATCGGTCCAGTAACGAGCAAACCTCTTTCTCTTAAATGTTCATTCCACAAAAATAAATTTTTCTCAACTTCTTTATACTGTCCTCTCGTCACGGTTTTCATTATTTTTATTCCACTTCCACTAGGTTTGGGAAGTACAACATTTTTCAATTCCTACTGGATTTTTTATCCAGTCTCCAGCAAAAGTTCTTCCTACCCCACAACTCGAAAGCAATAATTTTGGATGCTGCCCAGAATCCAGTCGCATTACAGCACCTAACTTACGATAAATCTCTTTTTTGTTTATCACCCATTTCGAACATTCTAATTAAAACACAAAGGGCCTCAAAAACAACAATATAACAACACACGCTCCTTGGGCGTGTAATATGCAACTGAAGAAACACAGGCTTGCCAACATAGCTCCTCTCTACGGGTGCTGTTGTTTGTGAGCCCTAGAAGAGGACTTCTAAGTACCATTTATTGATGAGTGGTTCCAGTCATTTATTCAGTATTAACAATACCGTATGTATATAAAACATTTTTGAAGGACAAATAACCCACTTGCTTAAGCTTTGTATAAGTACAGTTAACACAGTAAATTAATCCTCATTTTATCACGGAGAAGTATTATTATGCTATTAATTAAGGAAGGCGGATTAAATAGTGTGGATAGTACGGACACCGAACAGTCACGAGCCGGATAGTCTGGAGTCTACTGTATTTACCTTATGAACGATTACAGCTGCTCAACTATTACATTACAGAGATGTATCTGAGCTACACGGAAACTGGGATGCTGTAACGCATTATTCATCGATCTCGTGCAATTGTTTGTCATTTCTGATTACTATTGTCATATATTCTCTAGCAGGCTAACATAGGAAATATATATGAAACCAGTCGGTCAGATAACTGAGACTTGTTTCACATTTTGTTACTGTAATCTGGTGAACAAGGCACCTATTTTCTACGTTACTGCGGTGCAAGACACTCAGATTTATTTCACATTTTGATTTTTTTTAGCTATACAGTGACTATCTGAGAATAATTTCATAATTGCTGAAATCACTCTAATTCATCATATATGCTGTAAGTAGGCTGTTTAGGTTTTTATGTTAGTAACACCATGTAGCGCTCTATATGAAAATCACTGACTGTACTGTGTGCAACCTGTGGCTGGTTTGCATTGTTGTAATTTGCTATTGTAGTGTTGGGGAGTCGGCTGTTAACAGCACGTAGAATTGCGCAGTTGGAGGTGAGCCGCCAGCAGTGGTGGATGTGGGAAGTGAGATGGCGGAGTTTTGAGAGTGGATGATCTGGACAGAGACAGTAAATTTGTAAGACTGGATGTCATGAACTGATATATATATATATATATATATATATATATATATATATATATATATATATATAATGACTTTTGAACACTATTAAGGTATATACATTGTTTGTTCTCTTTCAAAATCTTTCATTTGCTACCTATGCATATCAGTAGTTAGTGCCTTCAGTAGTTAGAATCTTTTATTTAGCTGGCAGTATTGGCACTCGTTGTATTGCAGTAGTTCGAGTAACTAAGATTTTTGTGAGGTAAGTGATTTGTGAAAGGTATAGTTAATTGTTAGTCAGGGCCATTCTTTTGTAGGGATTACTGAAAGTCAGATTGCGTTGTGCTAAAAATATTGTGTGTCACTTTAGTGAATGTCTGAGTATGTTCAGTTTTGCTCAGCTGTTTGAAAATCAAATAATGTCAGAGATTTATCAGGACAGTCATTCATTAAGTTTTCTAAGGGGACGTTTCATATTGCGACCCTGCCAGGATTCGAACCTGGAATCAGAGGATATGAACAAAAGAGTAGGGTTTAGGGACAAGAGGTATAGATAGGACTTTTTGGGAATAATGATGAATGAAGGGAGAAGTTTTGTTTGGAAAATACTGCAGTAAAACCCACCCTGTCTTTTCCTTTTGTGTTATCCCACTATGTGTTTGTGTGCCCTTGTGTATTTGTGTTCTTCCTGTCTTTATGTGTTTATCTGATGAGAGTTATATTGTAGAATTTTTCTAATAATATGTTATTTACTTTGTAAAGATGTTTAGACATTATTTATTCTGTTTTGTTTTAATGCTCATGTGTGAAGTTGATGTTTCAAAAGCTATTCTGATCTTTTACGTATTTGCTTAAGTCATAATTCCTGTAACACTGATGTATATGTTATTTCGATTCTTTTGTAAAGCCCATATCACTACAAATGTTATCTCAATTTTTATGTTCTTTAATGATGTATTTTGTACCTTTGTTATTGTATTCTCATGTTATAGTATTGTAATTGACACCAGTTCATCAAATTAAGTAACTTGTAAGCATTCATTTCACTGCACACATTTCTGTTGGTCATAGTATATGCACAATATGTGAAAAAAAAGAGGACTGTTAGTGCTCCCATGTGTGTTGATAATTCAGCAAGGGACTGGTTAACAGCATTGCTGGTTCTAAGGACAACTTCCAAAAACTTTGTGAGTGCACAAGTGGTGGTTATGGACTTGCTATATTGTCTGCAAGACTCTTCGATGAAGATTGTGCACCTGCACAGTAGCAACAGATGGCTGCTAGCCGTCTCTACAAGGAATGAAGTGGGTCTGCACCTTTGATGACCCACCAATACCATTATTTCTACAAGGACTGCAGTGGGTCTGCACCTCTGGTGGTCCACCAATACCATACTCTCTACCAGGACTACAGTGGGTCCGCTCTGTGATGACCTACATACCAATATTCTTCAAAACTTCGACTGACTCTGCTGTGGGTTTGCTCTGTTGTGGACCATTAGTCCATTACCTATCTGCATGTCAAGAGTCAGCATTATCTTTCTGTTGGAAGGACAACACCACTTCTTCAAGACTGCATGGAAATCCACTACTTCTGTGTGCATTTTCTTTTACTGCTCAGACTTTATGCATAAAATTGTAATTAATACTGTGATGAATGATCCGGACTGTCTTTATGGACTGTGAGAAAATTTTAGCTTTTGACCAACATTGTATCAATAAGTGTGTGCATTTGATATCTTTGTTATTGTAATTATGAACAATTTTATCAAATCATTATTGGCCACTGCCCAAAACAATTTGTAAAATTTTTTGTGGCGAGCATGGGGGCTACGTAAGTAGGCTGTTTAGGTTTTTATGTTGGTAATGCCACGTAGTACTCTGTATGAAAATCACTGGCTGTGCTGTGTGCAGCCTGTGGCTGGTTTGCATTGTTGTAATTTGCTATTGTAGTGTTGGGCAGTTGGCTGTTAACAACGTGTAGCGTTGCGCAGTTGGAGGTGAGCCGCCAGCAGTGGTGGATGTGGGGAGTGAGATGGCGGAGTTTTGAGAGCGGATGATCTGGATAGGGACAGTAAATTTGTAAGAATGGATGTCATGAACTGATATATATATATATATATATATATATATATATATATATATATATATAAAATGACTTTTGAACACTATTAAGGTAAATACATTGTTTGTTCTCTATCAAAATCTTTCATTTGCTAACTAAGCCTACCAGTATTTAGTGCCTTCAGTAGTTAGAATCTTTTATTTAGCTGGCAGTATTGGCACTCGTTGTATTTCAGTAGTTCGAGTAACGAAGATTTTTGTGAGGTAAGTGATTTGTGAAAAGTATAGTTTATTGCTAGTCAGGGCCATTCTTTTGTAGGGATTACTGAAAGTCAGATTTCGTTGCGCTAAAAATATTGTGTGTCACTTTAGTGAATGTCTGAGTACGTTCAGTTTTGCTCAGCTGTATGAAAATCAAACAATGTCAGAGGTTTATTAGGACAGTCATTCATTAATTTTACCAAGGGGACGTTTCAATGCTCTACATTCGTACTCCAGTGTGAAAAGTAGTGCTTATAATTATTTTTATCCTCACTGTTATTGATCTACTG
Source organism: Schistocerca nitens (assembly GCF_023898315.1). Taxonomy (NCBI): domain Eukaryota; kingdom Metazoa; phylum Arthropoda; class Insecta; order Orthoptera; family Acrididae; genus Schistocerca; species Schistocerca nitens. The sequence goes on along the minus strand of NC_064619.1, from coordinate 278,754,853 downwards.
CTTATCTTATTGCTGGAAACCGTCTCGTATCCTTGTGTGGCGTGGGATGAAATTCCAGTTGCTCGCAAAATAAAGTATTTCTATGGCGCCAATACCCTGGTCTTCTTACGACGTCCACACAGTGCTACATCGAATTGACATCGGTCTTCCAGGAACTTTCAGAGTGTCAAAGTCTTCAGGCTTCCAAGCCGTTGTCAGTGAAAGCCAAAACTTCGGGGTTTTATATCGCGTCAACCTTCTTCACTAGTACACGTTTCAACCTCTCCGCCGTAGTCTTCTTCGGACTCCTGACATCTTCAGCTGGCTATACATGGTCGAAACCGAGTGTAGCGTTCTCTTATCAAAGGATGTTTTCCCTCGTTTATTTCGAAAGAATGGAATTCCAGGGGAAAAATTTTCGTTGTGAATTTGGTGGACCATTGTTATTCGGTATTGATAACAAGTACTGGAAGATAGGCTAACGTTTACTAAAGTATTATTATCGTCCCGCTGACGTTTCTTGCTGCTAGTTTTTCGTATTCCTCGCGCACCGTCGCAGCATATTTACTTCCTTGATGGCGGCAAGTCACAATGCTGGAGGCCTATAGCCGTCGAAATTTCTTTAATTCCTACAGGTCTCAACGCCTTCTCGCACTCTCCCTTTGTAAAAGCAGATGACAACCAAAGGGGTCGTGCTTTGATGCTTTGAAAAGAAATGGCACCGCAAATCATAACTGCTGGGTGATGGGCCTATGGCGAGCGACAATCGGGTTGGTATCCCTCGCTTTCTAGGGCACCTCCAGACACGTCTTCGCCGGTAATCGGGCCTCAGTTAGAAGCGGGACTCTTCGCTGAAGACAAATCTACTTCACTTAATGAGAATTCGGCCGGATCTCTCTTCAGAAGAGAACTTTCGAGCATTATCGGCAGGGTCCTCCAACCAATTCGGTATTTTGACAATCCAGGGCGCCAATTGAACAGAATTTGGTATGATATCCCTCAGGACCAGAGGTGAACCTATTTACTCAAGTGCTTAATTTGTGAAGCTCTTTCTCTTGAATAAATTACCCAATTTTTCTGAAATTGTGATTATTTTCTTGTGTGTATATGTACATTACATCTACCGATTTCCGTCCCATTTGGATACTATCTTCGTGCTGTACCGTGGTTGTGCTAAAGCACAATTATTTCCATTTCATAAGAGTGGGTTGTACACATAATTTTCCAATCAAAAGGCGGCCAAAGTATCATTTAGAAAATTTTACGTGACTGTGTATCCCAGCTGCGAGAACTTAACAACGACCAATATCTCGAACGCATAACGTACCGCCTTTTTCCTGTATCCTTCATACCATGTTTACTTTCTGATTGCCAAATAAGACAAAAAACTGTATTTTTCTTCCACGATGTGTTTACCTGTTTCGTACTTGAAGACATTTTTATTTGGGTTCTTTTTATCTTTCATGCCGTTATTTATTCACAGGTTCGTAAAACCAAAATAATTTTTCATTTTCGGATATTAAAACCTAAATAATTTTTCTTTTTCGGATATTGGATCTTTTTTGGTGGGAGAATATTCGAAAGATATGTATCAAATCCTCGGGCGACCTTCGCAATACGTCACGAAAACGATGAGCTCAAGGAACTAACGCTTAAGATCACCAGAAAGCACAAACTCCACTACCACAACACGAATGAGCGAATATTCTGGACTATAATAACTTAGTCGAATGAATTTCTTGGAGGAACCCAACACTTCGTTCTACTTGCGGAGGACATCTTAAAGAGTGGTTGCAGCTGTTATTAATGTCCTATTCGCTACCGTCGATACTGTACGTTCATGAGGAAGGTAATTTAAAAATTTTAAACTTTCATGGTTGGTTCTGACGCAACGCTTCCTTGTATAATCTCAACTGCGTGAAATTGTCCGTCCTTTTCGTATCAACCCTTTTTACATGTAACAAATTCAATTGAGTGAGGAAATCTTTGAGATTAGCTGACAGCCTCTGCTTCTTGGCTATAGAAATCTGCCTTCGAGCGACTTTTACTGAGCACCACACAGAGGACAGGTGTGATTTATGGAATGTCACGGACGCGTTTGTCTCTCCATGGAAACGCTGCTGACAACAAAACTGTCGTTCACAATGCGTGGATCTGGCCTGCATCCACAAGAAAGCCCTGGATTTGACCAGCCTCGGGCAATTTGGCATCACTTAACCGCTTCCGAGCCGGTCATGAAAGATGTGCAGCCACTCTACACAACAGGGGCAAATGTTCATCACATCGTGTGACTGTGGTGCAGAACAGTAGACAGTTGTTCCTGTTGTATCAACACGTCCCACAAGTGCCTACAACGGTCCTTTCGAAGATTTCCTTAGAGCGTCGAGTGGTGTGATACAATACATAAAAGGCCTTTATATCCGGTTGTTGTCAGTTGTTTTATTTTATGCTGGAGAACTGTGTTTAAATGTTGACACGTAGAAGTTTTGTATTCTTTGTACATTTATTGCCATACGACAAATAAATAAATAAACAAATAAACTTTTACATATGCCTATTTCAACTGTTTACATCGTGTAACTCACATTTTCGCATTTTTTCCCCTTTTAGAAAGTATCTCCTGTAGTAGCAACATTTATTGCAACTCAGAGTCACTTATTCATAGCGACGTATTGGGATTTGCGGGTGTTACCTTTCATGAATCACGACGACAAAGCCTTAATAGAGAACGCTGCACATTTACCTTCTCAAAAGTTTCTAATGCAATATAGGTATCACAGTCGATGTACAAGGTCGAAATTCCACGATATAGGTAGTTTGCCTCATAAAAATACGATGCTTTAATTAATAATGATTAATTAAAACATCGATAATTTACAAACATTTTGCCTTGGTGCAGCTTAGTAATCTATGAATCAAATGCAATCTTTTTTGTACAAAATGTGTCAGAGTCTTTGCATCAAATGTCTAGACATAATCAGGAACGTCATCGGTAACAACTTTTGCTGTAGGCAAAATATTCACTTACGCTTCCCGGCGAGGCTAGAAGTCCTTTTGTGTCCGTTATCGCATGAGAGATGGCAGGTCCTAGGCACTCTTGCAGCATCCGTATGCCTTGTGTATTGCATGTAATCCAGTCATCTGTTCCTATGAAAGGGGGAAGGCACAGCGAAATTAACATTCCTGGTTCGCTTTTAAAGTAGCTTTCTCCTCTTAGACACACACATTCTTAAGACTTCCTCTTTGAAAATCACTGGTTCAGTTTACTGGGAGCAGGTAGTAAGCAGCACAACTGGTTAGTACACCCTGCTAGTTCCGTGAAATCCCATTTTCCCAGGGCCGACGAATACTGAAGGACGGGTAACATTAACGGGAACTGTCAGCGGACCTTCTGTCTCCAAAAAATATTGTTTCCAATGACATGATCTAACACCCCTGGGTGTTAGATACTAAGACTAATACACATTCTGGGTATACCACATTCTGTTTAATTTTTATGTTGACTTTTTATAATGATTTTCGTTTTTATATGTTTTGAGCCTTCGTAGCTACACACCATCCCAATGAATATGTCACAAACATGATTCGCATGCGAAGAGAATGGGCTCTCTGTGTGGTTCCCGGAATTCTAATTTGATCCACTTAATCACAGTAAGAAATGGCATTCAGGTCATTTTAAACTGTGCAAACAAAACTTTGATTCATGAGGCGGTTTGGGATTCTGTCGCAGGTCTTTGCTGATGCCAAGATGTCACAAGCCTTAGCTAAAACTGGAAATTCCTCGAGAGATTTTCAGTGCGTTAAAGAAGTTACCAGCAGAGTGACGACAACAACAAATAGTGAGTTTGCTTCACAGCTTCAGATACCTCTGCGCGTCTTCGAGCCTGATTAATAGTATGGGGCCAACATTAATGACGGCCATCCTGAATTACAGTAATATATTGCCTTTGATGCTGAATCATAATAACAAACAAAACATTACGCTACCTTTCAATTTGCCAGTGAAGTAATTCAAATCACCTGATTTGGAGCTGTGTGCCTGCAATTCTGGACAAAAGACTAAAAAAAAATCTGTGTGTAGGGTTCAGGGCCAAAGTTAGCCAACTCCATTTCTAACATATTTCTGAATAGAAACCACACATTCATCGTAAAAACGTGTTACTTTCCATTGTGGAATTGAAACAAGTCCAGAATTTAATTTTCATTCAGAAAAAGGCATTATACTTCTTTCTCTCCGCAATATTTGTAATTACTTTCAAAGTTAATGCTACAACACTCTTGTTTTACAACACAGCTTCACGGTATATCTTTTCGGTTTAATTGTTTTTCAAGTAATTTCTACAGAATCCAAACTGATCCTCCCCGAGGTCGTACCAGTTTTTTCAGACGAATGGAAAAATTGGTAGAGGCCGGCCCCCGGGGGCGTCAGTTCGGATTCCGTATAACACGTGAGGCAATACTGCCTCTACGACTTATCTTAGAAGACAGGCTAAGGAAAGGCAAACCTACGTTTCTAGCGTTTGTAGACTTAGAGAAAGCTTTTCACAAAGTTGACTAAGACACTCTATTTCAAATTCTGGTGGTGCTAGAGGTAAAATACAGAGAGCGAACCGTGACTTACAATTTGTACAGAAACCAGATGGCAGTCATAAGAGTCGAGGGGCATGAAAGGGAAGCAGTGGTTGAGAAGAGAGCGATGTTATTCAATCTGTGTATTGAGCAAGCAGGAAAGAAAACAAAAGAAAAATTTGAAGTAGGAACTGAAATCCATGGAGAAGAAATAAAAATTTTGACGTTTACCGACGACATTGTAATCTGTCAGAGACAGCAAAGGACCTCGAAGAGCAGCTGAACGGAACGGACAGTGTCTTGACAGGAAGATATAAGATGAACATCAACGAAAGCAAAAAGAGGATAATGGAATGTAGTCGAATTAAATAGGTGATGCTGAGGTTATTGTATTAGGAAATGAGGCGCTTAAAGTAGTAAATGTGTTTTGCTACCTGGGGAGCAAAATAACTGATGATGATCGGAGGAGAGAGGATATAAAATGTAGAATGCCTATGTCAAGAAAAGCGTTTCAAGAAGAGAAATTTATTAACATCCAGTATAGATTTAAGCGCCTGGAATTCTTTTCTGAAAGTATTTGTATGGAGTGTAGCCGTGTATGAAAGTGAAACGTGGACGATAAATAGTTTGAACCAGGAGAGAATAGAAGTTTTCGAAATGTGGTGATACAGAATAATGCTGAAGATTAGATGCATATATCACGTAACTAATGATGAGGTCCTGAACAGAGTTGGAGAGACGAAGAATTTGTGGCACAGCTAGTCTAGAACAAACGATCGGTTGGTAGGACACTATCTGAGGCATGAAGGGATCATCAATTTAGTACTGGAGGGCAGTATGGAGGGTAAAAATCGTAGAGGAAGACCAAGAGATGAGTGCACTAAGCAGATTAACTGAGAGGTGACAAAAAAGTCAACAGCACCTAAAAGTGTGGGAGTTTTGGACCATTGGTGAGAGGAACCAGTGGCGTATTTCACAAATGCGCCGCAACAGAGCAGGTCGCGCAAGTTACGGAGAAGCTCTTCTGTGAACAAACGTGGCGCAAAAATATTGCTGTCATTTTTGTGTTGGTTCTGGAGAAAAATCACATTCTCTGATCTGGTAAACCGAAAAGTTTTATCGCGTAGTTATATAAGTTTAGTATTAAGAATTAGTTTGCACAATATCGATATAGTTTTTTTTTCTTTTTTTTACTGTGAGCTTGACAAATGTGTAGGCATGAGACATGAGACTTGCCTAAAATGGCCGCCGAGTTCTCCACCTGCAGGTAAAAGTCAGGGTGTTCCAGCTCTACCAGACATTTGATAGGGATGGACCATTGTTATTTGGGATGGATGGACCATGTGTTTTAATGTGGGAGAGGTGGAGTGCAATTAAATTTAGCTTCAAGGCAAGAGCAATAATCCCACTGAAAATGACCGCAGTCCCAGGCTATGCTAATTTGTCGGAAGATAAATCTGTCCCATAAATGGAAGAGCAGAATCTCATACAGATTCCAACCAACTACTTCAAAGTTCATCAAAAACATAGTGATCCCAAGCATATCAAAACAGCAATATTATCTGCGTAAGTCAAATTTCTTCGCAGACACAACTTCGGACTCCGGTCCTGCTAAACATAAAACTTACCACCGAGAAAGTGACTACTACTAAGTTGAAATGGACAACATTTTTGGAAGTAATATCACCTGTTCACTCTATTGGTAACACCATGAATTTTAAGAGGAAAACAGCAATTATATCCAAAGAAGTAGACTCTGCTGAAAATATTGAAACTGTAAATAACAGCCCGCATCTCGTGGTCGTGCGGTAGCGTTCTCGCTTCCCACGCCCGGGTTCCCGGGTTCGATTCCCGGCGGGGTCAGGGATTTTCTCTGCCTCGTGATGGCTGTGTGTTGTGTGCTGTCCTTAGGTTAGTTAGGTTTAAGTAGTTCTAAGTTCTAGGGGACTGATGACCATAGATGTTAAGTCCCATAGTGCTCAGAGCCAGTTTTTGTAAATAACAAGAAAGATAAGAAAAGAAAGGACATAGACAAAAGCACAGAAAGATCACCAAAGGGAAATATAAGTGCAGAGAGAAAGAGACTGCTGTTGCTAGAAAAGAAAAATATGCAAATAATTCAACTGTTCATCAGATGCAGACGCTTTACAACATTGTGAAAATAACTTTGATGAATGGGATGAAGATGAATGTGTTGGGCGTGGTTAAATCTATTACGAAACTAATAAAAATGACGATTGGAGCCAGTGCGTTTCCTGTTCACGATGGTCACATGAATGTTGTTCAGCATTTGGTCTTCTTTATTCGTGTCAGAGGAACACTAAAATAAACACATATACAATACATATAAAGAAAACTACACAGTATTCATCCAGAATTGGGCAACTGTGATAGCACTGGGTGCTGAAGACGTTAAGTCCTTCATGCCACAGCTGGTTGGGCATAGGTTACATTTGAAGAGATGTCGGGTTGCCCGCAATACACCGCATTCGCACGGTGTCGTGTTGGCAGTTGGCAGTTGGAAGTTCCATTTAAGGAAATTGTCCCTCGATCTTGCGATTTCGGTCCTTAGCCTGTTCAAGGACTTCCAGATGACCCATTTCTCTATGTGTCCAGGCGGCAGAGATTCTTGTGGTGTCATCCAGTTTGACAGGTGTTGGTATCTGTCTTTCCATTTGGTGAGTCGGGTAGCCGCAGCTGGTCCTTCTGAGGGCTGTAAAGTTGTTAGGAAACTCTTCCTGGACTTCAGTCTTTGCTTGGCAGGTTGATGTCCAAAGAGTGGATATGAGGTCACTGTATTTGATTCATGCCGCTCGATGTAAGCGACGTTCTGATGTCACATGGAGCAATCCCAGCGAGACATTGAACTTTGTCCATGAGGGTTGGCCTTAGGCAGCCTGTAACAATCCTACAGCTGTGATTTAAGACTACATCAACCTCCTTTGCATGTACTGAATTGTATGACACTGGGCTAGCATACTCTCCTGCAGAATAGCATAGGGCAAGAACTGTTGTTCATAATGTTTGTGGATGTGTACCCCAGTTCGATCCCTCCAGTTTCCGAAGAAGGCAGTCTCTGGAGGATACTTTCTGCTTCAGCTTCAGACAATGTTCCATGTAGGTCAGTGTATGGTCGAGAGTGACACGAAAATACGTGGGATGGAACAATATTCTAGTGCAACTCCATTCTAGAATATTTCAAGTTTCCTGTCAGCTTGTTTATCTTTCATATGGAATGAACACACTTGCGTTTTCTTTGGATTAAGTGCAAGTTGATCCTTTTCATAGTAAGTACCAAGCTGTTGTAGACCGTGTGCAAGTATTATCTCAACATCTTCAGACCGATTGCTCTGGGCAGCAAGAGCAAGGTCATCAGCATATATGAAGCTTTTGCTTCCTTGAGGCTGTGGTTGATTGTTAGTGTACACATTAAATAAAATAGGTGACAGTACACATCCTTGAGGGAGACCGTTCTTTTGATTTTTCCATCCGCTGTGTTTTCCTTGGAAGTCCACGAAGAAACGTCGATTCTTTACGAGTGTTTCAATTATCCACGTCAGCACGTAGTCGTTAGGTTGTAGATTTTGTGCAATAACACTCTGTGGTTTACGGTGTCAAAGGCCGCCGAAAGGTCAACAAAAGCTACACCTGTTACCTTTCTCTGCTCAAAGCCATCTTCTATGAACTGAGAAAGATAAAGGATTTGTGAGGTGCATTTCTTGCCTGGTCTAAAGCCAGCTTGCTGCGAGATAAGAAGTGGATCAACTACCGCAGTTAAGCGGTAAAGAATCATTCTTTCTAGGATCTTATAGAGACGGCAAAGGAGAGATATTGGCCTCAAGTTCTCCGGATCCGTTGGTGGCTTTCCAGGTTTAATACCGCAATCACGCGTGCCTTGCGCCATAACTTTGGCATCTTGAAAAAAAGCCAGGTAGTGATTATACAGGTTTAAGAGCCAGTCGTTGGTTGCGGTGCGAAAATGTTTAATGTGCTCTACACAAATGTCGTCTAATCCAGCTGCCTTGCCATTTTTGCATTTGTGAATGGCTTCTTCTAATTCACCTAGGTTGAATGGTCTAGTAAGGTTATTATTCTGAGATTGTTCCTTGAACTCGAATTTGAAGTCCGATTTCGGTAGGAGATCTTGGTTTAGCATTCTCAAGAATCTGTGTAGCAATTTCATTTGCAGTGATGTTAGAGTGGTTGGTATGTTTGATTGGATCGTTATTTAGTTTTCTCAGCAGTTTCCAGGCCTTCTGGCTACTAATTGAAAGATCTGTTTCCTCCATAAGTTTAATCCATGGCAGACATTACTCCTTGAATGGCCAAGATGGTTTGTTCATTGGATGGATCTTGTTCAAACAGCGACAGGTATTTATTCATTAGGGGTGCCGATTGGGTTGTTAATTCGTAAAGGTTTGTGTTCTGCAGCCCCATGGCATAGATGACTGTAATACCTTCTACACTCCATCCACAAACTTATCGTAGTTTCCTGGTGTTGCCTGGAGATCAGTTACAATTTTATCCAGGTTGGAACTAAAAAGCTCCCAGTTGGCCTTACGAAAGTTGTATCTTCTGCGGAATGGAATGGTTCTCGTTTGGGATGCTGCAGTAACTTGGCACATGACAGGGCGGTGTTGAGAAGTAGGTACAGGGTGGCAAACTGTCTTAACACACTTTTGGGACTATGTGCTCACTTGCGAATATTAGATCTGGGTTATATCCACGTTTCCAACGTCCGCTGTTGAAAGGTGCAAGGAGTTTACTATCGCGGATGAGAGTTAGATGGAAGGTGTCAGACCATTTCAGCACTTTTTCCCGGTTGTCATTATCTTGTGAGTAGCCCCAAACTGTACTGTCTCCAACTAAAACTTGGTTTGGTGTTTGTTGAAGTTCTCAGGAGTTACAAAAGAGAACTTTGCATTAGGTGGTTTGTAGATAGACGATACAATGCAGTTATTAAATTCTACTGTGAGTATTTCAGTATCATTGTCTTCAGAGATGGCAATAAGTGTAGTTGGCATGGTAAGAAAACGACTAATGCTTGAATAAAAGCGACAACTCATTAGAGAAGCTCATGTTCAATCAAGATTTATACTAAACTGATAAAAATTTTTGGACTAAAATAATTAATAGCGCAATTCTGTATTTATTAAAACAATTTCCAAATAAAAATATTGTACTTTTAATTGACTCTTTTCTTCATGTATAACCATTTTTATATGGTCCACAGAACACCTGTGGGTGAGATGGACCACTCATGTATATTTTCATTTTATCATATCTCTCGTATTTTAAGTGACAGTGACTCAAAAATATATTGTACTTAAGTTTATGACACTATATGAACATGCCGCCAGGCGTAAGGAAATGTTGACAAACACAGAAATTTTATGTGGAAAAAAAGCGGTGCAACTCTCCTGGACTTACCACATCAGCAAGCATCGAAGAGAGAATGGGTAAACCTTCCAAAATGTAGTTTTCTTTTCAGGCTCATACAGCGGAATAAATCTAAACATCAAGATATCACTACCTCTGTGGAAACAAGGTCAAATTTCTGACCTGAAAATAGAAACTTCTGTTTTAAAGTTCTTATAGCCTGGGAATGCATTCCTGCCTAACGAAACTGGCTTCGCTGTAATTGAAGAAAAAGCTAGTAAAAGGAACAGTACATTTATGTGGCACAGGATTGGATCAGAATAATAAAAATCAGTAAAAGGGAATAAGCGTATATTCAGAGTAGTTTTAATGTTTTGAAATGATTTCCTAAGCACCATCACTTTGCAAACCACCACCACTAACAGGAGAGTGGGCATACAAGCGCAATCTGTCAACTGAACGAATATACTGCTGCTGAGATTTGAAAAAGTTTCGATCTTCGTGATTAAATTCAAAGGAATTTTTAACGAATTGTGTATCTCCTTCCGATAAATTAGTCTGGAAAAGTAAGGACGAGGAAGACTCTAGCAAACGTGGATCAAGATTTACTTTCTTAGCCCAGAAGACCAGTGAGTGCGTAAAACAATACTCAGTCACTGCTGTCCACAAATGCCATCATTACATGTTCTTCAAGCCCATTTGAGTAGAGTTGAACACAGAGTAATGCAGCTTTGCGGGATGACGCTGACGATAACATTGTCTGTGACTGACATGAATGCAAAGAAATAATATTAGAGGCTTTATAAGAACCACTTCTGCGAAAACTAAGGGTATGGAAAGTCTGTATGTTAATATAATAATGAGATGGTAATGTAATAATGAAGAGATTTGCACATTTTGTTATGTGAATTCAATATGTGACGCCCCTTCCCTCCTTCTTCACTCGCCGGGAGGAGACGCGACTTCGTCTCCGTTGGTGTGACGTGGAACAGCACTTGTAACTCTCATAAGAACACAACTCTTCGCGTGGTTTAGAAATATTCTGTTATCTGTCCGCAACAGTTTTCTCAGTTTGCGCAAACTGGTAAACTGCAATCGTTTATTTTTATTTTTATGCCCGGTTAGTTCCGTGTTGAAATAAAATCTTGATTCTTGATTTCATCCTTACGGTCGTTTTTCATATCGTACATAGCGAGGATGAAATTTTTCTGTCTACTATTCCGTTCCTATGCTGTTGGTACGTCCAGTTGTTAACAACGGTCCGAAGTAACTTCAGAGATAACTTACGTTGGAGTAATTTTTTTTTATGCGCCATAACACTGGTTTAAATTAATCACTCTTCACTGTTCATTATTCACGTATTCCCTTAGTCACTTAAAATGTTTAAAGAGGCGACACGTAAGATTTAACTTTTGACTCAGATTTTATTGTTCTTTCTGTAATTAATTGATTGTCCCTACAACACACGCACACCGATATGTCATTCAAGATTAACTTCTCTTCAGTACAGTAACCGTGACGCTGACAACAACTTTTGACTAATCGGCGTACTTCTTCTTCGTGTCTTCGTTTCATTGTGTCCTACTCAAGACTACGAATTGTTTTTCTGTCGTTGATCCATTGCTCTCAAGGTTTGTAACTGTTCATCAGTAAGAAGGCTAAGTCCGATAAACCAATACCACTCAATTGAAGTCAAACACTCATCTTACAATACCGTCGCGTTGAGAACTGTAAAGATTAACTTCCATCAGTCGAATGACTGAGCAAGACTTCAGTCTCTACCTCATGAATTATCAAACCTCCAAAACTGATACAATGTAATAGCGTCTGCGTCTAGACAACTATCGCAAAAGTACTCTAGAGTGACTCAAGAGCAACTAACTGAACATTTCCATATCCGAGTTGCATTGTAGTCGCATTGAATATCCTTTTCGGTGCGGCTACAACTCTCTTCAGTGGTAAATGATTTCTTTGACTGAATCACTTTCTTGGATTTAACCTTCGTTCATATGATTTTGAATTTATTCTATAGATGTTTGATACAGAATCTATGATAATCCTTTCCTTTTCTCCCCCCTTTTTGTATGCTGTTCTCAGTATTTGAATAATATAGGTGTTAATCAAGATATTACCATTGTAGATTTTATCGTCAGTAGTTGCCGTCACTGTCAAGATGACTCACTTCCCTACTTCAAGTTTCCACAAAGTTTGTTAATTGGGGTTTTCTGTCCTCGGGGCGTTACAAATACTAACAATAAATTTTATGTCAGATACTTTCCTAAGTGTTATAGAGGAACAGTGAACCAACTCCAGTATAACGTCAAATTCTGTCCTTCAAAGACGTAATTGAAGCGAGTGAATGGATACAGTTTAGCATAATAGTCTCCCACGTGCATGTTTGACTCCAATAAAACTTGATTTTGGATGGGTTCCGCCCTCGAATTTTCTTCTTTTTACTCTGATAGGTTTAGCTCAAGTTACAACATTTAAATTTCAGTTTTTAGGAAAATTATTCACTAAATTGGTAACCGGCAAAAACAATGTGTACATAAAACGTTTTGTTTGTTGTCGAATCTGTGAATATGTCTCTTAAAAACAAATTTATATATCTACGGATAGTGAATAATTTTTTTGTTATTTAATAGAAAGAAAAGACAAAACCGACTGATGATGCTGTAACTTCAGCGAAACATGTCTGCGTAAAAAGAATTTTTAAAAAAGTGTTTGTTCAACCGAAGCCAATCTCAAGACAAAACTATACTTAATCACTCTCTAAACTTACCTAAACATCTAAAACGATTTAAATCGCATACTTAATTAATTCAAGCGGTGCACCTTTTCAGTCTTTACTCTTAAAACTGTGTTCAATGCACTTGGTCCACTTTAATGCTGAACCCTCCGAGCATATCCACGGTAATTGTGGATCTGAATATAAGCTCGACTTAATGTCAAGCTCTTAACACAGGTCGATCTTAATGTTCGGCACAATCAGTGTTGAATAGGTTGTTACGTCAGGTGATGTGTACCTGCAATGAGAGGGAACTGTGTTGCATTCGGCGGTCTGCGTTGGCTTCCAGAGTGCCGCCGACTCCAGCACCGCCTCGCCGCCTCTCTCAATAATCCCACGCGTAGTGAATTAATCTTCATTTCATTTGGCGCTCCCCAGATAGCGCCACTGCACCACTCAAGGCGCCGGTGCGGGCCGAATTTATGGGCTGCGAATTTGCAATAAAAAAAAAAGAGAAAACATGGGAAGGCAGAGAACGGGCCGGCACGAGGCGGAACGGGCCCCAGAGTCGTCTTCACGGCACAACCTCGCACCCCCCCCCCCCCACCCTTTCCGCCACCGCTTCCTCTTTTTTTTTTTTTTTTTTTTTTTTTTTTTACCATGTAAACACGGTTCAGCTGAGCTACGGTACACGCATCCGTCCCACACCTCGGTCTGCCCAGTGTACAAGCGGACGAGCACGTGAGAGTCTGCTTGAGGGGGACTGTTTTTAATTCAAAATATTACAGCCGCAGTGTGGGCGAAATATGATTTATTCATGGCTGCCTGAAGTAATGCATTACTCCGTTAGTTGCTGCAGGACTAAGTCAACTTCTTTTCGAGGTGGAGTCTTTGCACGGTGAACTTGCCCCAGCATCAGTCGCGACAAAGGAACGTTTCCGCTTGGTGCAATGATTCCTACTTCACTTAACATTGAGCAAAGCATAAAAGTTAAATTTGACCACAACAGTAACAAATTACTTGTTTAAAAGTGCGCGTACACCCCTACGTATCGTGGAACTGACCACTAGAAGTCGCGGGGTCAGGGATTTTCTCTGCCTCGTGATCACTGGGTGTTGTGTGCTGTCCTTACGTTAGTTAGGTTTAAGTAGTTCTAAGTTCTAGGGGACTGATGACCATGGATGTTAAGTCCCATAGTGCTCAGAGCCAACCACTAGAAGTCACGAGAGGCAGACCCGAACGTCATCTGATTAACAGGTCCGTCAGGAACATTTAAACCCTTTTGAAGCTTCCTGAATCGACTGTTGAGATTGTGAGATCGAAATGGGAAGGTAACTTAAGCTTCAGCAAGACCAGGCGCACCTTATGTACTGACGGACAGTGTGGAGGATGGTCATAAAGTACCGCATGACATAAGCGGAAGGTTGCTCGTGAGTAGCGAAATGCTACAGTAGTCCAGCTACCATAGTGATCGATATACCCTGCGACATTCCGACGGCTGCGTGTGAATCTGGCGACTGCCTAGAGAACAGTATCTGCCGTCATGTTTAGTGACAACACTGGAGTAACGAGAAGGTGGCATTACTGTGTGGGGGTGCCTTTCGTGGAAGCTCATGAACAGAATTTGCAATAGAATTGCGAGGAAAATCAGCATCTAAACATTCTACGTGGTGTCTGTTTGTTCTATATCGTGTCTCCCTACCACTTTCGCGCAACGACGCTCTGAGCGTGTTTTTTTAGGGAATTGACTAGTTTGAACCTGGGACCTGTTGCTGGTAAGGAGACGCCAGACCACACATGACATGTAGAATTCAGAAGAGTTCAGTGAGACTAGCGATGAAATAACCAAATACTTAATGATTTCAGCGTCAGCTCCACTGCACTCCCTGTAAAAGAATCTTAATACTAACTAAATTTAGTGGAAGGGGTTCAAGGATTTCCTATTTTTAGTTAGCTGGTAAAATAACGTCGAAAAAGCAGTCAAGTTTACCATTGGAAATTTTATTCTACTCACAAAACATTGTTTATAAATTGCACTATTGATAAAAGGAAATGTTTTAATACATGATGGTAAAAACCAACTGCGTTCAACGAATATTCCCTGAATGGGTTTCCAAGTTCTACAATGGATCGAAGGATGACCTATGCCATATCACATCTATAATCTAGGTTTAAATTAAGTTTCACAAAAGAGAAAACTATCAAAATGGCCTACAGTGACCCTCAATTATGTTTAATTACTTATATAACTTCTCGTAAATTACAGTGGCTGATGTGGCTTCTCAATAACTATATAACAGAAAAATCATCGCGTTTCAGATTTTTACTTCAAGTGGCAAATGTGAACACCATGAGCTTTAATTGACGATCGACACTAGTATTACGCAAAAAGGGGGTGTAACAGATAAGACTTCTGCAGTTCTGAGTGAAGCTTTATGCGCTGTTATGCGGCATCGCATGCGTTCATTACCTTGTCGGTGTTCGTCAGGGGGCGGCGGGAAGAACAGCTCCGCTCACCTCGCCGTCTCGGAAGGAACTCTCCTCTAACTCTCTCCTAACTTATCCTTACTACAATTTACCGAAGTTGGTTTAAAAAAAACTATCTGGCTGTGTTTTCATCTGACCAATCAGTGTCTCAATGTTAACCTTAAGCTCCGCCTACAAAAATTCTGTCTATCCAATGAGAAACGTTATACTTTTCGTAGTGGGGCAATGTTTTTAAAGTTTGCGACGTAACAGAGACGCGAAAAAGTCTCACGCTAAAACTTGCAGCTGGTGTGGTCCTTTTAGCGTTATCGTAAGATCTATACTGTTCTTCTGAAGGGCTCTAGCTTTTAACATGGACTGGGGGTGGTCCTAACGTAACAGATACGCGAAAAAGTCTCACGCTAAAAAACCTGCGGGTGGTGTGGTCCTAGCAGTTAGTTGGCGACGTGGGTGTCCGTCCGTCCCTTATCGTAGGGCCTTCCAGCTTAACACGGTTCTGCTCTCGGCTTCTGTTCTCGTTTTTCCCCTCGGAATTGCGTCTGTCCCACGGTGGGAAAGTATGACTTGCATTTAGGCATTCTTGTGTTAGTCTGTGGTATTCCATTTGCTCACTCGTTACTCGTATTACTTTGGTTAATTTAATGTCACGATTTATTCGGAGCTATGTGACATACTACTGGATTTGCTTATCATGTCAGGGTTTTCATCGAAAGTGTTGGATTTGCCTGACACCTTACAAGCATTGGCCGTATTTTGTTGTTTTATTGTCAGCAAAATCGATTTTCGGTCACTTAGTGACCATCCTCAGTGCTAGAAGTTGAAACGTCCCCTTAGAAAAATTATACGTGACTGTGCTTAAACTGACACTCTATATTTTTTTTAGCGCAACGCAATCAGACTTTCAGTAATCCCTACAAGAGAATGGCGCTGACAAAATTAACCTATACGTTTCACAAATCACTTACCTCACAAAAATCTTTGTTACTCGAACTACTGCAATACAGCGAGCGCCACTACTGCCAGCTAAATAAAAGATTCAAACTACGGAAGGCACTAACTACTGATAGTCATAGTTAGCAAAAGAAAGATTTTAATAGAGAACAAACAATGTATTTACCTTAACAGTCATAATATATATATATAGCAGCTCATGACATCCATTCTTACAAATGTACTGTTTCTGATGGACACACCTCCAGATTATCCATTCTCAAAAATCCGCTATCTCACTTCCCCACATCCACCACTGCTGGCGGCTCGCCTCCAACTGCACAACGCTACGCGCTGTTAACAGCCAACTGCCCAACACTACAATGGCCAACAACAATGCAAACCAGCCACAGACTGCACACAGCACAGCCAGTGATTTTCATACAAAGCGCTATGTGGCGTTACCAATATAAAAACCTAAACAGCCTACTTACATAGCCCCCATGCTCCCCACAAAAAAAATTACAAATTGTTATGGGCAGTGGCCAATACATATTTGGAAAAAAAATTCATAATTACAATAACATAGAAATCAAATGCACACACTTATTAATACAATGTTGGTCAAAAGTTAAAATTTTCTCACAGACCATAAAGACAGTCCTGATCATTCATCACAGTAAAATTGCATTTTTATTTTTTTCTCAAAGTCTGAGCAGTAAAGGAAAATGCACACAGAAGTAGTGGATTTCCATGCAGTCTTGAAGAAGTAGTGTTGTCCTTCCAACGGAAAGACAGTGCTGACTCTCGACATGCAGACAGGTAATGGGCCACAACAGAGAAAACCCACCGCAGAGTCAGTCGACGTTTTGAAGAATATTGGTAGGTAGGTCATCACAGAGTAGACCCACTGTAGTCCTGGTAGTGATTACGGTATTGGTGGGCCACCAAAGATGCAAACCCACTATATTCCTTGTAGAGATAATGGTATTGGTGGGCCATCAAGCGTGCAGACCACTGTAGTCCTTGTAGAAATAATGGTATTGGTGGGCCATCAAAGATGCAGACCCACTGTAGTCCTTGTAGAGACGGCCAGCAGCCATTTGTTGCAACTGCGCAGGTGCACAATCACCATCGAAGAGTCTTGCGGACAATATAGCAAGTCCATAAACCACCACTTGTGCACTGACAAAGTTTCTGGAATTGTCCTTAGAACCAGCAATGCTGTTAATCAGTCCCTTGCTGAATTATTAACACACGTCCAAACACTAACAGTTCCAACTTCTCACATATTTTGCATATACTATGACCATCAGAAATTTGATGAACTGGTGTCAATTACAATTTTATAATATGAGAATACAATATCAAAGGTACAAAATACATTATTAAAGAACACAACAATACAGATAAATTTGTAGTAGTACAGGCTTTACAAAAGAATAGAAATAAACAGATACATCAGTGTTACAAGAATTATGACATAAGTACATACATAAAGATCACAATAACTTTTGAAACATCAACTTCACATATGAGCAACAAAACAGAACAGATAAATAATGTCTACATATCTTTACAAAGTAAATAACATAGTATTAGAAAAATTCTACAACATAACTCTCATCAGCTAAACACATAAAGACAGGAAATACACAAGGGTACACAAACACATAGCAGAATAACACAAGAGAAAAGGGCAGGGTTTGTTTACGGTGTAACATTTGGTACTGCAGTCCAATCCAAAACTTCATTCCATAGATCTTTCCTCTTATTTCAACATTTGTTTCCACGAAAAAAATCCTATCTAAGCATGATTTCTGTATTTATATGTTCACATATTTCTTCCCTCATTATTTATTTTCCATTATCTTACGTCATCATTTATTTCCAAGAAAATCCTGTCTAAACCTGTTGTCCCTAAACCCTACATTTTTGTTCATATCCTCTTTCAAATTCTTTTTTGGCCAACCCATTTTCTTATAGCTTCTCAATGCATTTCTTCTAATTCATCACAACTCTTTCTCTCATATAGCCTACCCCATCTTAAGCTAACTTAAATCTATTGAGCTCAGATGCTAAACTAAGGGACGAGGCAATGCAGCAGCACAAAATAATTAATGCAAACAGCAATGACAAAAAAATTGAAATTGGCAAAGCAAGCAGCAATATTACAACTAATATAAGGCAATGAGCAGCAAACAAGAAAAATAAATCAGTAGTAAACTGGCTTAGCAGAGTAACAGAAATTAAAATTCAGTATCACTATGCCTGGCAAACAGCAGCAGCAAATGCAATAACTTATATCTAAACATGACAAGGCTCAAGCAGAAAAAATATTACAGTAAAAATGGCCATGTTTAATACCTATGTCACATCTTAACACTAGAGTGATGCAACACGATAACTTACTCTACCAAAAAAATTACCAAGTAGTTGAAAAGAAAATTATGTATGCAGTTATTGTTTTTAATCCATTCTTATTGTTCTTTCCATTCCAAGTGCTCCTTTTTCGAAGAATGTGGATCATAAAATTATTATTTAATAGATCTGTTGGCAGAAAGTGTTCACATTAGCAAATGCATTTAATTTTATTTTATAAAACCACAGTTGCAACACAGCTGGAAACCAGATATCAAATGAAATAAGCAACTATGTACAAAGTAAAGCATAAAAATATCATTCAATAGTCATGTGGCATTTCATAAGTTAGTAGAAATTCTCTCAACTCTTGTAGAAAGACCCTTGTCGTAATCAGGTGTGCAGATGTAAGAATATTTTCCATCAGTTCATAAGCATTTCAGTAAGTAGCACAAAGTATGAGTAATCATATGTTTTCAAGTAATGAGCGTGTCATATTTGCGATGCTTTCTACAAAGGAACGTCAATAGCGAGGTTAATGGTCTCTTTTTTTTCTCCACCTGTGTCTCTGAAAGGCACACACTAATGGCTTTTTTCCAGGCGACTGTCGCTCAGCTGGGTGCTTACAGTGACCTACCTTCCTTACCGAAATATTTACATCAGTTCCCGCTACAGTGACAGTTTGATACAAATAAAGTTTCACAGGTCGAAATATTTGCATTACAAATCTGTAGAAACAAAATCCTATAAATATAACAGTGTCCAAAAAATTTTCCCAGGCATTGTGATACATTCACGCATTTACACACATTTCATAACTCTTAAAGTACGATTCTTGTTTTCCTACATCCTTTTTCACAAGTCAGAGTCCCTAACCACTACTCATTATTCCTTACCTTATTACACATATACATATTCGTCGACACTTCTTCAATATTTCATCATAATAAATACGTAGCATAATCAAATTACTCATCGAGCATCAGCTTATTGATCATAAAAATAGCTCAAAAGCATAATACACATTGTCATCCTAATAATAACATCATAAAACTCACCCAAATCTCAAAATCGTCGTAGCATTCTGCAATAATTTCAAAACCTAAAAAAAAATTCTCTGTTCATTTCAATAGTGTCATCTACTTCAAACGTACTTTAAAATCATGATCACATACCAAATACATCATTCAGAGCTCTCATAGTATCACAATGGTTCCGAAAAAAAGTACAGACGAAATACAATTTCATAAGTGTGAAGTCATCCAACTGTGTAAATGCGTAAACATCTGTCACTGACATAGTAAAAAAAATGTTTGTTTCTCTGTTAAATAATCAGATAGCTGTGTAATTTATGTGTCAGAGAAATATGGTACCAATGTGTAAAGTTGTATAGCCAAATACCATATTAGCTAGGGCTCCTCGTGCTTGCCAAACACATAGTACACAAAGTAAGCGTATACCCCCTGAGGATTAATGTAATTATACCCTCAGGTGTTACAGATTACAGCAATGGAATGAAATGTATCACAGAAAACTTTCTTTGTAATTCAAAAATCTTTAAAAATAAATGTTTTAAGTACAAAATTAATCACTCAAATACGTTTACTGTAGCGATAAACTGTGCGTTTTGATGTAAGATAATCTCTGTGGAAGTGTCGTAGTTATCGTCCTCTGAAAGGGAAGTTCTGCAGAAGTCAATGTACTTACCTCATGACAAACAAAAGTGAAATGCTTTGCGTATAGATATCTTAGTTATTACGCTTGTTGCCGTGATGAATAAAGTACTGTGCTTTAACGTATTGTTGTGCTATGGAAAAGGCTGTCTCATTATAGCTATACCACAAAAGTTACTACTAAAACATGTTTTACTTTCCAGAATAATTCAGAAAAACTGTGCAGATATAAAACAGAAACACCGCAAAGGCAACATTGTAAATTGTCACTCATTAGTAGCGTCGTGATAAAATCGTGTAGCTGTCACATAAACTAACCACTGTGTCATCTGGTATCTCACAGAAAGTACTTTAAATCCGGAATGTATTTTCAAGTAAACCAAAATGTTGCATTAAAATCTCATTAGCAGTACTGGTAAATGTTCTAAGTATGTGAGCCTTATAGTCGTTACATAATCGTGCAACCATCAAGCAAGAATGTACACACACACTAACACTGTGTCGTCTGTTCACTATCACAATGCACTCGTAAGTACTGTCTAAATATGTTCCCTAGGTTCTAAACTGGATAGTTAACTTCAAAACATTGTTGCACGTTAACAGTTTCTCAGTGTGACAAATTGTACTAGTTGCGTGAAGTGAAAAATTTTATGGCAAAGACTAAGTTAAAAAGCAGATTATCTCTCAAGAAACGGTTTTACATGTGAAATGTGATGCAATCATTTGCCCTTTGTAGTGCGCAGAGTTTCAACTTCCAAGTAACTATCATGTTGTATACCTCGGTAAGGAATGCCAAAATTTATCTCAAGGTTAGTGTCTATGTTATTTTTCGCTGAGTCAGCTGGCGCACGTGGCTGCCTGCGGTGCGAGTCATTGTCTGTCTCTTTGTTGGCGCACGTCGTTATTGGGATTAGGAGACCTAACTTCGACAAATTCACCTTGTCGAGAGGACCCTGCCCTGTTTGAATCCCGCCAGTTCTGATGCAATTCAGGTCTGTCGTTACGATTATATCGTCTGTCGTCATGTCGGTAGATTCCATAGTTTCATTCTTGTCGGTCACGTGGTGGAGAATTTCCCCCTGAATCGTAACCGCGCGCTGGACCGTTGCGTCTAAAGTTATTCTGTCTCCCTTGATAATAATTATTTTGGTTCCCATATTGTCTGTTTCTCTGATTGTCTCTGTGATAGTCACTACCGCGGAGAGGTGATCTCTCCCTGTAATTATTACTACTCTGCTAACGGTTGTCATACGGGTGGTGTCTGTTTTGGTCACGATTTACGTTGTAAGAATAGCCTTGTCATGTCCATTTATTATTTCTGTCATCGCGGAATTGTGATGGATGTGACCTGTAATTGTTGTGCTCCTGTTTTCGCGTCCCACGATTGTCAGTATCAATTTCCAATTCTTGTAAGAGTCCCTGAAAATCTTCAATGTCGTCTTTGCAACGTCCTGCCAAAATAATATGTCTTAATGTTCAGGCAATTTGATTAAGCAAATGCGGATGAGTTCTGAGGGGCTGTATGGGTTTGACAGGTACTGATTCTTGTGCAACATGTCTTCAAAATATTTCACAAGACTGGAAAATTCAGATTGTTCGAAATGTTTCATCATTACGACGCTATGTTTTACTCGGTCTTGTGTAGCTTGAGACCATTATGCTGAAAGAAAGGCATGATAAAATTCTCCTTCACTGTGGCAATCGTGAATGACCGATCGCATTCTTACAGCTGGTTCATTCTCTAAGTAGCCACACATAAATTCTAATCTATGCTCTAATGACCAGTTGGGAGGAAAACAATGAGAGAATTGATGAAGCCACGCTTGTGGATGAATGTCGTTGCCAGAATTCTTAAATGTTTTGAATTTACGTGTAGTAATGAACAGCTTATAGTCAAAATCATTGTGTCGGCGAGTAGCGTATCGGTCATTGTTACTTCGTGTCGGCGGTTCCATCTCAAAATTCGGTGCACCTTGCCAATTTCTTTCATAATTTCCGAAATGCCCTGTGTTATTATTTTGTGGCTTCCCGGATTTCTCTTTTGTGTTGCGTATTAATTTGATTCTGATTTTGTTTGAATTTCTTAATTTGTTCATACTCTTCTGTGTCACTGATGGCTACAGGTCTTGTGTCATTCAGATCATCATCTACCTTTGTAGATAAGTGTGAACTGATCCGAAAGTTTGGCTACTTTCTCCGATAGTGTACTCATTTCCTCAGTGTGTTTTTCTGAACCAAGTTTCAGAGTGTCCATACGTGTTGAAATCGTATCTACTGTGTCCTTTAAGTTTTCCTGAGTTTTTGCAAGTAGCATAACTGAATCGGTGGATGCAACTGAGTCAATTTTAGCCCACAAGGTCTCATGATTTTCATAAACAATGGTTTGCAGTTCTTTTATGGCTGCTTCGTGATTCTGTAATGCATTTTTATGCCACGAAAAAATAGGTTGAAAATGCTCACAAATTTGTGTTTTTACGTCATTACAGACTTTCTGACATTTCGATTCAATGTTATGTAACTCAGTAGTTAAATCTTCACGTGTTTGTTCAAGTGTGGTGTCTAACGTTTGAAGCTTTTGCTGTGTTTGTCTCTGGTGTTGTTCCATAGTGTCTAACTTTTGAAGATTTTGTTCCATTTTGTCTAACTGTTGCTGTGTTTGTCTCTGGTGTTGTTCCATTGTGTCTAACTTTTGAAGATTTTATTCCATTTGTTGCATTAATTGTAATAACGATGCACTGGTGTCTGAAACATTTTCCTCAGTCTATTCGGCAATGCATTTGAACCGGCAATATTCGCAGTTTGAAAAGCAGGAAATGTGTCTTGACTTATTTGAGAAAACGGCGGGGATGAAAAACCTGAATCTACAGTATTTGCAAGATTGTGTCCTGTCATTTCGGATTCCTGAGGCAAGCTGTTGCCGACCGATCGATTGATAATGCTTCCCTGTTCACTAATTGTTTCACTGCCTACACCATTATTTGCAGCCCGCTCCATTTCCCTATGCACAATTACCAAATTACTACTCTGAACATTAGTTAATTCATTACACGGTGGCGCTAACACACTGCTTTTGTCTTCACTGTCATTTCTCATTTTACTTTGGAGCCTAGTATTACGTTTTTCACACGCCATTATTGTCACAATATTTCACACGACAACACAGAAAAGCACAATTTGATGAGCAAAATAAGAAAACACATTAACATAACATTGAAAATAATATCTCGTTAATTGCAAGCGCAGCTGTGAAATCTTGGTGCAAACCTACATGCATGCCACTGTTTTACTGTACAAGAATGAGAAACTACAACTACAAAGGAAATTCTCTCTACAGTTATGTGCTAGCAAAAAACAAAAGCTGCACTAATTACACAAACTACAAGAAAAAATCAGAAGATTCCAGTGAGGTATCCTGGCAGGGTCGCCATATGAAACGTCCCCTTAGAAAAATTATTCATGACTGTGCTTAAACTAACACACAATATTTTTTTTTTAGCACAATGTAATCTGACTTTCAGTAATCCCTACAAGAGAATGGCCCTGACTAAATTAACCTATACCTTTCACAAATCACTTACTGCACAAAAATCTTCGTTACTCGAACTACTGCAATACAGCGAGCACCACGACTGCCAGCTAAATAAAAGATTCAAACTACGGAAGGCACTAACTACTGATAGGCATAGTTAGCAAATGAAAGATTTTAATAGAGAACAAAACAGCCTACTTACAAAGTTAAATCACGAACGTTGTACTTCTAACTTCCCACGCCAGATGGTGGGTACTATGTTTTTTAAATAACTGTGTTATACCTCATTTCATGTTATTAATATATTATTCTTTATCCTTTGCTTTTTCTCTTTTACTTGTCTGGCACTCTGACAACTTACTATCGATCTGTTTTATGTTTTGTAAGTTGGTTTTTGAAAAAAAAAGCCAGTGTATTTTAGATGTTTCCTTCCCCCTTCGTCTGCTATGTTTTTTACGTACATTATAAATTTGAATTACTTCATGAGTCACAAATGCACAAGAGGTATTTTGTGTTAATATCTTGCAAAACCAGTAATATTAAGTCTTCATGTGAATGTAAACAGCGGCCTCAGTGTATGTGATCACCCTAAGCTTGTGGTTATAGCTTGATACCAGTGCCTAGCAATTTTAATTGTATATTACAGGTATGTTCCTACCAACTGTTATGTTCATACGCAGGTATAGTTGTGATTTTCGGTTTTATACTATCTGATTGTTATGTGAAATTTTTTTAACTTCTAGCACTGAGGATGGTCACTAAGTGACCGAAAATCGATTTTGCTGACAATAAAACAACAATATACGGCCAATGCTGATTTTCCTTCCAATTATATCCACTATTTGGTCGTGGTGCACACAACAAGCCATGGAGTCGCCAATCAATAGAACTTGCAATACTGTGTACTGCACACTGCAGGGGAAAATTTTGGAGATCATCATTGTTTGTATCAGTAGGACAACACACCCTGCCATAAAGCAGCATCTGTGAGGCTAGTGGTAAATAATATTCTTGCTCTCAACAACAAACTATTTGTGCCTGAAATGAACTGGCTTCCCAGAGTCCCGACCTGCACCCAATGGAACATTTTTGGGTCGAGTTAGAAGTCGACAGTGGTCCACAACATGGCTTCCAAGAAGGTTATTCTCTCTGGTTTCGGCTCATGGGAAAGAACAGGCTGCCATTTCTCCGCAGACAATCAGACACCATACTGAAAGTGTCTCCATTAGAGCTGAATCTGTCACAGAGGCGAAGGGTGAGTACATGCCTTATCGACGTTCACAAACAGCTGTCTCTTTCGACAGTAAGCTGGTCGCTGACTAACCCGCAGCCCGCACAACACCAAACGCCTCGAATGCCAAGTATAGGAAATTTCAAACAATAATGATCTCCGAATCACATAACGTAGCTTTCGACGCGACATTCTTGGATAAATCTTTCACGGGTTTCTTTCCGCGTCCGATTTACATGTAGATCCAAGCGTTTGCCGACTTTTCCTGCCGTAATCGTCGAATGTTATTTATAGGACGAGTGATAATTTATTTGGTTGGACGAATTATTCCCTGGGAATTTCACGAAGTCATGGAACTTGCATATGCTTCCAGAGATTATAGCTATGTCGACGATGCAGGAACGATGGTAGCGATATTGATTTCGTAACATGGCAGACAAATTAGTTTATTTCTCCATATCTTCCAAGCACCGATCACCCGTTACCATGCACTATTAACTTTCTAGCCGTAGTTCCGGTGAAAGTTGTTGTTTTACATTCTGATGTCAATGGCATCTTTGATGACAGAGTCCCAGAAAACGCACGCAACAACATATCGGTTTGATCAAACATATGTTTGTATATGGGGCTGTGTTGGGCAACAGCAGGTCCGTTGAAATTGTGATGGCGTCGAAGTTTTGTTCAAAGGTCTGAAATCGTTCGTATTGAATGACCATTATGACTGCTACCATATTCACAAGCAATTTTATAAATTCCACGAACAGTGAGACTGACACTATTATTTATTGGGCCTAGCATCTCTTCAATTTTTCTGACTAGTCTGAAAACGGATTAAATACTGTTTGAGCCAAGAACTCGGCATATTTCTTTTGTTGTAACTCCGGAGAAACGAAGAAGTTTTAAAGGCTGATCATATTGCGATGATTGTCTCGAGGTTTTCGTTTTATGGAGATACCTAACATCTCGTACAGTATAGCTGCCCCTCCGGAACACATTATTCAGGTAATTGACCCCAGATTCCACGTCGTCCTTGTCAGAAACAGTTTTAGCATCACGTATCAGCGTGTTTAAATCACCCTGTTTTGACTGAATGATGAAAGTCTCAACATAGTCTCTGTTAGAATATGGAAGTTCCGTGACTTAGTGACGCCACGACGACAGAATTCACTCAACTAAATAAAGCACCACGCAACCTATTCATAACACCCGACAACAATGGTGGAGAAAGACGTCGAAAGCTTGAGTTTGCATTCAAATCTGACGCAGAAAATCCGTGAACGATGATCTTTATTTAGACCACTAGCAAATTCTATTACAAGTAACATATTTTACGTAAAAAGAGAGTATTTTATGTTCGTATTTTAATTTTTTCGTGACTCACAGAATTTCTTTAGAGTTTCATATATTAAAAATTATTCATACCTTAAAAAGAAAAACTTTGAGGTTTGCCGATGACATTGTAGTTCTGTCAGAGACAGCAAAGGTCATGGAAGAGCAGTTGAACGGAATGGACAGTGTCTTGAAAGGAGGATATAAGATGAACATCAACAAAAGCAAAACGCGGATAATGGAATGTAGTCGAATTAAGTCGGGTGATGCTGAGGGAATTAGATTAGGAAATGAGACACTTACAGTAGTAAAGGAGTTTTGCTATTTGGGGAGCAAAATAACTGATGATGGTCGAAGTAGAGAGGATATTAAATGTAGACCGGCAATGGCGAGGAAAGCGTTTCTGAAGATGAGAAATTTGCTAACATCGAGTATAGATTTAAGTGTCAAGAAGTCGTTTCTGAAAATATTTGTATGGAGTGTAGCCATGTATGGAAGTGAAACATGGACGATAACTAGTACGGACAAGAAGAGAATAGAAGCTTTCGAAATGTGGTGCTACAGAAGAATGCTGAAGATTAGATGGGTAGATCACATAACTAATGAGTAGGTATTGAATAGGATTGGGGAGAAGAGAAGTATGTGGCACAACTTGACTAGCAGAAGGGATCGGTTGGTAGGACATATTCTGAGGCATCAAGGGATCACAAATTTAGCATTGGAGGGCAACGTGGAGGGTAAAAATCGTAGAGGGAGACCGAGAGATGAATACGCTAAGCAGATTCAGAAGGATGTAGGTTGCAGTAAGTACTGGGAGATGACGAAGCTTGCACAGGATAGAGTAGCATGGACAGCTGCATCAAACCAGTCACAAGACTGAAGACCACAACAACAACAACAACATATTAAATACTGTGTTAAAGAGGCAGCTGACGGATTTTTGCCAGACATCAACCAATGATCACCTGCGCAGAGAATGTATCGGTTTCAGAGTGCACAAAAAGTGGAAAATATTTACCTTTAATGCCTCAGCGCGACATATCCATACTTGTTTAGCGACAGGTAAGATGTTTCTTTCGTCTGATGTTCGCAACATTCACGGTTCCCCTCGCCTTAAGTAATTTCACTGGATGCCCTTGTTTCTTAGTGTTAACACTCCTGTTCTGAACGCTTCGCAGTTGTCTACGTTCGTTCCGGCAACTGCTGTCTGCAGCCGCGCTGCCGTCCGTTCGTCGCTGCCTGTTCAGGCCCCCTCCCCCCCCCCCCCACCCCCGGCCAGCGGAGCAGCACAGTTCGGTGTAAGATGCTCTTCCTCGTCCTCGGGCAGTGACTAACCTTAATGTAATCCTAATGTTTGACAACAGTAACAAACAATGAAGCACCTCTTTCCGTATTAACAGGTTGGCGTCTGTGTTAGTTTCAGGCTATACCTGGCGCCCGTTAGTTATATGGAACTTTTTAGAAAAGAATTTTGAGTCTGATGGATTACCTGGTGGACAGTTACACACATCCTAAAAGCCCAGTTGAGCACGAAATTGCGTTTATCAGTTAATACTATTTTTACCAAGTCTTCCTAACCACGGAACCGTGGATTTTGGTCTGTATACTATTTTAACTGGAACTCTGAAGTTATCAGGAATAAATTACAGGGAGCGAATGTTCTCCATAATTTGCACACGGGTTGCGGTAATAGGAGCCGAAGGAAGTGAAACGCGGCTCACTAGTCGAGCAGGGAATGAGACAGGCTTGAAACCTATCCCCCGTGTTACACAGTCAATCATTATAGGAAACTAACAAGGGAACCTCCCCATCGCTCCCCCCTCAGATTCAGTTATAAATTGACACAGTGGATAGGCCTTGAAAAACTGAACACAGATCAATCGCGAAAACAGGAAGACGTTGTGTGGAACTATGAAAAAATAAGCAAAATATACAAACTGAGTAGTCCATGATGAAAGATAGGCAACATCAAGGACATTGTGCGCTGAGGAGCGCCGTGGTCCCGTGGTTAGAGTGAGCAACTGCAGAACAAGAGGTCCTTGGTTCTACATCTACATTTATACTCCGCAAGCCACCCAACGGTGTATGGCGGAGGGCACTTTACGTGCCACTGTCATTACCTCCCTTTCCTGTTCCAGTGGCGTATGGTTCGCGGGAAGAACGACTGCTGGAAAGCCTCCGTGCGCGCTCGAATCTCCCTGATTTTACATTCATGATCTCCTCGGGAGGTATAAGTAGGGGGAAGCAATATATTCGATACCTCATCCAGAAACGCTCCCTCTCGAAACCTGGCGAGCGAGCTACACCGCGATGCAGAGCGCCTCTCTTGCAGAGTCTGCCACCTGACTTTATTAAACATCTCCGTAACGCTATCACGGCTACCAAATAACCCTGTGACGAAACGCGCTGCTCTTCTTTGGATCTTCTCTATCTCCTCCGTCAACCCGATCTGGTACGGATCCCACACTGATGAGCAATACTCAAGTATAAGTCGAACGAGTGTTTTGTAAGCCACCTCCTTTGTTGATGGACTACATTTTCTAAGCACTCTCCCAATGAATCTCAGCTTGGTACACGCCTTACCAACAATTAATTTCATATGATCATCTCACTTCAAATCGTTCCGCACGCATACTCCCAGATATTTTACAGAAGTAACTGCTACCAGTGTTTGTTCCGCTATCATATAATCATACAATAAAGGATCCTTCTTTCTATGTATTCGCAATACATTACATTTGTCTATGTTAAGGGACAGTTGCCACTCCCTGCACCAAGTGCCTATCCGCTGCAGATCTTCCTGCATTTCGCTACAATTTTCTAATGCTGCAACTTCTCTGTATACTACAGCATCATCCGCGAAAAGCCGCATGGAACTTCCGACACTATATACTAGGTCATTTATATATATTGTGAAAAGCAATGGTCCCATAACACTCCCCTGTGGCACGCCAGAGGTTACTTTAACGTCTGTAGACGTCTCTCCATTGATAACAGCATGCTGTGTTCTGTTTGCTAAAAACTCTTCAATCCAGGCACACAGCAGCTCTGATATTCCGTAGGCTCTTACTTTGTTTATCAGTTGACAGTGCGGAACTGTATCGAACGCCTTCCGGAAGTCAAGAAAAATAGCATCTACCTGGGAGCCTGTATCTAATATTTTCTGGGTCTCGTGAACAAATAAAGCGAGTTGGGTCTCACACGATCGCTGTTTCCGGAATCCATGTTGATTCCTACATAGTAGATTCTGGGATTCCAAAAA
This sequence comes from Schistocerca nitens, assembly GCF_023898315.1. Taxonomy (NCBI): domain Eukaryota; kingdom Metazoa; phylum Arthropoda; class Insecta; order Orthoptera; family Acrididae; genus Schistocerca; species Schistocerca nitens. Next base: position 278,725,396 of record NC_064619.1, on the reverse strand, counting down.
CGACATGATACTAGAGCAAAAAACATATTCTAAAATTCTACAACAGATCGACGTCAGAGATATAGGTCTATAGTTTTGCGCATCTGCTCAACGACCCTTCTTGAAGACTGGGACTACCTGTGCTCTTTTCCAATCATTTGGAACCCTCCGTTCCTCTAGAGACTTGCGGTACACGGCTGTTAGAAGGGGGGCAAGTTCTTTCGCGTACTCTGTGTAGAATCGAATTGGTATCCCGTCAGATCCAGTGGACTTTCCTCTTTTGAGTGATACCAGTTGCTTTTCTATTCCTTGGACACTTATTTCGATGTCAGCCATTTTTTCGTTTGTGCGAGGATTTAGAGAAGGAACTGCAGTGCGGTCTTCCTCTGTGAAACAGCTTTGGAAAAAGGTGTTTAGTATTTCAGCTCTATGCGTGTCATCCTCTGTTTCAATGCCATCATCATCCCGGAGTGTCTGGATATGCTGTTTCGAGCCACTTACTGATTTAACGTAAGACCAGAACTTCCTAGGATTTTCTGGCAAGTCGGTACATAGAATTTTACTTTCGAATTCACTGAACGCTTCACGCATAGCCCTCCTTACGCTTTGACATCGTTTAGCTTCTGTTTGTCTGAGAGGTTTTGGCTGCGTTTAAACTTGGAGTGAAGCTCTCTTTGCTTTCGCAGTAGTTTCCTAACTTTGTTGTTGTACCACGGTGGGTTTTTCCCGTCCCTCACAGTTTTACTCGGCACGTACCTGTCTAAAACGCATTTTACGATTGCCTTGAACTTTTTCCATAAACACTCAACATTGTCAGTGTCGGAACAGAAATTTTCGTTAGTCTGAAATCTGCCTTCTATTACTCTTGCTAAACAGATAAACCTTCCTCCCTTTTTTTATACTCCTATTAACTTCCATATTCAGGGATGCTGCAACGGCCTTATGATCACTGATTCCCTGTTATGCACATACAGAGTCGAAAAGTTCGGGTCTGTTTGTTATCAGTTGGTCCAAGATTTTATCTCCACGAGTCGGTTCTCTGTTTAATTGCTCGAGGTAATTTTCGGATAGTGCACTCAGTATAATGTCACTCGATGCTCTGTCCCTACCACCCGTCCTAAACATCTGAGTGTCCCAGTCTATATCTGGTAAATTGAAATCTCCACCTAAGACTATAACATGTGGAGAAAATTTATGTGAAATGTATTCCAAATTTTCTCTCAGTTGTTGTGACACTAATGCCGCTGAGTCGGGAAGTCGGTAAAAGGAGCCAATTATTAACCTAGCTTGGTTGTTGAGTGTAACCTCCACCCATAATAATTCACAGGAACTATCCACTTCTACTTCACTACAGGATAAACTACTACTAACAGCGACGAACACTCCACCACCGGTTGCATACAATCTACCCTTTCTAAACACGGTCTGTACCTTTGTAAAAATTTCGGCAGAATTTATCTCTGGCTTCAGCCAGCTTTCTGTACCTATAACGATTTCAGCTTCGGTGCTTTCTATCAGCGCTTGAAGTTCCGGTACTTTACCAACGCAGCTTCGACAGTTGACAATTACAATACCGATTGCTGCTTGGTCCCCGCATGTCCTGACTTTGCCCCGCACCCGTTGAGGCTGTTGCCCTTTCTGTACTTGCCCAAGGCCATCTAACCTAAAAAACCACCCAGCCCACGCCACACAACCCCTGCTACCCGTGTAGCCGCTTGTTGCGTGTAGTGGACTCCTGACCTATCCAGCGGAACCCGAAACCCCACCACCCTATGGCGCAAGTCGAGGAATCTGTAGCCCACACGGTCGCAGAACCGTCTCAGCCTCTGATTCAGACCCTCCACTCGGCTCAGTACCAAAGGTCCGCAGTCAGTCCTGTCGACGATGCTGCAGATGGTGAGCTCTGCTTTCATCCCGCTAGCGAGACTGGCAGTCTTCACCAAATCAGATAGTCGCCGGAAGCCTGAGAGGATTTCCTCCGATCCATAGCGACACACACATCATTGGTGCCGACATGAGCGACCACCTGCAGATGGGTGCACCCTGTACCCTTCATGTCATCCGGAAGCTTTCCACATCTGGAATGACTCCCCCCGGTATGCACACGGAGTGCACATTGGTTTTCTTCCCCTCTCTTGCTGCCATTTCCCTAAGGGGCCCCATTACGCGCTTGACGTTGGAGCTCCCAACTACCAGTAAGCCCACCCTCTGCGACCGCCCGGATCTTGCAGACTGAGGGGCAACCTCTGGAACAGGACAAGCAGCCATGTCAGGCCGAAGATCAGTATCAGCCTGATACAGAGCCTGAAACCGGTTCGTCAGACAAACTGGAGAGGCCTTCCGTTCAGCCCTCCGGAATGTCTTTCGCCCCCTGCCACACCTTGAGACGACCTCCCACTCTACCACAGGTGAGGGATCAGCCTCAATGCGGGCAGTATCCCGGGCAACCACAGTCGTAGTCCGATCGGGGGATGCGTGGGACGAGCTGGCCGTCCCCGACAAACCCCCATCCGGACCCCCACAGTGATGCCCATTGGCAACAGCCTCAAGCTGTGTGACCGAAGCCAACACTGCCTGAAGCTGGGAGCGAAGGGATGCCAACTCAGCCTGCATCCGAACACAGCAGTTGCAGTCCCTATCCATGCTAAAAACTGTTGTGCAAAGAACGTCTGAACTAATCTACAGAGAGCGCAAACAAATCGACAAAATTTAAACGGTTATTAAAATACAAGATTGCCTAGTAAATGCAGTAATGCTGCTACTTGCGCACTGCTGACACACTGCTCGGCGGCGGAAGGAGACTACGCGATTTTGCACTATTCAGGTACTAAAACGCGATGCTACAACTCTCAAATACTATAATACGCCCGAAATTTATGAATTAAACAATGCAAGTACCAAAAACACGCAAAGAAATTAAGAATTAAACTATGTAACAAATGAGTGTGCTAGGAGTATACGACTTGCTGCTGCAGCTGCTTATCCAACGGCGGCAGGGAGCACACTGACTGTGACCAACCGACACTGGCCGTTCAAAACAAAAACAGAAGACAAACGACTACGCGAATTTACACTATTCAGGTACTAAAACGCGATGCTACAACTCTCAAATACTATAATACGCCCGAAAGTTATGAATTAAACAATGCAAGTACCAAAAACACGCAAAGAAATTAAGAATTAAACTATGTAACAAATGAGTGAGCTAGGAGTATACGACTTGCTGCTGCAGCTGCTTATCCAACGGCGGCAGGGAGTCTTACCTCGAGTGAAAATTTTAATTTTCGCAAAGTTACGATCTGTCCGTTCATTCATTGACGTCTCTGTTCACTGTAATAAGTTTAGTGTCTGTGTTTTGCGACCGCACCGCAAAACCGTGCGATTAGTAGACGAAAGGACGTGCCTCTCCAATATGAACCGAAAACATTTGATCGCAAGATCATAGGTCAACCGATTCCTCCACAGGAAAACGCGTCTGATATATTCTATACGACACTGGTGAAGGCATGTGCATCACATGACAGGAATATGTTGTCGACCCACCTAACTTGCACACTTGGTGAACGGGTAAAAAGATTCTTCTACCTTGACCGATTTAGGTTTTCTTGTGGATGTGATAATCACTCCCAGAAAAGTGATGAAAACATAAGAGTTTGTCAGATAAACTGCAACAAATGAATGCAGCAGTTTCACAGTCGCACAGTTTTCCCTGTGCTCTGTCAAAACATATGTTTTTTTACGTTTTCAAATGTTTCTGTGTGTAGACCGTCAAATCCTGCATATGTCCAAGCAAATCTGAACATGGCCTGGAATATTGGAGAACGAAGTTGACTATGTGTGAGTGCCTGAACTTTGACAATTGTCTGAAAATAAAAAATGAAACTTTTCACTCGAGAGAAGACTTCAACCAAGGACCTCTCGTTCCGCAGCTTCTCACGCTAACCACGGGACCACGGCGCTCGTAAGCTCACACTTTCCTTGATGTTGCTTACCTTGCGCATGGACTACTCAGTTTGTATATTTTGCTTACTTTTTCATAGTTCCACACAACTTCTTGCTGTTTTCTCGATTGATCTGTGGTCAGTTTTTCAAGGCCTGTCCCTGTGCCAAATTATAACTAAATCTGAGGGGGTTGCAATGGGGAGGTTCCCTTGTAAGGAGAAATTTGGAAAGAAAATCAAAGTTTTGAGAGAAGAAAGCAGAACTTCGAGTTCTGCCGATTGTACTAAAATTCAGTCAGAGACGGCTGAGAGTTGGAAGATAAACTGAATTAAATGGACAGTGTCTTAAAGAGAAGTTATAAGATGAATATCAACAAAAGCAAAAGAAGAGTAACTGAATGTAACAGATTTAGATCAGTTGATGCTGAGGGAATCAGATCAGAAAATGAGTCCCTGAACGTTGTAGACGATTCTTAGTCCCTGTGTAGCAAAGCACCTGACGATGACAGAAATAAAGAGGATACGAAATGCAGACTGGCAACGACAAGAAAAGAGAAATATTTTAAGATGTCTTATTCAAGGGGCAATAAAAATCTATTGAAGACATTTCGAGTATGGCCTCATACGGACGAGAATCGTAGAAGATAAATGGCACACAAAACAAGAGAAGAGATGGTACTGAAACATGATGCTACAGAAAAGTGCTGAAATTAGATGGTTTGATCAAGATAAGTAATGAGGAGGTACTAGATTAAAATGGTTATGGCATAGTTTGACTGAAGGAAGGGATAGGTAGACAGGACTCAACTCGAGACGTTAGGGAATAGTTACTTTGGCTTTGGGAGAAAGTATGGGAGTAAAGCTTGTAGAGCATAAGCAAAGCATCACCACTTTCAAGTATATCTATGTTACAATAATTGTTTAGAAAATGAAGCGATTTACATGGCGCAGACTAGCATGAAGAAGTCCATCAAACCAGGCTTCAGACTGTAGACAGCAAGGACAACGGCAACGGAAGGTCTGGATAACAGTATAAATTTGCAAAATAATGGTCGAATGTACAGCACTTTAGTAACGGGGGGTGAACCACTAATGTCACCTGCAATATCTTCTTTAACTTCGGAAGATACAGGATAATCAGTTCTGTACAACGAATAGAACACTACTAATAAAAATATACGACCAGAACAGAAATTTATGGGCACTGCTATAAATTTAACTGAAATAAAGTTATATTAACCGAATCTTCCGTCGGTTCTTGGTAGAACAACATTATAATAATATTGAAATAAAGTTGTTAATGAGATACTCAAACACCTCCATTTATCTATATTAGTTCTCTGCACAACTGCCAGTGTTGGAAGTAACAGATCAATATGTTAACATAATTTACATACACTCCTGGAAATGGAAAAAAGAACACATTGACACCGGTGTGTCAGACCCACCATACTTGCTCCGGACACTGCGAGAGGGCTGTACAAGCAATGATCACACGCACGGCACAGCGGACACACCAGGACCCGCGGTGTTGGCCGTCGAATGGCGCTAGCTGCGCAGCATTTGTGCACCGCCGCCGTCAGTGTCAGCCAGTTTGCCGTGGCATACGGAGCTCCATCGCAGTCTTTAACACTGGTAGCATGCCGCGACAGCGTGGACGTGAACCGTACGTGCAGTTGACGGACTTTGAGCGAGGGCGTATAGTGGGCATGCGGGAGGCCGGGTGGACGTACCGCCGAATTGCTCAACACGTGGGGCGTGAGGTCTCCACAGTACATCGATGTTGTCGCCAGTGGTCGGCGGAAGGTGCACGTGACCGTCGACCTGGGACCGGACCGCAGCGACGCACGGATGCACGCCAAGACCGTAGGATCCTACGCAGTGCCGTAGGGGACCGCACCGCCACTTCCCAGCAAATTAGGGACACTGTTGCTCCTGGGGTATCGGCGAGGACCATTCGCAACCGTCTCCATGAAGCTGGGCTACGGTCCCGCACACCGTTAGGGCGTCTTCCGCTCACGCCCCAATATCGTGCAGCCCGCCTCCAGTGGTGTCGCGACAGGCGTGAATGGAGGGACGAATGGAGACGTGTCTTCAGCGATGAGAGTCGCTTCTGCCTTGGTGCCAATGATGGTCGTATGCGTGTTTGGCGCCGTGCAGGTGAGCGCCACAATCAGGACTGCATACGACCGAGGCACACAGGGCCAACACCCGGCATCATGGTGTGGGGAGCGATCTCCTACACTGGCCGTACACCACTGGTGATCGTCGAGGGGACACTGAATAGTGCACGGTACATCCAAACCGTCATCGAACCCACCGTTCTACCATTCCTAGACCGGCAAGGGAACTTGCTGTTCCAACAGGACAATGCACGTCCGCATGTATCCCGTGCCACCCAACGTGCTCTAGAAGGTGTTAGTCAACTACCCTGGCCAGCAAGATCTCCGGATCTGTCCCCCATTGAGCATGTTTGGGACTGGATGAAGCGTCGTCTCACGCGGTCTGCACGTCCAGCACGAACGCTGGTCCAACTGAGGCGCCAGGTGGAAATGGCATGGCAAGCCGTTCCACAGGACTACATCCAGCATCTCTACGATCGTCTCCATGGGAGAATAGCAGCCTGCATTGCTGCGAAAGGTGGATATACACTGTACTAGTGCCGACATTGTGCATGCTCTGTTGCCTGTGTCTATGTGCCTGTGGTTCTGTCAGTGTGATCATGAGATGTATCTGACCCCAGGAATGTGTCAATAAAGTTTCCCCTTCCTGGGACAATGAATTCACGGTGTTCTTATTTCAATTTCCAGGAGTGTATTTTCATTCATCAATGTAGTGTACCATATTTTTCACGGCAAGCTCGTCGTGCATTATACAGAAGCGAGCAATGTGAATAATACGCGGTGATCATCCAGTAGGAGCCTTTTCAAGGAGTTAGGCTTTCTGACTTCGCCCTCTCGATACATATACCGGGTCATCAAAAAATTAGTATCAATTTTAAAACTTAATAAACCACGGAATAATGTAGATAGAGAGGTAAAAATTGACACACATGCTTGGAATGAGATGGGGTTTTATTAAAAAAAAAAAGTTCACAAAATATCCGACAGATGGCGCTGGACAGCAAAACGTCAGTGACTGCGCATGACAATCGTATATAAAAGGAGCTGTAATGAGAGGGAGTTAAAAGTCTGTAGGCTGTAGAGCAGCGTACTAAGCTGCCGCCAGCCCGCCCCCTTCGGGGGGAATTGAAAATCAATAAAGAAACAAAAAAAAGAGTGAGAGAGAATCAAATGCGCCAGCAGTCGCAGCATGTTGACGTTACCTGAAAAGGCGCTTTTAGTAAAGCCGTATCATCAGAATGGGGAATGTGTTACGATCCTATCGCCATAGGAAGGGGGTTCGAAGGGTTAAAGGTCTGTTGATAAAAGCAGCTGTGGCGAGAATGATTTCGAAGTTCGAAGCCACGGGTTGTTTAGACGATAGACCCCGTAGTGGCCGACAGAATGTAGCGTGTTCGTCTATCCACGGGGAAGTCAGCACTCGTGGAATCGCACGTCGCACCGGCATTCCATACACTACTGTTTGGTTGGCACTTAGGCGTACCCTCCGATGCTATCCGTCCGAAATCCATCGGCATCATGAACTGTTACCTGGCGGTTTAGTGAAGCGGAGGGCATTTGCGGTGTGGGCGTTTCAAAAGATGGCGGAAGATGACGATTGGTTGGGTAACGTGTTGTGGACCGACGAAGCTCATTTCACGCTCCGAGGGTCTGTCAACGCCCACAACTGCAGAATTTGAGCTACCGAAAATCCTAGAACTGTCGTGGAAACTCCACTGCACGACGAGAAAGTTCAAATGATTCAAATGGCTCTGAGCACTATGGGAGTTAGCTGTTGAGGTCATCAGTCCTCTAGAACTTAGAACTACTTAAACCTAACTATCTAAGGACATCACACACATCCATGCCCGAGGCAGGATTCGAACCTGCGACCGTAGCGGTCGCGCGGTTCCAGACTGTAACGCCTAGAACCGCTAGGCCACTCCGACCGGTCGACGAGGAAGTCACGGTGTCGGTTGGATTTACCACATCTACCGTTATCGGGCCTTTTTTCTTCGAGGAAATGCGTGATTCTGGTTTTGTAACTACTACCGTGACGGGTGAGAGATACGAATCGCATCATCCCCAGCCTGGCTGGTAAACACCTGCTGGAACGTACGATGTTTATGCAGGATGGCGCTCCACCTCAAATTGCTAGACGCGTGAAAGATCTCTTGCGCGCGTCGTTTAGTGATGATCGTGTGCTCAGCCACCACTTTCGTCATGCTTGGCCTCCCAGGTCCCCAGACCTCAGTCCGTGCGATTATTGGCTTATGCTGAAAGATAACATCCGCCGCCAATGCCTCACCATGTCCGGAAATGCTTTACAGTGCTGTTCACAACATTATTCCTGGACTACAGCTATTGTTGAGGAATGATGGTGGACATATTGAGCATTTCCTGTAAAGAACATCATCTTTGCTTTGTCTTACTTTGTTATGCTAATTATTGCTATTCTGATCAGATGAAGCGCCATCTGAACTTTTGTAATTTTTTTTTGTTGTAATAAAACCACATGTCATTCCAAGGATGTGTGTCAATTTGTACCTTTCTATCCACATTATTCCGTGATTTATTCAGTTTTCAAATTTATACTGACTTTTTAATCACCCGGTATTTTCGCTAGTGAAATTCGTCATAAACAACCCATGGTATAACTTTAGACGGAAAAACGTTGTTTCACGTTAGATCAATAAGCAATTACATGTTTGATTTGTGAGCTCAATTACATAAAACGTCTGACAGTAACAAATCGGATTTTTAATACAAGCTGATATCATTTCTTCCGGACAACTTCTATCCATAGACAAACACTTAATTAAAACCTCGGTGCATGTGAAATACAGCAGACAAATATGTAACTTCATTCTTTAATTTGTATTTCACATATAGAATGAATAATGACAAAGACTAAAATTTTTATTGTTAGTAAATTGTTAGCCACTCTGCTATTTATAATATGTAAATGCCAACATGTACCCACACATACGAACAAGTCATACAACATAGTCAAAAACTGACTTATTTCTTATTATTTGGATGGTAATTGCGGATACGATCTACACGGAACATACAGTTATGTAACCAGCTACCAAAATGACACGTCCAATAGGAATAAACTGTATTAAATGACTTGAAAAGTTTTTATTTATTTCTTGATTGAAAACACCGTTAATTTTCGGTCGTTTATCCTCCTTATTTGCTCAGCAGTCCGTAAGTCGGACACTCGGTGATTCCGGGCATAAATTTCTCCGTGGAATCACTTAACTAGAGTTCTGCGAGTTCTATAACTGAACACTGAGGGAACTACTTGCTGTCTGCGCAGCCTTGGAACTCACTCGTCCTCGCCCGTGATAAATTGTAATGGAGACGCAGGCGGAGCGAAAGGAACTGCCGCGGCAGATGAAGTTGTCCTTTTGCGCGACTAGCAATTTAATTGTGTGTAGGCAGCGTTCACATTGCGACGATCGCTGCCTCTTAATTAAGTCGGTAATTTATTTGTTTGCCACGTGGACCCCTGAGGCAGCACAAAGAAGCGTGGTGATGCGTTGAATACGAGCGATTACTCACCTGAGTTATTAATATTTCACTCGTGTCAGCAAGTTGTTTCGGTAACACAATCACGATTTTTCACTGTCCGACTCCCCCTGTAATTGCCGAAACCCAGTACTTGGCGCTTAAGGGGCCATCGATCTGGAACGCGCGCCCGAACATTAAATCAGTCATGTTCATCCGTAGCCGGCAGAATTAATCACCTGTTCGCGAAAGAAGCGCCTCCGTACTCTGAACAATGTGTGGAGACTGGATCTCAGAGATATTGTCATTTGTGACTGAAAAATTCCAAAGCTACCCCTGTTATTTGCTTGATTGAATATTCAGGATCTATACAGAACAGATACATAGGGGAACGAAGAACATTCATATTTCTGCTCTAAAGGACACTAGTAGGGCACTAAGTAGGTTGTCCAAGATATTCGGTGTCTTTCGTCAGTATTATGTGACCATTGAGAAGCAAAAACATAGGAGACGAACGTGAAACTTTGAAGCTAATAATGAGGGACTTCGATTGACATCGTTAGAAATACCGAAATAAGAAGTTCCTCATCTGCGCAACTCGCCTTTTCAAATTAATAAGAGCAATAACCCAATGAACTCCACATCCAAGAAGCACAAACAACCAGATCAACGTGATGTACACTGAAGAGCCAAAGAAACCTGCCTAATATCGTGCAGGGTCCCGCGAGCAGGCAGAAGTGTCGTAACACGACGTGGCATGGACTCGACTAACATCTGAACTGGTGCTGGAGGAAATTGGCATCATGAATACTGCAGGGTTGTTCATCAGTCCGTAAGAGTGCGGGGGGGGGGGGGTGAAGATCTCTTCTGAGCAACAGATTGCAAGGCATGCAAGATATGCTCAATAACGCCCACGTCTGGGGAGTTGGTGGCCAGCTGGTGTTTAAATTCAGGAGAATGGTTCTGGAGTCGCTCTGTCCCAATTCTGGAACGTGTGAGGTGCCGCATTGTCTTGCTGGAATTGCCCAAGTCCGTCGGAACGCACAATGGACATGAATGGATGCAGGTGATCAGACAGAATGCTTATGTCCGTGTCACCTGTCAGAGTCGTATTGTGACGGTACGTCACATAAATATTGACATTTTTATCGATTGTAAACCGTAGTTAATGTATTTTATGAATATAATTAGTATAAAAGATAAAGTTAATGTTCTTAAAACAACTGATATGCAGCGATAATTTAAGAGTAGCATCTTTATTTAATTTCTATGAAAATAAAAAAGGATCGAAAGAGACGCGATTGTACGGCTGAGGAGGAAGGACGTATTTTATGGTACACACACTGTTTTGTTTCGCGATACGGAAGGCTGCCATTGAGCGGCTACACATATTTTATATAAGTTATTCTGTATTATACTAAAATAAACTGATTATTATTATCACAAAATGAACTTCTTTGTAATAGTTGTCACCTCAAATGCTCGCAGTAGCTAATTATTTTTAATAAACATTTTTGCAGTAATTTGCGCTGCGGGAAGCTCATCTTCCTATGCAGTCTCTGGTCGGCCATTACGTGCCGAAGTATTAATTTACTTTTCAGTGTTAACAGTAACTGTAAATGCGACAGATTTCGTTGTAAGAACCTTTTTAAATTGCAACAGATAATTAATTTATGTTAAAGTTCATTTTTTTAAATTATACAGATTCCATGAGTTCAGTAATTTTTATCTTGGCGGCTCCACGGCAACAATCGAAATTCCCTCGAGCCTTGCATTGCAATTAATAAATAGAAATTAACAAAATTACATTCAGTTCAGTTAACGGCAACTATATTTTAGTCGTCACGTTCAAAATCTGAAGTTGGTACATGAATAACAGCAGCCCTTCAAGAATCCGTTTCATATTTACTTATGCACGTAAGTAATAGTGATAAGAAAAAATAATACCCCTGAGAGAAGGAATCATGCTCTAACAAAACAATAATTCATGCTGATATATATATATATATATATATATATATATATATATATATATATATATATATATCGAATGCCACCGACGTAACAGTATCTAGACCTATCAGGGTCGCATATCACTCCAACTGCACACGCCCCACACCACTGAACCGTGCTTGGCTCGTGTTCATTCCGTTTATGGTTTGTCATCTTCTCTTACCGTACTGCCACCTCGTTTTGTAATTCCATTTACTGACGTCACTAGCTTCCTGCCTGACCTGCCAGTGAGTGGCAGCAGCAGCGCTTATCGATAAGTGCTCTGTCGTACTCTCTCTGGAGCGACCGATAGTATTCCCGGGTCGTTGTGTGTCTGGAGTTCAGTTGGGAGCTAAGTCCGGACGCAGCATCAGTGAAGTCGGGGACGCACCAGCAGTGGAGTCGGGGACGGAGCGCCAGTGAGGTGTGGACAGCCAGTGCTCGCCGACCTCTGGCGACACACATGAACTGTCCGACGGAAGGAGATTGGAGCGGGACGACCGTTGGTTGGTCGTTCAGTTGGTCGTCTAATCGGGTATCGTGTATTTGGTCTTTCGACCGTTTCTGAGCCTCTTCAGTTCGTCATCTTGCCGGACGTGGGTCGGTTCCTTCCTTGTGCAGAGATGTCGTGGCCAATGGACAAGAGTTACCTCTGTGTGGATGGGTCCGAGCCAGGGTGCTCGGGTCGCCGTGTCTCCGAATTCCGAACGACATCAAGTTGAGTCGGGTTTCAGCACACGATTATTTTAGTGTTACGCTTGGCTGCCTGTCTCACCTAAACTATTAGAGTTTCCTCTCAGGCCGACCCTTGGGGCACTTCTAATCACCACTGTTTGTTGTTAGTTACTTTCTTTGGTCGTAGGTACTGTGCCAGGCCTTAAGCCGTGTATTAATATTGTCTGTTTTACGTTCAGTATATGGCCTTCAGCCGACTTCATGACAACTATTTTAAGATTAGGCCTTCAGCCGTGTTTCACTTAAAATTCTTGTTGCTCTGTATTTAGGCCATCAGTCGTATTTGTTTTAGAATCTGTGGCTTTAACATGTAAATTCTCGTCTGTAAGGTTTCTTTATAATTATCTTGAATTCCTGAAACGGCCTTCAGCCGAGTTCTGTACATGTTTATCTTAAGGTGGTCTTTAATTATTCTTGAGTTATTGTTTGGGCCTTCAGCCGACAAGATACTTCAAGTTTTCTTAAGATGTTTTTGTTGTACTGTGTAAAAGCTTATCTTTAAAGCCTCTCACTTATTATGTAAAAAAAAATCTTATTGGGCTTTCAGCCGAAGAATTTATTTGAATTTTCCTTATTGTGGCCTTTAGCCGAAAATTGTAAATGCTTGGCTTCTAAAGAGTTTGCCTAGCTGATCTGAAATATTATTTCGGCCTTTAGCCGAGAAGAACTGCAGTTTTACTCAAGTTAGGCATTCAGCCGTTGCTCTAAATCCTGGTGTTTTAAAAGGAATCATTTAAACTTGTTATGGAGAAGTTACTTGGGCCCTTTCCACAACCTGATCCGCTGTGTCCTGCGAAACCATATTTCAACCATTACAGAGCCTCCACCGCCTGAAAAGTCCCTTGCTGACATGCAGAGTCCATGATTTCGTGAGGCTGTGTCCACCGAACACGTCCATGCGCTCGATACAATTTTAAACGAGACTCGTCCTGCCAGGCAACATGTTTCCAGTCATGAACAGTCCAACGTCGGTGTTGACGGGGCAGGCGAGGCGTAAAGCTTTGTGTCGTGCAGTCATCAAGGATACAGGAGTGGGCCTTCGGCTCCGAAAGCCCATATCGATGATGTTTCATTGAATGATTCGCACGCTGACACTTGTTGATGGCCTAGCATTGAAATCTGCAGCAATTTGCGGAACGGTAGCACTTCTGTCACGTTGAACGATTCTCTTCAGTAGTCGTTGGTCCCGTTGTTGCAGGATCTTTCCTGGCCGCAGCGATGTTGGAGATTTGCGGTTTTACCGGATTCCTGATATTCACGATCCCCACTTCATCGCTACCTCGGAGATACTGTGTCCCACCGCTCTTGCGTCGACTATAACACCACGTTCAAACTCATTTAAATATTGATAACGTGCCATTGTAGCAGCAGTAACCGACCTAACAACTGTGCCAGACACTTATTGTCTTACACAAGCGTTGCCGACCGCAGCGCCGTGTTCTGCCTGTAAAAATACACTCCTGGAAATGGAAAAAAGAACACATTGACACCGGTGTGTCAGACCCACCATACTTGCTCCGGACACTGCGAGAGGGCTGTACAAGCAATGATCACACGCACGGCACAGCGGACACACCAGGAACCGCGGTGTTGGCCGTCGAATGGCGCTAGCTGCGCAGCATTTGTGCACCGCCGCCGTCAGTGTCAGCCAGTTTGCCGTGGCATACGGAGCTCCATCGCAGTCTTTAACACTGGTAGCATGCCGCGACAGCGTGGACGTGAACCGTATGTGCAGTTGACGGACTTTGAGCGAGGGCGTATAGTGGGCATGTGGGAGGCCGGGTGGACGTACCGCCGAATTGCTCAACACGTGGGGCGTGAGGTCTCCACAGTACATCGATGTTGTCGCCAGTGGTCGGCGGAAGGTGCACGTGACCGTCGACCTGGGACCGGACCGCAGCGACGCACGGATGCACGCCAAGACCGTAGGATCCTACGCAGTGCCGTAGGGGACCGCACCGCCACTTCCCAGCAAATTAGGGACACTGTTGCTCCTGGGGTATCGGCGAGGACCATTCGCAACCGTCTCCATGAAGCTGGGCTACGGTCCCGCACACCGTTAGGCCGTCTTCCGCTCACGCCCCAACATCGTGCAGCCCGCCTCCAGTGGTGTCGCGACAGGCGTGAATGGAGGGACGAATGGAGACGTGTCGTCTTCAGCGATGAGAGTCGCTTCTGCCTTGGTGCCAATGATGGTCGTATGCGTGTTTGGCGCCGTGCAGGTGAGCGCCACAATCAGGACTGCATACGACCGAGGCACACAGGGCCAACACACGGCATCATGGTGTGGGGAGCGATCTCCTACACTGGCCGTACACCACTGGTGATCGTCGAGGGGACACTGAATAGTGCACGGTACATCCAAACCGTCATCGAACCCACCGTTCTACCATTCCTAGACCGGCAAGGGAACTTGCTGTTCCAACAGGACAATGCACGTCCGCATGTATCCCGTGCCACCCAACGTGCTCTAGAAGGTGTTAGTCAACTACCCTGGCCAGCAAGATCTCCGGATCTGTCCCCCATTGAGCATGTTTGGGACTGGATGAAGCGTCGTCTCACGCGGTCTGCACGTCCAGCACGAACGCTGGTCCAACTGAGGCGCCAGGTGGAAATGGCATGGCAAGCCGTTCCACAGGACTACATCCAGCATCTCTACGATCGTCTCCATGGGAGAATAGCAGCCTGCATTGCTGCGAAAGGTGGATATACACTGTACTAGTGCCGACATTGTGCATGCTCTGTTGCCTGTGTCTATGTGCCTGTGGTTCTGTCAGTGTGATCATGAGATGTATCTGACCCCAGGAATGTGTCAATAAAGTTTCCCCTTCCTGGGACAATGAATTCACGGTGTTCTTATTTCAATTTCCAGGAGTGTAGTTCTGTACTTGAATGAAGGGCACAGAAAGAATGATAAAAGTGCCAG
Source organism: Schistocerca nitens (assembly GCF_023898315.1). Lineage (NCBI taxonomy): Eukaryota > Metazoa > Arthropoda > Insecta > Orthoptera > Acrididae > Schistocerca > Schistocerca nitens. Next base: position 278,710,205 of record NC_064619.1, on the reverse strand, counting down.
GTGCGAATGACTGAAGTCAAAGTTCTCTTTTCTCCATCCGAGCTCTCTTTGGAGTGGTGGCAGCAAGGTTTTAGCCAATATGGTGGACATAAATTGATCTCAAAGCACGCTTCAAAAGTTTCCCTGATATGGCGTACAAATACTATAAACGGTTCACTAGCTTGGTACCGGGTTTGAACGGCCTTTTACTATTGGTTGACAAAGCATACACAAGCTCTAGAAGGGGAGGCAGTGCACAGTATTGGCAGAAGTACTGTTGAGAGGGAGCTAAACTACATGGGAACAAAAGGCAGGATTCTTGTTGGCAACCATACTGAAAAGATTGTTACATCTCAAGTGGGCACTTGAGGCTAAAGCCGTCCAGACACAGGGCGAGTTGGCTAACAATGCTGTGGCGCTCTACGAGTTTTGTGACGTCACGTCGTGCTATTTCACGCTGAGGAGCCATTTCGTTAAATTAAACATAAAATAAGTTCCCGGATATTTCAGCGACATGTCACGTAAAGTAAAACCAAAAGAAAGCGAGAACGCTCCTTACGTCACAAGCTTGAGGCCCACAGAAAGCAAGACGCCTATATTCGGTGGGTTTTATGTTATACCTTGCACCTCATGAACATATGGTGTTTCTATGCAACAGGACACTGAACGTCTTGAGAACGAATCTTTATTGACACACTTTGTTGTAATAAAACAATGGAAAAGCTATATTGGTGCTTAAAGAATTTTCGTATTTGGTTAATATCGCTTTATTCTCGCTAGTTATGAAAGTAAGCCGTTTTAATGCAACACCACATTAAAGATTCATGAAAAACGTGTCGTTCTTGTTATGTTAATAACATATCGGCGATAAACCCTATAGAAGACTGTAAGATAAAATCAATAGTCTTTTATAACGAGCTTATGGCGTAGCGGAATGTGTAGAGGCCCTGTGTTAGAGCGCATAGATTACGCTAGTAGAGGGTTTGAGTCCTGTTGTAGCTGCATTTTTTTCTTCTTCTTCAAGTTTTCCAAAAGGTGGTGAGACTTTCTCACGAAATTAATAGAAATGATTTCTGTAATGTTTAATGTTATGTAAAAATGCGTCTTCTGCCAGGAATGAGTTTGTTCGCTTTGGTGAACTTTTACAAGGTGATGTCCTCACTGAGTAGACAAGAGTCTTTCCTTTTTGTCTTATTGAAACTTTCATTTATGTATACTAGGGACAGAGCAACGTGACTAGCACATGGACAAGGGAGGAAATGTGCGTTTAATAGAGCTGATGTGGGAGTAGCCCGTGCTTCCATTTTCGTGAACAAACTGTAATGTTCACTAGCCAAATAAAGCCGACAACTGCCGATGGAGCGCTCAGAGAGCGCACAATCTCGGTAACCATATCGTGGTATGTGTCGACAGCGCTGTGACTCGTGACGTTGGACATCCTGTCTGCGTGCACGTGAGCGTCATCTACTTCGTCCCGTGTGCCGACGACTTACGACTCTGTTGAGGCCACGGTTCAGACAATAACTCTTGGAAATCGCAGCTTCTGAATGTGCCGAGCATGGTCTGGGAACCAACCCAGTACTGCAATCCATCTTGAACAAAGCCTTCTTACTGCACCTTCACAGTAGGCACGGGATCTCTTGGAATCCGCAGCTTTGGGTGAGAACCTTTCAACGACCACCCAACAGTCAGTACTGACAGTTTTGTGTATGAAATATAATATAACTGAACTGATAGAGGCTCGAGAAGTGATATGTACCACTCGTGTCCCACATTGTTAACAACTGGAGCCATTTATCCTCAGTTGCTAATTCAATTATGTTTTATCACATCGAAAAGAAGAAATTCCTTCTCTTGTAGCTGAATGTTTTATCTGTGTCTGCCACACACTACTCAGTGGTATTCATTTTTTTTGTTCTTTTCAAGTATCCATGTGTCCCGTATGTACTGAATTCACATAGCACAGATTTTCAATTGACAGTAAAAATACATAAAAAGGTGGCTGGATGTTGTATTTCTTAAAATAACCATAAATGTTATTCCCTGATTTCCTAAAACTTGTATTATCGTGCCTCTTCTTCTTGTTGGCGTTTTCTGGTCGTTCCTTTCTTTACCGATTCTGCGGGGAACCTCTTTATACCCTACAACTCTACATAATTTTGAACATCCGAGTGTAGCACCCCATCTGGAACGCTATATTCTCTTTTTTCCCAGTTTTCCCATAGCTCATGATTCACTACCAGTCAGTGCTGCCCCTCGACTGTACATTCTCAGACATTACTTCCCCAGGTTAAGTGTTGCACCGACACTAACTCTCGGCCAGGAAAGCACTCTTTGGCAGCGCTAATCTGCTTTTTATGACCTTCTTACTTCGTCTGTCAATTGTTATTTTCCTTTCGAGGTGTCAAAATATCTTAACTTCGTTTACTTGTTTCCCCGTGTTTTTGATATTTAGTTCATTGCTTATCTCATTGCTTTTACTCCTCATCACTTTCGTCTCTGTTTGGTTTGCTGTCTGTCCATATTCTGTATTCACTACAGCATTCCGTTCAACATGCCATATAATGCTTTTGCACTTTTGTTGAGGATAGTAATGTCTTCAGCGAATCTTATCATTGACATCCTTTCATCCTGAGTCTTACTCACTTACCAGACGTTGCTCATGCGTTGCTGAGAGAATGCTACGTGACTGTTGTCCAGCGCTGTGATTGGTGAACTGTGGCGTCGAGCTGAAGAACCATGGAGTGATGCAGCCGTATCTGTCAGCCACCCTCTGTTGAAGTTGACGTCCAATTGGATTAGTGGCTTTCTCGCTACCATAGATGGCAGTTCTGTATACTAAATTTCACACCATGTACACCCTGTATATCCTCATATTAGCTACGATCTGAAAATGTATTCTTCCTTGTACGCTTTATAAGCAGAACAAGTGCAACGTGCTGGCTGTAATTTTAATGTTTGGTAGCACAGAGTGATATAATGGTAAACTAGTGACCGTAAGCTGTATTTGTCACTGAAAATACGCAAAAAATGTGATGTGTAATCCCTTAATCCCTTAAGTGACCACAACTTACTTATGGCAGAAATAGAAATAAGAATGAAAACACTGAAAAAGGCGACAATGGTGAAGAAGTGGGATTTAGAGAAGATAAGGTCCAACACTTCCCCCATGAACCATGGACCTTGCCGTTGGTGGGGAGGCTTGCGTGCCTCAGCGATACAGATGGCCGTACCGTAGGTGCTACCACAACGGAGGGGTATCTGTTGAGAGGCCAGACAAACATGTGGTTCCTGAAGAGGGGCAGCAGCCTTTTCAGTAGTTGCAGGGGCAACAGTCTGGATGATTGACTGATCTGGCCTTGTAACATTAACCAAAACGGCCTTGCTGTGCTGGTACTGCGAACGGCTGAAAGCAAGGGGAAACTACAGCCGTAATTTTTCCCGAGGACATGCAGCTTTACTGTATGATTAAATGATGATGGCGTCCTCTAGGGTAAAATATTCCGGAGGTAAAATAGTCCCCCATTCGGATCTCCGGGCGGGGACTACTCAAGAGGACGTCGTTATCAGGAGAAAGAAAACTGGCATTCTACGGATCGGAGCGTGGAATGTCAGATCCCTTAATCGGGCAGGTAGGTTAGAAAATTTAAAAAGGGAAATGGATAGGTTAAAGTTAGATATAGTGGGAATTAGTGAAGTTCGGTGGCAGGAGGAACAAGACTTTTGGTCAGGTGATTACAGGGTTATAAATACAAAATCAAATAGGGGTAATGCAGGAGTAGGTTTAATAATGAATAAAAAAATAGGAGTGCGGGTTAGCTACTACAAACAGCATAGTGAACGCATTATTGTGGCCAAGATAGACACAAAGCCCATGCCTACCAGAGTAGTACAAGTTTATATGCCAACTAGCTCAGCAGATGATGAAGAGATTGATGAAATGTATGACGAGATAAAAGAAATTATTCAGGTAGTGAAGGGAGACGAAAATTTAATAGTCATGGGTGACTGGAATTCGTCAGTAGGAAAAGGGAGAGAAGGAAACATAGTAGGTGAATATGGATTGGGGGGAAGAAATGAAAGAGGAAGCCGCCTTGTAGAATTTTGCACAGAGCATAACTTAATCATAGCTAACACTTGGTTCAAGAATCATAAAAGAAGGTTGTATACCTGGAAGAATCCTGGAGATACTAATAGGTATCAGATAGATTATATAATGGTAAGACACAGATTTAGGAACCAGGGTTTAGATTGTAAGACATTTCCAGGGGCAGATGTGGATTCTGACCACAATCTATTGGTTATGAACTGCAGATTGAAACTGAAGAAACTGCAAAAAGCTGGGAATTTAAGGAGATGGGACCTGGATAAACTGAAAGAACCAGAGGTTGTAGAGAGTTTCAGGGAGAGCATAAGGGAACAATTGACAGGAATGGGGGAAAGAAATACAGTAGAAGAAGAATGGGTTGCTCTGAGGGATGAAGTAGTGAAGGCAGCAGAGGATCAAGTAGGTAAAAAGACGAGGGCTAATAGAAATCCTTGGGTAACAGAAGAAATATTGAATTTAATTGATGAAAGGAGAAAATATAAAAATGCAGTAAATGAAGCAGGCAAAAAGGAATACAAACGTCTCAAAAATGAGATCGACAGAAAGTGCAAATTGGCTAAGCAGGGATGGCTAGAGGACAAATGTAAGGATGTAGAGGCTTGTCTCACTAGGGGTAAGATAGATACTGCCTACAGGAAAATTAAAGAGACCTTTGGAGAGAAGAGAACCACTTGTATGAATATCAAGAGCTCAGATGGCAACCCAGTTCTGAGCAAAGAAGGGAAGGCAGAAAGGTGGAAGGAGTATATAGAGGGTTTATACAAGGGCGATATACTTGAGGACAATATTATGGAAATGGAAGAGGATGTAGATGAAGATGAAATGGGAGATAAGATACTGCGTGAAGAGTTTGACAGAGCACTGAAAGACCTGAGTCGAAACAAGGCCCCGGGAATAGACAACATTCCATTAGAACTACTGATGGCCTTGGGAGAGCCAGTCATGACAAAACTCTACCATCTGGTGAGCAAGATGTATGAGACAGGGGAAATACCCACAGACTTCAAGAAGAATATAATAATTCCAATACCAAAGAAAGCAGGTGTTGACAGATGTGAAAATTACCGAACTATCAGTTTAATAAGTCACAGCTGCAAAATACTAACGCGAATTCTTTACAGACGAATTGAAAAACTGGTAGAAGCGGACCTTGGGGAAGATCAGTTTGGATTCTGTAGAAATGTTGGAACACGTGAGGCAATACTAACCTTACGACTTATCTTAGAAGAAAGATTAAGAAAAGGCAAACCTACGTTTCTAGCATTTGTAGACTTAGAGAAAGCTTTTGACAACGTTAACTGGAATACTCTCTTTCAAATTCTGAAGGTGGCAGGGGTAAAATACAGGGAGCGAAAGGCTATTTACAATTTGTACAGAAACCAGATGGCAGTTATAAGAGTCGAGGGGCATGAAAGGGAAGCTGTGGTTGGGAAAGGAGTGAGACAGGGTTGTAGCCTCTCCCCGATGTTATTCAATCTGTATATTGAGCAAGCAGTAAAGGAAACAAAAGAAAAATTCGGAGTAGGTATTAAAATTCATGGAGAAGAAGTAAAAACTTTGAGGTTCGCCGATGACATTGTAATTCTGTCAGAGACAGCAAAGGACTTGGAAGAGCAGTTGAACGGAATGGACAGTGTCTTGAAAGGAGGATATAAGATGAACATCAACAAAAGCAAAACGAGGATAATGGAATGTAGTCTAATTAAATCGGGTGACGCTGAGGGGATTAGATTAGGAAGTGAGACACTTAAAGTAGTAAAGGAGTTTTGCTATTTAGGGAGTAAAATAACTGCTGATGGTCGAAGTAGAGAGGATATAAAATGTAGACTGGCAATGGCAAGTAAATCGTATCTGAAGAAGAGAAATTTGTTAACATCGAGTATAGATTTAAGTGTCAGGAAGTCGTTTCTGAAAGTATTTGTATGGAGTGTAGCCATGTATGGAAGTGAAACATGGACGATAACCAGTTTGGAGAAGAAGAGAATAGAAGCTTTCGAAATGTGGTGCTACAGAAGAATGCTGAAGATAAGGTGGGTAGATCACGTAACTAATGAGGAGGTATTGAATAGGATTGGGGAGAAGAGAAGTTTGTGGCACAACTTGACTAGAAGAAGGGATCGGTTGGTAGGACATGTTTTGAGGCATCAAGGGATCACAAATTTAGCATTGGAGGGCAGCGTGGAGGGTAAAAATCGTAGAGGGAGACCAAGAGATCAATACACTAAGCAGATTCAGAAGGATGTAGGTTGCAGTAGGTACTGGGAGATGAAGAAGCTTGCACAGGATAGAGTAGCATGGAGAGCTGCATCAAACCAGTCTCAGGACTGAAGACTACAACAACAACAACAAGGTCCAACAAAGAACAAATTACAGAAATGCTGTCTCGGGACTTTCTAAACACATTACGAGACAAAGAAGCACCAGATAATGCGAACGAGTACTGGAATATGCTGAAAGAAGGAATCATTAAAGCAGGACAGCAAAATATAAGACATGTAAAAGGGAAAAGGTAAAAAAAACCATGGGTCACACAAGAACTGATTTCCAAGATGGAGGAGAGAAGAAAATTGAAAATCAAGAACACTGAAGATGCAAGAAAGATATACCGAAGGTTATATAACGAACTGCGAAGAGAAACAGAGCAGGCTAGTAAAAAATGGCTAAAAGAGGAATGTGATGAAATTGAATAACTGGACAGGAAGGGAAGATACGACTTACTATACAACAGAGTAAAGACTATGACATGGGAACAAAACAGAGCAGGAAGTGCTACTATGGAAATGTTGAGTAAAGACGAAGAGGTAGTGTACAAAGATCGGGACGATGTCCTCCAGAGATGGGAAGAATATATGAAAGAGCTATGTTACACAAATAGCAAACCAGAAACTCTGGAACTTGAATCACACAACAGTGTAAGTGATGAAGAGAAAGGACCGACCATCATAATGGAAGAAGCAAAGTCTGCCATTGCTGCAATGAAAAATGGCAAAGCAGTAGGTACAGATACAATACCGGGAGAAATACTAAAATGCTTGAACCACAATGGAATAAGAGAAATATTGAGGTTATGTAATAAAATATATGACAGTGGTGAATGGCCTGAGGACTTTTTGACAACAGTAATGATTCCATAACCGAAAAAACAAGGAACCAAGAAATGCAGCGAGCACAGGACAATCAGCCTCACTTCACATGCAGCCAAAGTGATGTTAAGAATAATTAATAAAAGACTTGAAAAAGTAGTAGAGGAGAATCTCGGCGAGGAGTAGTTTGGCTTTAGACGGAATACGGGCACCAGAGATGCAATAGGGCTCCTACGAATCTTGGGAGAAAGGTTTATTGAAAAAGGAAGAGACCTATATATGTGCTTCATCGATTTAGAAAAGGCATTTGACAATGTGGTTTGGGACAAGCTGGCGACTATTATGAGGGAAAAGAGAGTGGACTGGAAAACCAGAAGACTTATAAACTCATTATACCTTAATCAAAAAGTTTCAGTTAAAGTGAGAGGAGAAAGTACAAACTGGATCAGACTAGGGAAAGGAGTAAGACAAGGATGCTGTTTATCACCTACTCTTTTCAACCTGTACTTGGAAAATATGATTGACCAATCCTCATTAGATCACAAAGGAGTAGAAATTGGAGGAAGAAGAGTAGGGTGCTTGAGATTTGCTGACGACATGGTCCTTCTAGCCACAGGGGAAAAGGAATTACAGGATTTGGTGGACACCATTGCAACTAACGGAAAAAAATATGGAATGAAAATTAACACAAATAAAACAAAAGTATTGGCAATAGGAGTAAATAAGGAAATAAAAATTGTACTGGATGATGAAACACTAGAACAGGTGCAAAATTTTAAGTATCTTGGAAGCAGGATAGACACCGACTGGAAGTGCACCACAGAAATTAAAACAAGGATAGCAATGGCAAAAGAGGCGTTTTATAAGAAAAGGAGAATCTTCTGCAGCGGTCTGGACAGAGAACTCAGAAACAGATTCATAAAATGTCTTGTATGGAGTGTTCTTCTATATGGCGCTGAAACATGGACTATGAGGAAAAAAGACAGAGAAAGGCTGGAGGCTTTTGAGATCTGGACATGGCGGAAGATGGAAAGAATAAGTTGGATGGACAGAGTAAAAAATGAAGAGGTACTGAGAAGAGTGGAAGAGAAAAGACAGTTACTAGATGTAATAAAGAGAAGAAGAAGAAATTGGATTGGGCATATACATTCCTGGAAATTGAAATAAGAACACCGTGAATTCATTGTTCCAGGAAGGGGAAACTTTATTGACACATTCCTGGGGTCAGATACATCACATGATCACACTGACAGAACCACAGGCACATAGACACAGGCAACAGAGCATGCACAATGTTGGCACTAGTACAGTGTATATCCACCTTTCGCAGCAATGCAGGCTGCTATTCTCCCATGGAGACGATCGTAGAGATGCTGGATGTAGTCCTGTGGAACGGCTTGCCATGCCATTTCCACCTGGCGCCTCAGTTGGACCAGCGTTCGTGCTGGACGTGCAGACCGCGTGAGACGACGCTTCATCCAGTCCCAAACATGCTCAATGGGGGACAGATCCGGAGATCTTGCTGGCCAGGGTAGTTGACTTACACCTTCTAGAGCACGTTGGGTGGCACGGGATACATGCGGACGTGCATTGTCCTGTTGGAACAGCAAGTTCCCTTGCCGGTCTAGGAAAGGTAGAACGATGGGTTCGATGACGGTTTGGATGTACCGTGCACTATTCAGTGTCCCCTCGACGATCACCAGTGGTGTACGGCCAGTGTAGGAGATCGCTCCCCACACCATGATGCCGGGTGTTGGCCCTGTGTGCCTCGGTCGTATGCAGTCCTGACTGTGGCGCTCACCTGCACGGCGCCAAACACGCATACGACCATCATTGGCACAAGGCAGAAGCGACTCTCATCGCTGAAGACGACACGTCTCCATTCGTCCCTCCATTCACGCCTGTCGCGACACCACTGGAGGCGGGCTGCACGATGTTGGGGCGTGAGCGGAAGACGGCCTAACGGTGTGCGGGACCGTAGCCCAGCTTCATGGAGACGGTTGCGAATGGTCCTCGCCGATACCCCAGGAGCAACAGTGTCCCTAATTTGCTGGGAAGTGGCGGTGCGGTCCCCTACGGCACTGCGTAGGATCCTACGGTCTTGGCGTGCATCCGTGCGTCGCTGCGGTCCGGTCCCAGGTCAACGGGCACGTGCACCTTCCGCCGACTACTGGCGACAACATCGATGTACTGTGGAGACCTCACGCCCCACGTGTTGAGCAATTCGGCGGTACGTCCACCTGGCCTTCCGCATGCCCACTATACGCCCTCGCTCAAAGTCCGTCAACTGCACATACGGTTCACGTCCACGCTGTCGCGGCATGCTACCAGTGTTAAAGACTGCGATGGAGCTCCGTATGCCACGGCAAACTGACACTGACGGCGGCGGTGCACAAATGCTGCGCAGCTAGCGCCATTCGACGGCCAACACCGCGGTTCCTGGTGTGTCCGCTGTGCCGTGCGTGTGATCATTGCTTGTACAGCCCTCTCGCAGTGTCCGGAGCAAGTATGGTGGGTCTGACACACCGGTGTCAATGTGTTCTTTTTTCCATTTCCAGGAGTGTATTATGTGGTGTCACCGCCAGACACCACACTTGCTAGGTGGTAGCCTTTTAAATCGCCCACGGTCCATAAGTATACGTCGGACCCGCGTGTCGCCACTGTCAGTAATTGCAGACCGAGCGCCACCACACTGCAGGTCTAGAGAGACGTACTGGCACTCGCCCCAGTTGTACAGCCGACGTTGATAGCAATGGTTCACTGACAAATACGCTCTCATTTGCCGAGACGATAGTTAGCATAGCCTTCAGCTACATTTGCTACGAGCTAGCAAGGCGCCGTATTCATTTGATTTTGAGATTCTATTAATGTATCATCAAGAGCGATGTTCTACAAATGTGGATTAAAGTTAAGTATTCCAGAAGCTATGTACTTTTCTTTATAGCATTCATTACGTATCCTGTTTCAGACCTCACGCCAGCCTGCGTGAGTTTAAGCGCGTCCCTTTCGGCTTCCTCTCATTGTGTCTAGGCTGTCTTGTCTAGACACAACATATTTGGCGACGAGTAAAAACACTGTCTTGTTCTTGATACTTGCTTAGATTACTTGTGTCATGGCTTCGCCACAATCTCCAGATGTACTGTCCGAATTTTATCGCTTGCAGAATCAGCAGACGCAAGCGTTATTGGATGCCCTTGGACAGCTCGTCCAGGGTCAACGTGCAATGCAAACCGATGCGGCAGCCGCCGCTCCACCGCTACCGCAGCCACAACACGGAGCTGCACCACCTTTTCGTCATTTCGATGCGGCAATGGAAAGCTGGATGGAGTGGTCACGCCAATTTGGATTCCATCTCGCCGCCTACAGAATTCAAGGTAACGAGCGGCAGCCTCACTTATTGGCGTGTGTAGGGGTGCAGACGTACCGTGTGATAGTGAAATTATTTCCCCGCCGCGACGTAGCATCTCTGTCCTACGAAGAAATTTTGTCGGCATTAGATGCATATTTCAAGGAATCAGTCAATGTCGTTGCCAAACGGTATACGTTTTTTCGTACAAAACGTACGGCCGGTCAAACTAATAGGGAGTGGGTTGCAACTTTGCAAGGCCTTACTAGGGATTGTGCTTTTGAGTGCGAATGTGGACTGCCTTATTCAGATACTATGGTACATGATGCGATTCCACAGAACGTCTCTGATGTTCGTATAAGGGAACAGATTTTGAAACTAGTCAATCCCTCCCTTCAACAAGTGATGGACATATTGGATAGGCAACACACACTTGACTTTGCTCAGGAATCATTTGAAACTTCGCCAGCCGTGTGTCACATTAACCGGCCCACCGGGCGAGCTGCACGGAACAGTAAACAGCCCTCGCGCTCGTCCGCGCAGCTCCCGCCTAGCCCTCCGCCGCGTGTCCTGCGCCAGCATGCAAATGCAGTGAAATCATGGCCGCAGTGTGCAACCAGACATTCGCGTGAGAATTGCCCGTCACGCCCAGCTCTTTGCTTTTTCTGTAATAAAAAAGGACATGTTCAGAGTGTTTGCCAGAAAAAGCTCAGATCGGACCCTCACAACCATTCCAGGCCATTTGCTTCACGCCGGAATCGGAATCGAACCAACAATACTCAGGCTCGTGAACCTTCGCCCATGGTCATTCATGTAGTTCATTCCACTCCACCCAGTGCCACTCTCTCTAAAAATGACTGTGTGCGTCCCACAAACAGTGTGCGTCGACGTCGCCGGGAATCACGTCAAGTAGCACGTGCTTCTGTACCAGTGTCTGTTCACATTGCACGAGACAGTCGCTCTTGTCGTCAGCAGGACAATAAACTTTTTGTAGACTTGGACATTCATGGCCACATGATACCATTCCAGCTCGATACCGGAGCTGCAGTTTCATTGCTCAATAAAGACACGTACAAACAACTGGGCACACCTCCGTTGCGTGCCGCAAATGTTACGCTAACTAGTTATTCAGGACAGCATATCCCTGTGTTAGGACAGTGAAGCCTTCTTGCAACATACAAGGGACAAACAAAACTTGTGTCTTTTTACGTCGCCGGCCGCGGTGGTCTCGCGGTTCTAGGCGCGCAGACCGGAACCGTGCGACTGCTACGGTCGCAGGTTCGAATCCTCCCTCGGGCATGGATGTGTGTGATGTCCTTAGGTTAGTTAGGTTTAAGTAGTTCTAAGTTCTAGGAGACTAATGACCACAGCAGTTGAGTCCCATAGTGCTCAGAGCCATTTGAACCATCTTTTTACGTCCTTCGTTCTTCTTCTGCTGTGAACTTGTTTGGTTTAGATTTATTTCAGTTGTTTAACTTGTCTATAATAAATCAGGTCCTCTCAGTGAACCAGACTGTGCCTTCAGCCAGTGTTTCTCGTCTGTGTGAAGAGTTTGCAGACATTTTTGCACCGGGCCTTGGTTGCGCTAAGGACTATAAAGCACATTTGGAACTGAAAGTAAATGCGCAACCGAAATTTTTCAGAGCGCGCAATGTTCCCCACGCATTGCGTGATGAGGTCAGAAGAACATTACACGATTTGGACTCACAAGGTGTGATTGAACGTGTGCAGGCTTCTCTCTGGGCATCACCCTTAGTAATTTTGCCAAAACCTTCCGGAAAATTGAGACTTTGTGTGGACTTCAAGGCAACAGTGAATCCACAACTAGTGATTGCAACTTTTCCTTTACCCCGCCCGGAAGATCTTTTTGCCAAACTGTGCCCGGGTAAATATTTTTCGAAGTTGGACCTAGCAGATGCGTACTTGCAAATACCGGTGGACGAAGAATCCCAGCGAGTTTTGGTTGTTAACACGCATCTTGGTTTGTATCGATTCAAAAGACTACCATTCGGGTGTGCATCCGCCCCTGCATTGTTTCAGCAATATCTGCAAACTGTTTGTGCCTCGGTCCCTACTGCAGCAAACTATCTGGACGATATTGTGATCTCCGGAAAGACGGAAGAAGAACATTTAGCCAATCTCAGAACATTATTTCAGGTCTTGCGACAAAATGGTCTTCGCTTGCGGAAGGACAAATGTGTGTTTTTTGCTCGTGACTTACCATATTTGGGACATGTAATCAATGCACAAGGCATACATCCGAGTCCAGAGCACCTCCGTGACATACAGGACTTGCCTTCGCCGCAGAATTTGAAGCAGCTCCAGAGTGTTTTGGGAAAAATTAACTATTATCATCGCTATGTTCCCCATGCCTCTTCCATTTCATCTCCGCTTCATCGCTTACACCGATGTTTTGCTCACAAGGAGAGACTTTTTGTACGACGTGGTGTTTTGCTGTTGCGTTCTGATAATGATCAGTCCAGGGTCGTGGTCCCACGTTCGTTACAGTCCTCTGTCTTACGGCTTCTCCACCAAGGCCATTGGGGTATAGTGCGAACGAAACAACTTGCTCGTCAGCACTGTACTTGGTCCGGAATCGATGCTGCAATTACGAATATGTGCTCTTCTTGCATGGCGTGTGCCGAACAACAATCCGCCCCACCGCGGCAATTCTTTGCATGGCCGAAAGCCACTTCCCCTTGGCAACGCTTGCACATCGATTTTGCTGGACCATCCTGGAATGCTCGATGGTTGGTTGTGGTCGATTCCTTCAGTAATTTTCCTTTTGTTGTCCGGATGTCTTCCACGACATCCTCTGCCACCATCCAAGCGTTATCCGCTATCTTTTGTATTGAAGGTCTTCCACAGACTATTGTTTCCGACAATGGCCCACAATTATGTCCGCAGAATTTCAGTCATTCTGCAAGGCCAATGGTATTCAACATCTGACATCCGCGCCATTTTCGCCTCAGTCAAACGGTGCCGCTGAACGATTGGTCCGGACTTTCAAGTCACAGATGTTGAAGTCGCATTCTCGGGAGGACGCGTTATTGCTCTTTTTGTCTTCGTATCGCTCTCAGCCCCGAGATGGTCGCTCGCCGGCTGAGTTGCTCCACGGTCGTCCTCATCGAACCTTGATGTCTTTGCTGCATCCGCCGCATCAGGTTCCTGTGCAGCGGCAGCCACCTGCTTTTGCTCCAGGCGACGTTGTATACTTTCGCAACTATCGAGGTTCACAGCGTTGGCTCGCAGGGCGCATTCTTCGCTGCCTCGGCCGCGCTATGTATTTGGTTTTGGGGGCCTCTGGTGAGGTGCGTCGGCATCTCAATCAGCTGCGCCTCAGTCGTCGCCTGGGTTCTGCCGCTCCCCGTCTGCTTTCAGCGACGGTGCCGTCCGGTCAGCGCCCTGGGGACCCATCTACTGGCTCGCCTCATCCCCAGTTGTTCCCGACGGTGCCTTCCATATTGCCCCTTGGCGACGCGCCGCCGCCGCCGCCGCCTGTTCTCCCGCCGGCGTCGCCCGCAGTGGCCGCTTCGCTGCAGCCGCCGGGCGCCTCCCTGGGTCACGCGCCGCCGATCGCTTCCCGTGACCAGCTGTCCTCCGACATGGAACTCTTGCCCGCTCCGGACCAGATGTCGTCTTCGCCCGTCGGGTACCCCGACGCGATGGAGGTCGACCCTTCGGCCCCTCCTGTTTCTTTACGGGCGCATACACCGCATGTTGGCGTGCACCTTGGACTAGGTTTTCAGGCGTTTCCTAGCTCCCCTCGGACCGAATGGCAGGGTGCGGGTGGCACAGCCTCGCCTGTTGTTAGGCTCCCCACCTCGTCGCATACGTCAACGTGGGGTCCTCCCCACGGCGGGCGGAAGCCTTATAACGCCACCGTTCGCCGATTTGCGGGGGAGGAATGTGGTGTCACCACCAGACACCACACTTGCTAGGTGGTAGCCTTTTAAATCGCCCGCGGTCCATTAGTATACGTCGGACCCGCGTGTCGCCACTGTCAGTAATTGCAGACCGAGCGCCACCACACGGCAGGTCTAGAGAGACGTACTGGCACTCGCCCCAGTTGTACAGCCGACGTTGATAGCAATGGTTCACTGACAAATACGCTCTCATTTGCCGAGACGATAGTTAGCAAAGCTTTCAGCTACATTTGCTACGACCTAGCAAGGCGCCGTATTCAATTGATATTGAGATTCTATTAATGTATCATCAAGAGCGATGGTCTACAAATGTGGATTAAAGTTAAGTATTCCAGAAGCTACGTACTTTTCTTTATAGCATTCATTACGTATCCTGTTTCAGACCTCACGCCAGCCTGCGTGAGTTTAAGCGCGTGCCTTTCGGCTTCCTCTCATTGTGTCTAGGCTGTCTTGTCTAGACACAACATATTAAGAAAGAATGACGGACTGATAAAAACAGTTTCAGAAGGTTATGTAGAAGGGAAAGGGAAGCGAGGAAGGAAGAGATTCCAGATACTGGATGACATGATGGACGGTACAACATACAGCAGCCTTAAGAAGGAAGCAATGGATCGCAGAAAATGGAGAGGCAAAGGACCTGCTAATATAGCAGATAACTGATCATGATGATGAATCCCTTAATCACTCATTCTTATTGGCCTTTCACACATCCACTGGTGATGGTGTTAACCCAATAAGTGAAATGGCCGTACTGTGATTAATTGAAGTAGGAGGAATTTCTGCCCTGTAAACGTATGAAACAGTGTCATCAACTTAACGCAACGGAAACAAGCAGCATAGTACAGCCTCATGGAGACAAGTACAGTACTTAACCTTACCTTATATACTTCCAACTCTGTTGCCTGATTCATCTGAAAATGACCTGGTGGCTCGAAGTAAAAGATTGGATTCAAACACTTGGGTTTATTAGCAGTTACTTTACATGAAGGAAATTTGAACTGCGTAACAATGTTCTTAAATGCTACTGTGCCTAACGAATTGAAGACTGCGTAACAGCTTAGGACCCAAACTGATCTGCATGGCGGTGGGGTGGGGGGGGGGGGGGAGGGGAGAAGGGGTTGCCTGAGTGTGAAGAAGGGAAAGGATCTTATAACTTATAAGCTTGAGCGTTAACCTGGAGCTGATAAACTTACAAATTCGTTAATCAAGTCGCACGGGACAAGAGAAGAGTAAGAGAAAAACGGATATCAGTCACAGTTATTCAAGCAAAAGAACGAACATAAGAGTCAACCTAAAAGAGGCCGATCTAAAGAATGCAGCTTACGACACACGTGTCAAAGAGTTCACAAATTCTGAAAGATGTTGATACAAAGAACTGTAGCTAAGAACAAGTGCTAATCATGACCTAACTAGCAGTACACCAGCAAGCAGTTGCAATGCGTTTCATATTCACTGCCTCGTGGTACAGCTGCACCGCGTGGCCCCACCGCCCCACAGCGTCTCCAAGTCTAGACTGTAGCTCACACCGTCTTTAACTGCCTACCATTCACTCCTCAACACAACCAAGAGGACGCACTTTTGTGCGCACATTCCGACCAGTCACGGGTCTAGTTTCCGGGCGTAACACAACGGCCCATTGACCCCGTGTCGCAAAGCGCGCACTACCGAGCCCTTGATCGTCCATTTAACTGGCAGATTTTTTAGACAGAATTCGAAGTTTTTACCGCGAACTCAAGTCACGTACGCCAAGACAGGGGACCGATGTCCTCTGCCACCATGTACCTCCTTGTACTTCGATCCCCTCCCCGCCACCCCCCTCTCCCACCCACAGTCCCACCACGCCTGTTATTATCCTGTGCATCCCAACGGTTCACCTTTCCGTTTTTAAGTTTGGAAAGAGCAGAAAATTCGTCTCACGCCTCAGTCAAACTAACAGAAAGAATTTCATGCAAGACAGGCAGTGTTCATAAAGGGAAAGTTAGGATTAAATAAAACACATACGCCAGAGTTCACTTACTACAGGCATTCTTCCGAGTACAATATGATAAAGATGGCACATACAGGATGTTTCCGACCAAGTATTACACTTCTAGAGGTTGTAGATGGGACATCGCAGATCAATTTTTACACAGGAACACATGTCCGGAAATGTCATCCAACGACGATACAGAACGTCAAAATTATAGGCGCCGACGCTTGTAGAGATGTATATATATACAGGGAGATTCCATGTTGACGTATAAACTTCAATAGAGGAGATGGGTTTCACAGTAGCGTGGTTAAACAAGTGTTGATAGCTCCACAGGTAGCATTTTAGAGCCCATGTTTACTGCATTTTTTTCTTGTTTTGGTCGTATTACCAGCTCTGAAAGTTTCCTGCCCTACTATCTCACTAACAACAGTACCGGTACTGTGACAGCTATCAGAATGATTTTAGCTTGTAACTTTCGAGGCGTTCGTTTCCGGTATAGGGACCCTTATCTCAAACTGATCTCATAATTCATGAAAGTTCGTAACATCACCAGGAAATCACTTTGTATATACATACATTTACAGGAGCCGGCGCCATCTACAACATCTAGAAGCGTCGAACATGAAACGTGAAACATGCTGTAGAAACGACAAACGAACGTATCTAGTAGATAGGGTAAACTCCAATGAAAGACATACTGAAACTAACGAACATCTTTCATAACTTGGATTTTTATTGCTCTCCTTTAGCAGTTATAATAACTAGAAGTGGATTGTTCCTGTAACGTTCTTTTAAAAAGAATTTGTGTTTTTGTTTGCCAATGAATATGCAATGTGTAATGTCTGTCCTATACAAATTTACTGTGCCATATGTTTTTGAGCAAATGACTTAATCCGCAAAACCAATATGCAATTACCATAATGAAATCAATCCCTCTGAAATTTACCCAGTGTCGTGAGCACCGAGTTATATGGCCCTGCACAATAAACTGACAAAATGCAGTATGCAATCAAATAAATTTCCCTTAGCTCTAGAGTCGCATCGGAAGTAATCTTGGTATTCTGTTCTCTTCACAATAGTCATAGAAAATATTCAGTCTTGGCACGGCGAAGTGCAATGCCGGCCGTAAAATAACTTCATACAAGTAATATCCGTAGACTGGCTGATAAATGCTAACCTTGCAAATGTTCAGTGGAAATAATGGATATTGAGTCAGCGCTGTGCAATGCAGCCGGCATTGGAGCTGTTACAAACATTAATACTTTTCTGAATGTAGCACATTAATATTTTTCTGACTCTGATTGAAAAATGATTTCTTTTAAAAAATATTAATTGGATTTAAATAAACACGACATGGAAGAGGATGAGGTACTGATAAGGGGATACGCTAACATCGAATGCTTCAGTTTAAATATTGTATTCAAAATAAAGTTTCTCCTTCACAAAACCTGACATGAAACATTTTACATTAAATTCAAAATCAGTGAACTTATCAACTGTTCTACAATTCCCACGTACTGTCGTAATTAAAAACACTTGTATTGTTACTTGTCATAAAGTCTGACATCGTTTGACAAAACAGATTCAAAAATTTAACTTCTGTCTATCAGGATTACAAAACACACAAAATATTACAAATCTGGTATACCTTATCAACCTATACATTAAATCTGATGGAAAAAATACTTGGTTCCTACATTCAATGGTCAGAACTTTAAAATTCAGTGAAATCCACAAATTGCGTTGCCGCATACTGAAAAATAAATATTCAAAATTTCATTACCTTACAAACTTGTTCCAGTATCTATCATCACTTCATTTTGTAAAAACTGTATTATGCTGCATCCATAGACCAACAACTAAATTATCATAGCTAGGCACTAGTTTAAGGGTTACATCCTACCTATAACAGAGTGGAACGGCAACTATTAGGTCTACAACTTCGCTTCCCCCGTTTTCCAACAGGCAGTAGCGGCAAGTGGGGTTCGGGTGGTTGGTCATAGGTGTAATACAATAAGCTGAGGCATCTGTAAACATATTGCCAAAAAATATAGTCGATTTGTGATTGCATCATAAGGTTATTCTCGATTAAGTACGCCAACTTACGTACCCATTTCTCGCCATATGCGGGAAGTTTTAATTTTCTGCTTTAACATGAAGAAATCTGCGGCTGTGGCTCTTAAAATGCTGGGTAAGTCCAATGGCGAGGGAACTATTAATGGAAGAACGTGGACTGAATGTTTTCAATGCCTTAAGAACTGTGATTTTGATGTCGAAGACCGGCTTGGCGGTGGAGGACAGAACGTTTTCTTAGCTACTGAAACAGACGAAGACAGTCACAGGACATCATGATCGAAAGCAGTTGATGCGTTCGAGCCCAGCACTGAAACACAAACGGCCATAATACGGCGATAGACACGTAAAGGTAATTTTGCAGCAGGTCAGTGCTCGACCCCATGTCGTAAAACCCGTCAAAATATACATGGAAACGTTGAAATGAGAAGTCCTACCCCTCCCGCCGTGTTCTCCATACGTTGCTCTCTCTGACTACCACATTTTCCGATCAGTGGCATACAGTCTGGCTGACCAGCACTTCCGATCATATGAACAAGTACAAAATTGAATCGATTCATGGATCCCAACAAAAGACGCCCAGTTCTTCCGGCACAGGATTCATATGCTATCCTAAAGATGGGAGAATGTAGTGGCCAGCGATGGCCAATACTATGAATCATAATTTTTTTGTAAGTTTTTCACAATAAAGCCCCGAACTTCGAGAAAAAACGGCGGAAGGAAAGTTGTAGACCTACACTACTGGCCATTAAAATTGCTACACCAAGAAAAAATGCACATGATAAACGGGTATTCATTGGACAAATATATTATACAAGAACTAACATGTGATTACATTTTCCAGCAATTTGGGTGCATAGATCCTGAGAAATGAGTACCCAGAACAACCACCTCTGGCCGTAATAATGGCCTTGATACGCCTGGGCATTGAGTCAAACAGAGCTTGGATGGCGTGTACAGGTACAGCTGCCCATGCAGCTTCAACACGATACCACAGTTCATGAAGAGTAGTGACTGGCGTATTGTGACGAGCCAGTTGCTCTGCCACCATTGACCAGACGTTTTCAATTGGTGAGAGATCTGGAGAATGTGCTGGCCAGGGCAGCAGTCGAACATTTTCTGTATCCAGAAAGGCCCGTACAGGACCTGCAACAAGCGGTCGTGCATTATCCTACTGAAATGTAGGGTTTCGCAGGGATCGAATGAAGGGTAGAGCCACGGGTCGTAAAACATCTGAAACATAACGTCCACTGTTCAAAGTACCGTCAATGCGAACAAGAGGGGACCGAGACGTGAAACCAATGGCACCCCATACCATCACGCCGGGTGATACGCCAGTATGGCGATGACGAATACACGCTTCCAATGTGCGTTCACCGCGATGTCACTAAACACGGATGCGACTCTCATGATACTGTAAACAGAACCTGGATTCATCGGAAAAACTGACGTTTTGCCATTCGTGCACCCAGGTTCATCGTTGAGTACACCATCGCAGGCGGTCCTGTCTGTGATGCAGCGTCAAGGGTAACTGCAGCCATGGTCTCCGAGCTGATAGTCCATGCCGCTGCAAACGTCGTCGAACTGTTCGTCCAGATGGTTGCTGTCTTGCAAACGTCTGTTGACTAAGGGATCGAGACGTGGCTGCACGATCCGTTACAGCCATGCGGATAAGATGCCTGTCATCTCGACTGCTAGTGATACGAGGCCGTTGGGATCAAGCACGGCGTTCCGTATTACCCTCCTGAACCGACCGATTCCATATTCTGCTAACAGTCACTGGATCTCGACCATCGCGAACAACAATGTCGCGATGCGATAAACTGCAATCGCGATAGGGTACATTCCGACCTTTATCAAAGTCGTAAACGTGATGGTACGCATTTCTCCTCCTTACACGAGACACCACAACAACGTTTCATCAGGCAAAGCCGGTCAACTGCTGTTTGTGTAGAAATCGGTTGGAAACTTTCCTCATGTCAGCACGTTGTAGGTGTCGCCACCGGCGCCAACCTTGTGTGAATGCTATGAAAAGCTAATCATTTGCATATGACAGCATCTTCTTCCTGTCGGTTAAATTTCGCGTCTGTAGCACGTCATCTTCGTGGTGTAGCAATTTCAATGGCCTACTTCGCTCCGCGCGCCCCTACTAACAATCGTTTCTGCCAGTCAGGCAATATCTTTCGTTCAGTGGTGTGACAAATACCATCTCTTCAACATAAGACAATCGTTTCAGGTCATTATTCATGAATTATATTAAAAAGTCAGGCTTCACTTACATGTGGATCCCTCGCTAGAAGTGTTTTGTTCCAAATGCTTATGACGACGACACCCAGAGATTTACTGTTTGCTGAGGCTTCACAGAAAAACTGTCACTTACGCAGCACGGTGATAGTACCAAAAACGACTATTAAATTTAGTTGAGGTCAAACGGAGCGTCACTCAATATTTAAGTTGTGCGTCAGCCGGGACGGCGGGCTGGTCTAACGCGAGGAGACGCGCCCCCGGCTAGGCGCGCTCCGGAGGCGGCTGCGGCCTGCAATATGCACGGCAATCTCTTGGAAGCGGTTAGGCGGCGCCTCCCGCGCCGCTGATGCAGTATGCATGCGCCGCGCTCGGCTAAGGAGGGGCCCGGGAGCGCCGCGAAATCTGGAGGCCCGGTCCCCACACGGCTCTCCGCAGCAGCCGCGGCCGGGGCACTCGCGCTCGGAGCAGCCGCTCACGTATACGGCTCCCTGACGCCACACCCGATATGAATGCAACACCAAACAGGAGGGAGGCTAGTCTCACAACATATTCCGGAATCTAAAGTAGGAGACTTCGCTTAAGACACAATAATTAGCCAGAGCATTATGACCACAGACCTACAATCGATATAAAACCGTCCAGGCGATAGCCGCGTCACCTGGCGAGGAATGACTGCTAATCAGACAGTTGCACGGCGCGCGTAGTATCAGGGAGCGTGCTGTACGTGTGTAGAATGGTGAAGGCGCGCCACCAATCGGAGTTTAACAGAAGGCAGATTGTGATGGCGCTGAGGTCTTCTAACACTCTGCGTGGTTTCTGTTTGTTCTAAGTCGTGTCTCCCTACCACTTTCGCGCAACGATGCTCTGAGCCTGTTTTTTAGGGAACTGACTAGTTTGAATCTGGGACCTGTTGCTGGTAAGGAGACGGCAGACCACACATGACATGTAGAGTTCAGAAGAGTTCAGTGAGACTAGCGATGATATAATCAAATACTTAATGATTTCAGCGACAGCTCCACTGCACTCCCTGTAAAAGAATCTTAATACTAACTAAATTTAGTGGAACGGGTTCAAGGCTTTCCTATTTATAGTTAGCTGGTAAACTAACGTCGAAAAAGCAGTTAAGTTTACCACTGGAAACTTTATTCTACTCACAAAACATTGTTTATAAATTGCACTATTGACAAAAGGACATGTTTTAATACAGGATGATAAAAACCAACTGCGTTCAACAAAAATGTGAACGAATATTCGCTGAATGGGTTTCCAAGTTCTACAATGGATCGAAGGATGACCCATGCCATATCACATCTATAATCTAGGTTTAAATTAAGTTTCACAAAAGAGAAAACTATCAAAATCGTCTACAGTGACCCTCAATTATCTTTGATTACTTATCTAACTAGTCGTAAATTACAGTGGCTGATGTGGCTTCTCAATAACTATATAACAGAAAAATCATCGCGTTTCAGATTTTAACTTACGTAGCAAATGTGAATACCATGAGCTTCAATTGACGATCGACACTAGTATTACGTAAAAAGGGGATGTAACAGATTAGACTTCTGCAGTTCTGAGTGAAGCCTTATGCGCTCAAAAATGCGGCATCGCGTGCGTTCATTACCTTGTCGGTGTTCGTCAGGGGGCGGCGGCCGGCGCAGCTCCATCCAGCTCGCCGTCTCGGAAGCAACTCCACTCCTAACTTCTCCTTACTACAATTTACCGAAGTTGGTTTAAAAAAAAACTATCTGGCTGTGTTTTCATCTGATCAATCAGGGTCTCAATGTTAACCTTAAGCTCCGCCTACAAAAATGCTGTCTATCCAATGAGAAACGCTATACTTTTCGTGGTGGGGCAATGTTTTTAACGTTTGCAACGTAACAGAGACGCGAAAAAGTCTCACGCTAAAACTTGCAGCTGGTGTGGCCCTTTTTGTGTTATCGTAAGATCTATACTGTTCTTTTGGAGGGCTCTAGCTTTTAACATGGGCTGGGGGGTGGTCCTAGCGGTTAGTTGGCGACGTGGGTGTCCGTCCCTTATTGTAGGGCCTTCTAGCTTAACACGGTTCTGCTCTCGGCTTCTGTTCTCGTTTCTCCCCTCGGAACTGCGTCTGTCTCACGGTGGGAACGTATGACATGCATTTAGACATTCTTGTGTTAGTCTGTGGTATTCCATTTGCTCACTCGTTACTCGTATTACTTTGGTTAAGTTAATGTCACGATTTATTCGGAGCTATGTGACATACTACTGGATTTGTTTATCATGTCAGGGTTTTCATGGAATGTGTTGGATTTGCCTGACACCTTACAGTCTGTACTATCATTTCCGAAACTGCACTACTTGTAGGATGTTCGAGGAAGGCTGCGGTGAGTGTCTTTAACACCAAGTTGAAACCATGTCCAGATGGCTAAGGAGGCATTTGATTGTGCTGATCATAAAATATTGCTCCAGAAGTTGGACCTATACAGAATATGGGGAGTAGCTCACAATTGGTTCACCTCTTACTTTAGCAACAGGCAGCAAAAGGTCATTATTCATAGTGTTGATAACGGCAGTGATGTGGGGTCTAAGTGGGGTACTGTCAAGTTGGGGGTGCCCCAGGGATCAGTGTTGGAGCCACTCTTGTTCCTTATTTATATAAGTTCAAAAATGGTTCAAATGGCTCTGAGCACTATGGGACTCAACATCTTAGGTAATAAGTCCCCTAGAACTTAGAACTACTTAAACCTAACCAACCTAAGGACATCACACACACCCATGCCCGAGGCAGGATTCGAACCTGCGACCGTAGCAGTCCCGCGGTTCCGGACTGCAACCCCAGAACCGCACGGCCACCGCGGCCGGCATTTATATAAGTGATATGCCCTGTAGTATTATGGGTAACTCCAAAATATTTCTGTTAGCTGATGACACTAGCTTGGTAGTAAAGGATGCTGTGTCCAACATTGGCTCGGTTTCAAATAGTGCAGTACATGACCTCAACCATGACTTGTAGAAAATAACCTAACGCCAAATCACAGTAAGACTCAGTTTTTACAGTTTCTAACACACAATTCAACAAAACCTGACTTTTAATTTCACAGAATGGGCATATGATGAAACTGAACAGTTCAAATTTCTAGGTGTTCAGATAGATAGTATGCTATCGTGGAAAGCCCACGTTCAGGATCTTGTTCAAAGACTTAATACTGCCATTTCTACTATTCGAACGGTGTCAGAAATGAGTGATCGTTCGACACGAAAATTAATCTACTTTGCTTATTTTCATTCGATATTGTCGTATGGTATTATATTTTAGGGTAACTCTTCTCATTCTAAAAGGATATTTTTGGCACAGAAACGGGCGGTTCGGGTAATAAGTGATGTTAGTTCACGAACCTCTTGTCGACCTCTGTTCACGAGTCTAGGTATTTTGACATTGGTCTCTCAGTACGTATACTCCTTATTGTCGTTTCTTGTTACCAATATTAGTTTATTCCCAAGAATAAGCAGCTTCCACTCGGTTAATACTTGGCAGAAATCAAACCTGCATTTGGATAGGACTTCCTTAAGTCTTGTGCAAAAAGGTGTGCAGTATACTGCTGCATCCATTTTCAGTAAGCTGCCACTCGAATTCAAAAATCTTAGCAGTAATCCACGCGCTTTCAAATAGAAACTGAAGAGTTTCCTCATGGGTCACTTCTTCTATTCTGTCGAGGAGTTCCTTGAAAAATTGAGCTGATTTTTATTTTATTGCTGACAGCGTTTACTTAAACTTATGGACTGACTTTTTTAAGGTTCATGAACATTTATTTTTATCTGTTATTACATTTATGTTGTAATTCATTTACTGACACGTTCCACGACCTTGGAGATTTTCTCCTCAATTTGGTCCGACGGAACTTGACGAGTAAATAAATAAACGTCGAGGGGTTGGGCGGCCACCCCTCATTACAGATGTCGGACGTCGTGGGCTGTGCAAGCTGGTTAAACAGGACTCTGGAGGAACTAACATCAAACTTCAATGCTGGCCAGAGTACAAGTGTATCTGTCTGAACACACAGTGCACCGAACACTCTAACGATGGTTCTCCGCAACCGACGACCCGTGCATGTGCTGATGTTCACACCACGACATCAGCCATTACAACTGAAAATGGCACGTGACCATCTGCACTGAAAGTTGACGCAGTGACAGAGCGTTGCACGGCCTGTTGAATCCCGATACCTTCTACATCAAGCCGACTGGAGGGCGCGAATCCGTTGCTTCCAGGGGAACATCTCCTTGACACCTGTACTGCGGGACGGAGACAAGCTGGCGGCGACTCCACAATGCTCTAGGGGGGGTCCAATGGAGCTCGTGCAAGGCACCATGACTGCCAAAGAGTATCGTAAACCCCTTCATGACGATCATGTTTCCCGATGGCTGTTGCATTTTGCACTGTGGCCAGTTACAACTGATGTGCTGGGCCCCAGTTCGCCAGGCCTGAAACCCATCGAACATATCTGGGATGTGACTGAACGTGTCGTCGGATCTCATCGCCCCTCTGCCCGGATTTTTTTTTTTTGGTCATCAGTCTACTGACTGGTTTGATGCGGCCCGCCACGAATTCCTTTCCTGTGCTAACCTCTTCATCTCAGAGTAGCACTTGCAACCTACGTCCTCAATTATTTGCTTGACGTATTCCAATCTCTGTCTTCCTCTACAGCTTTTGCCCTCTACAGCTCCCTCTAGTACCATGAAAGTCAATCCCTCATGTCTTAGCAGATGTCCTATCATCCTGTCCCTTCCCCTTATCAGTGTTTTCCACATATTCCTTTCCTCTCCGATTCTGCGTAGAACCCCCTCATTCCTTTCCACCTAATTTTCAACATTCGTCTATAGCACCACATCTCAAATGCTTCGATTCTCTTCTGTTCCGGTTTTCCTACAGTCCATGTTTCACAACCATACAATGCTGTACTCCAAACGTACATCCTCAGAAATTTCTTCCTCAAATTAAGGCCGGTATTTGATATTAGTAGACTTCTCTTGGCCAGAAATGCCTTTTTTGCCATAGCGAGTCTGCTTTTGATGTTCTCCTTGCTCCGTCCGTCATTGGTTATTTTACTGCCTAGGTAGCAGAATTCCTTAACTTCATTGACTTCGTGACCATCAATCCTGATGTTAAGTTTCTCTCTGTTCTCATTTCTACTACTTCTCATTACCTTCGTCTTTCTCCGATTTACTCTCAAACCATACTGTGTACTCATTAGACTGTTCATTCCGTTCAGCAGATCATTTAATTCTTCTTCACTTTCACTCAGGATAGCAATGTCATCAGCGAATCGTATCATTGATATCCTTTCACCTTGTATTTTAATTGCACTCCTGAACCTTTCTTTTAGTTCCATCATTGCTTCCTCGATGTACAGATTGAAGAGTAGGGGCGAAAGGCTACAGCCTTGTCTTACACCCTTCTTAATACGAGCACTTCGTTCTTGCATAAAAAGTTCTCGGTTTACTTGCCGCGTCAAATTTGGATGAAATCCCAAGCTTTCGATGACTACCTCCGTCATCTTCGTTCTTGATCGTCCACTCTTATTATTCCCTCTTGGTTGTTGTACATATTGTATATGACCCGTCTCTCCCTATAGCTTACCCCTACTTTTTTCAGAAATTCGAACAGCTCGTACCATTTTATATTGTCGAACGCTTTTTCCAGGTCGACAAATCCTATGAAAGTGTCTTGATTTTTCTTTAGCCTTGCTTCCATTATTAGCCGTAACGTCAGAATTGCCTCTCTCGTCCCTTTACTTTTCCTAAAGCCAAACTGATCGTCACCTAGCGCATTCTCAATTTTCTTATCCATTCTCCTGTATATTATTCTTGTAAGCAGCTTCGATGCATGAGCTGTTAAGCTGATTGTGCGATAATTCTCGCACTTGTCAGCTCTTGCCGTCTTCGGAATTGTGTGGATGATGCTTTTCCGGAAGTCGGTTGGTATGTCGCCAGACTCATATATTCTACACACCAACGTGAATAGTCGTTTTGTTGCCACTTCCCCCAATGATTTTAGAAATTCTGATGGAATCATATCTATCCCTTCTGCCTTATTTGACCGTAAGTCCTCCAAAGCTCTTCTAAATTCCGATTCTAATACTGGATCCCCTATCCCTTCTCAATCGACTCCTGTTTCTTCTTCTATCACATCAGACAAATCTTCACCCTCATAGAGGTTTTCAATGTATTCTTTCCACCTATCTGCTCTCTCCTCTGCATTTAACAGTGGAATTCCCGTTGCACTCTTAATGTTATCACCGTTGCTTTTAATGTCACCAAAGGTTGTTTTGACTTTCCTGTATGCTGAGTCTGTCTTTCCGACAATCATATCTTTTTCGATGTCTTCACATTTTTCCTGCAGCCATTTCGTCTTAGCTTCCCTGCACTTCCTATTTATTTCATTCCTCAGCGACTTGTATTTCTGTATTCCTGATTTTCCCGGAACATGTTTGTACTTTCATCAATCAACTGAAGTATTTCTTCTGTTACCCATGGTTTCTTCGCAGCTACCTTCTTTGTACCTATGTTTTCCTTCCCAACTTCTGTGATGGCCCTTTTTAGAGATGTCAATTCCTCTTCAACTGTACTGCCTACTGCGCTATTCCTTATTGCTGTATCTATAGCGTTAGAGAACTTCAAACGTATCTCGTCATTCCTTAGTACTTTCGTATCCCACTTCTTTGAGTATTGATTCTTGCTGACTAATGTCTTGAACTTCAGCCTACTCTTCATCACTACTATATTGTGATCTGAGTCTATATCTGCTCGTGGGTACGCCTTACAATCCGGTATCTGATTTCGGAATCTCTGTCTGACCATGATGTAATCTAACTGAAATCTTCCCGTATCTCCTGGCGTTTTCCAAGTATACCTCCTGCTCTTGTGATTCTTGAACAGGGTATTGGCTATTACTAGCTGAAACTTGTTACAGAACTCAATTAGTCTTTCTCCTCTTTCATTCCTCGTCCCAAGCCCATATTCTCCTGTAACCTTTACTTCTACTCCTTCCCCTACAACTGCATTCCAATCGCCCTTGACTATTATATTTTCGTCCCCCTTTACATACTGCATTACCCTTTTAATATCCTCATAGACTTTCTCTATCTGTTCATCTTCAGCTTGCGACGTCGGCATGTATACCTGAACTATCGTTGTCGGTGTTGGTCTGCTGTCGATTCTGATTAGAACAACCCGGTCACTGAACTGTTCACAGTAACACACCCTCTGCCCTAACTTCCTATTCATAACAAATCCTACACCTGTTATACCATTTTCTGCTGCTGTTGATATTACCCGATACTCATCTGACCAGAAATCCTTGTCTTCCTTCCACTTCACTTCACTGACCCCTACTATATCTAGATTGAGCCTTTGCATTTCCCTTTTCAGATTTTCTAGTTTCCCTACCACGTTCAAGCTTCTGACATTCCACGCCTCGACTCGTCCGGAATTTACGGATGATAAAAAAATGGTTCAAATGTCTCTGAGCACTATGGGTCTTAACATCTGAGGTCATCAGTCCCTAGAACTTAGAACTACTTAAACCTAACTAACCTAAGGACATCACACACACATCCATGCCCGTGGCAGGATTCGAACCTGCGGCCGTAGCGGTCGCGCGGTTCCAGACTAAAGCGCCTAGAACCGCTCGGCCACTCCGGCCGGCTACGGATGATAGGTGAGTTGTGTGTGGAGATGTGGTGCCATCTCCCTCCAGCGACCTACCAAGGCCTCACTGCTTTCATTCCACGATGCGTCGTCGCTGTTATCAGTGCCAAGGGTACACATAAGGGTTATTAGGAGGGTGGTCATAATGTTCTGGTTGATCAGTGTATAACGCAAGACGCGTCACCAAACTAGGCTAGTGAACTTGAGAGAAAGAAATACTTCGTAATAGCCCCGCCTTGAAAGAATAGTGAATAGGAATTGCCTCAAAATTTCAGCTGAGAAAAAAAGGCAAAATTCGTGTCAAATATAGTGTAGAGAAATTAAATGAGTACTAGAAAAATTGGAAACAACAGAGAAAGAAACGAAATCGATGTTGTTACGTGATCCTAACTGGTCAATACAAAAATTAAAAAAGATACGTACTATCAACTTGAATAGCAGCACATAATACCTCTTAAATTATCTCACACTTGGCGTCAGCTATGCCATAATAGAAGGTAAAACAACCTCTCCAACAGCCTTCCCGCACCTTCCCACCCCCTCCTCCACTTCGACCAGAGATCATAATAAATATGACGAAACACAAGCAAACCCAGAATGAGAGTTAAGGGAATTGTCAAAAATTACAAATGTAGCCCACTGGTAAAGTGCGAGGCTAGTCAATCCTCGGATTTTTATGTCGTTTATCACTTCTCTCAGCTCTGGTAGTCTCTGTGTACGTGAAAAATGACGAGATGGATCGTGATGCAGCGACCACGTTAAACTATTTTACCCCTATAAATGGCTGAGTAAGTCTGTTCGGAGATTGGAGGCACTCAACTGTATATCATCTACAATAGTGACAGGCATAGTAAATTACTGTGGCATTCATCCAGCCTTCATGTTGATGATAGAGGCAGAACAAATACCTTGAAGTGGTCACTACTACTTAGGTTAGAACGTCAAAATCGCCTCATAGAGGAAAAAAAAAATGAAATGAGCTGATGGCATAGTTGGCCGGGAAGCCTCTATTCAGGGAAGTTCGGCCGCCAAGTGCAAGTCTTATTGCATTCGAAGCCACATTGGGATACTTGCACGCCGGTGATGAGGATGAATGATGATAACATAACACCCTGTCCCTGAACGGAGAAAATCTCCAACCCAGCCGAGAATCGAACCCGGGCCCGATTGCATGGGAGGCGAGCACGTTACCACCCAGCTAAGCAGGCGGACGCCACATAACGGAACTAGTCTACAAAAGAAAACGAGAGTTGCGAAATTAATTACTTTACAGTTAAAGGAAATCAGTAGCACTGTAAACGATAAACAACTACAAAATAACAGTGAATTATTTGTGACATTAGTAGAGAAGTCTCAACAAACGTCAACTAACAAAATTTAACAGCGCAAGAAAAATGTAAACATATTTAAATTGTAATAAAGTATAAGTATAAATTCTGTGACTCAAAAGAGCATAAAGAAGACCTCGAAAAGCCCGCCCATTCCTCCAGACGAGGGATGCTTACTCCTTATAGACTTGAGATCTACTAGATACAATTTAGTCCACTTAGAGATCTACTGACTTAAAAACTCATAATAACTCATAAAGGTTTAAGCAAAAAGCAACACTACAGCCAAAACTAACATTTTAATTACACAGAATATATAAAAGGTAATTTTCTCTCCATCAGTAGTTGTAGGTCTGCTACCAGTTTTCAAGATATCGTATACGTGAAAAAAATTATAATATGCACCATCTTAAATGTTGAAAAATGTTTAATAAGATAACTAACTTTGCACATCATTGCCCAGTTTATTGCGACCTGTGAATAATTCCGCAGAGCCAACCTTACACAGTCCGAAAGATGAGGTTCGGTTCGCTTATTTTTACACTTAGATTTCACTATGCTCATCGTTAAAAGCGCTGCGTCATGTAGATAAGTTGATCAAGAAAACGATACAACACAAGATGCCGCTTTTACCACTTTATGGCAGGTTTTTACACTCACTAATTTCCAAAATTTATTTCATTGAATTCTGACTTCAAGAAAATGTCATTTTGAAATCGAATTATTTCCTCTTCATGTTTAGTCTCACTACGAGAGAAAAAGTTACTTGAAATATCTTCCACGTCCATTTTTTTTAAGGATGAGCTATGAAAGCTAGAACAGATTTGATTGCCTTCAAATATGAAAATAGGTTTTCAGACAGTTTTCAGTAGTGTCAGATTGGCCTTACATTCCTTTGCAGCTCCTTGATCCAATGATGCCTGTTTGAATCGACAGCTCTGAAGTGTTTCACTTTTAATTTCTATAACGTTGCTGTTCAAAGGTCAAGTTTAGTATGAAACGCTTTATAAACAACATAAGAGGTATAACGCATTGTTTTTTTTTCTTTAAAGTTATTTAACTCACTTAATTTGCCATATGAGTTACAAATTCCAGACCCAAGAACCAGCTCAAATCATATAGATGTGGGTAATCCTCTTCTCTTTCAGACACAAAAGATTTATCGCTGGTAGAAGTTCTCTAAATCTGTTTACGAAAACACCACCACTCAGCCATCGAACTGCTGTGTGCATCAGCAGGTCTCCATACTGGCTATCTAGTACATCTAATAGAACTATAAACTTTCTTCTCTGTAGTGATTTTGAACGAATTGAATTCACGCTTTTTGTGGCAATACTCATAACATGTGCCATTTTCGGAATATGTCCACATAGCGCTTGCTGGTGCCAGATATAATGATACTTAAATGAAGGTGGGAAAGATTCGTCGTTTGGACAATAGGTAACAAATTATGTAAAGCTCTTCATCAGTAGTAACAGACGCAAGTTTCTGTTGGGAAATTATATTCAGGAATGAAGGATTGGAATGCTTTGTAAAAATCTTGTACATGTTAATCTAGTGGAAGAGACCAAACGGTGGGGTCAATCAGTCTCATCGGATTGGGGAAGAATGGGGCAGGAAGTTGGCCATGCCCTTTCAAAGGAAACATCCCGATATTTGCCTGAAGCAATTTAGGGAAATCACGGAAAACCTAAACCAGGATGGCCAGACACGGAATTGAACTGTTGTCCTCCGAATGCGAGTCCAGTGCGCTGACCACTGCACCACCTCGCTCGGTCTCATACAGTGTCTTTAAAGATCTTTTACATTGAAATCTTTAGATAGCAGCCTTAAAAAGATCACAACTTGTCGTCAATCGATTCAGTCTACTGACTCATCTTACTGCATTGAGGAACTCAATAAGGACTGCAAATCTGTTACCAGTGGACCGTTTAGATTTTCCACCACTAATTCTACTTTTTATGTTACAGTAGTTCTTAGTAGAAGGACAGACTATGTTCTGCCCCACAATCCATTGTTGCAAAATTTGTTCAAGCTGGCACACCCTTTATGGAGGCAGTAGAAATGACAATGCTGCATGACATCATGGCGGGAAGTTCAAATTTTGGCGGGAAAATGGGTCAATTGGTCTACCTGCACTAACCTAACCCCCGTCCCCTCCACCCCTCCCCACCAATCCCCCCATTCTCCAATTTCCTCCCCTCCCAGCAGGACAATGCAACACACCACTGCTACCTCCACTAACCTAACACATTGCCGCAAAATACTAGCATAGCAACACACCATCACAAGTGCATCTAAAAGGTTTACATTGTTATACTGATGTCACATGTCTATGCAAAATAAGAGCAAAGCCGACCCTTCGGAAATTGTATAGTGTCCCAGAAATAGTTAATGGTCCCTTTTGTGGGAGCTTTCATGATTCTCAGCTTGTCTGCATGTTGCTTTTTGCCTTAACAGAACCTGTTTACGAAAATAGCGCAGAATATCGCCGAAAGCAGTCTTCCTGATGGTCCTAAAATGGCTGCCATTCTGTCACATGTTACCCTTCCTGGAAATCGTAAAGTCCTGTTTCCAACAAACATCTCTAAAACGCAAATGTTCTCACCACTATGTAGAGGCTCCTACATCCCAGCAAAAAGGATGTCTTATGAATGAATGGAGCATTATGATTGGCTCTTATTGAACTTACCTGCCGAGTTACTGATGCAACCAGTGTGGAAGCACTGTCTTCCTTTCTTTTGTTTCTGCAGATGAGACTTTCAGTGGCAAAACACTATTTTGTACAGATCACCATACTGCACCGACAATTAAACCCTGCAGAGTGGTCTACAGGTCGTCAAACACGGAAATACTCAGTTACACCACTCTGCCACTGAGGGCGAGAGCTTGAATATTAGAGCGTGAAACCGATCTACGACCTGGCAATATATCATCGTGTACGGTGTCAATGTAGTATACATACAATTCATATCCAGTTCCATATGAAATCGCCCCTTTTACAGCATTCGTATAGCTATCGACCGCCAGACACTCGTACATATACAGCAAGGATAGACAGCATGAGCATATGCACTGTAGATATACTCCTCACTACATTAGATATTTCCCTCAAGGTTGGGCGGTCATCCACCCACGACACATGACCAGAGCGCCCTCTGTGGACCAAAGTCACTCTCAGAATAGTTCTACAAATTCAGGGTCGGCTCCCCTCGGCACAAACACCTTAATGTTTCTGGGATTACAAGAACATGTGTAATTTCACATGCTTTGTCATAATATCATACCATTTTCGTGATAGTTCTCGATATCAAGCACGTAGCAATATCGCTTGAATAGTAGTATCACTCACACAACATAATCCCAAAGATGTAGACTGGAAATTATTTCTCTAGAAACCCGAAACTTTAGCGAGGTGGAGCGTGCTATAAACCACTGAATCACTAGAAACTTATGCTGTCTGCAAAGACTTTTACATCAAAACTCGAAAAAGAATAGAGGAAACTGATATTACCACTCGCAAATACGTTGTCAATGATGTTACAGGTTCCAAATCCTCCCTCTAATTGACAAAGTCAACTAAGGTGTTTCTCATGTCTAGAGCACCATCAAACGTGTCTTCCATCTGTCTTTCACCTCCTGGATGCACACACCTCAATCGATGATCCCTCAACAAAATTAAGGTACGAAATGTGCAGTAGCAGTCAACTGGACAATTTACATGGGAGGTAACAATGGTCCAATGCAAACACACTTCCATATTGAATCTTCTCTTCTTCCACGCTATCATGAAAGCTGTCCAACACATACTAAGTATTAGTTCAATATTCAACCTTCTAGAGGACACCATTATTAAATCAGCTACATTCATGAACCCCAACAGACCTCCCCATTCAGACAGCTCCTACTGTTAGCTGGAAATGTGAATCATTCGCGCCACAGGCCACCGCTGGCGCGCCATGCAGCCCTAGACAAAATCGTCCAAGGAAATTGGTCACATATATGTTTTATCCCTATATTTACAATTAAATGTTACGATTGGGGTCTCAGCTGAACAACATTCGACAATGAGTGAAGTATCGGAAGTACACCCAGCTGACAGCTGTGGGTCTGCAAATAGAAATATCTGTACCGTTCTTATGACTTGACATACTCTTCACTTTGCTATCACAGTATTCCACGCCAAATCCATACCTTCCTTACAATTGAATGTAGTCAAATCATTTGCACATGTTGGAACACAAACACACACTTTATGAGCCTGGTGATCCAGATAAACCTGTCATGCATCCCCTACTACTAAGTATAATTCTTCATCAATAACTGTTGCTGGTGATACGAAATAATACTGACCGAAAATCAATGATAGGTTGACATGTCTCGTAAGTTTTTCTTGTGAGTGGCACCACTGTGTCTGAGAAAGAGAGACATAATCGTCTTGCAAACCGCCAGATGTTAAATAACCCGATTGCAACAATTACTGTATGTTACTGTCACAAGCAGTCTTGGTTCTTCAAGTGTATACAAGTATCCATGTCAAAAGCTATACTGGCTTTATAAATCGAGGTATACATCTGAATGAAGTGGTTTTTTCTAGACAAATACTGTGACTCTGAATGTAGATGGTGATCGCCACCAACAGCGCGTTTACACATAGCCCATCATCCAACCTCGTGATAAAATCACTGAATTTTGAAAGTGATTCGGCTAAGGAATGTGGTATGAAACCAATATTTGCAAATCCCTCATGCTGCTGCTGGATATTTGACACGCATTCTATCTCGATTCCGTGTCAGATATTCGGTGATATATCAACTGGGTTATAGGTGATGGTTGATTGGGAAGGATCACAAACAGTAGATGGTGTGCTGACTGAGGTCATGAGAAATGTACACTAGCTTTTCAGATCTCTAGTGTTATGCTAACTACCAGAAATGCTGTCTGGGATTATAATTAAGTCTCTCCATTCAACCATGTACCTCTGTTGGGCCCTATGGAGGAGTCCTTAAATGATTACAGCCACTAGTGAATCATATTTCTGGTACTCTCATATCTCGAAAAGAGTCACCTTAGTCTAACCTATCTGCTACAGTAAAAACCCAGCCTTATTATAGGGGGCCCTATGCATCCTGCAACTACCCCCTAAGACTCTGCACTACCATCCCTGAAGCTTTGCGCACGTGATCATTCCAATGTAAGTCGGATCTGAGTAGGGGTCAGAGCAAAACTATATCTACGACATTCTGCAAACCGCGTAGAAACAGAGAAAGCAGAGCTACTGCGACAGAACTGTGTATTGACCATTCAATAGAAACAAAGCCTTCTCCTGCAACACAAGGTAGTATGAAAGACAGTATGGGAACTGGGGCAAGGATGTGGATTTTGCTGCTAAATTGTGGTGCTTCTCCAAATTACAAGCAGCTACTATAGACCCACGTCCCTCAGGGCCCATTCTCGTTTATAACCCCAACATTCTATCATCGTTATTCTATTCCACCCACCAGAGAAAAATTACGAACTATAAAAGCTCCACTAACTTCATCCGACAGAGAACTCGATAAGATTTTTACCACATCTCTCTCCTCCTGTTAAATATACAGGTATTGATCCACTGCACAGACCAGTTAAAAGTTTCATCGCCTTTACTGTAGGAGGATGACCATATCCCGCAGTCGCAAGAGAAACTTCCTGCGAGCCTGTGTCATTGTTTGAAACATTGTTTTTTTTTCTCCTGTAACGCGCTTTGTACACTGCCAAACATTTTGTTTTCCTGCCATGATTTCAAAGTCTGTGTCAGATTCTAAACTGACATTAACATGTTCTGATCCATTGATTCTCACAGAAAACTAGACATTGCACAGTATAAGTCACTTTACTGCTGCTACCATAACACCACACACACTGGATGATTTTAAATGAAAGACAGTTACCACATAAGGAAGCTGGAAGAGTTTGGTGGCGTTGGGAGTTTCCAAACTGTTGTCCGAAGGTGATTGACGACCTCTACATTTAAACTCACCTGTCACAGTGATGAAATAGCTGATTGCTCTGTGTTCCATTTCGACTGATTCCTCATATTGCAGTCATGTACACGATAACTGTTTCAGTGCTATCGATCCCCAGAAGGTGATGCCCATCCACCAAAACGTTTTCTCCAACTCAAACAAGCGATGTCAGTCAATCATTATGTGGTAACCAACAGTGTACCAGTGGATGGATGGAATGGAAAAGACACCATCGATGTACTGAAATAATAAGCATCACAGTTGATAGTGAGGGCAATTTTAGCAATTTAACAGTAATTTCAACGCCGACCATTATGCGACAGCGTGTTTCCCAATTTCAGTAACGTAGTTAAACCTCCCCTTCAGTAATTTCAACACCGACCATGATGCAACAGCATGTTTCCCAGTTTCAGTTATCATAGCTAAAACGTCCCTTCTCTGTTTTGTATCACTGCGAATGTAGGTAGATGACTGGACAGTACATTAAAAAAAATGGCTCTGAGCACTATGAACTTAGAACTAGTTAAACCTACTAACCTAAGGACATCTCACACATCCACGCCCAAGGCAGTATTCGAATCTGCGACTGTAGGAGTCGAGTGGTACTGGACTGTGGTGCCTAGAACCGCTCGGCCACCGCGGCCGGCTCAGTACATTCATTCATTGTTAATTCTCGAACATTTACATCATCAAAGTATACCAGACAGCGCTCTACAATTTTCAAGATGCTCTATCATAGTGCTTAATTTACGATCTATCTCTGTGCGGATGGGAATCACAGAGAATTCTCGCAGTCTTACGATAAAATGAGATACTGGAAAACCCCTCGCACTGTCTTTGATCAACACGCCCTGCAGTACCGTTACCAATTTAACTTGCAGCCCACTAGAAGTAGACCGCTACATTCCACGTCTCGTGAATGAATGGTGCTTGCCGAGACCTCTCCCTTCCAAGTGCACAAGATTTCTCGAGCTGCATCCACATCGAGGGGTTAGCTCTCCTTATCGATGTATAGTAACAGATTTGAGAGTGTTGTAATGTAATAGCAGACGGTTAAGAAGAACAAGAAATGGGTGATGTTTATGCATGATGGAGCTCCAGATGGATGGAGTGCGAAGCATGTTACATAAATCAACTACGCTATCAGTTTTAAAGTATTGTTTTAGTGTCTGGATCAGTACCATGAGGCTATTGGTAAGAGGGAACATAAACATATACCCTCCTAAGGCTACACAGTTCAGCACTTAAAACAGACTATAATGTTAGATCGCTTCAGTTTACGACCTATCAGTCATGTGTAATGTAGCGCTGTTAACATTCAAAGGCAGGAAATACATTTCCAGCACATGACATACATCCTTTCTGCAGGTTTCTCTACGATGAACTATGTTAACAAACTGTAAAATGAAAAAACTACTTCCTCTGATGACGGAGAGGTTTGCTGTTAACGATCGCAAGTAGACAGTGCTCTAGGTCATATTCAGAACATGTGATTGTATACGAGTTGAACGCAAGCTATATCACACGACAGATGCATCCTGACAGAACAGCGGAAAAAAAGGTCACATTACCTGCGCTAACATCTCCCTCCCTCTCTAGAATGCATCATCAGCCTGCCCTTAAATCATACCTCCTTATTCCTCCATCTCAGTCGATCACCCTGTCCATTCTCTGTTATCCTCTAATGCAGATGTATGTGAGTTTAGAGGCAGATGGTTCTCTGTTTTCCTTAAAAGCGTCATATACAGTAGTCAACTTGTGTGTATCACTTTTACCTCAATAGATATACAGTAGCATGCTGCCTCGACTGAAAAAAAGTAACTGTTGCACTGATTCCCTGCACTTCCTTGTCAACGTTTTCTCGGGTGTCTCTTATTGTCACATACTTGTTCCCATGTACAAGAACTGTTCTGCGCCAACAGGAAGACACGCAATTACTTCCTCAATTTCCCTGCATTTCGGCGTATTTTACCTTAATTTATCTGTATTTTCCATCATTTTTCTGAATTCTTTCGATTTTTTATGTCACTTCTACACATACGATGATGAAATAACTTCTCGCTCTATGTTCTAAGCTGGCTGCTGTGTCCGAGATTTGTAGGCGCTTCAGTCCGTAACAGCGCTGCTGCTACATTCACAGGTTCGAATCCTGCCTCGGTCGTGGATGTGTATGATGTCCTTAGGTTAGTTAGGTTTAAGTAGTTCTAAGTCCAGGCCACTGATGACCTTAGATGTTAAGTCACATATGCTTAAAGCCTATTGAACCATTCATGTTCTAAAACTGATTGTAAATGTAGTAC
Source organism: Schistocerca nitens (assembly GCF_023898315.1). Lineage (NCBI taxonomy): Eukaryota > Metazoa > Arthropoda > Insecta > Orthoptera > Acrididae > Schistocerca > Schistocerca nitens. The sequence goes on along the minus strand of NC_064619.1, from coordinate 278,672,149 downwards.
AGCTGTCAACAGCTAGCGCAAATTCACCATTTTTCTGATCGGGAGGCATAGTGTAGCTTTGTACTCGATTGTATCCACTCGCCTCCACCCACATATTCTACATTTGCAAATGCGTTTGTTATGTTTTCTGTATGTCTGTGTATGTGCATGTGTCACATTTGGCTCCCAGGGCCTGCAGTAGACCCCAGCTAGCATTCGAATGTGGATCCAAGATGTGTTATATCCAGAGTGATGTTGGGATGCGGATCCATAATATGCCACTTCCAGGACAGGGTTTGAAGGTGGATCCACCACGCACAGTGCACAGAGCGATGTTGGGATGTGGATCCACAATATACCATATCCGAGTTAGAATTCGTGTGTGGATCGGCCGCACACAATATATAGCCAGACCAATGTTCTGAGGTGGAACCATCACCCGTCACATGTGGGATAGGGCATGCAGCTGGACCAACCACTCATTACATTTGAAGATGTCTTCTATGTTCCAAGTTGAGTGCACCAGTGGGAGGACTGTGTCATGCAAGGGGGTCTTTCAGTCTGTAATTTTATCCTAAGTGACTCCTGATCACATAGAGACAGATCGTAAATTAAGCACTATGCTAGAGGTGATAGAAATATGTAAAGTGCTATCTGGGATACACTGATGATGTAAATGTTCAAGAATTAACAATGAATGAACACACTGCCCAGTCATCTGTCTACATTCGCAATGATACTTGCAAAGTAGAGAAGGGACGGTTTAGCTATGATACTGTGATGCTTATTATTTCAGTACATCGGTGGTGCATTTTCCATTCCATCCATCCATGGTATGCTGTTGGTTACCAAATAATGATTGACTGGCATCGCTTGTTTGAGTTGGCAAAAGAGTTTTGGTGGATGGGCAACACCTACTGGGGATGGCTTGCACCGAAACAGTGATTGCATACATGACTGCAATATGAGGAATCACTCAAAACAGAGCACAGAGCAGTCAGCTATTCCGTCACTGAGACATGTGAGTTTAAATGTAGAGGTCAGCAATCACCTTCAGACAGCAGTTTGGAAACTCCCCAAATGCCACCAAACTCTTCCAATTTCCTTTTATTGTAACTGTCCATTTAAAATCATCCGGTATGTGTGTTGTGTTATGGTAGCAGCAGTAACAACATTACTTATACCATGCAACGTCTAGTTTTCTGTGAGAAGCAATGGATCAGAACGTGTTAATGTCAGTTTAGAAACTGACACAGACCTCGAAGTCATGATGTAAAAAGTAAAATGTGTGGCAGTGTACAAAGTGTGTTACAGCAGAAACAAAACAATGTTTCAAACAATGACACAGGGTCACGACTTATAGTACAGTTTGTGGTATACTGTCATTGTCCTACAGTACAGGCGATGCGCCTTTACATTGGTCTGTGCAATGGATCAATAGCTGTATATTTAATAGGATCGTCACATGTGCTTGATGCCGGCACACAGATGGTATTTATTTCGATGTATGGGAGGAGAGAGATGCGGTAAAAATCTGCCTCTTCACTTCGCCAACAACATATGAGAAAGCACCACAATATCAAAACCATAAGTTACACAAGAAAAATGTGATATATACTCGTTTCTGTTTGGAAATGCATAATAAATAAAAAATAAAAATTACGTTTTGCTGTTTGCAGATGAGAAGTTTGTAGATTGTGTAGCAGAACAGCCACAAAAATAAATATCCAATAGTTTATGTAACGTATGTAAACTAATGCATACATCCACACTTTTTGCCAATCAGCTATAAATAGAAATTTCACATAATGTTGTAAACAACACATAGTGCATCAGGTCGTTAATAAGTGTCTCAAATGTGAACTATGAACAAATGATGTATAATATTTTACAACAATTATTCATTCAGAACTGTAAATATCAAGTTCCAAAAGTTTTGTGAAATGCTAATATGTAACAACAATCCTAGAGTTAGAAAATAAAACATAACCCACCAAAGATAGCAGAAAATGTGCTGAAACATATCTGGGTGAAACAAAACCGAGAAAAGATGTCTTGCATAAGGTGGAATTTCTCTTCCCATTTCATAGCAAGCATGGATATAACAAGAAGAACTGCAACACCACAACATGATTATCATTTCGACAGCTTATAATTAGTGAGCACATCTGCACATCAGTGTACTGCATTATTTCGGTGGTTTACAAGTACTTTGCAGGTCTGTAAACTGTGTATTGTGACCCCAAGCACATTAGAGTGAGTGTTTTGTATCAGTGTAATAAATGAACTATGTAAAATCCGTCCCTAAATAAATTGTTCCAAAATAAATAAAGTAGACTCCTTCCTCTCTCCAGCAGACCAGTGCTGGCTGAATCCTTTTCCCACATTTACATCATGGTAGGGACGACGGCCTCCTCTGGTGGCAGTGCTGTGTACTAGGACAGTTGGTGTCCAGACCTCATGGTGAATACACTGGATGGCGGTACTGCCTCAAATTGTTTAAATAAAGACCGCCTGCAAAATAAAGACTTATGTCCATCCTATACTGCTCAGGCTAACTCCTTTCCCGGCAGTTCCAAGGGAGAGGTGGCACTCGGATGACTTAGGTTAGTGGAGGTAGCCCAAGTGACATATTTTCCCGCAAAAATTTAAGCTTCCCACCACAACGTCGTTGCAAAATTGCCATATATACCGCCACCATCTTGGATACGCCATCTTGAATGAATGTGGCAACAATGGAGATTGGTGCAGAACATAGTTTGTCCATCTACTGGTCTTCAAATAAGCATGTCTCTGATTGTTGATAATATCATCAAGTTTTTTTTTTTTTAATTTGTAAAACAAGGAATCATCAGCTGCCAGAAAGCATTCCTTAACATGTGTGTCATTGGCGAATGCTTTTTGGATGTTTCATCAGTTCTTCTGATACACAAAATGATGCTGTGCTTGATGGCAGACTTTCTGATACAGGCATTGGAAAAACGACTGCTGTGATTGCAATTTACTTTTAAGATCAGTAAGTTTCTTCTTCGTCAACTACCAATGGTCTTTGCAAACTGTTCTAAAATGGCGTTCAGTATTTCCAATATTAGGTATGCTTAAAGTAGCATTACATATCAAACATATACAACAAAAAACAATGTTTCCACTCACCATAGAAGTGCTATGTTCTCTTGTGTATGTTTTTCTGTGTTTATGTGCGCTCATTTCTCACAAACTCGTTGCTAGTTGAGAACTAAAGCTTGGCGTGTGGACTTCCTAGCTCTGACCGGTAGCAATTGCTAGCGGTCGGGAGACACCGCGCCATACTCGTTAGATATGTTCGTAGCCAACTGTAAAGCACGCTACTCTCCGGTGTTGACTGCATTGTCGCTGAGCTGTGCTGTGGTACTTGTATGTATTTTTGCACTATTTTTATCGTCGTCGTTTCCAAAATGAGTGATGAGTCGTTTATTTGACATTGCTGTTTGTAACTAATGGTTCAAATGGCTCTAAGTACTATGGGACTTAACATCTGAGGTCATCAGTCCCCTAGAACTTAGAACTACTTTAACCTAACTAACCTAAGGAGACACACACACACACACACACACACACACACACACACACACACACACACACACATCCATGCCCGAAGCAGGATTCGAACCTGCGACCGTAGCGGTCGCGCTGTTCCAGACTGAAGCACCTAGAACCGCTCGGTCACGAAGGCCGGCCTGTTTGTAACAGCAATCTCACTTTCGATAAGACAAAGTATTTAATTGGTCATTACCTCCGTTGTGAAAATCGCTGCTCGGAAGCTCGAAAACAGAGGTTTTCGTTGCCTACTGAAGGCGGACCTTGTTTCCCCCGCAACGCCTACCGCACCTTATCCTGCAGCAAACCCTGAGTGCTCTCGCCAGCTACCGCAACAACCGCTCACAGTGCGGCCAAGTTACAGTTCGCGAGTAGCAACTTCACCATGCAGGAGGAAAGACTGTTTGTTGATTGGCGCGAGCGTTAATGGTGGAGAAATGCAAATGGAGACGGAGACAGCGTCATATTTACCAGCTACAAATACTGGTATTTTACAAAAACAGCTCATTTAAACAGACTTCCGAAAAGGTTTATAAAGCCATGGTGATCGACCGGTGGATGGCGATCGACTTGTTGAGAGCCTCTGCTCCAGAGGATGGGAAAAAGAACGAGTGGAAAGCACTTTTTCCTATCTAGTTGTTTTGCTGCCTGTACTCGATATTCTTTACATTGATTTGAAACGATGCTCGAATTATTTCTAATTCTCTGCCGAAATACCGTGGGGAAGCAAGGCAATTTGGTTACATATTAACAGTAACGAAATGGAGGGAGAGAATAATTTTAGTTCGGGCGTTTCAGACATTCTGCCCATCGCACGTACTAAATTCATCTAGAGTGTAAAACAGATCCAACGTGAAATGGAAACAGTAAGAAGATAAGAGAGAAGAACTAAACTAACACGCTTGAATTCCGCAGCACTCGTCCGCCACATCGCCAGAAGCTGTTTCACGACACATTGCCATCAGTCACCTGATAATGTGAGTCGTTAATACTTAATCCACATATCAGAGCGTAATTAGCTAAGAATAGCTGCCGTTACTGCCAACAGCGTCTGGCAGTTTCCGGAAAACAACGTTTGTTTGTGCGGCTGATGAAGTGCCGACAAGAATCCAGATAGGATTTCGTGGGAGCAAAGGTCGTGAATGCGCTTTCGCAACCTAAACAACAAATAAACATAGACGTCGGGCTAGTACCGAAATAAAAGAAAAACCATGTGTGACTGTATAGCAACTGGGACTCTTAGCCGCGAAACATTGCTTTCCCAGTCCCTTGCGGTGGAATTATATGTCGTGACGAATGAGTGGAGCTACATTACGAGGTTGATGAATAAAATACGACGATAAGTATTTTAGCACTATTGGTAAGGATGCCATACGTCTGTTTTTCCTCTGCGGACAGTTCAAGAAATCTACAAATCTTCCTCTTCGAACCACTTACTATATGCTGAAGTGAGAAATTCTCAAATGTTACGCGACATCCGTGTGGCTTTGTTAATTATGTTTTGTAGGGAGAGAGAGACAGAGAGAGAGAGAAAACTAAGTCTCTAGGCGTTTTGTTTGTACCGAACACAGACGAAATTTATTTTTGTTGGGAAATTGCTTCTCGTGCTTTACATCTGCATAAATATACAATGAAGCTCCAGAACTGATGCAGTTCGTTTTAATAGCCCGTCAGACGTCACAGCGCTAAGTAAATATACTTCGCCAGGACCGTAAACTCCTGTGTGTTTCCCATCCGCCGCCGCTAGAAGCCAGCGAAATTATCTTGGATGCGGAATCTCGTAAGATGTTTCAAGACAGCGGAGGAGAAAATACAAGTTGGGAAGGAAGATTAGACTTGATGTTCCTTCGACACTACTTTAACCCACATCCAGTTGAACCTGCTTAATGTATGCAAACCTTGATCTCCCTCTTTAATTTTTATCCCCCAAACTTCCCCCTGTTACCCTACGCTTTTTCCCCTGTCAACAGATCACTTCTTCTAATCAAGTTGAGCCATAAATTTGTGTTCTTCCCAGTTCGATTCAGTAACTCCTCATCAGCTAATCTGAAAGTTTCTTGTCGTACTTAAACTCGTGTTTGTATGTGTCTGGTTGGTACTTGAGACATGTATAATACTTATTTTGATATCGAAATACGTAAGTCTCAGCGCAGGGCAACAGAAAAATTTTGAATGAAAATGTGTGGAGCTCTTGCTAGACGATGTGAAGTCCAGACTATCTAGTACATCAAATACTTCGTCTGCAAGAGAGTAATCCGTTTTCAGTGAGATTTACGTATACCATCTAATTGAAAAACAAAATGACTCAGATTAAATGTTGGATGGCCGTGAATATTGTCAATCCTTATTTTTAGTCCTGCAGACAACCACTGAAAGAGAACTGTTCTTGTAATTACACAGCAAATGAACGTAAAAATTAACACATCTATCTTTCTGATCAAACTGATTAAAAATTCACACGATATAAATTTACCGGACGCTTTTACTGGTGTTAAGTCTCTGAACTTGTGAGGCGACCGGCTTTGGGGGGCGGATGTGAAGACCGCAGTTTCTGTAGTAAAAATCGTGGCAAAGTGGCAGTCGAGAATCTGGCGTGTTTACATAAAAAATGGATGTGTGTCAGCCGTCTTGACAGCAACAGAATCGTCCTTGTTTCGGCACTGACCGACAGATGGTGGTACTTTTAAATGAATACGGTCAGTTTGGCGTGCAGCCACCTGATGGGGAAACTCAACGGCCGGCACGCTGGGTCAGGGTGGGCTTTCTACGGACCGCCTTTAACATAGAGCTGAAGTGAACGTATGATGTAGAAATAAATAAAAACTGATCCCAATGTGGCGAGCTTGTAGGCTCATTTTAAATCAGAAAATTAGCCGGTTCGGCTCTTATAAACGCGCCTCAAGTCGCCCTGGTAGTTTTTGAATTATAATAAACTGAATATTTTAATAACTACGTAAGTTTGTAAATTGGACATCTTGTATACACTTTGACAAAATTTTACGAACGAGGTGTCAAATGAAAGGTCTGAAGGAGTAGTATTAAGATATCTATGTAACTTCTTTCACATGTTTTAAAAATTCAAATGAGGAGCCGGAATACTGTTTTCGTGATTAAAAATGCAGAATTTTGATAAATAAAAAATAGGAACTATAAAGATAGCGGTAGTACGGAAAAGTAGACATAGTAAATAGGTAATATAACAATAACATGAGCAACTTGTGCATTGAAAGTATTTTAAATAATGAAAAGTTCTATATGAAGAATACATCAATTTTAATAATATGAGAATGAGATCCCGTACAGAACTTCTGATGATGAAGCTGAATTCAGCGGTAAATTTACGTCTGAATAGAAGTGTTACGTACATTTTATTGTATCAATATTAAGTGTAAAAGAAAATTTTATGTGCAAACAAACTTGATTTGACTTCAGAGTGTTCAAACCGAGGGCTTTTCAGGGTGGCCATTTTCTATGGTGGGAGGCAGTCATTCAGTTGAGTTGAAAGGAGTAACACTTGTGATTGGGAAAAGTCCGTGCACGAATTGGACGCGAAGTCGCGTGGAAGTTGGGATTTTCAGCAGTTGAGTGCTGCTGGACTTTGAAGTATTCTCGGTGGTGCGTTTGTGAGACTTGTGAAAATTTCGCGCACGAGTTGAACTTAGAATATTTTCGTACCGTGAAGTAGTGTCGAACTTTAACTCAGAACAAACGCTGTGGGACATTGTGATTTCAGCTTGCGGTTAGATGTCGGATTGTTTTTGGCTTATTATTATTTTTTGAGAAGTATTCTCCACTCATAACTTTGTACATCTTGGAGTTTCAGCTATTTTAAAAGAAACATTAAGTGAATAATTGCTGAATGATAGTGATTAATATTTGAGTGACGCTGTTGAACTAACTCGGTAAATATATGAGGTCAATTCAAGAACACTTAACAGTATTTCAGTCAAATCTGTCCTCAACATGTTAAAATAAACTTCAGTTAGACAAAACTTTGTTGTCTTAACTAAAAATTATTCCTGCCTGCTAACATTTTTTTTATAAACTTGACATTAATTTAAAATTACTGGGGATAGTGCAGCGGATGTGGTTGGCACCACTCAGACCAAACGAAGCCAATTTAGTTAATAATTCCAACCACATTTTACGGAACCCCACGGGGATGCACGCTATATAGGTGCTTTTTTTTTGTGCAGAAGCACGTGGGGGCTCGGGCCATCTAGTTTTACTAGATAACTGACTTTGAACTAAAATTATTGTCATCACCCAGTGCAACCAGTGTGTTTCTCCCGATCTCGCGCATAGAGAGAAACTGTAGCACGTCGCAAATGGTTTTCTCGATCCAGCGAAGCTCGCAAATGGCTGTTTCTCTTCCGCAGTAGCTCACAAATTGATACTGATATTATTATCACAAATACACTCTGACAATCACTGTGCCTCACAGTGGGCATAAACTTTGATGGTAATTAAATTTATTGGCCTACCTGTGCGCACGGAACGCTCGTCCGCTCCGCAACCTGTTCCTATTAGGAATAATGATGTGACTGTCAGAACATCAGATTTCCTTTGCCACACTTGCGATGTACAATGCTATCTTGCCAAATTTCATAAAATGCGTCTCAGAACACAAAACACGATGTGCAATGCCACTGTCCAAACAGTCATGAAGTAAAAATGAAACTGCGAAACTAATCATTACGACTGATAAAAGAGAACAAAGATAACAAGTTTAACTATGCTTCATTAACACATGACAACAACACACCTCTTCATACAGTTCTCACACCTAAACAAGTTAGCAAAAATATTTCTTACTAACTTTCCTGTGTATAGTTACATTTCTTGACACTTGGTTCAACTGTAAGGCAGTACCATAAATTGCATTATAAAAACTGCAAACATTAACCTTACGCAACATTCTAACAATAATAAAATACGCAATTACCAATATGTTGTTGTTGTTGCGGTCTTCAGTCCTGAGACTGGTTTAATGCAGCTCTCCATGCTACTCTATCCTGTGCAAGCTTCTTCATCTCCCAGTACCTACTGCAACATACATCCTTCTGAATCTGCTTAGTGTATACATCTCTTGGTCTCCCTCTACGATTTTTACCCTCCACCCTGCCCTCCAATACCAAATTGGTGATCCCTTGATGCCTCAACAATTGCCCTACCAACTTTCACGTCACTACTCTCTCGAATTGTTTTAAATTGTTGCTCTTTGGTTTATTTATTTATTTTTTGATTATTGGCGTAACAACGCATATATGGAAAGAGTTACGTGAAATACTTTTAACAATGCTGTGCTTTGAATTTCTTTATCGTCGTTACCTTTTTGCAAAATAAAATGTATCTATGGAAGTCTTATTGTTCTGTATCTGGCCTACAATTTAAAGAACGATTTTTCTTAACTGCAACTCAGGCTAAGGATCAATATAACTTCCCTACTTCATAGTTATTAAAAGTTGAAATTACTTTTAATGAACACTGATGTTACAGTTCGTATGATCGTTCAAAAACACAAGTTCGCAGTGGATTTTATTTCTTGGTGAAATACTATTTCATACCACGACTAGCCCAAGAACATGAGACTCTCATAAAAAAAATTACGTTATCACTATAACATTTGGCAGATCAGAACGGAGCACAGCAAGATTACTATCAGATTTTGAAGGTACATTAAATTATTTGCACTGTAAATTATATCCTATCAGCAGCCCGCGTCAACCTGCAACACATCATAAAATCTGCTGATCTTCACTGCCAGCCTGGGAGCTAAAAGAAATAATATTATTTTACTATTATTTTACCGCTTCCTTGCGGTATGCTCGACTATATTGTAAGTCGTTTAAATACGCCGCGGCAGCGGCTCTTCGTTCTCCACGCAGCTCAGCACCACAGATAATATTTATATAACTGAAAAATGTCTCAACAGGATGGGATAATAGGCAAGCAAGCTTTAACAATTAATAATACAAGTTTTCATTTAAACAACTCTATTAAAACATTTAAATATCTCATTGATTACAGACCTGTGTGAATTCACACGTAATGGCGTACATTTCCCAGTCTCGACAAAAGAATGCTACATTCGCGTTCTCCACGACAACAACAGGAGATCTTACTCTCACAACTTCCAGATTAAGAAGACAAAGAATTTAATTTACATCACGCATTATATACTAGTTCCTTTTGTAATCTCTGTTCAACATTTATCTTCTGTGGCGGTTTTATTACTCGCCGACGCAGACGTTCTCAAAAATAAATAATAAAAAAATACATAATTTTACACAATGACACAATATGATACATCTAATTTTCTAATTACTACATAATATGTTGTTTTTGTTTCTTACTATACGTTACAATGCCCCCTGGCAGCAATTGACTAACGTTGAAAATGTTCGGCAATATGCTGCCACTAACGTCTGTTTGGTTATTGTCTGTTACCTTGGTTGGAACATTCACTTTACACTTCTTAGTTCTTTCACACTGTAGGTTTAATTACACTTTTTATACTGTTCTTACACTTTGCGAGGTGACCGTCAACCTAGTCCCAGGGTCATTACATTTATTTGGCTCCCCCATTCGGGCTACGTGCGATCAGAAAACCTGGGAAAACTGCGCCGGAGCCATGGTCATCTCACAAAAAGTTCAGACTCTATTCAATGTTCACATACAACAAAGGCTATTTGTGATAGTATGTTAAACTTTTAGTCTCTTTGTTATCAATATAATATTTGTGTTCTGGATTGTAATGAAAGTCACTTATTACACATTTTTACAATAGTATAATGAATCGTCCTTGCACTTACTCGCGACAGTTGGTTTAAAATGTCTAGCATTCGTGCGAGTATCCTTCATTAACATGACGAAAACATATTAGATCGATACATCACTAAACCCATGAATACTTTGAATTTGTGTTGGATAACTCAAAAAAAAAAATGTTTGTCACATCATTTCGTGTCCACTAAACCCTATTCATGTTAGTGCATTAGATACATAGTTGATAGTTCATTTGAATGACAACAATGTTGTACGGAGCTGGCGGCGCGAAGCAATTGTTGAGTAGCGTCGTCTGGAACGCCGCGTACCGACGGCCGCTGGGTTCGACGACCGGCTCTCAGTAACAGCGACGTCGTGCTGACGTAGCGCCCAAGCAGTCGCGAACCGCGGCGAACCATTCGCCGATGTCGGCGAGTGGCAGTGGTTTACCGCGACCGGCTGGCTGGCGGCACGGCACTCGTCTCTGCTTCTCCGCGTGGCTCCCCGTCGTAGCGCATGAAACAAACATTCCACAACGGTGTACTGTCTTTAAGGACACAGATTACTAGCTGTGGAAGAAGATGCAACTTGTTAAAAGCGTTTATTGTTCAGTAGCCGTCGCTTCACTGGTATGCACTGGTATGTTTTGGCGTGATAACAGGTTTCTTGTGGCATTGTGACACTGGTATTCAGGGTTCGTCACACGCACATTGTACTACACATTTTCACTCACTCCCACGGTTGATACACTGCCAGAGCGTCTTTCAACACGCGAAAATGTTTCGTTACACACATACTAAATGTCTCCGTCGAGCGATGTTTGTTTGAATCGACTTCGAACGGATCAATAACTACTGTTTTTATACACTGTCTATTGTTCGTTGAGCACTGCACTAGGACAGTCTATCACTCAACACTAGACTTATCGACGTATATATTGGTGCAGATACAACAGTCATTTTCTGTCCCTACTACACACAATATTCCGTCCTTTCCTTAATTGTTTATGCACACAGTTTATTTTTTTAATACCTTTTAACTGTTCTTCGCATAATTACTCTCATCTACATGGCGTCTATTTGTTTTTACCTTATCACAACACAGTTTTCATATTGTTACTAGGCGTATATAGCCCTTTTGTAAATTTTTTAAAGGTTTGTGATTTTTTTTTTTTTTTTGTACATAGTTTTCCTTTCCTCCTTTCAGTGTAGCTTGCCTGGTTATCACCCATCTAGCAAACAGATTTTACCATGTGCATGACAGCTTGACTTGGGCATATTGCTCAATAAATACTTCATTTAGCACTAGCATTATTTTTAATGAATTTTCCTATATGACTACAGTGTAGGTTCCGCATTGGTTGACTTAATTCGCGTATCGCGTAATGAATATTCAAGGGCGTGTACCAAGTACACAGGCTTCAATTGAAGCATTGCTACATACAGAGCGGAGTTTCCACGGAACGGGCTTGTTTTAAATTAGCTTCTGCTCCAGTGTCGTTCTCAAATCATTACTGGCAGCAAACATCACATCACATAATTGTTGCATATTACAAAGTCAATGTTTGGCTATTAAAGACTCTCTCTCTCAGGGTTCCTTATTCTAATACAATTACAGCAATTACCTTACTATATAAGATTGCATCATTAATTGCACTTACACACTACACATAGAAAATGGTTCAAGAAATTAATCCTTTATAAAATGATTCAAGAAATTAATCCTCACTTTATCAACAAGAAGATTGTTCGTTGCTTAATGAGCATATAATATTTTAATGACTAATTGTCTGTAAACAAAATCTTTCCTGTGTAAGCTATTGCTCACTTTCTGATTCCACTTCCTCCAAGTTTAATTACACACAAATTTCTTTCTTAATACTAACATACTTATATTCTAAAACACAATTAAAATCTTCTTACAACTATTACTCTTTATATGTGATATGTCACTGAATAAATAACTTCACATCTTTACGTGGATATGATCCTTTGATCTTCCCCGTATGGGGATGTGCTAACAAATAGCTACATTCGTGTGGCACGCTTATTATTTCAAAGGGCCCTGAATATAGCAATTGCCACTTACTATTCTGTTTTAAGGTGGCTGAAGATTTAGGGTGGTTACGAATAAGTACTAGGTCTCCTACATTATATTTCTGTTCGTTAGTTACACCTCGATCGTACCTCTTTTTTTCTTTGGCCACTACTTCTCTCCTCGACCAAGGGATGGAGTAAGTTGCGCGACAGTATGTTTTATGGGGCATCACCTCTATGTGATAGTGGTACCCTCTGACTATTCCTGGTCGGTCGGTAAATACCATAGTATATTCCGATAGCAGCTGCGTCAACTGTTGCTTTTGTGTATCACTTAAACCTTCAGATTCGTGCACTTTGGTTTGAAATGCCTCAACCTTTGTTTCAAAATTTCGATCCTCTAAATTTGGGTAATAGAGGTCTGCTGCATGTGAAAAATCATCGAGGTGTAGTACCCAAGGGTTCCTACCTTTGATATTGATTCGATTACAACACGGCACAAGTACCTCCTTCGATTTCATCATAGATAACTCAATCCTCCTACCCCTATTAATTATGCTTAATTTCCCCAAGGAGAGGTCGATCAATGCGTCCCTCTCACGGAGAAAATCTACTCCCAGAATGCAGGCCACCTTTAATCCTTTAACAACGAGGAACGAGCTCACTATGGCTTCGCCCTCCTTACAAATCTCCACCTGCACCTGGTACTTAACTGATTGGCTCTGTGCACTAATGGCTCCAGACACCTTACAATTATTAACCGGGAAAGGCGGAATGCTATGTCCTTTTCCCAGTGCTTTAAATAACTCCATACTCATTACACTTACTGAGGCACCTGTGTCGATGATTATATTCACTGCAACATCATTGATTTTCGCTTCGATAATAGCTTGCACATTTTCGTTATTATCGTTCTTACATTCGTGCGGTTCGTTCAGCAGATCTTTATCCATACTGACACCGTCGTTGTATCGCAGCATACGTATCCCAGGTATATTATTATCACTCGTGTTGCTCTCACTCCATCCCTCGGCCATCGATGGAGAGCATATCGAGGCCGATTCTAGTTTGTTGGATTGCTTACTTGTGAGGTACTTGGACGGCTATTGTCCGCGACCTCCACTATATGTACATTCTGATTTGTAGGCCGCCACGGCTGCGCAATAGGCGCGTTTTGCGGTGGTGGTCTATTGTTGTCATACCGGTCATTACCCTGTCGCTCTGGGCTTCTTCGCTGATTCTGTTGCCAATTTCGATTACTATCACTATAATTGCTCTGCCACTGACCTCGCGCATTTTTCCAGCGGTTGGTCCCTGACATTCCGGATTCGTACCGGTCGTCAAATCGACGCTTTTTGTTATAAGTTGGTTGTCCATACCCGTTCTGGCTTCTACCATTACTACCATTTTGCGAATGTTCTTGTCGCTTGTTACCACCCCCACCATTTCCATGGTTGTGGTTTTGTGCACTACTATTTCTGTCATGTTTACATCCTGACCCATTATTCCGCGAGTGATCGCACGCTGATTTTGCGTCTTCCTGTATCAAGTCTATTGAATCTAGGACAGACAGGAAGTTTTCCATGTCGCTTTCTGGTACATGTATTAATTTCTCTTTGATATGAATAGGTAAATGTGATTTTAGTAGTCTTATTATGTCTCTTGGTGATATAGGCTCGTCCCAGTAGCGCGTTTTGTTTATATACTTTTCAAAATACCGCCTCAAATTCCCAAGACGGGGTGAGTACGGTTCGGGATTATATACTTCTTTTCTTAGCCGCTCTTGTATACAAGGCGACCAATATTTCGACAAAAATGCCCTTTCAAACTGTTCGTATGTCTTGCAGCTGTCTGCTACTTCTGTAGCCCACAACGCTGCGTCACCTTGAATGTACGACATTACGTATTGAATTTTCTGTGTTTCGTTCCACACACTGGGCAAGATATTTTTAAAGCTTTTTATGAATACTACTGGGTGTACTGATTTCCGTTCAGTAGTAAACGTTTGAAATTGCCTATTTTTGATTAAACTTTCTTCAACTAATATTTTTGAACTACATGGGTTTGCTCCTGGGACATATGCTGTGTGCTCCGAACCGAAGCTACAGCTCTTCGCATTATCGACTACAGATTCCCCATTGTTGTATCGCGTATAAGTTTGTGCGTTGCCAAAACCATGAGCTGTTGGCGACATAGGTTCCTGTTCCAGATGTTTTCTACTTTGTGCTAAACCCTTCTCCAGGTCGGATATCCGTTTGTTCATATTCACTTGCCACTGCGGAATATCCTCACTGAGTATTTGTTTGATGGTTTGCACGTCGTTCTGTACCTGACTATTTACTGCGGTACTGAACGATTCGGAATCTCTATTTGCTATGGCTGCTTGTACTTTAGAATTAATATTTGTGTCAATCTCACTCTCCTTCACTTCTAGCCATGAGTTGAATTCTGTTTCAATTTTAGTTGCTTGTTCGTCCCACTTCTGCTCTACAAGCTGTGTGGAATCTATTTCTAGCTTTTCTACCCGGTTGGCTAATACACCTATTTCATCTACCATGTTAGTGTTTGCTACTTGCAGGTTGTTGACCTGTTCCGTCAACTCCTGCACGGCCTTAGGTATCGACTCATAATTCTGTTTCATATCTGCAATCTCTTTTTTCATATTTTCTAACGTCTGCACAAGTTGCTGGTCCCGCTCAGCTTGCCGGCGATCTCGCTCAGCTTGCTGGCGATCTCGCTCGGCTTGCTGGGCAAGTAAATTTTCTTCTAGCCTGCGATCTCGCTCAGCTTGCTGACGATCTCGCTCAGCTTGCTGTGCGAGAAAAATCTCAATTTTCTCGTCCTTTTCAGCTTGTTGTTGCGCAAATTTTGCCTGGTAATCTAACACACGCTCTAATATAGCCTGAAGTGAATACCCACCAGGCAGATTACCACTCTCTGGTTCCTGCTTTTCTGGTGGTGGTACAATTTCTTTATCGACATCTCCTTGAGCACTAGTGGGCGGTGGCACCACTTCCTGTGCCCCTGCCCCCACATTTTCGCATGTTATATCCTCAAAGAGAGTACTAGTACTACTTGAGGTACCCGGTTCCACATTTCCTACGCTACCTAATTGCTGTTCCTCAGTATCCATATTGCTCGGACGTTGACTACGCAACTTAACCATATTCCTAAATTGCTTACTAAAACACAAACCTGACAGTTTTGTCACTTGCACACAAAATACGTTAATTTATCTACACTACACTGCACACTAAAAATTACTATCTACCATCAACTTTGTCCTGTCCCAAACACTAACATCAAACTACGCACAATATGCACACCACCAGCGATATGAGATCACTTCACTGGAGCTCAACTTCTACAAACAGGACAACTACACTGTAGTCTTACCTTTAGTTTATCTTATCTCGGGGTTCGGCTGCCCCCGGATTACGTAGTCGTTAGAGCTTCTCAGTACTATCAGGATCGTCTTCTCAGACTCGCTTGCAGTAGTACGTTTTGTCATGAAAGAGTGTTTGCACATTCATTAATGCATAGCATTGATCATGATATACATACATACATTTATCACTAAATACATATATATATATATATATATATATATATATATATATATATATATACATAACAATCAACCCTGAAAGAAAAATACATAAAATTTTATAATTGTGGCCACTGCAAATTCGGGCCCCGCGTTTTTGGGCGCCAGTTTCACGTCACTACTCTCTCGAATTGTTTTAAATTGTTGCTCTTTGGTTTATTTATTTATTTTTTGATTATTGGCGTAACAACGCATATATGGAAAGAGTTACGTGAAATACTTTTAACAATGCTGTGCTTTGAATTTCTTTATCATCGTTACCTTTTTGCAAAATAAAATGTATCTATGGAAGTCTTATTGTTCTGTATCTGGCCTACAATTTAAAGAACGATTTTTCTTAACTGCAACTCAGGCTAAGGATCAATATAACTTCCCTACTTCATAGTTATTAAAAGTTGAAATTACTTTTAATGAACACTGATGTTACAGTTCGTATGATCGTTCAAAAACACAAGTTCGCAGTGGATTTTATTTCTTGGTGAAATACTATTTCATACCACGACTAGCCCAAGAACATGAGACTCTCATAAAAAAAATTACGTTATCACTATAACATTTGGCAGATCAGAACGGAGCACAGCAAGATTACTATCAGATTTTGAAGGTACATTAAATTATTTGCACTGTAAATTATATCCTATCAGCAGCCCGCGTCAACCTGCAACACATCATAAAATCTGCTGATCTTCACTGCCAGCCTGGGAGCTAAAAGAAATAATATTATTTTACTATTATTTTACCGCTTCCTTGCGGTATGCTCGACTATATTGTAAGTCGTTTAAATACGCCGCGGCAGCGGCTCTTCGCTCTCCACGCAGCTCAGCACCACAGATAATATTTATATAACTGAAAAATGTCTCAACAGGATGGGATAATAGGCAAGCAAGCTTTAACAATTAATAATACAAGTTTTCATTTAAACAACTCTATTAAAACATTTAAATATCTCATTGATTACAGACCTGTGTGAATTCACACGTAATGGCGTACATTTCCCAGTCTCGACAAAAGAATGCTACATTCGCGTTCTCCACGACAACAACAGGAGATCTTACTCTCACAACTTCCAGATTAAGAAGACAAAGAATTTAATTTACATCACGCATTATATACTAGTTCCTTTTGTAATCTCTGTTCAACATTTATCTTCTGTGGCGGTTTTATTACTCGCCGACGCAGACGTTCTCAAAAATAAATAATAAAAAAAATACATAATTTTACACAATGACACAATATGATACATCTAATTTTCTAATTACTACATAATATGTTGTTTTTGTTTCTTACTAGACGTTACACAACCGATACCTTCTTCTAGTCAAGTTGTGCCACAAACTTCTCTTCTCCCCAATCCTATTCAATACTTCCTCATTAGTTATGTGATCTACCCTTCTTATCTTCAGCATTCTTCTGTAGTACCACATTTCGAAAGCTTCTATTCTCTTCTTGTCCAAACTATTTATCGTCCATGTTTCACTTCCATACATGGCTACACTCCATACATATACATTCAGAAATGGCTTCCTGACACTTAAATCCATACTCGATGTTAACAAATTTCTCTTCTTCAGAAACGCTTTCCTTGCCATTGCCAGACTACATTTTATATCCTCTCTACTTCGACCATCATCAGTTATTTTGCTCCCCAAATAGCAAAATTCCTTTAAGTGTCTCATTTCCTAATCTAATTCCGTCAGCATCACCCGACTTAATTCGACTACATTCCATTATCCTTGTTTTGCTTTTGTTAATGTTCATCTTATACCCCCCCTTTCAAGACACTATCCATTCCATTGAACTGCTCTTCCAAGTCCTTCGCTGTCTCTGACAGAATTACAATGTCATCGGCGAACCTCAAACTTTTTATTTCTTCTCCATGGATTTTAATACCTACTCTGAACTTTCCCTTTGTTTCCTTCACTGCTTGCTCAATATACAGATTGACTAACATCAGAGGAGAGGCTACAACCCTGTCTCACTCCCTTCCCAACCACTGCTTCACTTTCATGCCCCTCGACTCTTATAACTGCCATCTAGTTTCTGTACAAATTGTAAATAGCCTTTCGCTCCCTGTATTTTACCTCTGCCACCTTCAGAATTTGAAAGAGCGTATTCCAATCAACATTGTCAAAAGCTTTCTCTAAGTCTACAAATGCTAGAAATGTAGGTTTGCCTTTCCTTAATCTAGCTTCTAAGATAAGTCATAGGGTCAGTATTGCCTCACGTGTCCCAACATTTCTATGGAATCCAAACTGATCTTCCCTGAGGTCGGCTTCTACTAGTTTTTCCATTCGTCTGTAAAGAATCCGCTTTAGTAATTTGCAGCCGTGACTTATTAAACTGATAGTTCGGTAATTTTCACTTTTGTCAACACCTGCTTTCTTTGGGATTGGAATTATTATATTCTTCTTGAAGTCTGAGGGTATTTCGCCTGTTTCATACATCTTGCTCACCAGATGGTAGAGTTTCGTCAGTACTGGCTCTCCCAAGGCTGTCAGTACTTCTAATGGAATGTTGTCTACTCCCGGGCCCTTGTTTCGACTCAGGTCTTTCAGTGCTCTGTCAAACTCTTCAAGCAGTATCATATCTCCCATTTCATCTTCATCTACATCCTCTTCCAATTACCATAATTTTGTCCTCAGGTACATCGCCATTGTACAGACCTTCTACATATTCCTTCCACCTTTCTGCTTTCCCTTCTTTGCTTAGACCTCGGTTTCCATCTGAGCTTTTGATATTCATACAAGTGGTTCTCTTTTCTCTGAAGGTCTCTTTAATTTTCCTGTAGGCTGTATCTATCTTACCCCTAGTGAGATAAACCTCTACATCCTTACAGTTGTCCTCTAGCCATGCCTGCTTAGCCATTTTGCACTTCCTGTCTATCTCATTTTTGAGACGTTTGTATTCCTTTTTGCCTGCTTCATTTACTGCATTTTTATATTTTCTCCTTTCATCAATTACATTCAGTATTTCTTCTGTCACCCAAGGATTTCTACTAGCCCTCGTCTTTTTACCTACTTGATCCTCTGCTGCCTTCACTACTTCATCCCTCAAAGCTACCCATTCTTCTTCTACTGTATTTCTTTCCCCCATTCCTGTCCATTGATCCCTTATCCTCTCCCTGAGACTCTGTACAACCTCTGGTTTAGTCAGTTTATCCAGATCCCATCTCCTTAAATTCCCACCTTTTTGCAGTTTCTTCAGTTTTAATCTACAGGTCATAACCAATAGATTGTGGTCAGAATCCACATCTGCCCCTGGAAATGTCTTACAATTTAAAATCTGGTTCCTAAATCTCTGTCTTACCATTCTATAATCTATCTGAAACCTGTCAGTATCTCCAGGCTTCTTCCATGTATACAACCTTCTTTCATTATTCTTGAACCAAGTGTTAGCTATGATTAAGTTGTGCTCTGTGCAAAAGTCTACCAGGCGGCTTCCTCTTTCATTTCTTAGCCCCAAGCCATATTCACCTACTACGTTTCCTTCTCTCCCTTTTCCTACTCTCGAATTCCAGTCACCCATGACTATTAAATTTTCGTCTCCCTTCAAAATCTGAATAATTTCTTTTGTTTCATCACATATTTCTTCAATTTCTTCGTCATCTGCAGAGCTAGTTGGCATATAAACTTGTACTACTGTAGTAGGCGTGGGCTTCGTATCTATCTTGGTCACAATAATGCGTTCACTATTCTGTTTGTAGTATTTTCCTATTCATTATTAAACCTAATCCTGCATTACCCCTATTGATTTTGTGTTTATAACCCTGTAGTCACCTGACCAGAAGTCTTGTTCCTCCTTCCACCGAACTTCACTAATTCCCACTATATCTAACTTTAACCTATCCATTTCCCTTTTTAAATTTTCTAACCTACCTGCCCGATTAAGGGATCTGACATTCCACGCTCTGATCCGTAGAACGCCAGCTTTCTTTCTTCTGATAACGATATCCGCTTGAGTAGTCCCCTCCCGGAGATCCGAATGGGGGACTATTTTACCTCCGGAATATTTTACTCAAGAGGACGCCGTCATCATTTAACCATACAGTAAAGCTACATGCCCTCGGGAAAAATTACGGCCGTAGTTTCCCCTTGCTTTCAGCCGTTCGCAGTACCAGCACAGCAAGGCCGTATTGGTTAGTGTTACAAGGCCAGATCAGTCAATCATCCAGACTGTTGCCCTTGCAACTACTGAAAAGGCTGCTGCCCCTCTTCAGTAACCACACGTTTGTCTGGCCTCTCAACAGATACCCCTCCGTTGTGGTTGTACCTACGGTACGGATATCTGTATCGCTGAGGCACGTAAGCCTCCCCACCAACGCCAAGGTCCATGGTTTATGGGGGAGAATTACCAATATAAAAAACTGGATTACCTTTAAAATTGGGTTTCGTCATCTTCTCATTAATATAATCTCAATATCTTTCAATGAAACATACCATTAAAAAATCCCTTTTAAATCATGCTGCCTCCACTGCACGGCGATCCAGCTTCCATCGTTTCCAAAGCGAGTACACTGCCGGACTGTCCAACACACACTGCCCCTACTCCAAGACAGCTAACGTCTCTGGTCTCTTACATAGAATATAATATTACAACGGCTGAGTACATTTATCAGATTCGCAACTTCATTTACATTTATGACCAAAATTACCCGAAAATTGTCGTGGAAAATGCAACATCCCCTTTTCAACTCGATCTCAAGCACCTTCTGTAGCACCAAATTTCAAAAGCCTCTATTCTCTTCTTAAAAAAAATGGTTCAAATGGCTCTGAGCACTATGGGACTCAACATCTTAGGTCGTAAGTCCCCTAGAACTTAGAACTACTTAAACCTAACTAACCTAAGGACATCACACACACCCATGCCCGAGGCAGAATTCGAACCTGCGACCGTAGCAGTCCCGCGGTTCCGGACCGCAGCGCCAGAACCGCACGGCCACCGCGGCCGGCTTCTCTTCTTATCTGAACTGCTTTTAGGGAACCTTAAAAAAATAAATCTGAGTGGCCGGATGCGAAATAGAACACCACTCCTTCCGAATGAGAAACAACTGTGTATAAGGGCTTAGTATCCATGTCGAAAGTATGACAATCTCGGGTGTAAAAACTTAAAAGTCAAACCATAATAAACGGTAACTGTGGAAACCCTTTTCCTAAAAAAAATGTCGATTGTGTACAGCGTTTTGTAAAGATCTGCGACCAAAGAGTCAATTTTCATATTTGCGTGATCTATGTAGTAAAAGAAGACGCAGCCTTCAAATTTTTCAGAGATCAGCGAGGACAAGACTCGCTGTTAGCATTTTTCCTTCCAGCTATAACATAAGCATTGTGGGCTGTTATTGTAAGTTCTTAAAGTACAAACTTATTTTGAGTTACTAATATTTTGATTTTATTATTAATTCACCAGATCTTATGTTTATCTTAACAAGTATTGTATTACGAGTTCTTTTTTCCAGTATTTCTCGCGGGGAAGACGTAACACTTCGACTTGATACTGTGATTTCGTAACTAATTTGCAACATTCATTTTTACTTATTTGCCAGAGCCTGCAGTCATTCAGAGTAGAAGTCTGAGGTTTTTTAAGCAATCGTGTAGCATAAAGTGATTATCAAATTGAGATATGCAAGTCGCTTTTTCTAACATACCGTCGGTCCACATCATGTGTTACACCACTTCCAACACGAATCTGGGACACTTACAGTCTTCATTCTGGCAAAATTTTTAAGTATTTTAGCTGGTGGAGTTGGAAACCAACTCACGCTATTCAACCTTGAATAGAAGATAACGTAATTAGACACTGATTGATCCCAGAGATATATTGTTATTTACACCATGTGCTTTTTCCACATTCCAAGCCGAGAATAAATCACTCAGTGAACAGTAGCTGACTGAATTTTAACGTAGAATTTCAACCACTGCCACATTTTTGTGTCACTAGGTTATGCATGATTTTCTTACAATTACTGCAAATCATTAAGTAATTATTGATATGTGATATTAATAACTGGGTCATATGAAACCACGTAAGCGGACACAATTAAGTCCAACTAAACGTCATGTTTTTCATTCATAAACGATACAATCATAGTACCTTTTCATAAGCTGTTGCTCGTTTGACCAGTCGAGACAAGGTGGGTTTCTGATATGCGAGCACCGTATCGTTTTTCATTCACTGTTCGGGCAGGTCTAAAAGAGTAGCGCACTGAACCCTTAACTCCTGTGCATATAGCGTCTTTGGATTTCCGGTTACACACCAAGGCACGAGCTCGCAACTTCATCCCTTAAGCCTACTTTACACGACGACATTGGGTTGCGCCACTCGTTGGGTGGAATGAGTTGCACGCAAATGGTTTCATATTTGACTGTAAAATGGTTCAAATGGCTCTGAGCACTATGGGACTCAACATCTTAGGTCATAAGTCCCCTAGAACTTAGAACTATTTAAACCTAACTAACCTAAGGACATCACACACACCCATGCCCGAGGCAGAATTCGAACCTGCGACCGTAGCAGTCCCGCGGTTCCGGACCGCAGCGCCAGAACCGCACGGCCACCGCGGCCGGCTTCTCTTCTTATCTGAACTGCTTTTAGGGAACCTTAAAAAAATAAATCTGAGTGGCCGGATGCGAAATAGAACACCACTCCTTCCGAATGAGAAACAACTGTGTATAAGGGCTTAGTATCCATGTCGAAAGTATGACAATCTCGGGTGTAAAAACTTAAAAGTCAAACCATAATAAACGGTAACTGTGGAAACCCTTTTCCTAAAAAAAATGTCGATTGTGTACAGCGTTTTGTAAAGATCTGCGACCAAAGAGTCAATTTTCATATTTGCGTGATCTATGTAGTAAAAGAAGACGCAGCCTTCAAATTTTTCAGAGATCAGCGAGGACAAGACTCGCTGTTAGCATTTTTCCTTCCAGCTATAACATAAGCATTGTGGGCTGTTATTGTAAGTTCTTAAAGTACAAACTTATTTTGAGTTACTAATATTTTGATTTTATTATTAATTCACCAGATCTTATGTTTATCTTAACAAGTATTGTATTACGAGTTCTTTTTTCCAGTATTTCTCGCGGGGAAGACGTAACACTTCGACTTGATACTGTGATTTCGTAACTAATTTGCAACATTCATTTTTACTTATTTGCCAGAGCCTGCAGTCATTCAGAGTAGAAGTCTGAGGTTTTTTAAGCAATCGTGTAGCATAAAGTGATTATCAAATTGAGATATGCAAGTCGCTTTTTCTAACATACCGTCGGTCCACATCATGTGTTACACCACTTCCAACACGAATCTGGGACACTTACAGTCTTCATTCTGGCAAAATTTTTAAGTATTTTAGCTGGTGGAGTTGGAAACCAACTCACGCTATTCAACCTTGAATAGAAGATAACGTAATTAGACACTGATTGATCCCAGAGATATATTGTTATTTACACCATGTGCTTTTTCCACATTCCAAGCCGAGAATAAATCACTCAGTGAACAGTAGCTGACTGAATTTTAACGTAGAATTTCAACCACTGCCACATTTTTGTGTCACTAGGTTATGCATGATTTTCTTACAATTACTGCAAATCATTAAGTAATTATTGATATGTGATATTAATAACTGGGTCATATGAAACCACGTAAGCGGACACAATTAAGTCCAACTAAACGTCATGTTTTTCATTCATAAACGATACAATCATAGTACCTTTTCATAAGCTGTTGCTCGTTTGACCAGTCGAGACAAGGTGGGTTTCTGATATGCGAGCACCGTATCGTTTTTCATTCACTGTTCGGGCAGGTCTAAAAGAGTAGCGCACTGAACCCTTAACTCCTGTGCATATAGCGTCTTTGGATTTCCGGTTACACACCAAGGCACGAGCTCGCAACTTCATCCCTTAAGCCTACTTTACACGACGACATTGGGTTGCGCCACTCGTTGGGTGGAATGAGTTGCACGCAAATGGTTTCATATTTGACTGTAAAATGGTTCAAATGGCTCTGAGCACTATGGGACTCAACATCTTAGGTCATAAGTCCCCTAGAACTTAGAACTATTTAAACCTAACTAACCTAAGGACATCACACACACCCATGCCCGAGGCAGGATTCGAACCTGCGACCGTAGCAGTCCCGCGGTTCCGGACTGCAGCGCCAGAACCGCTAGACCACCGCGGCCGGCCATATATTTGACTGTAGACGCGGCGAAACCAGTATACACTTCAGTTTCGTCGTTTTGTGGGTTCCTGAGTCGTGTCTGAAATGAAAGCTTCGGCAGCTCCACGTCGCATGAGTTGTGATGGAGTTAAAGCTTGTTGCGTGGAATCGCTGCATAAGAAAACAATACGAAACGAGTTTCGATTCGTGATTGGATGAAGAAAAGACGTCAGCTCGGTTGCTCAACATCCTTACTGAAATAATTTATAATGGAAGACCCAAGAAGTTCTTTCAATTATCTTAGAACGTCACCAGAAATGTTCATGTTTCTTCTAAATAGAGTTAATTATGCGATAAGGAACAAAAGATACTGTAATGTATGAACCACTGCCGCCAGAACTGAAATTACATATCCCATTGCGCGCATTACAATCAAGAACACTCGGCATGTAATAAGATGAGGTTTTAGGTTCTGATGACGCTTTTTCATTAACACAAATAATTATTAACATTAACAGTAGCAGTTATTAACATTGACAGCAGTATTATTCGAAGAAGGCAGCATTAAGAAGAGAATGGTTTGCAAACTACTCTCTTGAAGATAGATCTGTTCAGTGGCAATATTTCAGAATTCAAACATACAGGGTGTTACAAAAAGGTATGGCCAAACTTTCAGGAAACATTCCTCACACACAAAGAAAGAAAATATGTTATGTGGACATGTGTCCGGAAACGCTTACTTTCCATGTTAGGCCTCATTTTATTACTTCTCTTCAAATCACATTAATCATGGAATGGAAACACACAGCAACAGAACGTACCAGAGTGACTTCAAACACTTTGTTAAAGGAAATGTTCAAAATGTCCTCCGTTAGCGAGGATACATGCATCCACCCTCCGTCGCATGGAATCCCTGATGCGCTGATGCAGCCCTGGAGAATGGCGTATTGTATCACAGACGTCCACAATACGAGCACGAAGAGTCTCTACATTTGGTACCGGGATTGCGTAGACAAGAGCTTTCAAATGCCCCCATAAATGAAAGTCTAGAGGGTTGAGGTCAGGAGAGCGTGGAGGCCATGGAATTGGTCCGCCTCTACCAATCCATCGGTCACCGAATCTGTTGTTGAGAAGCGAACGAACACTTCGACTGAAATGTGCAGGAGCTCCATCGTGCATGAACCACATGTTGTGTCGTACTTGTAAAGGCACATGTTCTAGCAGCACTGGTAGAGTATCCTGTGAAGTGGAATTCTTGCAGAAACAATGCCCAACGTTTTAACCTGTCATGATTTAATTTTGAAGACGTAAGAAATTGTAATGCACGATGATCACTGTATACTTTTACGTGCTTACCAGAAAGAAAGAAACGGAATTTTTTAAATGCCCAAACGATAGCTAAAGCTTCTAATTCAGTAACGGAATAATTTTTTTCAGATTTTGTTAGCACTCGGCTAACAAAAGCAATGGTTTTCTGAACAGTAGTGTCATTTTCTGTGGCTTCTTGAAATAAATGGGCACCAAGACCGACTTTAGAAGATTCTGTGCTAAGGCAGAAATCTTGTGACAGATCGGGATGAACTAGTATTGGCGTGTTAAGTAGCGATTCTTTCAAAGAATTGAATTCCAACTGTGCTTGTTCGTCCCAGTTCCAAATAGTATTTTTTCCAGTGGGAGAACAAAGTTTTGGTGAAACTAGAATTTGCTTATTCAGAAAACGACGGTAAAAATTTACGAGACCTAGAAAACTACGGACTTGTTTTTTTGTGGATGGAACTGGAATGGCTCTGATTGCTTCTAACTTTTCAGGATCCGGCTGAATGCCTTCAGAAGAAATAATATGTCCCAAAAACTTCACCTTTCTCCTACCGAATTCAGACTTTTCCAAGATAACTGTAATTCCAGATACTGCAAAAATATGTAACACGCTGTTGAGGATGCGATTGTGTTGTTCCCATGAGGCTTCTGCTATCAGAATATCGTCCACATATAAGGTGATGTGACGTTTTAAGAACTCAGGTAATATGGAATTTAGCCCGCGAATGAACGCTGCCGAAGAAATGTTCAAACCAAAAGGAAGTTTCCGAAACTGATAACAAACGCCGTAACAAAGGAAAGCTGTGTATTTTCTACATTCTGGATGAAGTTCGATCTGATAAAAGCTGGATATGAGATAATAGAAGACAACACTTTTACACCATTAAATTTTTGAAGTAGTTCTTCCAACGTTTGCGGCCTGTCTGTTTCAGGAATGTGATAATATTGATTTGTCTCGAATCTAAGACAAGCCTGATCGATCCATTTTTCTTCTCAACAACATGTAATGGATTGTTGTATGAGCTTACTGCAGGATCAATAATGCCCTCGTCAAGCATAGATTGTATTTCTGTTCTAACACAGTCCCTATAATGTGCCGGAATTATGTATAATCTAACACAAAATTTAGTATGCTCACGAACACGAAATTGGTATTGAAATCCCTTGATTGTTCCTGTTTTGTGAGTAAAAACTATGGAATGTGCTTGTAAAATCTCAAAAAGGTCCTGCCTATAAGTGTCATCACAATTCTCAATTGTTTGAATTTTATTCTGAATTAACTCTTTAGTATCAAATACACCGTCGATATCATCCCTTTCAGTACTTGCAGAGTGATTGTTAGTGTCAAGTTCCGTCGAAAATTCCGAACTGTTGTCTAACAGGATGTAAAGCCGATTAATTTCCTCGTCATGGTTTGAGAGCCAATCTTCAAATTTCAAAGCTATTGACTTACCTTCTTTCTCTAAACTTATTTCAGCATCGTGAAAGTTTATGATTGCTTTGTATTCATTCAAAAATTCTACTCCCAATATAATTTCTGTCGACAATAATGGAACAATAAGAATGTTCATATAGAAGCTGTGGCTTTGATAAAAGAATTCTAAGTTGGTTTGTTGGCGTACATCTACACTTTTTCCTACGATTGCACCTTGTAACTTAATCTTACGTAACGGAAGTGTGGGGCAAACGTTCCATTTGTTGCATTTGCTAAAGGCTGTTCCACTAATTACTGAAATGGGACTGCCAGAGTCAAGTACTGCCGTAAATTTTACGTCATTTACTCTAATGTGAATCACAGGATATGCAATGTTGTTATGTTTTACGTCGTGTTCCTGGAGTAAGATGTCCCTAATGTCTTCCATTTTTACGTAATTACTAGCTACGGCGGCTGCGTCGTCAGTTTCAGAAGTACGTTTTGTGGCTGCCAGCCGTATGAGTCATTGCCTATTGTCTCTTTGTTGGCGCGCGTCGTTATTGGGATTTGGAGACCTAACTTCCACAAATTCACCTTGTCGAGAGAGCCCTGCCCTGTTTGATCCCGCCAGTTCTTATGCAATTCAGGTCTGTCGTTACGATCATATCGCCTGTCGTCATGTCGGTAGATTCTATAGTTTCATTCTTGTCGGTCACGTGGTGGAGAATTTCTCCCTGAATCGTAACTGCACGCTGGACCGTTGCGTCTGAAGTTATTCTGTCTCCCTTGATAATAATTATTTTGGTTCCCATATTGTCTGTTTCTCTGATTGTCTCTGTGATATTACCACGGAGAGGTGATCTTTCCCTGTAATTATTACTACTCTGCCAACGGTTGTCATACGGGTGGTGTCTCTTTTGGTCACGAGTTACGTTGTAAGAATAGCCTTGTCGTGTCCATTTATTATTTCTGTCATCGCGGAAATGTGACGGATGTGACCTGTAATTGTTGTGCTCCTGATTTCGCATTCCGCAATTGTCAGTGTCAACTTCCAATTCTTGTAACAGTCCCTGAAAAGCTTCATTGTCGTCTTTGCAACGTCCTGCCAAAATAATATGTCGTAAATGTTCAGGCACTTTGATTAAGCAAATGCGGATGAGTTCTGAGGGGCTGTTAGGGTTTGACAGGTACTGATTCTTGTGAAATATTTCTTAAAAATATTTCACAAGACTGGAAAATTCAGATTGTTTGAAATGTTTCATCATTATGATGCTATGTTTTACTCGGTCTTGTGTGGCTTGACACCAATATGCTGAGAGGAAGGCATGGTAAAATTCTCCTTCACTGTGGCAATCGTGAATGACCGATCGCATTCTTACAGCTGGTTCATTCTCTAAATAGCCACACATAAATTCTAACCTGTGCTCCAATGAGCAGTTGGGAGGATAACAATGAGAGAATTGATGAAGCCACACTTGTGGAAGAATGTCGTTGCCGGAATTCTTAAATGTTTTAAATTTACGTGTAGTAATAAACAGCTTTTAGCAAAAATCATCGTGTCGGCGAGTCGCATGTCGGTCATTGTTGCGTCGTTTCGGCGGTTCCATCTCAAAATTCGGTGTACCTTGCCAATTTCTTTCATAATTTCTGAAGTGCCCTGTGTTATTATTTAGTGGCTGTTCCGTATTTCTATGTCCTTCTTCCCGTATTGGAGCGCGAGTGTCCTCTGAAATATGTAATTCTTGTATTACCTGTGTCAACTGATCTTGTACTTCCCGGATTTCTCTTTGGTGTTGCGTATTAATCTGATTCTGATTTTGTTTGAATTTCCTAATTTGTTCGTACTCTTCTCTGTCAGTGAAGGCTACAGGTCTTGTGTCATTCAGATCATCAGCCACCTTTGTAGATAAGTTAGTGAATATTTCATACGATAACAAAGAAAAGCACAATTTGAAGAGCAAAATAAGAAAACACATTAACATAGCCCTGAAAATAATATGTAGTAAATTGCAAGCGCAGCTGTGAAATACTTGGTGCAAATTTACGTGCATGCCACAACTGTTTTACTGTACAACAATGAAAAACTACAGCTACAAAGGAAATTCTTTCTATGATTACGCGTTAGCAATAAACAATACCTACACTAATTACACAAACTACAAGAAAGAAATCAGAAGATTCCAGTGAGGTATCCTCGGCTAAGGGTCGACATATGAAACGTCCCCTTAAAAAAATTAGTGAATTACTGTGCTGGTAAATTCCTTACGTTATTTGATTTTCAAACAGCTGAACAGAACTGAACGTACTCAGACATTTCGCTCTTTACCTATTCTGATCAACACTAAACTGACACACAATATTTTTTAGCGCAACGCAATCTGACTTTCAATAATCCCCACAAAAGAATGGCCCTGACTAACATTAACGTACACCTTTCACAAATCACTTACCTCACAAAAAACTTCGTTACTCGAACTACTGCAATACAGCGAGTCCCACTACTGCCAGCTAAATAAAAGATTGCAACTGCTGAAGGCACTAACTACAGATAGGCATAGTTAGCAAACGAAAGATTTTGATAGAGAACAAACAATGTATTTACCTTAATAGGGTTCAAAAGTCATAATATATAAAGCAGTTCATGACATCCACTCTTACAAATGTACTGTTTCTGATGGAGACACGTCCAGATCATCCGCTCTCAAAAAATCCGCCATCTCACTTCCCCACATCCATCACTGCTGGCGGCTCACCTCCAACTGCGCAACGCTACGCGCTGTTAACAGCCAACAGCCCAACACTACAATAGCGAATATTACAACAATGCCACCGAGCCACGGACTGCACACAGCACAGCCAGTGATTTTCATACAGAGCGCTACGTGGCGTTAACCAATATAAAAACCTAAACAGCCTACTTACAAGTCTTGTAGACGAGAGCATTTCCGCATCCAGAATTACAGTAGCTTGTATTTATCTTAATTCAGTTGTATATGTGCTCCTAATTCAATAAATTTTGCCCTGCAGCTCTGATATTGTCAAACTATATGTGTTCTGCTCACGCGTGATGGTCTCAGGAGCAGCAATATGTTGCTTATTTTTGTAATCAGCATCACTGAAATCCCACAAACACCTATGCAAAGCATAGACCTCCAAAAGGCGAGCATTATTCTCAGTTCCCCACTTCATGTTTCAGTTTGTCTACACTCTGCGAACACACATAACCTCAAAACTCACGCAACTAGTGTCGCCAAAGTTGGAACGAGCCGAAGTGTTTAATTTCACCAATGAGTTGCGCAAACGAGCGGCGCGCATGCGCAGTGGCCGGTAGCGCAGTTGCCTGCGACCTAGTGTCGTCGTGTAGACTAGGCTTTAGACGCGGTGGGCGTCTTCTGGATGACGAAAAAGCGATTTTTTGTGGCTGAATGTTCCCTAAACTGCCAATATGTAGGCTTCTACAATTAAATCGTCATCCTCTGAGGAGAACACCGAAAAAAAGAAAAATTTGTCGCAAAAAAACAAGTTTGGTGGTCGTAGATATACACGGTCCAGTCACATTAATGACCACAGATTAAGTTCGACTCCAACGTACAGTAAACATTCGCAGACGGCAGGTGGCAACAATAGCAGTGAAAGGTATATAAAGCGTGTAGAGCGGAGTGGGGTGAGGGCGGAAAACAGTGCAGTCGTTGGCGTAATGCATAAACGAAAAGGGCATGATCATTGGCTCTCGGGCAAAAGGTGGAAACATGTCCGAAACGGCTAAGTTCGTAAATTGTTCCCGTGCCGCTATGTCAAAGTGCACTGGTCTTATGTCAAAGGGGTAGGTGGATAAAAACAAAATGTCCAGACACTCTGTGACCAAAATGGTACCGAAACAGAGGATGACAGAGTAAAGGCCAAAATACTAAATGTCTTTTTCCAAAGCTGTTTCCCAGAGGAAGACTGCACTGTAGTTCCTTCTCTAGATTGTCGCACAGATGACAAAATGGTAGATATCGAAATAAATGACAGAGGGATAGAAAAACAATTAAAATCGCTCAAAAGAGGAAAGGCCGCTGGACATGGTGGGATACCAGTTCGAATTTACACAGAGTACGCGAAGGAACTTGCCCCCCTTCATGCAGCGATGTACTGTAGGTCTCTAGAAGAGCGTAGCGTTCCAAAAGATTGGAAAATGGCACAGGTCATCCCCGTGTTCAAAAAGGGACGTCGAACACATGTGCAGGACTATAGACCTCTATCTCTAACGTCGATCAGTTGTAGAATTTTGGAACACGTATTATGTTCGAGTACAATGACTTTTCTGGAGACTAGAAATCTCCTCTGTAGGAATCAGCATGGATTTCGAAAAAGACGATCATGTGATACCCAGTTTGCGCTATTCGTCCACGAGACTCAGAGGGCCATAGACACGGGTTCCCAGGTAGATGCCGCGTTTCTTGACTTCCGCAAGGCGTTTGATACAGTTCCTCACAGTCTATTAATGAACAAAGTAAGAGCATATGGACTATCAGACCAATTGTGTGATTGGATTGAAGAGTTCCTAGATAACAGAACGCAGCATGTCATTCTCAATGGAGAGAAGTCTTCCGAAGTAAGAGTGACTTCAGGTGTGCCGCATGGGAGTGTCGTAGGACCGTTGCTATTCACCATATATATAAATGACCTTTTGGATAACATCGGAAGTTCAGTGCGGCTTTTTGCAGTTGATGTTGTAGTATATCGAGAGGTTGTAACAATGGAAAATTGTACTCAAATGGTTCACATGGCTCTGAACACTATGGGACTTAACATCTATGGTCATCAGTCCCCTAGAACTTAGAACTACTTAAACCTAACTAACCTAAGGACATCACACAACACCCAGTCATCACGAGGCAAAAATTGTACTGAAATTCAGGAGGATCTGCAGCGAATTGACGCATGGATCAGGGAATGGCAATTGAATCTCAATGTAGACAAGTGTAATGTGCCGCGAATACATAGAAAGAAAGATCCTTTATCATTTAGCTACAATATAGCAGGTCAGCAACTGGAAGCAGTTAATTCCATAGCCGGCCGGAGTGGCCGAGCTGTTCCAGGCGCTACAGTCTGGAACTGCGCGACCGCTACGGTCGCAGGTTCGAATCCTGCCTCGGGCATGGATGTGTGTGATGTCCTTAGGTTAGTTAGGTTTAAGGAGTTTAAGTTATAGGGCACTGATGACCAAAGAAGATAAGTCCCATAGTGCTCAGAGCCATTTGAACCATTTTTTTGAGTTAATTACATAAATTATCTGGGAGTAGGCATTAGGAGTGATTTAAAATGGAATGGCCATATAAAATAAATCGTGGGTAAAGTAGATGCCAGACCGAGAATCATCGGAAGAATCCTAAGGAAATGTAATCCGGAAACAAAGGAAGTAGGTTACAGTACACTTGTTCGCCACTGCTTGAATACTGCTCACCAGTGTGGGATCCGTACCAGATCGGATTGATAGAAGAGATAGAGGAGATACAACGGAGAGCAGCGCGCTTCGTTACAGGATGATTTAGTAATCACGAAAGCGTTACGGAGATGATAGACAAACTCCAGTGGAAGACTCTGCAGGAGAGACGCTCAGTAGCTCGGTACGGGCTTTTGTTGAAGTTTCGAGAACATACCTTCACCGAGGAGTCAAGCAGTATATTGCTCCATCCTATGTATATCTGGCGAAGAGACCATGAGGATAAAATCAGAGAGATTAGAGCCCACACAGAGGCATACCGGCAATCTTTCTTTCCACGAACAATACGAGACTAGAATAGAAGGGAGAACCGGTAGAGGTACTCAAGGTACCCTCCGCCACACACCGTCAGGTGTCTTGCGGAGTATGGATGTAGATGTAGATAGCATAATGGCGCTATCCAAACCAGCGCCGATGCAACTGTTTTGCACCACGAGCCGTAGATGACAGGGGAGATGTGTACAGGGGAGATGCGTATGGGTGAATACATGGGCAACTGTTGAGCAACTGACCGCCCAGACGAACTAAGGGGTTGCTAACAACGTCTCCTTAACGGCCGTCCAGCGAACGTTGCTGCGTCTAGTCCTCTGCAGAGGGTGCCTGGTTCTTACCCCCTTGCTGATTCCTGTCCATCGGCGACGAATGCTGGAATTTGCCCTGCAGTATCGCAACTGGAAGTCCACTGAGTGGCGACAGGAGGCCTTTTCAGATGAATCTCGTTTAATGCTACTTCGGACAGATGGCCGTTGTCGTGTACGACACGAAACCCCTGACAGCAAACACCCTGCACAATCATCGGAAGGGTCCAGACCGGTGGGCATTCCCTGTGTGATCTTGTCATTCTGGAAGGCACAATGGATCAACCAAGTCCGAATATACCGTTTGGGACCATATCCACCAATACATGCAGTTTGTTTCCCCTCGGCACAATGGCATGTTCCAGAAGGGCGTGCGACAGAGTACGTGCGTGGTTCGAAGAGCATCAGGATGAGTTAACCGTACTCCCCTGGCCACGACACTCCCAGGATTAAAACCCGATCGAGAACTGTGGGACGACTTCGATCGGGCTCTTCGCACCATGGGTCGACAGCTGAGTGCCCTAGCGCAACAGGCCACGGCACTCGAGTCTGCCTGGCCCTGCTTTCCTGTCGGTCCTTCCAGAACCTCACTGACACTCTTCCTGCATGTCCCGCAGCGGTCCGCGCTGCATAAGGTGGCTTCTAACAAGTGGTCGCATCAATGTGACTGTGCAGCGTATTTTTTTTTTCCGAGGTCGCAATTAAAACTGTGTGAGTACGAATAACCCGATCACATAGTGCTACACAGCCCTACGAATTTAAATTTTAGTGAAAACTGAACCGTGGCACTACTCAATTCTTTAGAAAATAAAAAATTACAATCTCACCACAGTTATATAAATGGAATACCAAGCCCGGGATCACTAGTGACGGACAAGCTTGTGATTGTTTTTCAATTTTAATTTGACTCAAAACAGGCTTTATTATAAACTTCAATTCCGACATTTGCCCTCTTACTGATGCAATATACAAATCTTCACTTAACTGAATTACATAAACACCAATAAGAATCATGTTTTACGTCCGCAACCAAAATCATAGAAAGTAGGCATGGTGAAATATTCAATCATAAACAATAGTTCTTCTTTAACCATATCTCAAAACACTAGTAACACTATACACTTCCAACCCAAGGTTACACAGTCACATAATACCACAACTTCATTAAAAAACAAAGATGTTAAAGCCTAATAAAACTGAACTTCCCACATAAAGGTCCACAGTGAAACATGCTTATACTAAAAATGCAAAGTGGGCCAACCAAGGCCCAAAAGTGGCACACAGGAAAAATAGCATGTTGCACATTCATTAAAGATACACAAATGATTAAGATAAGTGTTAAATAAGAATGACTAGTAATAACTCAACCAGTAAAATGACTTACAGAAACGCTAATATTAACAAAGCGGCCTCACTTACCTAACTGACATAATGACTCAGAATGATTCCCAAATTGCACTTAACTTTAGAGAGCAGCGTTAAGGCCCACAGCAGTACTTGGAAGCAATAACGCTACGGCCGGCAGGCAATACAGTTGTTCACTCCCCACGGCATGTGCACAGGCTCACTAGCAGGCGGTATATACAGGGTGTTTCAAAAATGACCGGTATATTTGAAACGGCAATACAAACTAAACGAGCAGCGATAGAAATACACCGTTTGTTGCAATATGCTTGGGACAACAGTACATTTTCAGGCAGACAAACTTTCGAAATTACAGTAGTTACAATTGTCAACAACAGATGGCGCTGCGGTCTGGGAAACTCTATAGTACGATATTTTCCACATATCCACCATGCGTAGCAATAATATGGCGTAGTCTCTGAATGAAATTACCCGAAACCTTTGACAACGTGTCTGGCGGAATGGCTTCACATGCAGATGAAATATACTGCTTTAGCTGTTCAATTGTTTCTGGATTCTGGCGGTACACCTGGTCTTTCAAGTGTCCCCACAGAAAGAAGTCACAGGGGTTCATGTCTGGCGAATAGGGAGGCCAATCCACGCCGCCTCCTGTATGTTTCGGATAGCCCAAAGCAATCACACGATCATCGAAATATTCATTCAGGAAATTAAAGACGTCGGCCGTGCGATGTGGCCGGGCACCATCTTGCATAAACCACGAGGTGTTCGCAGTGTCGTCTAAGGCAGTTTGTACCGCCACAAATTCACGAAGAATGTCCAGATAGCGTGATGCAGTAATCGTTTCGGATCTGAAAAATGGGCCAATGATTCCTTTGGAAGAAATGGCGGCCCAGACCAGTACTTTTTGAGGATGCAGGGACGATGGGACTGCAACATGGGGCTTTTCGGTTCCCCATATGCGCCAGTTCTGTTTATTGACGAAGCCGTCCAGGTAAAAATAAGCTTCGTCAGTAAACCAAATGCTGCCCACATGCATATCGCCGTCATCAATCCTGTGCACTATATCGTTAGCGAATGTCTCTCGTGCAGCAATGGTAGCGGCGCTGAGGGGTTGCCGCGTTTGAATTTTGTATGGATAGAGGTGTAAACTCTGGCGCATGAGACGATACGTGGACGTTGGCGTCATTTGGACCGCAGCTGCAACACGGCGAACGGAAACCCGAGGCCGCTGTTGGATCACCTGCTGCACTAGCTGCGCGTTGCCCTCTGTGGTTGCCGTACACGGTCGCCCTACCTTTCCAGCACGTTCATCCGCCACGTTCCCAGTCCGTTGAAATTTTTCAAACAGATCCTTTATTGTATCGTTTTTCGGTCCTTTGGTTACATTAAACCTCTGTTGAAAACTTCGTCTTGTTGCAACAACACTGTGTTCTAGGCGGTGGAATTCCAACACCAGAAAAATCCTCTGTTCTAAGGAATAAACCATGTTGTCCACAGCACACTTGCACGTTGTGAACAGCACACGCTTACAGCAGAAAGACGACGTACAGAATGGCGCACCCACAGACTGCGTTGTCGTCTATATCTTTCACATCACTTGCAGCGCCATCTGTTGTTGAAAATTGTAACTACTGTAATTTCGAAAGTTTGTCCGCCTGAAAATGTACTGTTGTCCCAAGCATATTGCAACAAACGGTGTATTTCTATCGCTGCTCGTTTAGTTTTTATTGCCATTTCAAATATACCGGTCATTTTTGAAACACCCTGTATTTATATATAGCTCGACCGGCCTCACAATGAGCGGTCCTGACAAGAATCCATAGCAGCACCGATGCCAGGAAACGAACAAACTTAACAAATGGCCTGCAGCACAAATAGATTGCAATGAAAACAAGGTCAAATCACAGCCACACTGGAATATAAAATAAGCATGCCACCAAACTCTTATGGAGCAATACCCTAACATTACCCGTCTCCCAGTAAATTAGCAGGAAACTTAGAGATTACTTCCAGTTGCCTTAAGGCACTTTCAGCATTACATAAACATATCAAATCCTGCCGTGACAAATGATTAAGGGGCTCCGGAACGCCCTATACTTGCAGTGTTAAAATAAAGCTTATAAATTACATCTTTCCTCACAAAGTATTTGAGGTAGGAAGTTGAACTTTTTACAGATTATTTGTTGGAATATGGGCTACAACTTAACACAGGGATTTTACAAAATTTTAGTTCAGTTATTAAAGAAGATTTTTTTTCAATTGTAATGAAAATTCACAACATTTTTTTTGCAATTTTTTATTTATATATTCAAAAATATACAGTTTTTTGGAAAAAGGCTGTGTTAAATTATGCAGAAGGTACTGTGTAACATTTACTGAAAGTTTGAAACAAATATGTTTGGAAGATCCTTAGAAAACATGTAATTAGTATGAGAAAATAAAAGTTTTGGGAATCGAGCGACAAAGATTGGATTAACTTTTTAGTGCATTCCAGGTCCATAGGATGGATTATCTTCATCCTCTGCAAACTCCTCCTCCAGCTTCCTCATGTTCCTCCTCCTGTTTACTCTTGCTTGTATTTCTAAACTCTTTACAGCCCTGTCTGCAGCCCGAAGGCGTTCCTTGTCTAAAGCAAGCATCGCTCGTACCATGTTAGAACCTATCTTCATTCCCATATTTCTAAATACCTTGCACCTTACAATGTTGCCATCATTGAAAGTCGCAACAGCATCATACACACCAAAGTGAAGTGTTTCTATTCCAACAAATACAGTCTTGGGGATTCTCGACCATATAACACTATTTACACTTTCATTGGGGATTTGAGTTTTTCCGTGAATACACTTTTTCAACAGTTCAGGTGCTGCTAAGTCTCTGAAAATAGGTTTTATCACCTCCATTAATGCATGAGGCAGAATATGCTTATGAGTGTACACTTCACCAGTTAGCAATCCTTTGTTATATTTACACCAACTGTCTTCTTCTTTGGGACACAAGCTATGTTGGGGATTTTCATCGTCTTTATTGTTTACAGTAATAACACATACCTTTGGCTTTCCAACATTTCTCCTTTTCTTAAAAGCCTTCAGAGGATTTCTAATAACTTTACTTTTACTCATTATTATGCTTCAACAAAACAGAGACTCAAGAAACAGAATTAATTACGAATATTTTCGAGATAACGACAGAGTAAATAAACATGAAACAATCGACAATCACACCAGCGATATATATTGAACCATCACAGGTTAGCCACAACACATACTTTATCTCACATCACTAAAATGTACCTGATGAACACGGACGTTGATAATAACACCATTTGACAGCAGTTTAACAGCGCCACAGTGGGTCACGCCCATGTAGAACACATTTCAAAAAAATTTTAAAAATAGTTGTAGTCTTCGGAATTGAATAAATTATATATCTATTAAAAGGTAATAGTCTGCAGATTCAGAAAACGCAAAAAAGTAAAAATTGAACTTTTCATGATTTTGAGCCTTTCCGGAGCCCCTTAAATCTACAGCTGGCGGGCGCGTCCACAACCGCAATCAGTCCGAAAGCAGTCAATATGTACTAAAAAAAGTTAAAATTCGCATTAATACCACTTAAAACACACACTCCACAGATGATGAGAAACGAAATGAGCAACATCACCCTCCTTAAACCAAGTTCAGAACCAACCCCGGCAACTACCCATGCCACAATAAGTTTCAACAATCTTCTCAGTTAAACACAGAATAAAAGTCATACGTAACTTGGAGCTTGCAAATTACGAGCTGGGAGGCTGTTCAGCGTGAGACGGCGAACCCACCACAATTTTGCACGTCAAGACGCCCAGTGATCGGCACCGTATATCCGGCGCGACAAAAGGCAAGGCGGCGAGCACTGTGATGCCCATGCACCACGGTTAGGGACGCAGACTTTTCAATACAAGCTGGCTCGTTGAAAGCCGACCGGATTCCCTCTCGTCACAGATTCACTCGGAAAACCCGCCGGGGGGAGAAGTCAAAGATAGCAAGACAGCCGAATATCGATTCCAGCGATGCAAGTAGAACACCCTACAGCCAGTCGCCACGGTTCAAAAATTACCGCAGATGTATTTCGTGTACGTTTCTTATGTCATAGCTGGTTTCGCTCTAACCAGACATCTTTAGGTAACACAAAAATTTCGGTAGTTAATTCTCACAAATGGCAGAAATGCCACGAAGTCACGACTCAAAAAGTCTAACCACCATACACAAAGCTGAAAGGCACGTCTTGGAATACGACGGTCGTACCGAAACATTTTACTGACAGACTGACGCAAGCAGAGCCACGAGAATACGCCGGGAGCACAACAAGATGCTGCGCTGTACTGGACTGTCCAGGCACGATCGCTCAAAGAAAGATTGTCGAGTTCCTGAATGTGCCTAACAGTGTTATCTATTGCCACTTTCTGAGACTTAGTTACGGTTTAGCTAAAGACGTTCATTTAGTGCTAAACCCACTTGTTGCACAAAAGAGTTCGTGAAATAAAGTTGTGAAGACTTTTAGTAATATTTGTCACTAACCCTGGCTCGGTCAACCATTCCTGTCATAACATAATTACACATAGGGAAGGAATAAGCCATGAGAGAAATGCAATAAGTAAAGCAAAGCAGGGTTCAAATACACCATATTGTTTCCTACAGGTTGATTACAAAACCCCGTTTTTCTACATAATTTCAGTTCATGCGACGGCCTTATGCCACCTTCCTGGGAGGGCCCGTAGGCCAGCATGGTACCACTCTACTGGTCGACGTCAGAGCCAACGTCGAGCTGCAACCATAACCTCCCCATCAAACACGTACTGTTCCCCGCGGCGTGCATTCTTCATTGGGCCACACAGATGGAAGGTGCGAGATCTGTGCTGTAAGGTGGATGAGGAAGAACAGTCCAATGAAGTTCACTGAGTTCCTCTCGGGTGCGCAGACTTGTGTGAGGCCTTGCGTTGTCATGGAGAAGGATAAGATGGTTTTCATTTTTGTGACGACGAACACGATGAAGTCGTTTCTTCAATTTCCTGAGGGAGGGAGGGAGACAGGGAGGGAGGAGGGTAGCCAACAGAATAATCGCGTCACTCTCAGAGGACCGTCGCCATGACTTTACCGGCTGAGGGTGTAGCTTTGAAATTTTTCTTCGGAGGAGAGCTGGTGCGGTGCCACTCCATGGTGAAATGCCTGGGCTAGCAGGACAGAGCGGAGTAGATTGTGGAAAGGGGCAAAAATAAGTTGCTGTCAGTTGCACTCAACATACAAACCTTATTTATCAACACACAATATTACAACAAGGATGCAAAACACTCAAAACTTTAATCGACCTCCCGCGATTAGCTTTAGATCGGCTGAAGGCCGCACTCAAAATCCAATTCACAAGGCCTAAGCAAGAAATAGAAATACAAGGTTCTTCTGGAGGTTTCACTCAAAAATATTTTCTAAATCTTCAATCTAAACAGGCTGAAGGCTTTAGAAATTTAATTTTAATGGGACTTGGCTGGAGGCCACATATTAAGCAATTAGAAGAGTTACAATCAAAAGGCAGAAGGCCTTATCTTAAAACATTTCATGCCAAATTCGGACGAAGGCCTCATACAAAACGATAACAATCTCATGCCT
Organism: Schistocerca nitens; assembly: GCF_023898315.1. NCBI lineage: Eukaryota > Metazoa > Arthropoda > Insecta > Orthoptera > Acrididae > Schistocerca > Schistocerca nitens. The sequence goes on along the minus strand of NC_064619.1, from coordinate 278,632,237 downwards.
TAAGGGCAAGACAAGAACAGTAATTTAAGAGATATTAATACTCGGCTGAAGGCCACATATCAACAAATATGTTTAACGGCTTAAGGGCTAGAAAAGAGTTTCATTTAAAAGGCAGAAAGCCTTATCTTAAAACATCTCATGTGAAATTTGGCTGAAGGCCCTATATAAAACAATAACAGTAACAAAAGACAAGAACATTAAGAGATATTTATACTCGGCTGAAGGCCACACATCAACCAAATAGCTACAACCCAAATAGGGAAATTACTATGTAAAACACAATGAACGGCGCTGAGAAGTTTCCAAGGGTCGGCCTGAGATTGCAACACTAACGAACGCGTAGGTGAGACAGTCAGCCTGTCCAACGACTTCCTAATATGAGGGCAACCCAACCGACAGACAGCCGATCGACCAATCAACAAAATCAGTTCCGCTCCACGCAACCAGTAAAACGACCACAAGATTTCAATACGACGACACACAGAATATTGGCGCCCACAACGACCAACAGCACCTCAGTTGTCGAGCTACACACTGCACTGGACAGATACAACACGATGAGGAAAATACACTGCCGAAAATTACGTCAACGACCAGAGCAGGTAACCGGAACGTCAACGGACACAAGGCAGAAGATACCGCTGGTCAACTTCAATAACAGGGAATAAATTAAGTTAAACTTCACAGGAAGACGGCTGAAATCTTGGCCGACTTGAATACACGCGTTGTTGCTCGCGGGAATGCCCCAAAAGCGACAACCAGGATCAAACGAAGAAATGTAAGCAGTTGAGGCGCGATAGTAGGTTAAGTGAGGACTCAACTTTCATGTCCAAGATCGGTGGGCGACGAACTCCGTAGCACCCGCAAGCGGCACCTCACACTCCAACATCGCGTGCACGCTGCCAGTGGCCCCGGCCAGAGTACGCACGACGGAGACTTCCTTGCTGCTCCACGCCAACCGACCGACTGGTCACACACCGCCCAGCTGGAAACTATATCCGCCACATCAAAAATAGTACAGTAGTACCAGTATCGACACACGCAGCTGCTGCCACTCACGGAGAGGACAGCAACATTACGCCATAACCGCAGGAGAAATAAAACCACTGGACTGCAACCGGGGTTTAACCCAAGACAAACATGACTCGAGCCAGCCACGGTTCACATGGATTTGAGGTTTGCTTCCAGTTCGAAGTGATGGACCCATGATTCGTGCCTGTGACGACGATCTACAAAAAACTGTTACTACCAGCCTCGTAACGTGCAAGCAACCCCGCACAGATGGTCTTTCGTTGCTCTTTGTTGTCTTGATAGAACCCCGCGGACACACACCTTTGATTATCCCGACTGGTGGACGAGTGTATCAGGACTACCAACAGAGACCTCTAGTTGAACAGCGAGTGTTATCACGTTCCGACACCGCAGAAGACACAGCTGTGTGCAGCCAGCCGCGTTTGAACAATATTGTTGAGATGATTACAGACACCTCGCCCGACGACTCACCATGCTTTTGTTCACTACTAGGTCCCCGTAGACATTCTATAACAGTCTATGAATACCTGTTGTGCATTGTTTTTCCGCCAAAAAAATTCAGTGACAGCTCTCTGCTTGCAACACACCTCCGTTACAGATGCCACTTTACAGGCTGTGTGTAGTGCCGCCACGTATTGGAACTTCATGAAAATATAGGCAGTGGAACGAGAATGTTCGTCGACGTCCGACAACAATTTCCGATTTTTTAATCTAAATTGGCCGACAAAAAATGTGTTCCATTACTTACCGATCGTCTTTCGTATTATAGCAGTGAAACAGCCAAGCAGCAATCGATGGTCGAACGTCCGACACGATGACTTGACACTGAATGTCACATACTGTGTCAAAAACTTTCAGGTTCAACGTGATACAGATGGCTGTGAAGTATATACGGATGTTGGTGAGAGATTCCACAATACCTTGCGGTTTCACACGGTTCCACTTCTACCAGTGTTTGGTAGCAGGTTTTACGAGTTATTAATCACTCTGGAGTAAACAGAACGCTATTTCCTCTATACGAGATAAATCCGTATTCCGAAACAGGGCTCGTTACTGGGTCGACTGCAGGAGGGTCGCAGGAATCCATCGGTCTTCGCAGGTCCTAACTGTCGCTGGCCGACTTATCTGAGTGTGAAGGGCAGGAGGTTTGGGGGGGGGGGGGGTAGCGGCCATAGATCGAGATGTCAGCGTGCTTTTGCCCCGCCGGGAAACCAGATGGAACGAATGAAAGGACTCGAAGGCACGATTTATTTTTCGAGCCCGCGGCCGGCTGCAGCGTGTCGCTGGAGGAGAAAGCCGACTGGCGGGCCTGACAAATGGCGCGGCCAGATGACTTCGGCACAGCTGATCCCGACCGGGGGGCTGCTGCCCCGCGTCTCCTCATAAAAAGCGATCGAGGGGGGGGGGGGGGGGCAGGGGCGACGTACAACGCCAGGAGAGCCAAGGTGCGGACTGATCCACACTGCAGTCGCAGGAGCACCCTCACGAAACTAGAGGAATACGGTAGTTGTTCATACCACACAGTACTATACTGACGAGAAAATGAAAGACAACAAGTGTCGGTGTCGACAGAGAACACTTATGTATCTGCCTGTTTGATCTGTCTTTGGCAGCGGTTATTAAACATCTCTGTCTTGGTACTACTCGTGTGCCGGACCGGGACTCGAACCCGGAACCCGTCTTTCGCAGGTAATGCTCTTGGATACAGCTGACCATGGACAGGCGCAGATGTAGTATTCGGTTCTGCCAGAGGCTACTGTTCGTTACTGTCCCCCCGTCTCCAAGCCAAATATAACGTGTCACAGATGTCTACGACTTCAGTAACTGCCAACTGACCAAATGTTTGAGTGGAGCGGATACAAGACTTCCTAGAAATTACAGAATGGATTTTTGTCCGAATTTCTGTAGCCAAACGAAGAGTGAGAAATGGTCAAACAAGAAATCAAACTGACCAGCGTGAGGTCTAGTTCTGTAAATAAAAAAATTTAAATAAAGACATTTTGAAAAAAAAATCAAATGTTTTACGAAATGATTTCTCTGAAAGTAAGAAGTAAGGCAGATGAGAGAAACATTTGACGCGCCTTTGAACGATGCTCGAAATGAGGTGCCAACTCAGAAGTTAATGTTTAATTTAGAATCTAAGAACTTCAAAGAGTAGGCGAGAGTGTTGTACCTTGGTACACTTCCCATTTTTAAGTGATGCCATTCACTTTGAATGGGCTGCAGTCTTCTTCAGAATTACAAAGACCACTCCGAATTTTTTTTTTTTTTTTACAAATGTGAATACATTTTTAAAGGTTCAACATGGTCATGTACCTAGGAACAGATATACGTTTTAAATTTAGAAGCTTCGCAATGTTGAAAATGTTCCCAGTAATGTATTTAATCGTATCTGTTACATTATTACTCTACTGCCCAGCAATAATTAGTAAATGAAACCAAATCAAGCAGAAGTATTATCAAAAGCCAGTTACAAGTTAAATACTTTTTAAAATAGAGGCTACAGAAAACTAACTCATATTTCCAAGACAGGCAAAATTGTTAAACAATAAAGGAACTCACTTTATTTGCGTAGTGTCACATGCTCAATGGTCAAATACCTTCTTATGATTCAAGGTACAAAATGGTTCATGATCGACGAAGAGTGGCTTAATGTCCATATGTTAGAAAGTATAAATAATTCCACAAATATACAAAATTTTACTCACCACAAAATTCTCTACCTGAAAAATTAACCGTATCTTCCAAGCAGCTTCAATGATTTATACAGCACTTACACGCGTGGAACGCGAAGTATTTACAAATGCTGCGAAAAACACATCATCATGTCTAACACCAAAAAAAACTGAAGAAAATGGTGGAAAGTGTTAATGGTTCGCATTCCTTCACGTGGTTCTGTTCTCTAGGCGTCACCTGAAGCCTCCTTGATATATAAATGCTTGCGGTTTGCTGTATCATGTAAAGTAATTCGAAAAGTTTTGTACATAAAGTTAATACATTTCTACATGGTTTGAGAATGAAAACATGGTCCTTGTAGGCTGTATTCTTTTTATTATCCGTGCAATTGGCTAATTTAAACCGTGGGTCACTTTCAAGACATACAGGTGCTTGAAAATGACCCACGGTGGAAACTGACCAACTGCACGGACAATGAAAATAGTACAGCCTACTTGGACCATGTTTTCGTTCTCAAAACATGTTGAGGCTGTGGACGATCACAAAAATAAAATTTTAAAAAGTTCTACATGATCTCCTTTGCTAACCCGTGAAATGTCTAGACGTTACCCTATCTCAGCCGATGTGCTCACTAGCATGTCTGAGGTGATGGAGGTTATTGTACCCAACAGTTCTTCTGTGGAGATCCCGAGGTCTCGTACATGCGAGGCATACACAATTTCTTTCAGATGACTCTACAGAAAGAAATCCAGATATCTTACGTCCGGTTGGTTGGTTCACTTGTCCTATCCATTGCTGCGGAAATGTTCGGTGGGGGAAGTCACGAACATATAGCGTGTGTAATGGTGCACAAAAATATTAAACAATCACATTCGGCGGAAAGGGAAGAAGATAAGTGACAGGAAGTTCCTCAAGCATGTACACATAAACTGTTGCTGTTACTGTCTGCTCGATGAAGAAAGAAAGCTGAAACTATGCTGCCTTTCATCACTGCGCATCACACATTCACCTTTTCTTGGTGTCTGACATTTTCCCTCGGTCCAGCATCTCAACAGCAAATATAATCGTTTCGCCTGAGTGCTTTCACAACCCGAGGTTTGCAAGTTTGCAGGCGAAATCGTTTATGCAGGAACTTCTGAATTGTTGAGCGAGGGAGAAGGTCTCGTAATTTTTGGTAGGTTTCTTTTGGAAGGTCTCTCTTATCTCCCCTAACATTTCATCAGATGTACATTTTCCGCCTCAACCTGACTGCTTATACTCCCTGGGACTATAAATTTGTCGCCGGCCGGAGTGGCCGAGCGGTTCTAGGCGCTACAATCTGGAACCGTGCGACCGCTACGGTCGCAGGTTCGAATCCTGCCTCGGTCGTGGATGTGTGTGATGTCCTTAGGTTAGTTAGGTTTAAGTAGTTCTAAGTTCTAGGGGACTGATGACCTCAGATGTTAAGTCCATAGCGCTCAGAGCCATTTGAACCATTTGAAGATTCATCAGAGGTATTAGTCGAATACTTCCCTACCGAGACTATAAAACTGTGTCTCGATACTTTGACGATCAGCTATTTATTGTAGAGTGATAAATTTCATCAAAATTGACATAATGATCATGAGTTCTCTGTTGTCTTCACAGTAGCTAATTTTTTAATGAAGCATTTCGAGCAGCACGGTTTAAATTCATCTCTTGTTCGTCTACCTTGCTTCTGTCCTTGTGCTGACGACACAATTATGATCTGATTGTATGAGACCGAAAGTCTTCACTGTTCATTGATAGTGCAAATACTGTGCACCCTGGCATCTCCCTCTGAGAGGGAGAACGAATATCATTAGCGCGGCTAGGCCTAACTGTAACTCAAAAGAAAGCGGTTTAAACAACGTTGACACATAGAATTGAAACTATACACAGAGTTGAAACTGTTCCACCTTGTTTCTGAGATCAGGTATCCAACAAACGAGTTCCGGAAGAGCGGCCATAGTGAATGAAATATTAAGTTTGCCACCTTTAAGAAACAAAAAAATACAGAAATACTCATGCGTCTGAAGTTCATCAGCAGTCCTACTTCTCTTTGGCAATAGGCAGAGTGCTGGCAGACACTGTACTGAGACGGTTTTCCGACCAACCAAGAAAATTATAGAGACGCTGCGGCTATTGTTTTTCAAATCTGTGAAGTTCATTGTGAATTAGGTAGCAGTTACCTTGATCAGTCAACGCGAACGATTTCAGAAAGCTGCAGAGAACACAGACGTCATATTAAATATCGCGATTTCGACAAATCAGCTTTTGGTGAACATAGCCTCGCGGACAAACGCACGATTGTGTTTGATGAAACGGAAATCTTATCCCTGCTTTCACCTACTGGCGTTCTACCATCAAAGAAGAGACGAGAATGTGCAACAACATCTTCAATGAGGACAGCAGTTATGGGCGCTTGGAAACGTGTACTTCATGCTGAAAGGCATCCACCTTCTAACGAAAGCAGCTTGGCTCACAGTTTTCACCCATTATGGCAATTGACTAAATCTCTGGTAGCGTAACCAAGATACTTGACCTCGTGGAGTCTCTATAACATAATTCGGGCAGCAAATTTGTTTTCGAATAGGATCTGCCTGGAGCCAACACACAAGTTTTCTTTTTGCCCAGACATGTCTGACTGAAGTTACATTATCGCCAGTGTGCTTTTTATTTTCTTTCCATTAAGTTACAGGAAAACTGTTCTTTATATCTCTATATATGGAAATTTTCAGTTTTTAAGAAAGGTGTTTACAACTTTTAAAACAGCCAAAATGATTTTACATATACCATGTTAGCACATGCTGTAGTTTTGGCGGATTCCTGTATTTTGCATTATAACATTTTTTGCTTCACAGTTTTGCATGTGTTACAATGGAACTTAATGCAGAAATTTGTTTGTGTCTTGCGTGTTTCTGTCAATGTCTGTGTGTGCAATATGTTTCCAGTTAAATACACAGACACAGACATTTTTGAATATTTTTCTTAAAATTTGAGTGTGTCTATATGTACAGACAGGCAACGGTCTTGCCGCAGTGGATGCACCGGTTCCCGTCAGATCACCGAAGTTAAGCGCTGTCGGGAGCGGCCGGCACTTGGATGGTGACCATCCGGCCCCCATGCGCTGTTGGCATTTTTCGGGGTGCACTCAGCCTCGTGATGCCAATTGAGGAGCTACTCGATCTAACAGTAGCGGCTCCGGTCAAAGAAAACCATCGTAACGACCGGGAGAGTGGTTTGCTGACCGCACGCCCCTCCTATCCGCATCCTCCATTGAGGATGACACGGTGGTCGGATCGTACCGATGGGCCAATTGTGGCCTGAAGACGGAGAGCTATATGTACAGACAGTAAAGAGCAGTTTCCGCGCAGTTTAATAGAAATAAAGTAAGTGAGACACTCTTGGTTCTACAAGTTCAGCGAAACACTTCTGGGTAAAAGGAGAAAAAACCGTATGCTCAAGGCGGTTCCTATACAAAACCAAATTTATTTGTAAGTAAATACGGATAAATAAGTGAGCTTAAATCTCAAGATGAGGTAGTACTATATGGCTTACGGGTAACACTTGACGATGATAATAAAGGAAGTTTTGGAAGTTTGATATTACACACAAATCCGACACGGCAAGAAATCCTTCTACCGTTCTCAATAATATGATATTTTCAGTTACCATAAACGAATGTAGGATGTTGATAAACAATTTTATATAATGCCTGAAGAATCACTATTCACAATATACATAAATGACCTTGTGGATGACATCGGAAGTTCACTGAGGCTTTTTGCGGATGATGCTGTGGTACATCGAGAGGTTGTAACAATGGAAAATTGTACTGAAATGCAGGAGAATCTGCAGCGAATTGACGCATGGTGCAGGGAATGGCAATTGAATCTCAATGTAGACGAGCGTAATGTGCTGGGAATACATAGAAAGAAAGATCCCATATCATTTAGATACAGGATAGCAGGTCAGCAACTGGAAGCAGTTAATTCCATAAATTATCTGGGAGTAGGCATTAGGAGTGATTTTAAATGGAATGATCATATAAAGTTGATCGTCAGTAAAGCGGATGCCAGACTGAGATTCATTGGAAGAATCCTAAGGAAATGCAATCCGAAAACAAAGGAAGTAGGTTACAGTACGCTTATTCGCCCACTGCTTGAATACTGCTCACCAGTGTGGGATCCGTACTAGATAGGGTTGATAGAAGAAATAGAAAAGATCCAACGGAGAGCAGCGCGCTTCGTTACAGGATCATTTAGTAAGCGCGAAAGCGTTACGGAGATGATAGATAAACTCCAGTGGAAGAATCTGCAGGAGAGACGCTCAGTAGCTCGGTACGGGCTTTTGTTGAAGTTTCGAGAACATACCTTCACCGAGGAGACAAGCAGTATATTGCTCCCTCCTACGTATATCTCGCGAAGAGTCCATGAGGATAAAATCAGAGAGATTAGAGCCCACACAGAGGCATACCGACAATCCTTCTTTCCACGAACAATACGAGACTGGAATAGAAGGGAGATCAGATAGAGGTACTCAAGGTACCCTCCGCCACACACCGTCGGATGGCTTGCGGAGTATGGATGTAGATGTAGATGTAGATGATCAGTGGATCGCAACGTAGTGAATAACAAGTATGTCATGAGCAGCTCTTGGCGGTATTGCTTTGTGACTTTCCCCGTTTATAGGTAGAGATTTGACGCCGTGGTCGTCGGTGACAAAGTGAGCAGTTCTCCGCACACACTGACACACAACACACACACACAGAGAGAAAGACTGCCCACTGCAGGCGGAGGCTGGACTCAGCCGGCAGGCAGCCCACCCGCTGTACGGCGAGGAGAAAAAGACGGGCACAATGGGAGCAGGGCAGAGCGCGGGGCCCCATGCAGACCGTGACGGCGCGGGTATTCACTTAAGTTTTACGGCCGGCGGCGAGCGGCCGCACTCGGAGTGTGTTCCCCTGTACGGCCATTACACACTTACTTAGCACTCGCGGCACTTGTGAGACCTGTCCTTGGTTCGAGATCGGGGCCGGCTTCCCACGCGCCGCCGGAAGGGATGTGGGGCGCCTCCTGCGGTATTGTCGCCGCCACTGAAGGCGTTCTCTTGTTGCCGGGAAATAAGCTCAGGAGGCAGCACATTGCCGCGGGCGGTGTGGCGCCGGCGCCGGCGCGACAAAGGGCGACTGCTGCTTGACCTTGATAGCACCGTCCGAGTGCCGTAGCCGCAGCTGCGGATGGGCGTCCTGTCGGCGAGCCAAGATCTACACGGATCCGCCAGTTGGAACCCTGCTGTATCTCCGCATAAACGCATCAAGATCGAAAGGTCTGCTCATTGTAAATGACTTTGTTACTTACTGAAGCTTGCTACGGTTAAGGAGTATTTCTTTCCCTTTTTTTTCCACCAGCCACTTTTATTGAAAAGCGTGTGTCGTGATCATTTAGGATACATGGTTCCGTATACATAATATACCTCTTCACTTTGATTTTCCAGTTCACCTCACATTTCTAAACTTCACAAGAGTACTGTAGTTTTCACAGGTTCCGCACTCAGCGCAGTGTTTATGTAGGTTCATTCGCTTGTTGTGTAGGTTGTGCATACTGCCGACATTGTGAACACATTTTTTGTAGCCGTATATATACATAGAAGAAACTGTTATGGGTATCCGTATTCGCAGAGCGCGATTAGCCGAGCGATCTTAGACGCTGCAGTCATGGACTGTGCGGCTGGTCCCGCCGGAGGTTCGACTCTTCCCTCGGGCATGGGTGTGTGTGTTTGTCCTTAGGATAATTTAGGTTAAGTAGCGTGTAAGCTTAGGGACTGATGAACTTAGCAGTTAAGTCCCATAAGATTTCACACACATTTGAACATTTTTTTTATCCGTATTCAAATTCAGAAAAAAATGGTTCAAATGGCTCTGAGCACTATGGGACTCAACTGCTGAGGTCATAAGTCCCCTAGAACTTAGAACTACTTAAACCTAACTAACCTAAGGACATCACACACATCCATGCCCGAGGCAGGATTCGAACCTGCGACCGTAGCGGTCGCGCGGTTCCAGACTGTAGCGCCAGAACCGCTCGGCTCAAATTCAGAGATATGTAAACAGGCAGAATACAGTGCTGCGGTCGGCAGCGCCTATATAAGACAACAAGTGTCCGGCGCAGTTGTCAGATCAGTTACTGCTGCTACAATGGCAGGTTCTCAAAATTTAAGTGAGTCTGAACGTGGTGTTCTGGTTGGCGCACGAGCGACGGTACACAGCATGTCCGAGGTAGCGATGTAGTGGGGATTTTCCAGTACGACCAGTCCACGACTTTACAGTGACTATCCGGAATCCCGTAAATCATCAAATCTCCGACATTGTTACGGCCGGAAAAAGATACTGCATGAACGGGACGAACGAAGACTGAAGAGAATCGTTCAACGTGACAGAAACGCAACCCCTCCGCAAACTTCTGCAGATTTCAATGCTGAGCCATCGGCAAGTGTCAGAGTGCAAACCATTTATCGGAACATCATCGATATGGGCTTTCGGAGACGAAGGCTCACTCATGTACTGTTGTTGACTACACGACACAAAGCTTTACGCCTCCCTGGGTCCGTCAACACCGACAATAGACTGTTGATGACTGGAAACACGCTGCCTGGACGGACGGGCCTCGTCTCAGATTGTATCGAGCGGATGGATGTGCAGATGTGTGGAGACACGGGCCCTGCATTTCAGCAGGAGACTGTTCAGGCTGGTGGAAACTATGTAATGGTGTGGGGCGTGTGCAGTCGGAGTGATATGTGGCCCCTGCTAAGTCTAGATACGACTCTCACACATGACAGGTAAGTAAGCATCCTGTCTGGTCACTTGCATCCATTCATGTCCATTATGCATTCCAACGGACTTGGGCAATTCCAGCAGGACAATGCGACACACTACACGTCCAAAATTGCTACAGAATGGCTCCAAGAACACTGTTCTGAGGTTAATCACATCGGCTGGCCACCAAACTCCCCAGACATGAATCTTATTGAGCATATCTGGGATACCTTGCAGTGTGCTGTTCAGAAGATACCTCTACCCCCTCGTACTCTTAACGGGTTCATGGACAGCTCTGTAGGATTCATGGTGTCACTTCCCTCGAGCACTACTTCAAACATTAGTCGAGTCGACAAACTGCCTATTGGCTTCTGTCTCGGGTTCTTCGGCCGACGTTCATCTAATGATTTTTCTGACGTTTCGCCAGCACGAGTGGCTGGCATTGTCAAAGCTTCACCCTCCATTGCCGGTGGTGAACTGGAGCCGAGCTCGCGGGCGCAGGCTATATGTACCTGGCGCGCCAACGTCCGAGGGCTTCTCCGCGGTCATTTCCGGTGCGGTTCTCCTCTTGCTACCTGCGACGGTCGTTCGCTGCAGTACGGGAAGCCAGGATCCGTTGACCTTAAGGCTTTCCTCTTTCTTGTTCAAACTGTTCGCGTGTTTTTGTATTTCTACAGCTTCTCTGAACAAGCGCGTGTGATAGTGCTTCTCTACAGCCAGAACTTCCGTGTCGGCGAATTTAATTACATGGTCGGTCTCATTCAGTGCGTGCTCTGCCACGGCCGATTTCTCCACCTGCCCCAACCTGCAATGTCGCTTATGCTCTTTGATCCTGGTGTTAATGGATCGTCCAGTCATTCCGACATAAACTTTTCCGCATGTGCATGGTATGCGGTATATTCCCGACATTGCAAGTGGGTCTCTTTTCTCCTTCGCCGATCTAAGACACTCTTTGATCTTCCTTGTCGGTTTGAAAATCGTCTTTACGCCATGTTTGCGCAATATACGGCCGATTCTGTCCGTCACTCTGGGAATGTATGGCAGAAAGGCCGTACCCGACAATTCTTTTTCCGGTTCCTTACTTCGCCGAGGGTTGGGCTCTGTTACACTTCTAATATAATTTGTGGAGTAACCATTGCTCCTCAGGACAGTTTCCAGGTGTTGCATTTTTGTATTAGTCGAGTCCATGCCACGTCGTGTTGCAGCACTTATGCGTGCTTGCGGGGGCCCTACACGATATTAGGCTGGTGTACCAGTTTCTTTGGCTCTTCATATATATATATACACTCCTGGAAATTGAAATAAGAACACCGTGAATTCATTGTCCCAGGAAGGGGAAACTTTATTGACACATTCCTGGGGTCAGATACATCACATGATCACACTGACAGAACCACAGGCACATAGACACAGGCAACAGAGCATGCACAATGTCGGCACTAGTACAGTGTATATCCACCTTTCGCAGCAATGCAGGCTGCTATTCTCCCATGGAGACGATCGTAGAGATGCTGGATGTAGTCCTGTGGAACGGCTTGCCATGCCATTTCCACCTGGCGCCTCAGTTGGACCAGCGTTCGTGCTGGACGTGCAGACCGCGTGAGACGACGCTTCATCCAGTCCCAAACATGCTCAATGGGGGACAGATCCGGAGATCTTGCTGGCCAGGGTAGTTGACTTACACCTTCTAGAGCACGTTGGCTGGCACGGGATACATGCGGACGTGCATTGTCCTGTTGGAACAGCAAGTTCCCTTGCCGGTCTAGGAATGGTAGAACGATGGGTTCGATGACGGTTTGGATGTACCGTGCACTATTCAGTGTCCCCCCGACGATCACCAGTGGTGTACGGCCAGTGTAGGAGATCGCTCCCCACACCATGATGCCGGGTGTTGGCCCTGTGTGCCTCGGTCGTATGCAGTCCTGATTGTGGCGCTCACCTGCACGGCGCCAAACACGCATACGACCATCATTGGCACCAAGGCAGAAGCGACTCTCATCGCTGAAGACGACACGTCTCCATTCGTCCCTCCATTCACGCCTGTCGCGACACCACTGGAGGCGGGCTTCACGATGTTGGGGCGTGAGCGGAAGACGGCCTAACGGTGTGCGGGACCGTAGCCCAGCTTCATGGAGACGGTTGCGAATGGTCCTCGCCGATACCCCAGGAGCAACAGTGTCCCTAATTTGCTGGGAAGTGGCGGTGCGGTCCCCTACGGCACTGTGTAGGATCCTACGGTCTTGGCGTGCATCCGTGCGTCGCTGCGGTCCGGTCCCAGGTCGACGGGCACGTGCACCTTCCGCCGACCACTGGCGACAACATCGATGTACTGTGGAGACCTCACGCCCCACGTGTTGAGCAATTCGGCGGTACGTCCACCCGGCCTCCCGCATGCCCACTATACGCCCTCGCTCAAAGTCCGTCAACTGCACATACGGTTCACGTCCACGCTGTCGCGGCATGCTACCAGTGTTAAAGACTGCGATGGAGCTCCGTATGCCACGGCAAACTGGCTGACACTGACGGCGGCGGTGCACAAATGCTGCGCAGCTAGCGCCATTCGACGACCAACACCGCGGTTCCTGGTGTGTCCGCTGTGCCGTGCGTGTGATCATTGCTTGTACAGCCCTCTCGCAGTGTCCGGAGCAAGTATGGTGGGTCTGACACACCGGTGTCAATGTGTTCTTTTTTCCATTTCCAGGAGTATATATATATATATATATATATATATATATATATATATATATATATATATATATATATATATATATATATATATATAAGTGAATGGAAAATACGTACAATCTATATAAAAAACAAATGAACAGAAATAAACGCATTGCTGAGTGACGAGCACTCTTTCTCTTGCGAAGTGGACAAATGAGGTGAAGTGGAGAAGTAATACAAGCAGTGGAAGAAGAAGCGGCTTCATAAAAGGAAATATTACGTAAAGTGAACGTGCAACCACTTTTTTGTCGATTTCAGCCTCCTCTAACAACGACCGTACAAGCACAAGACTTCAGAATATGGAACAAGAGACAAAAACATCTTAAGTAAATTGTGCTCCAATTTTATAGCCGTCCGCTGTGACCGAGCGGTTCTATGTGTTTCAGTCTGGAACCGCGCTACTGTTGCTGTCGCAGGTTCGAATCCTGCCTCGGGCATGGACGTGTGTGACGTCCTTAGATTAGTTAGGCTTAAGTAGTTCTAGGTCTAGGGGACTGATGACCCTAGATGTCAAGTCCCATAATGTTCAGAGCCATTTGAACCATTTTCGATCCTCAGCTTTCTTTTCTCTTCTTCTGTATATGCAAATAAAAACGCTAATTGAAGACTACTGCTCCAGCTTTTGTAGTCCGTATGAAGTAGGCGCAATGGCATAAATGTAATTCAGTGCTGCGCTACTGGCATTGTAGTTGTAGTGGGTTGATAAACCTAGTACGGTAAGGCGCTGCTCTATCGAAACACACTTGTGTAAATTTAGAGACCTCAAGAATTGTTATTTGGTAGCTCTCCTGCGTATATGCCTTGGCGAGCATAAGAGTAAGATAAGAGATAAGGGCAAGTGCAGCGACACTATGGCTGCCACTTTTGTCTCACAGAAATAACAATTGCTTCATAGTTGGTACCAAGACATCAAATGTGATACTGTACATACTTAAGAAACGTGCAGAAGTGCCTCCCAAAAACGTCAAATAAATTCCAGAAATGATGGCATTGTAGTCACATCTTTTTATAAATTTCGACTTGCACAGTTTGTATTCAGTCCACCTTAAAAGCTCAACAGAAACAAGAAATCTGTTGTGATGGACGATTTTAATCCACACAGTCCCATATGGCGTTATAGTCGAAACGATGCAAATGGAGAGGCTCTGTTGTGATGAACTGAAATGCAAAATCTTTTGCTGATCTACAGCAACAAGATTCCCACTTTATTTAACAGTGCACGGTGGCAGGGAAGTTACATCCCGGACTTCCTTTATGCCAGGTGAAGCATTTTCTAAAACCCATGTGCGCATTTACATCAAATACTCAAAGGTGACCGATTATTTGCTCGATGAAAAGATTGTCTTCGTCCTGGAGTCTCACTGAATAGAACTGTCTTTTGAGATAAGTCCTTCTTCGAATTGATCCCCAATGGCCAGCAAAGGTATTTCTGAAGATGCCCCGGACAAGGTTGGGACACAAACTTGACTGTCGCCCGCCCTACGGTTCGAAAATCACTAGTGCTGGTCTGGGGTGCCATTTCTTTCCGTAGCAGGATAACTTTGGTTGTCGTCCGCGACATCCTTACATCACAGTGGTACGTGAACGACATTCAACGCTACATTTTGTTTTCCATCACGGCAAGCCATCCTGGGTTTACATTTCAGCAAGATAATACCCGCCTGTACACGATGAGAGCTTCTACTACTTGTCTTTGTGGTTGCCAAACCCTGTCTTGGTCGGCAAGGTCGCCAGATCTCTGCAGAATTGAGAACGAAACGATAATTAAATCAAGACCCTACGCTCTCGACAGGCGTGGATATACATCAACGGGGACGGCTGAAAATGTGTGTACCTACCGGGACTCGAAGCCGGCATCTCCTGATTACATGGCAGACGCTCTATCCATCTGAGCCACCGAGGGCACAGAAGATAGAGCGACTACATGGACTTATCCCTTGCACGCTACCCGTGAAACCCACATTCCCAACTTAATATCCACACACTACTTTCGTAGTGCCCCTTCCCATTACACTCATTACTCGCGGCAGATAATCTTACCAAGTCCCGTAATAGTTCGGGCAATACGTGTGCATGCGCACAGAAGAAGAAGGTCAATGGCCGGTTAGCCTTAACTATAGATGAAGATGGTATCTGTTCTTTCGAACATGTCCGAAAGAATAGCTACCATCTCCATCTCTAGAATTGAGAACGTTGGAGCATTGTGGGCAGAATCCTCCATCCACGATTTTGGCGGTCTGACGCGCACATTGAACAGAATTTGGCACGATATCCTTCAGGAGGACATCCAACAGTTCTGTCAGTCGAATCCATGCCGAATAACAGCTTGCAAAGGGACAGGGTTGGACCAAAACTTTAGTGACTTCCTCAATTTGTGAAACTCTTCATCTTGAATAAATCCTCCAATTTTTCTGAAATTGTAATGATTTGTTTGTCTGCACATGTACGTCACATCTACCGCTTCCCGATCCATTCACACAGTTCCTTCGTGGTGCATCTTTGTCGATATTTTTTTGAGAATGTATTTTTCGGTCTAGTTTTATTTTATCCATCCTTTAATTTGTTCGTAATAAAGTTACGTTCTTGTTGATGGCTTGTGAGATCATAAATAAATAATATGCACGAATAGTGCAGGACGAAACTTAGTGAATATTGGTAGGAACTACCCACCTCCAAGTGCCACGTAGTGTCTTATACAGTAACTATGGAGATGAACACGCTGAACTGTGAGGACTCCTCGCTCACGGTCTGTGAGTCCCAGCTAGCGCGCAGAGCAGTACTGTACAGGCTGTTCCGTGCGCCCGCCACCCGCGTCAGGTCACGTGATGTGACGTGGCGTCGCGACGCCGTGCGCCGGAGCTGTGGGCGACGCCAGCTGCAGCTGTGTAAGCAGCCCATTGCAGCTGCCCGGAAGCGGACACTCCGCGTCTTCCCCCACCCGCCTCTATCTCGTCAGCTGCCCGCAATTACGGTGCGTGCCAACTCGCCAACTCTCCCCACTCGCTGTCACCCTTCTTACCCGCCATGATCACGCGTCACACGTGTCGCCACCCCTACCGCTCCCGCAGGCGTTCGTGACATTATAGGGCCTGTTCGTGAGCCTTCAACAACCTACACTTCCTGCATCGGTATAAATTCCATGGAGACCGCAGTTGGACGTATGGCTACTCTATTGTGGGCATTCGTTTACTTAAAACCTGCTGCGCAGAAGACGCTGTGTTATTAAGTCCCGACTTTACAGATCCCGTTACAGGGTTCTACAGGTTACAAACGAGCCTGCAATTGGGAATAAAGGCTCTGTGAGATCACTAGAATACCGACTGCTTTGTCAAGTTATCATTGTGAGAACTATTTTCAGTGAAATATAATTTACCATTAATCCGAATCTCCGGTACACCCGGATCATTTTTATACTGTACAGTATTTGATAGTCTGGAAATAACAGCTGCAACAATCGATGGCGATAATCATTGAATTTTAATTCAACCCACCGTCATATACGGGTCTTGGGATTTTGCCAGCCAGCAAGTTAACACTGAGCTATACCTACAACTCCACATTGGCCTGTTTGTTGCAAGTGTAAACTTAACATCAGAGAGAAAGAAGGTGGTGTCTTTGTTGGCAAAAACGTTACGTTCATTGCGTGGTATGGATAAGGGAGAATTTGAAGGAAAAAAATAAAAAACTGTTGTCGAATTTGGTATTGGAAATTCAGTAGTGTTAGATTGTAAAGAAATAGAGGACTTTTGTTTCAAAGTGATGATTCCTGATCGCCGTTTTTTCATCTGTACACAATGACGATAGAGATGTAGCTGGTGCTCGTTATGAAGACATATTATGATACACACTTAGGCAACAGCTCATCTGGACAAAATAATGTTATATATGGAACACCAGACGGAAAGAACTTCGGCCGAACTGACTCCTGCGTGATACTGTTACAAATACATGACATGCCAATCTGGCTCGATAGAAACTTCCAGAATATATTAGCGTACAAACTCCGACATCTCATCAAACATTGTCATAATGTATAATATGTGTGTTTATGTGAAAATCATCATTGTCATCATTTTCTTCAAGCATTAGACCGTTTTTAGTTTTGCCTGTTACGGTACGCAGCCCTTCCTCAGTCTTTCTTGACTTTTTCTGCCAACTGGCTAAAATCTTCTTACCTGGAAAGGAAAACTTTCTCCACACATTCTTTCGAGATGTTCATTCCAGTTTCTTTTATTTTCTAATTTTTTACTGAGGACGTTAAATATGTTCAGCTCTTCCCTCATTTCCCAGTTTCTAAATCTGCCGATTCTTGTGCATCTATTTACCGCTCTTAAAAAACGCATTTCTATTGCTTGAATGCGACTTTCCCGTTGTTTACTTACAAGCCACGATTCACTTCCGTAAACAAGCACAGGAACTGACATTTTCTAACTAATTTTCAACGTTGTTTCTTTCCTCATTTTATTTTTTAGTCATCTGTTTATTGATCCACGTACGTCCCCATCATTGCTAATTTCTCAGTGCGTTTACCGTACCCAACATCTTAGGAATGATCTTCAGACTGTGCACTGCAGAATTAGGGATGATAGTAGTGTTACTGTCATATCATTATGCGCCGGTACTGGTGCGGTGGCCTATGATTGAAACAGAAGCATCAGTGCGCACTGCAGTTGGAGACAGTTACCATGTGTCAGGACAAGGTGAGCGGGGCTTTAGTCGTGAATGTACTTCATCATTACAGCAGCAACAGTGCTGCTGTTCTTCACGAATATCGACACATTAAAGGAATACGGAGAGGTCCTGTTGCTGCAACGGGGATAAAGAACGTGGTTGCGGAGTTAGAATTAACTGGCGATTCAGGTATTGCTCCTCGAAGAGACCGACGATCAACTGCACCACGAATTGTTGAAAAAGTTACCTTTGGCATGGCTAAGAATGCTGGACGCTGTGTGCTATCTTCAAGTAGTGCACGAACTGTGTCACGACAGCTGAGTATTCTATGGTCCACCGCCCGAAAAGTGCTGCGAACATTCTCCAGTGCCTTTGTAACCGTGTCATTATGGATGTGGAAGCTATAGAAGTATTATGGAACAGTGTATTAAATAAGATATACATGGTGATCATAATTAAACATTCGCTACTTGAGAAGGGCCCAATGAAAAAAAGAGTGATCGTAGGATAACGAATTTATATGCAAACATTTGTAAGGACATATCACATTTAATATATAGTTTTATAATGCTCGTATAGCTTCCTCTTCCACAATGAGATGCAGAATTTTTATCGTATTCTGAAGTCCCGTTTAGAGGATGCGTACATGCAACATTAGTAGTGGGAAGAGGAACTGTCTACAGCTTATGCCATCTATGTACTCTTGGCCTTGAATTAGTATCTATATTTTTTACATGGTCATATTTTAATTTCTATTTACTTTAATTTCTGCTTTGTCAAGTAGAAGAGACAAGATAATTAAATCCCATATTATTATTTTGGATTTTATATTTTCCTTTGCAATCTATAAAGATCCGGACGTGATCAACAATTGTGATTGTGCCAGACACAAAAAATAAATTATGATCACTGCCGATAGGAGAAATATCAGCGCTACGGCTCTCGTTCGAGCTCCTCCCGTCCGCTTCCTCATTGGTTGCTATACTGCTGACGGGCAAGCTGCGGGGTTTCGCAGCGGGATCAGTGGGTGCAACTTTCACTGAGAGCAGTTTCCAGAACACCCCGTTGTAGTGTCTCTTACGAGTCTTGCTGCATGAGGCAACACGAGGGGCCACATGATGTTTGCACACAATACTAGAATGGCACAGTCAGCCCAAATGACATTTCTAAACGACAATGTGGAACAGACAGTTTGAAACATAAGAAAATAAACTTTCTGGCTGATTAGAATGTATGCCGCACGGGAAAGTGAACCCAGAGGTTTGATTTTCTCTACGTAACTTAGGAATAGATTGGACATGATACGGCCGTTGCCGACCTATCGATTGTCAACGCTGGTGAGAGGCTTTCGACCGGCTAACTGTGGTCGGAGGGCACGCCCACGGTATGAAAATGGCTTCTTGAGCCGTGTGCAAGTGCGGAGCCGGCCTCTGGTCTATAGGAAGCCTGCAGAGAGAAGGGGCGAGACAGATGTGTGCCGAGAGGCTTGTACGCCGGACATGTGAGCTTCCTGTGGCAGGCAGCGAGAGTTGGAGCCGTAGGCTCCGTTGGGGAACTGCACCGTAATACACAGCAACCGACGTCCGGACTAATGAAGGCAAGGTCCTGGGAGTGGTGACCGCTTCAACTTGAGCACCGTGAACTTAACGGCTTTCCGCTGATCCACAACGACTGAGCATCAGCTAGGTTTTTTGGTACCTACGAAGATAGGGTTGTTACGACTATTTAGTTGCACTGCCACGGCAGACTAACTCAAGGGCCGTCTTGAGGACTGTGTTTGGAAAATTTTGAGCAAAAGCCGCACGGTCGACCTTACTGTTATTGAATTTTAATCTGCCTCAGCAAAGTAGGAATCCAACTCGTATTTAAAGTGCAGCTACTTAGTGACTGATTTTCCAGTTATGATTACGCGGCCAGTCACTGCGGCCGCCAGTTGTCTCGGTATTAAATAGTGCATTACTGTTATTCAAATGTATACCACCGAATTAATTTACAGTTCATGCGGCTATCAATGTGAGCCACGTTAAAAAAAAGTGATCTATGTTATACGATTGCCTTACCAGTGCTGGGCAATTTATTGCGGTTTTCTCTCTTACAGAGATTAATTTGTGTGTGCAGAATGAGATTTTCATACTGCAGCGGAGTGTGCGCCGATATGAATCTTCCCGACAGATTAAAACTATGTGCCGGGCCGAGACTCGAACTCGGGACCTTTGCCTTTCGCGGGCAAGTGCTCTGGCAACTGAGCTACCCAAGCACAACTCACGCCCCTTCCTCATAGCTTCAATTCTACCAGTACCTCGTCTCCTACCTTCCATACTTCACAGAAGCTCTTCTGCGAACCTAGCAGAACTAGCACTCCTGGAAGAAAGGGTGAAAATCTCATTCTGGAAACATCCCCTAGGCTGTGGCTAAGCCATGTCTCCGCAATATCCTTTCTTTCAGGAGTGCTAGTTCTGCTAGGTTTGCAGAAGAGCTTCTGTGAAGTTTGGAAGGTAGGAGACGAGGTACAGGCAGAATTGAAGCTGTGAGGACGGGTCGTGAGTCGTGCTTGGGTAGCTCAGTTGGTAGAGCACTTGCCCGCGAAAGGCGAGGGTCCCGAGCTCGAGTCTCGGCCCGGCACACAGTTTTAATCTGTCAGGAAGTTTAATTTGTGTGTGCCTGTATTGCAAGGGCGTGGCTCACGGGCGAATTTTCCTGTGTATGTGACTTCAGTCTCGTACGCCGTCGCCACGAGCAAGGGCCCTCCCTCCGTTTTCATTAGCGGTTGCTAGAGTAACGTGGTAATTGCAAATCCTGTACCTGAGTGAAGGTTTTTAAGTCTGGGCCAGATCGTAATGCTTACGACGCTGCATTTTGGATAGTGACCTGGGTAAACTGTTAGTTGTCTTTGAATTGAGTCAGTTTCTCAGTTAGCGTAATTAAAGTTTTGTAAAACATTTCCAACCAGGTCAACTGTTGCACGCTTCCTTCCACTATCAAATTGAAGAATCCTTTTTGTCCCAGGGTGTGAATTATTGTTCAAAGGCAGCTTTGCTTGCTGCAATTAATCTAATCTTGTCCTTACGATCCCTATGTGAATGATACGTAGGAGGGTGTAATATATTCCAAGAGACACAATTGAAAGCCGGTTCTTGATATTTGTAAGTAGGCTTCCTCGGTATGGTTTACGTCTATCTTCAAGAGTCTGTCACTTCAGTTTCGTCAACATCTGTGCGACAATTCCTCACAGTTCAAAAAAACTTGTGATCATTAGTGCTGCCCTTCTCTGTACACGTTTTATACCGGTCCCCTGTTGGTCCAATTTGGTACGGGTCCCACACATTTGAACAGTATTCTAGAACGGGTCGCACGAGTGATTTGTAAGCAATCACCTTTGTAGACTGATTGCATTTCCACATTATTCTACCAAAAAAAAAATGAAGTCTACCAACTAAACTACTTACTAGAGAGCCTATGTGATCATTCCATTTCATATTTCTACAAAGCGTGTAAGTAGGCTGTTTAAGTTTTCATATTGGTAACGCCACGTAGCGCTCTGTATGTGCTGTGTGCAGTCTGTGGCTGGTTTGCATTGTTGTCTGCCACTGTAGTGTTGGGCAGTTGGCTGTTAACAGTGTGTAGCATTGCGCAGTTGGAGGTGAGCTGCCAGCAGTGGTGGATGTGGGGAGAGAGATGGCGGAGTTTTGAAATTCGTAAGACTGGATGTCATGAACTGCTATATATATTATGACTATTAAGGTAAATACATTGTTTTTTCTCTATTAAAATCTTTCATTTGCTAACTATGCCTATCAGTAGTTAGTGCCTTCTGTAGTTTGAATCTTTTATTTAGCTGGCAGTAGTGGCGCTCGCTGTATTGCAGTAGTTCGAGTAACGAAGATTTTTGTGAGGTAAGTGATTTGTGAAAGGTATAGGTTAATGTTAGTCAGGGCCATTCTTTTGTAGGGATTATTGAAAGTCAGATTGCGTTGCGCTAAAAAATATTGTGTGTCAGTTTAAGCACAGTCCTGTATAATTTTTCAAAAGGGGACGTTTCAAGCGTTACACCAAGATATTTGTATGAGTTAGCCAATTCCATCTGTTCCTCATTGTTGTTACAGTCATGGGATATAACGTTTTCTCGTTTTGCGAAATGCACAATTTTACGTTTCTGAACATTTGAATCAAGTTGCCAATCTTTCCACCACTTCGAAATATTCTCAAGAGCTGACTGATTATGTATTTGTGCACCGTCTTTCAGACAGTAGTTCATTAAAGATAACTGCATCATCCGCAACCATTCTGACGTTAATATCAATATTACCTGAAAGGAGCTTAATATACAACATGAACAGCAAAGGTCTCAACAAGCTTCCGTGGGGCACACCCGCAGTTGCTTTTTCGTCTGACGATGACTCCAAAAAGTCCTCGCCCCAGTCACAAGTTTCGCTCGATGCATCATATTTTTGTCAGTAAGCGTGGATTAATGAGTCAAATTTCAGAAATCAATAAATAACGTACCTATCTGCCGGCCTTGATCCAAACTTTCAGTATGTCACTCGAGAAAAGTGTGAGTTGCGTTTTGCATAGCCGATGTTTCCGGAATCGATGTTGGTTGGCATGCAGGAGGTCATCCTGTTCAAGATACCTCATTGTGTTTAGATCAGAATATGTTCTAAGATTCTACAGCTGCATAGCTTGATTTAATTCGAGTAGGCCTACATTCCATTACCCAAGTGTTACTTTTGGGCCGGCCGAAGTGGCCGTGCGGTTAAAGGCGCTGCAGTCTGGAACCGCAAGACCGCTACGGTCGCAGGTTCGAATCCTGCCTCGGGCATGGATGTTTGTGATGTCCTTAGGTTAGTTAGGTTTAACTAGTTCTAAGTTCTAGGGGACTAATGACCTCAGCAGTTGAGTCCCATAGTGCTCAGAGTCATTTGTTACTTTTGGTTGTATTCAACCCATAAACTCTTTTCTGGACAGTGTATATTCCAGGCAACA
Source organism: Schistocerca nitens (assembly GCF_023898315.1). Lineage (NCBI taxonomy): Eukaryota > Metazoa > Arthropoda > Insecta > Orthoptera > Acrididae > Schistocerca > Schistocerca nitens. The sequence continues at coordinate 278,609,334 of NC_064619.1, read as the reverse complement.
TATCCGCATTTGCAAATATGAACCACCATGGGCTGTGTGTTGATATGGTGACAATGAAAATTTGTACAGGTCTAGAACTCTAACATGGACTTCCTGCTTTACACAAGTGGTCTGCTTAACCGCTTCAGCTATCCGTACACGAATCGCGGCCAGAGCCATATGTCTTCGTCCATGTGTCACAAGCTGCACTTGTACGTTACGTATATTTCTGTCCAGAAAGGACTTATTTATTGATTTCTTGGATTATGTGGTAAGTTCACACTGTTCATCTTTTCCACTATTTCGCACATATTTTTCGCGTTTGACTAACGACATTCATAACCTAACATTAAACCTTTTCGTGACAGGATTCACCACATTCAAGAGAAGAAATAAAGCATATATTAAGAAAAATTTCACCTGACGATGGACCCACAGGGTCCGAAATGCATCGTGTAATTAATAAAACACGAAAAGTTGTGACTGAAGGCGTTTTTTAATTCACACCTCCAGAGTAAAATTCTGTCACAGCTACAAGAGTCTCTTGTCCAAGTAAAATATTTCGCCAGCCAGTGTGCCCATCAGGTGCACACATCACTGCTTTTTTATTTGAATAGTATAGCCGCAAGTTAACAAACGTTCCAAGATGGCAAGGAGAAAACATTCGCTTTCCAATAACTCGGTAATAAAATCTCAGAGAAACTGCTCTTTGTTATATTTCAAGCGGTGCCTGCTGTTCGACATTCTCGCTGTTCTGTGCCGTGTCCCTTCGTAGGTATAGGTAGGAAACGTTTCCTTCCTGCCAACTAAGGAGTTTTTCTTCTTTTTTTGCGTGCTGCCTTTGACCTGGGGGCTGTGAGAGTTCGGCGCGAGAGCTGCGCCGCCCCCCGGCCACCTCTGCGGGGTGCCTGGGCTGCCCCTTCCCGTCCCCAGTCGGGCCCGCCCTACTGAGACAAATGACGAGCGCAGGAGGCCCCCACTCAGCGATTCGTCACGGGCCCGGAGCGGACAAAACCGACGCCAGCCTACTTGCGGGGTCGTAAAAAGCCAGCCCGGGACACTGACCTCCCCAGTTCTGGGGCGGACTTCTGCGCTTGACGAAGACTTCGCACCGAACTGAAACCGTGCTGTACCTCTGGGACGGATCCCGATTTCCTATATTACTGAGCGCCTATAAAAAAGTTTTACCATGGTAGCAACAGTCATTCGTCTTTCCTTCCACCGTAACCTCTCTCTTGAAAAGATGATCATCAGCTATATTGAAACAAGAGTAATAGAGTGCAGTCAGATTAAATCATCTGATGATGAGAGAATTAGGAAATAAATTGCTTAAAGTAATAGCGACGAGAGAAATAAATTTGTTTTTGGGTACATCACACCTCGAGCAAACGCAATACTTTAACGGTAGTTCGAAGCAAAAAAGTCTAGTAAACATGGGTTGTAAAATGCACAAATTAAGAACTACTGTGACACATGTCTCTTCTGCTGAACAAATACTCATAATTCTTGAGGTATGCATTTTGGAGGCCATATTTACCTGGCAATTTTTCTTGTTTTGGTCCATACTACCTCTTCCTAAAAGACTGAAAGTACAGAGCTCCCGGTAGAAGAGATTTGTTTCACAGTATCGAAGCTGAAGAAGTGATCATAGCTCTGAAGGAATGCATTTATGAAACCGCCTTTACCAGACTTATTTGCTTCGTATGTTCGTTCGTACCATATCTCCGAATACCGACTACTCCTCCTGCGACACCCTGTATGCTGTCGTTTTTGTGGCTTCCCGTGTTTTGCATTATACCTTCTTTTCATTCCTAGTCTATCTGCAACCATGTAATAAGTCTACATTGAAAAATTTACGACTGGTAATGTTAGATTGATTCTGTTTCATGTGAAAGTCTGTTTCCTTTTTGTGTGTGTGTGTGTGTGTGTGTGTGTGTGTGTGTGTGTGCTTATGCATGCAATATATTTCTACTCACTTTTTTAAGTTTCTCCATGACCTTCACTGTGAAGCTGCACTTCTAAGTTTGATCTTTGGCTCTGTTTACAACTTACGAGTTTTGAATATTTCCTTTCGTTCAGCTATAGCCTTCAAATAAAATGTTCAAAAGTGTGTGAAATCTTATGGGACTTAACTGCTAAGGTCATCAGTCCCTAAGCTTACACACTACTTAACCTAAATTATCCTAAGGACATGCCCGAGGGAGGACTTGAACCTCCGCCGGGACTAGCCGCACAGGGCTATAGCCTTCTATACCTGCTAGTAACAAGGAGAGAGTATTGGAAAAGTGACTTTTGATAACATTGAATACAAGTTTAAATGTTAGGAAGTCGTTTCTGAAGGAATTTTCAGTGCAGCATTGTACAATAAAGAATTCAGACACGAAGTCAGTAGAATGCTGAAAACTACGTGGGTAAATGGGATGATTAATAAAGAGATAATGAATCGAAATGGAAAGAGAAGAAACTTATCGCACAGCTTGACTAAATGTATGGTTTAGTTGATAGTATACATCCCGTGGCACTAAGGAATCGTCGATTTGATAATCGACTTACTTGGGGGGCAGCGGGGGGAGGCGGACGTATTTGAAATAGTAGAGACAGAAGAAGTTCAAGCACAGTAAGCACGTCAAAATGGATGTTGATTGTGTTGTGTAGGAAAGAACAGGCTTGCATAGGTCAGACTTTCGTGCAGAATTGCATCAAAGCAGTCTTAGGACTGTAGACCAGAACAACAGCAATCTGTTTGAAGCACACATTGCTCTTCTGTTGGTCTTGTAGACTTCTAAACGAATTAAGTAAGGAAGATAATGGTTGCGACCTCCCGTCTATAACTAGGTCGTTAATAGGGAAGCCAGACGTCGCGATTTTCGCAGAATGTCTCTAGTTCTAGGGGTCTGGAGTACGAAACTTAATATTCAGAGGCGTTCATCGTTAGTGTTTTATCAGGTGCATAGTACTTTCAAGTGTTTAGTGTTTTATCATGTGCCTAACAGTATTAAGCGGTCAGTGTTTTATTATGTGCCTAATAGCAATAAGTGGTTGTTCCGTGGTTTCGAATGATCAAAGTGATTCATGTTTCGTGGGATGAACTCTGTTTCAAACAAACGTCGATCCGAGTGTCTACTGGTCCACTTACAGAGTTAAGTTTATTAATTCTTCAGACAGTTCCTGCCCGTTTAAAGAGAAGATAACGTCGGCGGTGGGCAAGTGCCCCTAGAAAATGCAGAAAAATTTATTCGCGCACTCGTCTGTTCCGCAGGACTGTGATAAAGAGTTGATATAGGGAACAGTAGCTATTATCTACGACTGTAGTCGCCTTCCGTCTAGTTTGTTATGTTGTACTGAATGTCCTCTGCTGATGTTTTCAAAGCAGGCCACCAGAATTTCCTCTATTTCGAACTAAAAAAGGCAAATAAAAACAGCCTCGATCGCATTCTCAGATTTTTGTTTGTTAGTAAGTGGTTTTGGTCTTTTTCTCAGACCTTCTTCCGGCTTTTCCCCGCCAGTAACATCCTTATTTCTACGGATCTCGCTCCGTCTGTTGCTACCAGCAGCCGACACGGCGGGGAAAAGACTGAACATTGTCTGAGGAAAGGGCCGAAACTGGTTACTAACGAATAAACATCTGAAAACGCGATCCAGACCGTTTTTATTTATTTTTTAGCATTTTATAGCGATCTAGAACTTATAATTCTCTATTTCTTACTTTATTCAGCAATCTGTATATTTTTAATACATTGTGTAAGTGATTTCTCTATTTCTTAATTTACGCTGCAAACTGTACACCTTTAATAGCTTGGATAAGTGATTTCTGACCATGATTTCGCTAAAGCACCACTTTTACACATACAAATAAGCTCATTTCAGAGAACTGCATCAGCGACATATTCCTTTTTTAAAGTGTTGACGTTTGGTTTCCTTCTGGCAGAGTAAGTTGCTTCGCTGAGTATCATCCTAGTTTTCTTTCGTGTTTTGTTCTACAGGAATGATTATATTTGATGCTATCTAGTGGACTTCATTGCTGCGTCGAGATCACTATGAACAGTTAAAATACACCCTAGATATCTGACGTCGGTCTTCTTTTTTTTTTTAGCATATGGTCTTCTGGCACTATTTTCTATCGTACATGTCTTTAACCAGAAACTCCATAACTTTTGTTTTAAGTATAGTTTCTTTTATTTATAAGATGCATCATATAATACTACGTCAGAGAGCATTAGCTTTATATTTGAAATTATGTTTTACATGAGTAATTTTTTGTCGTTTCTGTTCTCACACAGATGTTAGGAGCAAATGGTCAGTGTCTGATATGTACTCAGACGATCACTGTGCAGAGCGCTGCCAAGGAAACTAAAGGCCCAGATCTGAGGCGCAGTACGATATTACGATACCATGGTTTTAATCTATATCGGAAACCAGCGAACATTCTATAAAAGAAATCAACTACACCTACTTTTTTAGAGGTTTTCTATAGTCAACTTAACGTCTGAGCCAGTTTCTTTGTATTGAACCCTCGAGGAATTAACTAGACAACAGTATGTTTTCAATTTACCAAAAAGGTACAGCTAAGACGATGTGACTGAAGAAAGCAAATAAAAGAGAAACAATCCCGCAAATCTAGTTTGTGTTCGTTGTTTAGTTAAAATACGACATATAGGAACAGATGACGCTAAATACACGAGATCAGCTTTTCTCAACCATTTTTCATCTTTGGGGCATACCAAAGTGTAATACAAAATTTCGAAACATCACTACATTTGATTTTTTTCCTAGATGCAAAAAAGCGAGCACATGTGGTACACACAATGTATCTTTTGTCATGGAATGACAACGAGATAAAAACTATACAAATTTATTTGATAAGACTCTTGAATAGCAACATACGAGTTGTGTATGAAAAGTAATAAAACTGACAACACAGTGAGCGATCTGACAACGCTGTGTTGTTCCACTTACTCGTATGTAGAGCAGAGTGTTTATCCTATCCAGATGCTCACTCCGAGTTTTAACTCCGTACAGCGATTACGTGAGTTTTGAGAGATGAAGTTGTGTTTTTGTTGTGTGTTACGGAAATGGAACAGCGGAATTTATAGCAATGTTAAGCCACCATGTTTTGTTTTAAACTTGAGTAACCCTCAAGTGTGACCTTTGAAAAGTTGAAACAGGCCAGCAGGCCTATGAGAGCATTCCTTATCAAGAGCACGTTTCTCGCTGGCACAGATCGTTTTTGGAAGGCCGAGAGCACGTTGAAAACGAATCCTCTCAGGCAGACCTTCCACTTAAAAAACCGACGAAAACATCGAAAGTGCGCGTGCTCCTCTGAGGTCAGACAGACGTTTAACAACGAGGATTGCGGTTGACCTGTTAAACACATACAACGCAAATCAAATTTTGACAGAAGTTTTGTACATAGGAAAGGTTTGTTCCAAAATGGTGTCGAAAAGCCTCACAACTGAGCAGAAGGGCAATCGAAGAAACGTGTGCGTTGATTGCCAATGATTACGAAATCTGAGTCGTGTGATCGCAGGCGATGAATCGTGGATTTTTTAGTAAAATCCTGAGACAAATAGGTAATGAGAAGACTGGCACACTGAGACGTCTCCTCGACCAAAAGAAGCTCGAATCAGCAAATCATTGATGCTGATTTGCTGTTTTGACAGCAGGAGTATCGTGTATAAGGAATTTGTTCCTCCACGACAAAATGCGAACCAAGTGTTTTACAAAGATTTCCTTGACAGGGTGAGGTAAAGGGTGAACAGAGCGGGACCGGACATTACAGACAAGTGAATGCTGCATCGTGACAACGCCTCATGTCACATGGCCGCTTTCATTACGGAATTTTCGACCTCAGAAGGCATTCCTGTTGTTCCACCGCCCCTCTGTTCACCTGATGTGAGTCCTTGTTACTATTTTCGTTTCCTGAAACTGAAAAGTGTCTTTAAAGGATGTCATTTTGGGATTCTGTAGTACATTCAAAAGAATATGACCGAATGTTGAAGGTCCTACCAGTTGAAGCCTTTCAGCTCTTCTACCAAGATTGGGAACAACGACCCCGCCGGTGTACAGCTGCCAAAGGAAACTACGTACTCTGAAAGGGACAATATTGTCGTCAAAAAAAAAGTAAATAAATAAATAAATGAAAACTGTGGTAAATAAAAAATAGACGTAAGTCATTACATGCAAATTAGGCTTCTCCAAGAAACAATTTGGGGATAATTTTTTTATGTTCTAGATATTTTATCTGAGGTAGATTAGAAGACATTAAAAATGTCGTCGTACACAGCACATTGCCCTGCAACTCGCTGCACTGCATGCAGTTCGTAATACAGACAGATAAATTTTTTGGTGTAATAGGAGAGTACAGTCGTGGAAGAGTTGCACCAAAATCTGTGCAGCGAATAACAATGCCCGGCAATACTGCGAACGACACTGGTGTCGAGAGTGAAGACAGATCCTTAATTATTATTTCATTTCATCGTGATGATGTGTGTGGATGAGCTGACAGCAGGACTTTTCCGTATTTAGCCGAGAGCAGTTATAAAATATACAAGGCTTGATATAAAATACTGAAATGATAAAATATATACAAGTTTCTCTTCAAATTTTATAAGGACAGTTGCACATTGATGATGTTAGAAACTCGTTACTGTGTTTTAAAAATGGATGTTCTGAAAGCAGTTTTACTAATAAAAGCTAACCGTGTCACTGCCTGTTCTAAGTCAGAAAGTACAAGATAGGAAAAGGAAAATCAAGTGATGCAGGGAAGAGTGGGTTGGTAATGGACTGGGTGAGTTAGTAAGTGGGATTTATTGTGTGGGGGAATCAATGCTAGGAGACAACAGACTGCAGGTGGAGGCCACTCCTTGTTTATGGAGTGTAAAGTAAAAGATACGATGGAAAAAGTGATTAGTGATAAACATAAAGAAGATTGTGGATCATGTAGTAAACACAGTGGACGAATTCTGCTATCTTACAAGCAAAGTGATGCAAAGTGTACGAAACAAAGTGGATAAAAGAAGAACGCAAGCAGAGCGAAAATAAGAGTATTCCTCCCTAAGGCAAGACTTCTACAGTCAAACACAGACTTAAATGTGACTTTCTGAGAATGTAAGTGTAGAGTGTAGTATTGTGTGAAGGTGAATCATGGGCTGTAGAGAAACGAGGAAAGAAGGATATCGAAGGGTTTGAGATGCGGTGTTACAGAATGACGCTGAAAAGTAAATGTAGTGATAAGATGAGAAATGAGGAAGTTCTCCGCAGAACTGGCGGGGAAAGGAATATGTGTAAAATACCGACTAGAAAGAAGGGACAGGCTAATAGCCGATCTGATACGGAATCAGAGAATAATTTTCAGAGAACTAGAGAGAGCAGTGAGTGTTTTCCACATATTCCTTTCCTCTCCGAATCAGCGCAGAACTTCCTCATTCCTTACCTTATCAGTCCACCTAATTTTCAACATTCATCTGTAGTACAACAACTCAAACACTCGTACTTTGATTCTCTCCTGTTCCGATTTTCCCACAGTACATGTTTGACTATCATACAATACTGTGCTCCAACCGTACATTCTCAGAAATTTCTTTATCAAATTAAGGCTTATGTTTGATACTAATGGACTTCCCTTGGCCTGGAATGCTCTTTTTGCCAGTGCCGGTCTGCTTTTGATGTCCTCCTTGCTCCGTCCGTCATGGGTTATTTTGCTCCCTAGGCAGCAGAATTCCTTAACTTCATCTATTACTTGCCCATCAGCCCTAATGTTAAGTTTCTCACTGTTCTCATTTCTGCTACTTCTCTTTTCTTTCTTCCATTTATCTCCCCATCGTCCACATATTGTCTCCTGCAGAATGCATCCTTCACAGCGTCAAACAGTTTGGAAGTCGGAAGTGCGGGATTCGGGCTGGTAGATGAAAGTGTCAGCACTACCAAAGGAGCTGCCCAGCTGTGCAGAAAGGTGTTCCACTGTGATCTGTCGATAACCGTGAATGAAACTGTCCACATTTCCCAACACTGCAGGAGAGACAGCTGTATGCGGCCGGCTTGTTATCGGACAGGGTAGTGCTACCTTGTTGCGATGGTAACAGACGCCTCGTTCAACGACTCACCGTGCTGTTGTTCACTGCTGATACTCCGTAGACACCCTGCAAGCGTCTATGAATATATGCAATGTTCTGGTTTTCCACCTAAAGAAAGTCGTCGATAACTCTGTTAAGAACGCACCTCCGTTACTGACACCATTTTGAAGGCTACGTACAGATTGGTAGGAAATTCCCGTTATAAATGTCTAGGACTTGTGGAGGGGAGTGAGTACATAATATTTTGAATAACAACCCATGTCCGGAAACGTACCTTTACCGTTATACAAAGATTCCAGATCAGATGTGCAGCTCATCCACTTCTGCGTGACGAATTGAATTACGCGTGACGCAGTGCAATTATTAGGTAGCAGCTCGAAAGGAAACATAACGAAACACGCACAATTGTTCGAGTACTCGTTGACTGGTTCGTTTCAACGTGATGCAGTATATCTTCTTTACATTCGGGTGTGAGGTGTTGCAGTGAAGCACCGCAGTCCTGTTCTCACGGTGAAGATACCTGTTTCTCGGATCCGCAACGTAACTTGGGCAAGAAGTTTTTGCGATGGCTTGCTACCTCCGAGGGACGTTCGTGATACAGCCAAGTAGCTGATATAACCGACTAGCAGCTCTTTCGTTACCTCGAAACAATTCGTTTCCGGACATGTGTTCCATTTCGAAATATTATATACTCACTCCCCTCTATTAGTTCTAGAAGTCTGGACGGGAATTTCCGAACACCCTGTATAGCAGAGCCACCTAACGGAAGTTCGTGAAGCTATTGGGGGCTGAAGCGTAAATATTCCACGATGTCTCTTAACAAATTCCGCATTTTTCAACCAAAACTGGCCGAGGAAAAAAAGTGCTGCGTTACTTATTGAACGCCCCTAGTACAACTAGATTTAAACATCTTTTCACTTCAGGACAAGATCGAACAGAATGAAGTGGAAGAATCTGAGGACAGAATGATAGAAAATAGAATGCCTAAACAAATATTGAATTATCGGTCGACCGGAAAGAGAGTATTAGGTATACCTCGTGAGCTGTGCATGGATTATAGTGTCCGGAACAGGTGTCTGTAGCACCTAATCCTCCGAAGGAGATAATGATGGTGTAATAAAATTAGTAAATATCCTCGGAGTAGTGGTGCAACTTAAATCACTTAATAAATGATAAGTCTTCTAGTTCAGACTGTATACCGGTTAGGTTCCTTTCAGAGTATGCTGATGCAATAGCTCCACACTTAATGCTAGTATACAACCGTTCGTTCGACAAAAGATCCGTACCCAAAGACTGGAAAATTGCACAGGTCAGACCAATATTCAAGATTGGTGATAGGAGTAATCCAATAAATTACGGGCCCATATAATTACCGTTGATATGCAGCAGGACTGTGGAAGATATATTGTGTTCAGACATTATGAACTACATCGAAGAAAACGATCCATTGACACACAGTCAAGATGGATTCAGAAAACATCGTTTAGTGAAACACAACTAGCTCTTTACTCGCACGAAGTGTTGAGTGCTACTGACAAGGGATTTCAGATTGATTCCGTATTTCTGGATTTCCGGAAGGCTTTTGACACAATACCACATAAGCGGCTTGTAGTGAAATTGCGTGCTTATGGAATACCATCTCAGTTATGTGACTGGATTCGTGCCGGCCGGAGTGGCCGAGCGGTTCTAGGCGCTACTGTCTGGAACCGAGCGACCGCTACGGTCGCAGGCTCGAATCCTGCCTCGAGCATGGATTTGTGTGATGTCCTTAGGTTAGTTAGGTTTAATTAGTTCTAAGTTCTAGGGGACTGATGAACACAGAAGTTAAGTCCCATCGTGCAGATAGCCATTTGAGTGGATTCGTGATTCCCTGATTTCCTATCATAGAGGTCACAGTTCATCGTAATTGACGGAAAGTCATCGAGTAAAACAGAAGTGATTTCTGGCGTTCCGCAAGATAGTGTTATAGGCCTTTTGCTGTTCCTTATCTATATAAACGATCTGAGAGACTATCAGAGCACCCGACTTAGGCTGTTTGCAGACGACGCTGTCGTTTAAAGACTAATAAAGTCATCAGAAGATCGAAACACATTGCAACACGATTTAGAAAAGATATCTGACCCTAAATAACGAAGAGTGTGAGGGCATCCACATGAGTGCTAATAGGAATCCGTTAAACTTCTGTTACACGATAAATCAGTTAAATATAAAGGCCATAAATTCAACTAGATATCGAGGAATTACAATTACGAACAACTTAAATTGGAAGCGACACACAGAAAATGTTGTGGGGAAGTTAACCAAAGACTACGTTTTATTGGCAGGACACCTAGAACATGCAACACATCTACTAAGGAGACTGCCTACACTACACTTGTCCGTCCTCTTTTAGAATGCTGCTGCGCGGTGTGGGATCTTCACCAGATAGGAATGACGGAGTACATCAAAAAGTTCAAAGAAGGGCAGCACGTTCTGTATCATCGCGGAATAAGTGCCAGGGTGTCACTGAAATGATACAACATCATTAAAACAAAGGCGTTTTTCGTTGCGGCGGAATCTTCTCACGAAATTCCAATCACCAACTTTCTCCTCCAAATGTGAAAATATTTTCTTTTTTTTTTTTTTTTTTTGACTCCGACCTACATACTGAGAAACGATCACCATGATAAAATAAGGGAAATCAGAGCTCGTACTGAAATATATGGGTGTTAGTTCTTTCCGTGTGCTATACAGTGTTGCAGTAATAGATAATTGTGAAGGTGGTTCGATGAACCGTCTACCAGGCACTTAAATATGATATGCAGAGTGTCCTTGTAGATGTAGATGGAGGTATAGAAGGTACGCAAACATTTTTGCCCCCAAACCGTGCACTGAAAATTTGAGCACCTTAGCATTGCACTGACCTTTCCCTGTTTTCTCTCGAACTCAGAGGGCGCGACCACCAGAAGTCGAGCAGGGAAGGTAAGGAGGCTGCGAGGCGGAGATCAGCTGGCACATGTGGGCGGCGGGGGCGCAAAGTGGCGGCCGGATGCGCGCTGGCGCCAGCACACGTGTGCGTTTTACGAGTGCGCCGGCCGCCATGTGCTGCCACCCCCGCCTCCGCCCCCGCCCCTTCCCCATACCTCCAGCCGTTTACCAAACACGCGCTGGCCTGCCAGCCCGGCGGGACGCTCTGCCCCGCTTGTTTACGCTGCCCACGGCCGTTTATAAGTCTCCAGTTTTTGCCCCTGCCGCTTTTCGGCCTCCTCTGCCCAGAGAACAGAAAGAAAAAAAAAAAAAAAAAGGGAATAGAGCGGCTCCGGCAGGCGGAGGACAGCGCGCTGTTGATTGATTTTTGGCAGGCCTTCCATTGCCGATCTCCGAATCACTGTTCTGTTTTTATTCGCAGACCTTGTGGCGTTTGGCATTAACATATGTTTTTGGTGCATCTGGCATGGCCCGACGCCAGCGAAATCTCCGCTGAGGTCGTCGACAAATTATCAGCTGAGTTTTGGACAGGGATCACAGCTGTTGTACTCACAGGACACGTCGCGTAGGTTCGGAATATGTAACTTTCTTACTGAGAGCGCACAACTCTACACGTAATAAACTATTTACACAGTATATGGTTTGTGCATAGTGCACTTCATACTGTGTCTGAAGTCCCTCTGTACTCCCATAACGTGGTCTTGATATACTAATTTAGGACTGGTAAGTGTCGAGGCTATGTGATATATAATGAATTTGTCTGCAAAGCAACAATGGTTCAGATGGCTCTGAGCATCATGGGGCTTAACATCTGAGGTCGTCAGTCCCCTAGAACTTAGAAATACTTAAACCTAACTAACCTAAGGACATCACACACATCCATGCCCGAGGCAGGATTCGAACCTGCAACCGTAGCGGTCGCGCGGTTCTAGACTGAAGTGCCTAGAACCGCTCGGACACTCCGGCCGGCGAATTCAACAATGATTTTGTGGAATTGCCCACAAGTGAATTGTATTAGTTCTTCTGTTGCCCATATGACGCTGAACGCGTGTGACCTTTACAGTTTGCCAGGGATGGGATGTAACTCTACAAAGGTTGCGCTGAGTTGAAACAGATTAGTGAGGTGGTTCCACTTGGTATAATTTCACTCCTTAACTTTTTATTTATTTATTTATTTTGTTTCCTAATCCATACACGGAAGATACTGTCACGATGTCACAAACTTTCAGGTTAGATGGAGAAGGTTAAATCCCCTGTACGCTAGTGTGGTGGTCTCAATACACTAATTTTCTACTCTAAGTGTCCAGACTATGCGATATATCAGGAATTCGTCTGGAATGCAACATTGAATTTGTGACACTGCCCACAAGTGAAGTGCATTAATTCCTCTATTGCCCATGTAACGAAGAACGAGCGTAGTTCTTTGCAGTGTATTGGGCACGGGATGCGCAGAGACTGAAACACACCCAGGTGCGATAGTTCCTTTTGCTACAATCCCATTCCCCAAGCGTTTTTTTTTCTGTTCTCTATTCTGTATACACGCCGATTCCGTGATGACGTCACGAATTTTCAGGAATCATGGAGAAGGATAAATGTATCAACTAGTGGTTCAAATGGCTCTGAGCACTATGGGACTTAACATCAGAGGTCATCAGTCCCCTAGAACCTCACAGGTTCCACAATCAGGTTTCTGCACATGGCCAGCTGTTGTGGCAGAAACGCAACCAATTCTCTGACTCTGTCCTCTGGTTCCTGATTCATCACAGCTGTAGCCAGTGGCATGTTGGATGAGTCGAGAGGGAGCTAATTCATCACTAACTCGAAACCCTTGACTTAATCATCCCGAGTGCACGTCGATAGTTGCAGTGGATCTGGCAAAGCTTTCTCAACTCCCTCACGATTAACTTTGCAAGGTATACCTGTGGGTGATTCACAACACTGTAAATTCACTTATCCTCCTCCTCCGTAGAATTTCCTTCCACACCTTCCACACGAACTATTTCTCATTGTCTGAAAGCACGTGTTTCACATTCCCAACCACATCCAGGAAGCTTCTGATTAACAGTTTTCAATGGTATCATTGTGATGTATTTTGACATTAACTCGATGGCTGTGAGGATATATTAGCAACCCCTTTGTCACACAGTTCGACGTTTACACAGTTACTTAATTTGCTAGGGATAATAGCGGAAAATTGAATGGCTTGCTTTGTGGAAGAAGAGTTTGCCTTCTGGCACTTCATGCGAACTGCCAGTATCTTTGTCACTCGCTGGTCCATGCTTTTATAATACACAGTTTCTTTCAGTTGGTTAGTGCACTTACTGCTCTGTTTGGTTCCCCATGCTGAAAACGTATATTACTGGTGAACAGAAAAGATGTCTCATTGCTGGGAGATCACTGTTATTCATCCTCTCTTTTACTTCATATGATGCTTGGTCTCCACCTCTTCCCCTATATTTTGCAGGGCATCTCCAACTAAGTTCAGGTACAGCACAAGTTTCAAGAACACAATGTCTTATCTGAACTCACTGATTTCATCTTCCACGCCACGAGTTAACTCAACTGATGAGCGTGATAGCGCATCGGCAACGATGTTGTATTTACTAGGAATGTGCTTAATTTTAAACGAAAATTCCTGTAGGTAAAGTGCCCAACAATATAGCCACACGTGCGTGATTTTTTTAGATATCAGAAATTCCAGGGACTTTTGAAAAGCTTATTAGGCTCCTTCAAACAAAATTTACATCACAAATTCTTGAAATTACCAGCCTTAGCACTAAAAACTTCCGTAGGTTGTGTCAGTATGTTTTCAGTTCGTCTCGGCTCTCATGCAGGATATCTCGTATCAGAAACATAGTGCTCAAGTATGCCCATAGTTTCTTCAACCTCCGCACATCTATCATGCGTTGCTTAATGCTTTCATAAGGGGAAACTGTTGCAGCAGCATTAGCCAGCCTTTGCGGAAACACCTTGATTTCTAAGCAGTGCGTGAGAGCATCACTGCTCGGTTCGATCCTGTTGGTGTTATTTTTCACTCCCCTATGGCTTGGGAAATTTCTCGCCACTCACATCAATAACTGTGAGAGGTGGCATGAGCCCCCTCTCATATTTCTATCTTACGATTTTCCTCTCTAATTGCATGCAGTGAAAAGTTGCTATTCCTTCACACGCGGGCTTCCCACGCAGCGTCTCTCGTTACCCGGGTGGTCCGGTGACAGGCGGGCTCTGCTGATCTTGGGCCGGCCGCGGTGGTCTCACGGTTCTAGGCGCGCAGTCCGGAACCGTACGACTGCTACGGTCGCAGGTTCGAATCCTGCCTCGGGCATGGCTGTGTGTGATGTCCTTAGGTTAGTTAGGTTTAAGTAGTTCTAAGTTCTAGGGGACTGATGACCACAGCAGTTGAGTCCCATAGTGCTCAGAGCCATTTTTTGCTGATCTTGAAAGGGTAAGCCGACGGGTGTGAGGGAGTCGAGTGAATGCTTTCCAGACGCCGACATTGTAGAATAGCGGCAGACACGCTCAGAGGGGCCTGAAGTAGCGGCTGGGCTAGAGGTTCCGTTACTTCGCAGAAACTTAGCGAAAACACTTTCTGGCGGGCTACCAGCGAGGCGTGGGAATGACTTGTGTACCCAGGCAGTTGTGGCGGGCAAATTCCCGCGCTTTCTGCAAAATCGTAACTGTGATTGGCTTGCACAGGGCATAGCTACGTGACGTAGCAAAAGCGGCGCAGAAATTGGCGCCAAGAATCTCCATTGGTGGAATGGTAGTGCTCCGGCAATAGAGTGGAATTTTCCGCCAGTTTTCGAGTTGCTGATTGGAACGGTTAACCACGGCCACTGTCGTGGGGGCGGGAATGTTCTGTGTTCGGTTTGTACGGGTGCTCTTGTGGGTGGTCGGCTCTCGCCTTTCAGTCGGAGTAGGTTACAACACTGAGCTCTCGCTGCTCTGGACAGCCTGCCTTCCATTGGCTGTCTAATATACTTTTATTTGATTGTAACTGTTTAACCAAGTTGCTGAAGTTCCGACTTCAACGTAGCTTTCCAAGTACAGTTGGCAATTGAGCATTCTGCGTTCAAGCGGCCTATGTTGTCTGTCTTGGGCAGTTTTGGCTAAAGTTGACTGTAACGGAGTTACTGGGTGACTTCGCTTGTGAAAATCAATCACTGTACCATCAGTGATTGTGTGGTGAGCCTTCTTCGTCTCCCTCAGAGGCGCATTTGTATTGCTAGGAAGTCTTTAGTCTGGAACAACCAGACCAGGACAATTTGTTTTGGGCTATACTCGCGACATTATCATCACCACGACGGGACGTCGAAGCAACCAGCCATCGCTTCCAGTACGCCAGATCGTGTCCTTGCAGCTAAGAAGACAGCTTGGTAATGTACGTCTGCAGCACCGGAAAAGCAGGCATTTTTGCTAGGTGATAATCAGAGCTCAGCAGAGCGCGCCTGTTCGTCTTTTCTAACTTTGTTCTATCTTGGGTGTTCATTGTCTGAGTTCTCACTAATGTAGCAGCAATTAATGTTGGTTTAGCTGTGTGTCTCTCTTAAGATTTGAGTGGCAAGGAATTGGCTCCACATACCACTTCGTCATAAACGTCACAATCTAGTTTAGGGACAACTTCACCTTCACAGCGTTTGTTTGAGTATCCAATTTGAGCCAATTTGATGTATTGTAAATGTTTCATGTGTTTTTGTTTATTATTTTGTGTTTAGTCTTAATAAACCATATTGTTATTTTGGACAGAACTTTCATTCTGGTAATCGGTAGAGCAACCCTATCATTTCTCACTACGTTAATGAAACCTTCCTTTATTTAACATATTTATCAAATTAAATTATTGCAGGTGCCAAACTCTTTTCTACTCCAGTTGCAGTGTTGATTACAGTCAGTTCGCATATCTTTTTAATCCATGTGCAACAGCAAAAGTCGGAGTTAGAATAGGGGGGGGCTTAGAGCATCATTTACATATGTAGATTCTAGAAGAATTTAGTGTTAAATACACTGCTAGCCCCGGCACCTCGCAACTGCGGCACGTCACATTAAGCCTTCCACCAGTATGACTTCAGTCATCAAATGGGCGATTGTGAGGGCTTTTGTGATGAACGTCATACCATCATGAACGCAAACATTAGTTGCAGTTTCACTTCAACAGCCTTGCTCTCAAATGCTACCCCCCTTCACCGTTCCACCTGCTCATGTGGTTTCTGAAATCCCCTTGACGAGAACATCCATCTGCTTGTAGTGGAAAGTTCTTGCGTGCCAATTTTAATAGAGATGATGGACCACACTGCTCCTTCCTCGCCGCGCGGGATTAGCCGAGCGGTCTTAGGCGCTGCAGTCATGGACTGTGCGGCTGGTCCCGGCGGAGGTTCGAGTCCTCCCTCGGGCATGGGTGTGTATGTTTGTCCTTAGGATAATTTAGGTTAAGTAGTGTGTAAGCTTAGGGACTGATGACCTTAGTTAAGTCCCATAAGATTTCACACACATTTGAATATTTTTTGTTCCTTCCTCATTGTCTGGCTCGGTCAAAATGTTTTGTCTGACGTCGCCATATTTTACCATGCTCAGGGTGTACAGTTGGCCCCCATCTACTCTCACTTTCTGCATAATGCAGAGTCGCACTTGTTGTTTCCAGTTCGGAGCTGAATTCTGAACTTCTGCTATTTCCACTGCTTTATTTTCCCGCCCCTTCTGTTGACAGTACCATTTCTTGGATGGGGCCTCTCTAGTAGTGTCTGGTCTCTGATTTCGCCACCTAGGCGAATTTGAGGACGGTTGCTGCTGCTGCTTTTCTCTATGTTGTAAATGCATTCAGTACTCCATGAGATTCCACACTGGTACCTTTCCGTTACAACACCCTCTCTCTTATCTTCCTGCAGGTACTCATCGAGATCCGTTACTACTGACCTGAATGCCTATGTATCAGTCTTTTTAACACAGAGTAGGGATCTCTTGTATTCTGATGCTATACTGTTAATGAATAACTCAATCTGCTCACCACCACTGTTTAGCAGGTCGACATGCTGATTCCATTATAATCGCGTCGAAGTACACCGAATAGGTTAAAAAACAAGTCGCTGTCAGAGGGGGAGGTTTCCTGACGCTTAGGTGCACTCTACATTCTTTAGCAGTGGGACTGTATAATTTCATGATTTCTGATTCAACTTCCGTGAAGGTTGGACAGGGCCTTATGACTAGTAATACTGTCGCAATAGCAAGGTGTATGAGACAGGCGAAATACCCTCAGACTTCAAGAATAATATAATAATTCCAATCCCAAAGAAAGCAGGTGTTGACACATGTGAAAATTACCGAACTATCAGTTTAATAAGGCACAGTTGCAAAACACCAACGCGAATTCTTTACAGGCGAATGGAAAAACTGGTAGAAGCCGACCTCAGTGAAGATCAGTTTGGATTCCGCAGAAATGTTGGAACACGTGAGGCAATACTGACCCTACGACTTACCTTAGAAAATAGATTAAGGAAAGGCAAACCTACATTTCTAGCATTTGTAGACTTAGAGAAAGCTTTTGACAATGTTGACTGGAATACTCTCTTTCAAATTATGAACGTGGCAGGGGTAAAATACAGGGAGCGAAAGGCTATTTGCAATTTGTACAGAAACCAGATGGCAGTTATAAGAGTCGAGAGGCATGAAAGGGAAGCAGCGGTTGGGAAGGGAGTGAGACAGGGTTGTAGCCTGTCCCCGATGTTATTCGATCTGTATATTGAGCAAGCAGTAAAGGAAACAAAAGAAAAATTCGAAGTAGCTATGAAAATCCATGGAGAAGAAATAAAAACGTTGAGGTTCGCCGATGACATTGTAATTCTGTCAGAGACAGCAAAGTACTTGAAAGAGCAGTTGAACGGAATGGACAGTGTCTTGAAAGGAGGATATAAGATGAACATCAACAAAAGCAAAACGAGGATAATGGAATGTAGTCGAATTGAGTCGGATGATGCTGAGGGAATTAGATTAGGAAATGAGACACTTAAAGTAGTAAAGGAGTTTTGCTATTTGGGGAGCAAAATAACTGATGATGGCCGAAGTAGAGAGGTTATCAAATGTAGACTGGCAATGGCAAGGAAAGCGTTTCTGAAGAAGAGAAATTTGTTAACATCGAGTATAGATTTAAGTGTCACGAAGTTGTTTCTGAAAGTATTTGTATGGAGTGTAGCCATGTATGGAAGTGAAACATGGACGATAAATAGTTTGGACAAGAAGAGAATAGAAGCTTTCGAAATGTGGTGCTACAGAAGAATGCTGAAGATTAGATGGTTAGTTCACATAACTAATGAGGTGGTATTGAATAGAATTGGGGAGAAGAGGAGTTTGTGGCACAACTTGACAAGAAGAAGGGACCGGTTGGTAGGACATGTTCTGAGGCATCAAGGGCAGCGTGGCATTGGAGGGCAGCGTGGAGGATAAAAATTGTAGAGGGAGACCAAGAGATGAATACACTAAACAGATTCAGAAGGATGTAGGTTGCAGTAAGTACTGAAGACCACAACAACAACAACATATTAAATACTGTGTTAAAGAGGCTATTAGACGGCAAATTTTCACAACTGTCCTACGCTTTATTGACCCTCGCCATCTCTGTGCTAGGGGCATTAATTGCACCATGAGTCAAGGTCTCTCAGTCCCCCACCTTAAAAGCCTTAACATCTCGTTAGAGTGACGTAAGCTCCTCATATTGTAGCCATAAATTCAGGTTGCTCCTCTAAAGCGGTCACTGTTTGAGATGCAGAGGAGTTATTTTCCTCTAGAGCCTGTATCCTCCGAAACAGTGAGACTTTTTTCCTTAATTTTCTCCAAAGTTGGCACAGCTTGAAACAGCCAGGTCACGACACTGTCCACTGTTTCTGTTTCATTGCCCTACTGTTCTTCCACTGATTTCATTCGGAATCGAGAATTCTGTCTATGACTGTCATCCTTTCCCAAATTTGGTCCCGTTTGTTTTTTATTTGCTGTTTTCTGTCTGCCTCCGCCTTCCCCTCTCTCTCCCATTACACTTTACTATTTGCTTCGGCTTTACTATCTCTCTCTTCTGCTTTCCTGTCTCTCCCTTGCATTTCTTTCCAGTCTGATTCACCTTTTTCTCGGATATATTTTAATCAGAAAGGAATATCTCCCATGTTTCTGAGATTCGAGCTGCTTTGTGCAACCGACGACTCTTTTTCGCAAGATTTGCTGGTTTCACACTGCATGGCGTCGATGTTGTTTCCTGGGTTTAAGGCAACGAAACTCACCCACTGAAAATTCTGTTGCGAGTTCCTCCCATTCCACTGAATCCTCGTGGCTAAGAATTCGTTTTGCCTCTCTAGGTTGAGCTCGTCTAGTCCTGTCAATGTACAAAAGAAATTAAATCAGAATCTGTTACACAACGAAGCACCATTATCACAAATTTGACCTTAGAGAATGATCCTGAGCACAAAAGAGCACCTTCCCGCAATATAAAACAAATTTCAACATACAATATAAATTATTTCAACAAAATCCTCCTAAATCCAGGTAGATATACATAAAAGTAAGTTATAAATAACAAATGGTTCCCAAGCGACATTCTGGAATCCACAATCTGGGACAAAAATGGTTGCTACAACTGTTTGCACTCCCATGATTGAATTTTCTTCTTTTTTCTTTTTTAAGGCCCAAACACAACTGAGATCATAATCGCCCATGTCATAACCCCTGTCCCCTATTCCCCAAGATGTATCTCACTGTCCCGTCATAAGTGCAGAATGTCAAAAGAAACCAAAAGTACGATCCTGGATAAGGGTCGACAAGAAATCTGGATTATGGTTCTGGATCATAGTCAAGGAGTATAAGTGTAATGCTTGTTATAGAACAAACCTTTGATCATACAAGACAAACGGATGCAATGCTCGTGTTTTCTCTGAATTCTTAATACAACTGATTGTCGAGCTTGGCCACTGTTCACAACGATAATGCTATCACACTGAGAACAACAAACTTCGGTGTGCACCAGGTTACATTCATTATTAATTTATTTGCTCTAATGGCTGACAAAAGTCACAATAAAAATTGACACATAACAAAGTTCTATAACTCAAACCAAATTACAAAATTACACTAACACTGTAGGCGTTACGAAAAAAGCGTGGAAGACTATAGGGACAAACCACAACGTCTGCACAGCTGGGCAACACGCGGAATCAAAGTTAGCGATACTACCTGCAGACTAGAACCGAAAGTAAATATTACTATGACTGAAGGTTTAATATAAAAAGTTTACATTTAAACGAGTATTCGTAGTAACTAGGGTTGTATTTTATGATTAAGTCAGTGGAGGGTCGTATTCACACATCCGATGTTGTCTCGGTAACGATTCGTTTTAGGACCACTTCTTAGCAGAGTGTTTTTGCTTTTACTATCGTATACTTTCACTCATTCTGTCTTGGCTTTTGTGATGCATCCTATATATAAAACCCACTTCGATTCATGAAACAGGAAACCAGTGCCGACAATATGACAAATGATAAGAAGAACTGTAATTCGCTTAATGTAGGATTCTCAAAAAGTATATAGGATGAATCATGTAAAACTTGCACCGCAAACATTGCGAAAATGGAAAATGCTATTGACGTGCAGTTAAAAGGCGCTGTCTACAAGGACATACCAACTGCAGCAGATGATGTGTAACAATGTATTAATGCAGGCTGCTCGGAGGCCGGCCGTTGTGGCCGAGCGGTTCTAGGCGCTTTAGTCCGGAACCGCGCTGCTGCTACGGTCGCAGGTTCGAATCCTGCCTCGGGCATGGATGTGTGTGATGTCCTTAGGTTAGTTAGGTTTAAGTAGTTCTAAGTTCTAGGGGACTGATGACCTCAGATGTTAAGTCCCATAGTGCTCAGAGCATTTTGAGCTGCTCGGACATCTCCGGTGAAATGCTGACACGAGTGCAGCAGTTGTTCCATACTATACTGGAAGAGTGTATTTCCACTGCCGGTGGTCATTTTGAACACAACCTGTGGGGGTCAATTGCCTCCTTTCTGGTCAGAATGCACATGACTAGATACGCACTTGTTCTTTAGAGTGTGCTACCACAGGTATTGTATATGTGTCAGTGTGAGAACTTTACAGAATACGATATCTCGTAAACTACTAGACGCCTGCAACAGCAGCACTGGCAGTCTAGGTTACCCTCCTTTTAGTCTGTCAATGTCAACAGGCATTGTTCCAATTAAAAATGTATGTTTGAACAAAAAATACAATGTCTTAATATTATTACAAGCTGTTGACTGGTTAAAAATGCGATCCTCTGACTACCAATTCATTCTGCGAAAACTGTACATCAGCAGCACTTCCCGTTTCCGCAATATTTGCGCTGCTTTTTCAAGCGAAGTGAGGTACAAATACTGCACTCTCCTAAAGAAAAGCAGCTCAAGATAAAAATACTGCGGTAAAGCTGCCACTCACGTATTTGTGAGCACAGAGCACGTTAGAGGACGGGGGTCTTCACAATAGATACTGTCCTTCTTGCTACATGTGGCTTTTCAGAAGGGCAGTCGTTGACCCCCGTTTGCGGGGAGTGCGCGTTTTCTAATATATAGCGGCAGAAACGACTTGGCCCGGACATGAGTCAACCCTGGCAATGCAAAGAAACCCGTCCCGGCGGTCGTAAGAGTCGGCCAGCGACGGAGATAGGCCGTTTCTAGCACACGCGCGCCGCGTCCCCTCTCTTTGAAGGCGCGGTGAATGCGCGGCCCAGACGCTAGAGAAGCTCGGCTTGCACTAAAGTCCCTCTGGCCGAATAACTGCGCGCGCGCCCGTAAATCTGCTGGCCCGTCCGTGGTCGGCCGAATGCCTGTCCGGGCCGGGGCCACAGAGGCGCTTCGCTTTTTAAAATAACACCGCGGCCCGCAGAGCGGCTGCACGCACGCCTGCAGCGTCCGGCCAATTAACGCGAGCCGCGACACGACAATTCTTCCCCGGCGCCCAATGCGTCTCCGGCACGTTCCTCTCGGCCCTCGCGGCTCTCCTCCGCTCCTGCGGAAATGTAAAATTTTGCCAATTTTATTTTTAAAACACGATTCTGTGGGGGGTGTATTTACGGAGCGCGACCACTCGCGGCCGAATTGCCAAGAAGATATCCGTCTCTGAACGAGGAGAATTTCTGAATTCGGTAAATGTTGACACAGTAAAATACCACTGAGATGACAAACGTGATGGAATGCCTCCTAATTGTAACAGTTCTGATACTAAATGTAACTGGGTTTTCTCTTTTGATGCTAGTCAATTGTCAGTATGAGCATTCTGACGCATTATGTCAGGGTGAAAATACTAAATTAATTAATTTTTCTCTCTTAACAACATGTGGGCAGGGTGGGTTCTTCCTTGGCTCGGGTATGAGGTCGAATGAAACATCACTTTTACATAAGATAACTTTTATTGAAGATTTGTACAGCTTTTTCTTACTCGATGTTCTGGCTCGGAGAGCGGCAGCTGTGTCGTTTGCCAAGTCTTCTGCTGCGGCAGCGGCGGCGGCGGCGTCTGATTACGCGTGGCAGTTTGTATCTCGTGTCGCCGTCTCGCCCAGCTGACTGGAGACGCGCAGCGCGAGGTGGCCCGTTTAATTATTGCGAGCGAAGTCGTGCATCGGATGGTGATACCTTGGATGTGGCGTCCCAGTGTTTCTCTTCTCTAAGCGGCCGCGTGTGTTGTGCGTCGGCCAGCGGAGCGGCGCGGCGGGGGAAGGCCAGTGTCCTGGACTCGAACAACGGACTCCCGCTTGCCAGTCTTCGGCTGTCAGATCTTCATCCCAGCTTACAGGTGACTGCTGATGTGAGGCCGTCTCCTTCCCGTCCTCACGAGTCACCCGGGTACATAAAAATCAGACTTCAAATACCTTTTAACTTCTGTGTTCTGGCGCCGAGGCTGCTGCTTACTATTCCATTACAGCGGCGGACTTGGTGCGTTTGTGCATGATGCAGTCTCTTCTTGCATGACGGTCTTCAGCACCGAAACTGACTGAAAACTACTGCTACGCTTCTTCACTTCTTCGTCTTCTTCGTCTCTCATCTGTCAGGCCCACTGCGTCTCGCGTATTTATTCACTTCAGTTTACTGGAGGTGAACGACTTCACGGTCATTGCCTCTTCTCTCACGTTGAAAAGCTTCTCGAAGAATCTTCTTAACGTCGGTCATTGGCTCTTGGAATGTAGGCGAGGGCCTTTGCTCACATGCGACAACTGAGAAACACGTGAGCCGGTCGGGCGATGCCCTGACGGCTGAATCGACAGCGCCCGCTTATGTGGAACTTGCTGACTTCACGGTCATTGTCTCTTCTGCTCTGCTGTTCTGCCCGCTGTTTGCCAGTATGTAACTCTCTAAACTAAACCAAGTTTTTCATTTATATTCTAATTTCTACTTCACTTTGATTTCACTAATTTATTTACTTAAGTACTACTCAACATAATATTGTGTCAGATCTCAGTTTGTCCGGCGTAGTGCAGCTGCTCGAGGTGGCATGCACTCACAAGTCATAGCAAGTTCCCTGAAGAAATATTGTGCCTTGCTGCCTCTACAGACGATCATAATTGTGAAAGTGTTGCCGGTTCAGGAGTTCGTGCACGAACTGAGCTCATGTGCAATGGAATTCATGACGTGTGGTGGATTTATTCACTCAAATTGTCCATAATGTTCTTCAGACCAGTCGCGAACAACTGTTGCCCCGTGATATGGTACAATGTTATCCATAAACACTCCATTGTTGTTTGGGAACATGACGTCCATGAGTGGCTGCAAATGTCTTCCAAGCAGCCTAACATCTAGAGGATCCAGTCCATTCCATGTAAACCATTATGGAGCCACCACCAGGTTGCACAGAGCGTTGTTGACAACTTGGGTTTACGGCCTCGTAGACTCTGCGCCACATTCTGAAAGGGTGCAACATTTTTCGTTATTCTTGTCAGAACAATATATTTTTTGTAATAATAACTCAATTTCCCTTAATTCACCGAAGCCGGATACCAGTGTAGGAAAGAAGGATAATTTATTTATTTAATTGATCACATGTGCACTCCCACAAAATAAATCCCTACATCCAATTTGGTGAGATCTGCAAAATGAATGAATGTATGTTCGTCTGCTAACCGCGGATAGTGAATGTGCAATATATGATCATCTTTGAGACGGGCATTTGGTCACCTTTGGTGGAACCAAAGAGATGAAATTTACGTGAGCTTTGAGCGCGTGAAATGTGGCTGACCAATACGGTACATCGTGCTCCTCCACCTCGGCGGAGGTGCGAGATGACCTGAAGAACGGCCATGTTTCAGCACTCTGGCGCTGGATCTTGTGTTGGTAAGACCTGTCTTAGGTGTGCTCCGTAAAGACAAAAGATTGGAGAGAATTGTATGCATGTGAAGTACTTAAGAGTAGTTTGGAAGAATTATTTCTCTATTTCAAGAACTTTTGGGGGGACAATTAAATGACAGGCATGTAATATAAAGGGGATCGTAGTAATCTTCGGAGGTGACCAACGGTCACAATGAAACCACGTGTAGCAATAAGTTGAAATACTTGCGAGTGCTAGTACTAAGTTGAAATACTTCCGTGTGCTAAAGTAAAGCTGAATTACTGGCGTGTGTACTATAAGTTGGAAATATTTAAGAAATGGCGTGTGCAGGACTTGAAATTAGAGAAGAGCACTTCCACGTGGTGAGTACTGCGTGAGTCTCAATCTGTGTATGAGACAAAGGATAAAGAGAAGTACTCGTCGAAGGTATCAGTTGAGGACTCGCGTGTGTGACGAATATGATCTTAGAATTACTTTGCCTGTTAAGTTTCCTGTGACGCTTGATTCAAACTCTAATACTCTGAGAGAGAAGCAAGGTGAGTGAGCCGTCTATCCAGCAACGCCACTTGGCTTGCATTGCACAGGAAGACGTGCATATATCCTCCAGAGTTCGTAGTAGGAAAGAAAAGTTACGAAGTCGTGCAGTGTCGTGTGAAACTGGGATTAATACTAATTGAAGTGGGGAAGATGAAAGAGAAGTGATTCTAACGTTGTGACTATTCGTTGTGATTGTATTCAATGTTTCCAGTGTGATGTGTTTCACGTAATTTAAGTATGTGTGGTTTGCATGGGAGAGTAGCAAGGTAGGTTCAGAGGCAGTGGGTTATGCATGTTCCTTTTTGTACCACTCGGTCTGGAGGAAATTTTTGTGATGATGGGTGTGACAGTCGAAGTGTGAGATATAGCAAAAGATCCACCATCCTATCCAGAAAGTGCACTGTAGCGTTAGATAATTACGAGACCATACGATAGAGAATCACCAATGTAAAGCCATGCCCACTGGACGGAGTTTCTCATGTGTAATTGTTGTATAAAATGTAATGGTGTGTATAGGTTATCTTTGAATCATAATAGAATTTATCAGAATAAAAAAGACAGTGAAAAGAAAAAGATTGGTGGCCTTGTTCTTCGAATAGTGTGTAGTCATGATATCCAGAATTTATAATGTGTGCGCCATTCATATTCAGTGCGATGGCCACGTGTTGATCAAAGCCGTTGGGTAAGAAAGAAAATGTGGTATTGCAGAGCGTAGTGAACAATCACAGTTGTGTAAATTTCTAATAGTCAGATGTGCGTTATCCGTTTCCGTTGCGTAATATTCAAACAAGAGAATAATTTGTAGCTAAATTGTGAGTAGCAGAGTTCATAATCAGTCATTGATGTTACTCGATAAATAAGAATAAATCCACACGCTTGGCAGACCACTCGTCTTGCAGGCCTGACTGCTTGATGCCACAGTATGAGCAAGGCATGTGGGTGCCTCTCAATTCGAACCCGACCATCAGCTCTTACCAACTGAAATCGGGGCTCAATTTACCAGGCCACGGTTTTCCAGTCTAGGGTGCAACAGATATGGTCACGAGCCCAGGAGAGACGCTGTAGACGATGTCGTGTTGTTAGCAGAGGCAGTCATGTCGGTCTTCTGCCCCCATAGCCCATTAACGCCAAATTTCGCCGCACTTTCCTGACTTATACGTTCGTCGTACATCCTACATTGATTTCTGCGGTTTTTTCACACGGTGTTGCTTGTCTGATAGTCATGTCAAATCTGTGAAAATGTCCCTGCTCTCCTGTCCTCGGAATCTTTCACAACGGCACACATGAATGAAACGTTTGCGGTTTTCAAGCCGTGTCAGTTCGAATAAAATCCTCGAGCTATCAATGACCATCTCTGCCATCGTCGTCAGGAGTTCACTGACTGCTGGGGCTGCTACGGTTTCTCGCTTATACAGGCATGACGACATCATCAGCACCCAATCAGATAGACCCAATGTGGTGCGCGCAGCTAGCGGAGCTATTGCCTGTGGCAGCACCGGTGACGTCAGGTGCCGCCAGGGGCAGGCGTCACGTTTGAAACTGCCGCTCCCGCGTCGCGCATCTGTCTTTGCTTTCTTTCGCTGTCCGACTCCCGCCCCCATGCCCTGCTGAGTGCGTACCACTGGTCTCTGTTGAAATTGTTGTTGTTTAAACGAATCTCGGCCGTTTCCTTTATAACGGAGTCCCAATATGTAGATGCATGAGCCAACACATGTATTTTCGAACTGTATTTCATGTCCGTTTTGTAGGCAATGCTCCGCTATGGCCGACTTGTTAAGCTCCCTTTGTTTTATATGGCTCTTGTGCTCAGTACAACGCTCAGCAACTGTGCGAATTGTTTGTCCGATATACATACTGCCACAGTCACGGGGTACACCTTACACGCCGGACACTCGAAGAGCAATGTCGTCTTTAATAAGGTGCAACTATCTCGTATCTTGAGGGCGGGCCGGAACACTGGTCTTAGCCCATTTTTCTCCAGCAGACGTCCTAACTTGCTGCTAGTTGCTCCACAGAATGGCAGGAATGCAGTCCTTTTGGCCTCTTCTACTAATTCACCAAGTGTCTTTCGTCAGCGGCTCTTGAAAGCGTTTGCGATGTCTCTTTTGCTGTATCCATTTTCTCCGAAGACACGTTTTAAGGTCTGCAATTCAGACTGTAGGTGATCGTCTTCAGAAATAATCTTGGCTCTTTGAGCCAACGTGTTATAAAGGAAGCGGCCGAGATTCGTTTAAACAACAACTATTTCAACAGAGTACTGGGGTACACACTCAGCAGGGCATGGGGGCGGGCGTTAGACATCGAAAGAAAGCAAAGACAGATTCGCGGCGCGGGAGCGGCAGTTTCAAACGTGGTGCCTGCCCCTGGCTCCACCCGACGTCACCGGTGCTGCCACGGGCAATAGCTTCGCTAGCTGCCCGGGTCGACTAACGTGCGTGCTCCACATTGGGTCTGTCTGATAGGCTGCTGATGATGTCATCATGCCTATATAAGCGAAAAAACCGTAGCAGCCCCGGATTGTCATCGAAAGCTCGAGGATTTTATTAGAATTGACGCTGCTTGAAAACCGAAAAGTCCCTGCTCTCGGTCGTTAAGAGAAGGCCGTCAGCCTCTGCGTTATCGTGGTGAGAGGTAATGCCCGAACTTCGAACTTTCGTTTTTCGGGACACTCTTGACACTGTGGATCTCGCAATATTGAATCACCGAATGATTGCCTATATGGAATTTCCCATTCTTCCTGCTCCTGCTAGATTTCAGCGTTCAAAGTCTGTTAATTTCTGTCGTGCGGCCAAAATGACGTCGGAAACATTTTCACATGAATCACCTGGGTACAAATGACATCTCCGATAATGCTCTGCCAATTTATACCTGGTGTAGGCGATACAACTCCAGCTGTATATGTGCATGTCGCTACCCCATGACTTCTGTCACCTCAAGGTATAAACCAGGGGATTGGGAACTACCTACAATATTTTGTGAAGACATTACTACGATATCCCACTAAGATGTAGAATCTCAAAACCTCAACACCCGTGGGTATACTTACATTATGATCGTTGGTTGTCGAGAGTTGCATGTCCACAGGTCCATTTCATCACCGACATGGTCTTGGCCTTATCGAAGGCAGTGTCGTTCCACACGCAGGAAATAAGAGCAGGAGAATAGATCTTGGCAGGGTCCTAATGGAGGTGGTTTTTCAGTGCATTCTTCCATTTTCTTATTAAGTGCCAAGTGTGTATCTGTATTGTGTGGATGACTGTCATTTGTGTTGTCATGAATGCTTCTTCATTATATTGTTGGGTTTCTGTTGTTACGGTTGAAAGAGAAGGAAACGTGGTGTCAGCACATACCCTATGCCTCTCGAATAGTACGAAGGGGGACTGAACTTAACATCGCCATCCAACAGATGGGTCACTATCAACAGTGTCATATGCTTTCACATAACGACAGGGCAGAGAGTTGCTAGAATTTAATACAGGACACTGGCGCAAAGCCTGGTGATCGGGAACGTTACACCATCACCTCTCCTCTCCTTGCCGTCTAAATACCAGCAGTTAAAATTTTCCACCACCAGGATTTGAACTATCTTACATCTAAGTCGAGTGCCACCGCACGGACGTTCATTCGCGTCCTCGACTACGGAGGTGGATTCTTGGCTTTATAAAGAGCAAATAAAAATTTCTAGTTATGTTTGTTTGTCCGCAGCTCGTGGTCGTGCGGTAGCGTTCTCGCTTCCCACGCCCGGGTTCCCGGGTTCGATTCCCGGCGGGGTCAGGGATTTTCTCTGCCTCGTGATGACTGGGTGTTGTGTCATGTCCTTAGGTTTGTTAGGTTTAAGTAGTTCTAAGTTCTAGTGGACTGATGACCATAGATGTTAAGTCCCATAGTGCTCAGAGCCATTTGAACCATTTAGTTATGTTTGTTTTCTTGTTGTTCAGTACAAAAACAATAACTCAAGTAGAGTGCATATGGTACTGAAATGTCTCTCTGCATCTATGTCGTCACCTTCTCACTAGGCAAAAAAAGTACAGTGTCATATGGAAAAATACGTGCATCAGCAGTTGTTAAAGCGTCAACTTGTTGCACCCTTTGATAGTGAGTGAACACTCTCAACACGAAAACACAACACCCAGCTGAGTCTGTTTCTTTTATTCTGGCGGCTTGCCACGTCATTCCCATGGTGCTAAGGAACTTCAAAACTAAATGTCTTATGAATCAAATTAAGATTTATGCAGTTTTCAGCAGTGTTCATGGTATGTGCATCGAAATGATACTGGCAATCTCTCACAAACTTCCAGTTCTAATCGCATGAAAATCGTGCAATATTTATTTATTTATCATACATAGTAACAACAGCAAATACTGAAAAATACATACATTTTACAATTATACATTTAATGATTTAGGCACAAAGGTAATATGTTCATATTCTTAAAGTTAATAGTTTAATAATTCTAATAAGAGTACATTTAAATTATCAAAATTAGGACTGTTAGTTAAAACAGATACATGTGGTCACAGTTCAACAGCTGATGAATGAACCCAGTTCACAGCTGAGTGAGCAGCTGAGTATTAACTGAGTGAAAGCTGCTAACTCTTGGGAATAGTCTAATATTGCTAACAACAAACGACATTAAAGAAAATATATACTGTGAGGGCAATGTCAGAATTCCCAGACTATTGAATAGGGGTCGACAAGAGGTTCTCGAACTTACACCATATATAGCTCGAACAGCCCGTTTTTGAGCCAAAAATACCCTCTTTGAATCAGAAGAATTACCCCAAAAAATAATACCATACGACATAAGCGTGTGAAAATATGCGAAGTAGACTACTTTTCGTGTTGAAGTGTCACTTATTTCAGATACTGTTCTAATGGTAAATAAAGCAGCATTTGGTTTCTGAACGAGATCCTGGACATGGGCTTTCCACAACAGCTTACTATCTATCCGAACGCCTAGGAACTTGAACTGTTCTGTCTCGCTTATAATATGCCCATTCTGTCTGATCAAAATATCGGTTCTTGTTGAACTGTGAGTCAGAAACTGTAAAAACTGAGTCTTAGTGTTATTTAGCATCAAATTATTTTCCACAAGCCACGAACTTATTTCATGAACTACATTATTTGTTACTGTTTCAATATTACACACAAGATCCTTCACTATCAATCTGGTGTCATCAGCAAACAGAAATATTTTTGAATCGCCTGTAATACTAGAAGGCATATCATTTACATAAATAGGAAACAGCTGTGGCCCCAGCACCGACCCTTGGGGAACGCCCCACTTAACAGTGCCCCATTGGGACTGAACATCACTACCACTCTCAATATTACGGAGAATTACCTTCTGCTTTCTGTTCTTAAAGTAAGAGGCGAACCAAATGTAAGCTACTCCCCTTACTCCATAATGGTCCAACTTCTGCAGTAATATTTTGTGGTCAACACAGTCAAAAGCCTTCGTTCGCAACCTTTTATTTAATCCGTCCAAAACCTCACAGAGAAAAGAGAATATAACATTTTCAGTTCTTAAACCATTTCTAAAACCAAACTGAACATTTGACAGCAAATTATGTGAATTTAAATGCTCCAGTAACCTTGTATATACAACCTTCTTGATAACTTTAGCAAACACCGATGGCATAGAAATAGGTCTAAAATTGTCAACATTATCAATTTCTCCCTTTTTATAAAGTGGCTTCACTACCAAGTACTTTAATCGGCCAGGAAACCGACCACTCCTAAAGGAAAAGTTACAGATATGGCTAAGTACTGGGCTAACATACATAGAACAATACTTCAGTATTCTGCTAGATACCCCGTCATATCCATGAGAGTTCTTGGTCTTTAGTGATTTAATTATTAACTCAATCTCCCTCTTGTTAGTATCATGGAGGAGCATTTCAGGTAACAGTCTCGGAACACTTTTTTCTAAGAGCGCTATATGATTCCCTGTTGGGACTAGGTTTCTATTTAGTTCACCTGCTGTATTCAGAAAGTGATTATTAAATAGTGTACATATATGCGACTTATCAGTAACACGGACATTCCCACTACGCACTGACTCTATATCCTCGACCTGTCTCTGCAGACCAGCCACTTCCTTTACGACTGACCATATGGTTTTAATTTTATCCTGAGACTTAGCTATTCTATCTGCATACCACATACTTTTTGCCTTCCTAATAACATTTTTAAGCACCTTACAATACTACTGCATTTAGATTTTGACTGTTTCTAACGTTTTGATATAATTGCCACTTTGTTCTACAACATATTCTTATCCCTCTAGTCAGCCACCCAGGCTGCCTGTTTGTGCTAGTACCCTGTTTAGAACGTTCTAACGGAAAGCAACTTTCAAAGAGCATGAGAAAAGTCTTGAGAAAAGCATTATATTTATCGTCTACTGTATCAGCGCTATAAACATCTTGCCACTCTTGTTCCATGATAAGGTTTACAAAGGTCTCTACAGCAACTGGATCAGCTTTCCTAAACAGCTGATGACTATATTTAACACGTGTTGCAGTACAATAGCTTTTTACAGTTAAAATTTGTGCATCATGATCTGAAAGGCCATTCACCTTTTTGCTAACAGAATGCCCTTCTAGTAATGAGGAATGAACAAAAATTTTGTCTATGGTTGTTCTACTGTTCCCTTGCACTCTCGTTGGAAAGAATACGGTTTGCATAAGATTATATGAATTGAAGAGGTCTACCAGCATCCTCTTCCTTACACAATCACTTACACAATTAATATTGAAGTCACCACATATAACTAACTTTTTGTATTTCCTATAAAGTGAACCAAGAACCTCCTCTAGCTTTAGCAAAAATGTTGTGAAATCGGAGTCTGGGGATCTATAAATAACAACAGTTAGAAGTTTCGCTCCACTAAATTTAACCACGCCTGCACAACATTCAAACACCTTTTCAGTGCAGTACTTGGAAACATCTATTGACTCAAATGCGATGCCGTTTTTCACATACATGGCTACTCCCCCACACCGCAAAGAGCTCCTTGAAAAGCTGACATCCAACCTGTATCCTGGTAAAGGAAGCCTCTGAATTATCTCCTTATTTAAGAAGTGTTCAGATATACCAATAATTTCAGAGTCAACATCTATAAGCAATTCACTAACCTTGTCTCTAATACCTTGTATATTTTGATGAAATATACTAATTCCCTCATTACTCGGATACCTAAGCTTTGTCAAAAGTGGTTCCTTTGTTAGAGAGACTTACCTTAAGCAGGAATACCTATCAGCTGACTTCAATCTAAAAAAGGTACAGCTCTGACACCCACTACTGCAGGAATTTTCCCATGAGTGATCCCACCAACCCCACCTATGCTGTCACCTATAAGCTTTGCCAACCTCCCCTTGTCATACCTGTGGAGGTGCAGGCCATGTCTAGTGAAACCCATCTTGCTGATAGACTCCACCGACACCACTGAAATGTGACCCATGCTTTCTGTCATCAGCGCACCCCCAAGTCTCATGTTATTATGCCTGACGGCTGTATTAAGATGAGGCCGATCGTGACGCTGAAACAGTTCCACGAAATGCACATTCGTGTTTCCAGTCTGAGTGGCTATCTTTTCCAGGTCACCATCTATGTTATACTCCCCATCCCTATCAATACTATTACCAGCCCCACCCACAATCACTACCTGATCTTCTTTAGTAAAATCCCTACATAACCCCCCCCCCCCATGTTAACAGTCACCTGAGCCAATCTTGCATTAGGCTTCACAGTGCTGGTGACCTGGTACTCACTCCCCAACACTTCCTACAACTGCTGGCCTACACCTCTGCCATGAGAACTACCTAACAGAAGAACCTTCTTCTTCCTCTTCGACTTTGCAATTGTCCTAGCCACCGTAACTACTGAGGTCTGCTGCATACTTCCTACATCTACAGCTACTAGAGATTCCTCTCCACTAGACTCTGACAATTGGTCATATCTATTGTAAACACCAATAGTAGAACTATCTGAAAATCTTCTTCTCCTAGCAGATCTCTTGCCAACAGCCAGCACCCATTCCCCAACCCCCTTCTCCCTCCTCATCCTATCTAGCTCCTCCTGTGCGTTTTTCAACTGCACCTGAAGGGCACAGATCCTACGCTCCTGCTCCTATATCAACTTACTCTTGCTACATAACCTGCAGTTCCAGGAGAGGATCTCACCAGAATGCCCACTGGCTTCCCCACTGCATTCCCCCCAGTGAAAATACTTCGAACAAGTCTCACACCGCAATCCACTACTCACGAACCTACGGCAAAGCCTACACTTCTCACTCATGGTAAAATTTTACTTTTTCTAAGTTGCGCTACTACAATAAGAAGATGTTAAAAACCTGACTACAATAATCACAAACTTACTCTACAGGGGAAGTAACTACTATTATTAACATTATTAATAAACAACAAATGTAAATATAACAAAAGACTAATACAGAAAGAGAATCAAACGTCTAATGACACAGTAACGAAGCTGAAAACAGTTCCCAAAAGGTTCTTCTGAAATTATTTCACAAGAAAACACCAAGCCACCGGTTGAAGACTACCAAAGTTCCTAAATAAACCACTATACACAAACAATTAATTAGTACTTAGCTTTCGATGCGCCGCTACAGCTGCAACTGGTCAGCGCGGAATGTAAACACAGGCAAGAGTTAAGTTACTCGATACGAAACACTTACAAATATCAGGTCACAACACAAGAAAGGCAGAGGTGAATGAAGAAACCACTAATACGTCACTTTTGTAGTAAATATTATCACAAAAACCGTTAAAATATGTATATGAAACCTAAAAATATATGAAAACTTGGAGCACGATCTCACACGCAGTCACTCGCTTATGACCATCGTTGGTTAAGCCCACTTTTTATGGTAATGACTTACTCTGCTTTTGTCCAACGCTAACTTTGAATAACGATGTAATCACTTTCTTACTACGGACATGCTTTTTTTGCTTCAGCAGTAGTTCATCTAGCCACACAGCATCATATGCTGCTAATAGATCAACAAATGCCACTGATGTCCTTAGTTTCTTCTGGAATCCAGCCCCAATGTAGAATGTCAAGGCTAGAACCCGTTCACAGCGGCTGCGCTGTCTTCTGAACCTGGCCTGATATGTTGGATTTACATCATGTATTATTCCTTAACTTCTGTTAAGGATGAAGACGGTCTTGTAGTTCGAAGCACACGCTGGGCAGCATAGTTTGCTGTAATTTGAGTGGTCATCAACTGGCTTTCCGGAATTGAGGACTGCTAGTGTTATGTGCACTCTTGAACTGCCGTGGTGCGTTTCCACTTCCGAGTGTACCGTTGTTTAGCCAAGTTCTTCCATATTTCCTAATATGTTTTATGAATTCAGTGCATATACCATCCAGCCCTGCTGTTTACCTCATTTTCAATGTTTTGATAGCCTTATTTATATCTTTCATTAAAGGGGTCTGATAAGGTGCCACGTTTAGACAACCTCCATGATGGTGTACGCTGGGCAACCGACTGATAAGGCAGGATGGCGAAATAATCTGCACTACCTACAACAGAACAAGAAATCGTGCTTATAATACATTGGTTGAAATGGTTTGAAAAGTTGTGGAGGTTCTAAGAACATACAACATCAAAAATTCCTAGAAAAACGCCAAAAACTAAATTTAACAGAATGTTATTGTGATTCATATCAAAGGATTCCATTTAGTCAGAGGGTTACAAAGGTTGTGACTTTACTTAGACATACTGCTATGATATATTGATTCATTTTTGCCACCATTTCGTGCATAATTTTATTTAGAGTGTACTGGACATATTTGCTAGGAGGAAATGTTTGTGTTTTTCTCGCTGAGAAGGTATTCGCCCACGTCCTTGTCGGCAGTAGGTAGTCAATTAGTCTTGGTAGGAAGGGCGAAAATCACTTGGGAGTTGGGCAGTTTTCGCAGAAGTGTGTCTGTGACCCACTTCCTGATTTGTTAGTAGATCCAGTGCCTTTCATAGATCCTTGCCTTACCGCATCTGCTATCCCCATAGAATAACTGACCACCACGTTTTTGCCTATTCTTTTCGGACATCAAAGGGGTAAACACCGAGGCACCACCCGATTAGCCTGGGAACGTCAATTACCTTTGCTTCAAAATTTGGTTCACGCCATTGAATTAAGTTCCTCCGCCACTATGATTGTCAAGAAGAAGCCGATCAATCTATGGGAAACTTCTCTATCTCTCTTTTATTTGTACAGGTGTTTTGTGGAGGTGTTGCCCCACAACCTATAAATATTAGAAAATCTCGTGATGACAGCCTCGAGATACTGATAAAGCTCTTTGTTTAACAACCTGTTTCTGTCGACAGACCATCATCACGGTCTTAAAAGCATTTACAGCAGCATATTATATGAACATGAAATCATGGGCATTTTTAATAAAACCATGAATTTGTCACTATTGTCACGTCATAATCTAATAGACTGATGACGTACTTACTATTATGATGTGACAAATGCGATAAATTCTTGATTTTATGATCAAGTAATGTGATGCTGTAAATGTATTAAGAACCCGACGAGGGTCTGTCGATCGAAAATGGTCGTTAAATAAAGAATTTTACCAACAGCTTGAGGCGACAGCTATCAATGTTTCATATTGTTAACGTGCGCTTTGTACGCCAAGAATAGGAAGTTTCTGCAGATTTCCCTGTTTTTTCTCATGAAATGAATGATATTCTCACATGTCACATTAGCAACAGCATTCAGTCGTTGCCCGCATCTCGTGGTCGTGCGGTAGCGTTCTCGCTTCCCACACCCGGGTTCCCGGGTTCGATTCCCGGCGGGGTCAGGGATTTCCTCTGCCTCGTGATGGCTGGGTGTTGTGTGCTGTCCTTAGGTTAGTTAGGTCTAAGTAGTTCTAAGTTCTAGGGGCTGATGACCATAGATGTTAAGTCCCATAGTGCTCAGAGCCATTCAGTCGTACCCTCCATTGAAATTAGAGAGTTGTAGAGGGAGATCTATTTTTGAGGTCATTCGATCGCGGGCAGCCAGGTTCAAATGACTGTGAGGGTAACTCATTTCTTGGTGGCCATTTGATGGTGACGGTACCGCGTGACCGCTACGGTCGCAGGTTCGAATCCTGCCTCGGGCATGGATGTGTGTGATGTCCTTAGGTTAGTTAGGTTTAAGTAGTTCTAAGTTCTAGGGAACTGATGACCACAGACGTTAAGTCCCATAGTGCTCATAGCCATTAGAACCATTTTTTTGATGGTGACGGGCACACATTTTGCTGATATTATTGGAATGTAAGTGTCAGAGTTATGGCGGTGTGATCCGTATTCTGAGCAACTCGCTGCTCGTTACATTCACACAGAACTGGATGCAACGTTGTTTAAGAGTGAATAGGAAAGAACCCATGGACTGTGCTACCATTTTTAATTTGTGAAAGGAATTTTTAAATTATATGTACATCTCAGCTCTGACAGTGACTAGACTGATCTTGATTACTATGGCTGCTAGAGGGTTAAACAGTACGACCAATGTTAGCGATGATTTAATGCTATAGACATTCCAAGAAATTATAGACTCTCGCCAAGAAATCAAAATCATTCGTCAAAAAATTACAAACCCTCATAAAGAAACAGAAAACTCTAGTCAAGAAATTAAACGGGAAATACTAGGCAGTTGCTATAAATTATGGGATGCAATTGGTAGCATCCAAAAGGAGTTTACTAATACGTTTAATTAAAACCATGTTATAATCTGAAATGAATTACATGTCACACATAATGAACTTAAAACTGAAATTCAAGATTCTCGACACCAAGATAGTGAAATAACGAACGCAAAGAGTGCTTACGACAGCAACAAAGAGACGGTTGTTAAATTAAGTGGTGGTGTTCTGACCTCGTCAAATGAGTTGGGCACTAAAGTAGAAGAAATTCAATGGAGAGTTTCAGAATGCGAAAAGCTACTCTGCAAAGAACATTAAAAATTTGTAGAGGAAGAGATTGACGAAGCGTTACGTGAAACTGGTCTTAACATTGTTAATGTGCCTCAGGTCACTGCGGAAGACAGGTTGAGAGCGCGAAATTTCCAAAATTATTAAGATAAACAAGGTGTCCTTGCCGTTCCTTCTATTAAACAGTTCATACATTTATTTCAGAGAGATTATATGCAACAGGCTAAAAAAATACACATATCAGCCATACAGAAGAGAAGCACATATATGGGGTATTAGTATATCCAAAAATTACTTTACATACTACGAGTTTGAAACAGAATTCTTAAATAAATTTTGGTTTTGAGAGAAATTGTGGGACATAAAATCAAAAATTCGTCCATTATGGAGCTACACAAGATATCGTGGTACCGTACGAGAATACATGTAGGAATATTAGAATGACAATGCCCACCTTGACGATATGGGTAGAGGACTAGGTGATGTTAACTCAGAGACAAAATTTACCACCCACATTTGATTATGGAGCAGTTGTGTTTAATGAATGAAGTCCTCGAAGAACGAGAATAACGAGGAAAAATAATGGCCATCATCAAAATCGTAATACTGGCACACTGTGACGAGGATTTCAGAATTACTGACGACCAAGCAGATTCTATAGTCGAGGCTACAGCATGTAAAGCAGGGGTGTATATGGACTACAAAAAGGATTTAATGCAATTTTATAAACAAGTTCAAGCACACTGTGCACGAGATAGAGGTCAAAATCGATCGATGGAACATATCGATGGAACATGCTGAGAGCCACATTTGTAATCCATGAGACTATGTGGTTATAAACTAAGCAAAGTTGTGGAAACGGCCCACTGCAAAACTGTTGTTGAGGGTGAAGGAAGATCTACAGAGGTAGGAAGAAGAGAATGATATAGAAATTTTAATGCCTTCCATAGGAGACACACAGAAGAAGTATGACACCTTAGAGTAATCAGTGAGTGCTGTCCTGAAAAATTCATTTTCTTAAGTGAATGATCTGCTTACACTTCCAACATTTCCTGTTAATGGCGTTCATCCTGTCAGTACTGTAGCTAATCGAAGCAAAGTTATCAAAGGTCAGGCACAATTAAAGTCTAGAATTCAGGGTCATGAGTGTGTTAACTGTTGGACCTCATAATGTCGGTTTAGTACTCTGTATTGATTGGTTGACAGAGATGAAATGTAAGAGATTTTGAAGAAAGTTGACTGCTTATGTAGTCATATACTGGAGAGAAGAGAGTTAGAATTAAAGGAGTCGTTAGTGAAGAGAACAGAGGCACTGCATGCATCAGTTTGATAATCACGCTTCTTCAGGAAGAAGAGGAAACTGAAGTTTCAAATAATTATGAGGAAGATACTGCACTGTTAGAGAATAATAATGACGAGGATGTTGTGACTGCTATTCGAAACAATTTTTATATGGTAGTCGGCTTTTCTGACGCTAAACAGTAACAACTGATAGAAGTATAGATCAAATGATGTACCTGCAAAATTAAAGTCAACAGTTGTAAATTATTCTGCAGAAAATCTTATCCAATATCTTTCGTCAAGAAAGCTGTCAGTAAAGAGTTCAATCGGATGCTCACAAACAGATAACTGAACGTTCTAACGCAATCCGTGCCATAACAATGAAGGATGGCACATTGTGTGTAATTATCGACCCTCATGAAGTTATCAGCTTGATCTATCAGAAAATTTTGACGTATCTTTCACAAAAGCTTAGAGGAGTGAAGTAACTGAGCAATCTTGACCTAATTGGTAGTTACTGGCAACTATTATTAGATGAAGACAGCAGAAAGTACACCTTTTTACATAATGGAAGATGCTACAATTTTAAGAGAATGGCTTTCAGTCTTTCAGTACCATGAGCAGCCTTTATGAGAGCATGAGGTGATGTTCAGGAAGAAGAATTACTGAAGCTTGTAGCACTCTTTCTAACGATATCCTAATCAGCATCATTTTGTGGAAAGAACACTCAGGAATTCAATTCTGAGTACTAGGAGCCATTAGAGTGACTGAAATAATGATCAACTTGGTCAAATCTTTATTCACCAAATCACAGATTAAATTCCTTTGAAATTTAATGTCTTTGTATGGACTTGAAACTGACCCAATGAAAATGGTAGCAATATACAATTTTATAACCCAGAGGCCCATAAACAACTTAGACCTTATTTGGGATTCTGCAGTTTCTATTGTCATTTTATTCCAGAATACTGTTTATCTTTACCCACAGTCATGGAACTTTTCAAGGAGGATGCTGTATGGATATGGGATAGGGAACATCAAAAAGCATTTGAATTAATCAAGAAACAACTGTGTGAGGCACCGACACCTCATTGTACCAATTTAAGAGAAAATTTCTTTGTTGGTAATGACTGCCACGATTATACTCTAGGTTGAGTAGTGTTCAACTGACTCAAAGTAAGAGTGTCACTGAACAACACACTATTGATTTTGCAAGGTGTATAATCACTAACTATGAGAGAAGATACTGTCATGGAAAGAGAACCACTTGCCACTGCACAGAGTTAAGAAAAGTTTCGTTTCTACTTGTTAGGAAGACATTAAATCATTGTTACAAATCATGAGGCACTCTCTTTCTTGCTAAGCTGCAAAATAATGCAAAATAGGCTAACCCAATGGACATTAGCACTTTAACAACATTATTTTCAGATTCAGTACATAACAGGATGGTAAAATATTGTACTGGACACTCTATCAAGACTATTGAAGGAAAATGAGTCTATTTACTAAGTCAAAAAGTGGATGAAATTTTTCAAATGGTCGAAGAAAAATATGAATATCTCAATGAAGACAAGCTACATCAATATTTTCTGGAGTATGATGATGTGTTATACAAAAGAAATAATGTTAATCCAGATAATTGGAATTTTTGTGTATCCGGACCCACAGTACATAAATTTATAAAATATGTGCACATTAGCTATGCTCACTTTGGAACATGAAAAGGCATGCTGAATTTGGAAGAAAATGTCATTCTCGACAACAAGGACCAGAAACAATGAACATTACTGAAATCTTGTAACACCTGTCAAAATACTGAAGTTTCAGCATAAAGGTTTTATCAAAGTATCATACCACAGAAGCATAGAGAAACTACAGAACGACCTATTCCATGATCTAAGGGTTTCTTCACTCAAATTTGGTCATTTTGGACATCTTTTCTAAAACTGTACAGCTGTATCCACTAAGGAAAGTTAGTAGCAAAATTATGATTACAATATTGAAAGATGAATACTTCGTGAAGTATAACCTACAGCTTGGTGTCCATCACTGTGTTACCAGAAAGCCAGCGCATTTTCTAGCGTTTTTTAGTTTCCCACGCCAGGTGGTTTTCCGTGCATGCAAAATAAGTGTTGTGATTGGAAATCGGACTGTGATGTCAGAAGATGTATTGGGGCGTCTGAAATCTTTTGCAGCAAGCCACTCTATTGGTGAGAGTGGTTTTGCCCATCTCATGGAGGGAGGCTGTGGATCAGAATATGTTTATGCAATTGGTGTGGAGAGAGTGCGCCATGTGACAACTGGTAATGTGCATTTTTCTTGGTGCTCCACGTGAAGCGTATTTTTTTTTTTTTTTTTTTTTTTTTGGGGTGGGGAGATTGGTTTCTTCGAGAGAATTTTTGTGAGAGTTTGTTCAGAGATGCTAATCAGGAAAGCTAGTCCAAGAGAACTCGGAGAGAAAAGACTGAAACAACAGTGGTCAACTGGGGTGAAGTAATCACTGTGGAGTCCATTGTTCAAGTCCATCCAAGGGTGCGCTAATTGCACACGTCCAGGTTTGCACCTGTGAGCCTGAGGCTTCTCGCAAGAGGCAGTTGTGTACAGTGAGCATTGTTGCAGCGTAGCATGTTATGAATTTTCCAGGTGTTCTACCACTTTCTGCAGAGTATACTTTCGACCTGTAGCAGCAGCTGTTAATGCATGTTCCACACTCTTGCAGTTTATGGGTTACCCTCACTGTCGCTCAATATAGAAACAATCAGATAGCATTAATGTCGATGCTCAGGAATGGGAAAGTGTCATGCAAAGAGACCCACCCCACCATGCCAACTTGGTAAACCTCATTAGTACTTATATGGTTTTGATATACAGTGATTTCAACTCCAAATATGATTAATTGTCTTTCGTTTCATGTAAATTCGTTTAACTCCATCACTCGTTTTCTGGGGGATGTTAGATGTTGTTTATTGTTTGATCACATGTTTGCCAACAAAGGATTCAGTACTAGGGCCACACACTTTATTAAAATGTGTTTATACAGCCCATACCACCGACCATCTTGTAACCTGTTTGTGAATGTACCAATTCAAAATAGGCTGAGAAATGTAAATAGTACTGCACAACTACAATGTACCCTTTGTCCCCAGATAGTTAGATTTTTGTTTAAATAATAATGTTCATACAATCATTTAACGATACATGATACTAATACATGCTTTGGGGATAATGTATATATTTCTATGAATATACTTATCACTGAAATTTTTTATTAGTATTCATCAGTTGCCAAAATTATTCATGGTAGGCATAATTACTATTATTTTACGAAATTGCATTTGTTACAAGTACAGTGTATCTAGTGCTTTTACTTATGTCTTTTGTCTACTTGCTATGTAATCTGAGGTTTTCAATATTTTATGCTGAGGGCACTTGTTTAGTAGATACAGGTCAGTTTTATTGTGTAGTCATTATACTACTTTCTGTCATCTGTTTCGCTGTAGGCATGAATATGTCTGACTTGATTTATAAGTACCTAGTCTCATTTGTGTAAATATAAGTATTTTTATTTCATATAAATAATTATGATTAAATGTTTTGTTAACTTGGCATTTTTAGGGAATTAGTACAACACAGAGGCAATAATACACTGCTTTCGCTTCAGCAGGCAGACAGTGTAAGTTTGTTAACTGTCTTTGCTGCTATTGATTAAAACAAGTGCTTCCCTTGTAATACATAAGTTCTGTTCACTTCCTTATTATTTTCTACAATTTGTCTCACTGTACAGACTTACTTATGTACTTTCTTACACTCATAGTTAATCTATGCTAGAACATGTATGGTAATTACGTGCTATGTATTTAATTCTTTATGAACACAAAGTGATAATCATGTCAATGCAATTTATACAGTAATTAACTTTGTCATTGCTGGATGATGTAGAATTCAACTTCATTGTGGCAACATATCATTGTTGTCCATGTTACAGTGGTATCTGTGCCAGTAGTTAGCGTTTTCACAACGAAATTGTTCTCTGCAGTTAGTGTATAATTTCTCAGTCACATACAGTTTTGATGGTGGATATATGAATAAATACTAGTTAGTCACTTACAGCTATAGCTTTTTGATTACTGATATAATTAACAATTAATTGAATGTCATTAATTAGATTCATTCACTAATTTACATAATTTATAAATTCATTTTTTACTGTTACATTTTCACTAACTTTTAACCCAAATTTCATTTCATCATTATATTTTGCAAAAGTTTTAATTCGGACAGAAAGTCAAAGTTTACAGCATCCTTGCCTGATATGAAAGTAACATTATCGCTGACACTACCAATTCTATGTATTAAGTTCACCAAGAAAATGACCACTACACCAAAATCTTCAGTGAGTTATGTATGATAAGGCTGCCAAACTGTTTCACCTTAACACAGATAATTTGGCGCACAAAAAAATGTTTCTTTTGAAATGTTTGTGTGTTGGAGATCAGATTTGTGTGAATAAATGTTTGAGTACCAACAAATTAACTTTGGAATTTAATAGTGGAAGACAACTCATTTGCAATAATGGGAAGGAAATATTTAGGAAGCAACATAGTTCATCATAAAGGAAGAGTATAATCGCTATAGTCATCAAGGAAGGAAACTGTTACGCAGTGACTGTATGACAAATTGCTTCACTGACTAGATCATGCGGCATATTTGCATCCTTTGCTACACAGCATAGCTGACTACAAAAAGTTTGTCTGCTGCCACTGTAAATGGGGGTGATTACTACAGTGGAATAAATGTTGTGATGTTTAGTATTTCATCTGTTATGATAGTGCTTATAAGAATGTTTTACACTACCCAAATGAGTTCCATGTTTGTATATTTTTATCAGGAATCTTTATCTCAGTGCCCCGTTGACCAAAGGAAATTGCTGTATAAAGCAACCTGTAGAGTGAAAAAAAAAGTAATCGTGCATTTATTCCGCAGTTCAGTCGAGTGTACTGTGTTTCCAATCATGAAAAGGGTAATAAAACCTCTGTACATCGTTCAGAAAGTTAACACACCACGAAGTGTCATTCCATTCTTAGACTGTGACAACATTGTCACTTTACAGCAGGAACGTTTGTCAGTGTGGGATGTTCCCCTCTGATTAGGTGGATACCACAGCCACACTCAGCCACCGTAATCACCAACATGACTACGTACAAAGTCTTAGGTACCCTGAGATACCCTGATGTGAACGAATCGGAAGTGGTCGCTGCAATTTTACAGACAACTGCATTAGGACGTTCGGTGCAGACTGTATGCAACCATCCCCGTGTGATCAAACTGGCATTTAGAACGAACATTAGGACAAACGCATGACCACTATGATGCATTGTGATGATGAGCAAGGAGGTACCTGAAAGTGAACCTGGATTAGTGGCATCAGGCTGTTTTCATGGACGACTGTAGCTTTCACCTGATTACTAATGATCATAGGAGAAAGGTGTGGTGGCAGCCAGGTAACAATGTACACCTC
Source organism: Schistocerca nitens (assembly GCF_023898315.1). NCBI lineage: Eukaryota > Metazoa > Arthropoda > Insecta > Orthoptera > Acrididae > Schistocerca > Schistocerca nitens. The sequence goes on along the minus strand of NC_064619.1, from coordinate 278,565,707 downwards.
AGGCTTGCAGGGCAATGGTTCAGTCACGTTTTGGGATTGTATGGTGTACGGATATCTTAAATCTGTACAGTACCAGGAAAGCATTCTTCAGTCTATTGTCGAGTCTTACAGTCAACATTCCGTCTATCGGCTGGTTTGTAACACCCCACCCGTCACTTATCTGGTTTTGGCGTGTGTTCACCCCAGCTAATTGACTAACAAGTCAACAGAGAGTGCAAAACTGCTGCAATATCGGATAACACAAAGAAAGTAATAAGGCCCTGTGACTCCTGATTGAACTGCGGTGACAGTGTTGACATTAATTGATTCAGAATTGATCCCTTTTAATTACAAAGGTGTGCTCATTGGTGCTATATTCAGCTATTGAACACCAGATGCAAATGCTGAACATAAAATTAATTAAGAAAGTGACTTGGGACTTCAACTACTTGATTGAAAACAGATGCAGTCGATTAGCACAAATTTTTTAACTCACGACCTTCAGTCTTCACATTAAATGACTCTCCTAACAGGCAGTGGGAATAAATTGCGTTTACATGGAGTAAAGCGCGATAAATCATAATTAATTCCTATCAACTGTCCCAGGCGTAATGCGAAGTGCGAGAAGAATTCTACAATACATGGCCCATGAAACCTGTGGTGTCACCGCTAGACACCACACTTGCTAGGTGGTAACTTAAATCGGCCGCGGTCCTGTAGTACATGTCGGACCCGCGTGTCGCCACTGTGGGATCGCAAACCTAGCGCCACCACAAGGCAGGTCTCGAGAGACTGAGGAGACCTCAGCCCCAGTTGTACGGACAACATAGCTAGCGATTGGACGTGCTAAGCCTTGCTCTCATTTGCCGAGAGATAGACAGTAGAATAGCCCTCTGCTAAGTTAACTGGCGACCACCTAGCAAGGCGCCATTTGTATCAGTGCCTATAGCTTACTAATATTCAAGAGAGATGTATTCCAAGGACTAATTAAAAGTTAAGTAACAAGCATCTACGTACTTTTCTTCTTATTCATTTATAAGTCTCATGTTCCAGACTTCACGCCCGTCTGCGTTAGCATTGCGTGCCCTATCGGCTACAGCATTGTGTCTAGGCTGTATGGTCTAGACACAACAAAACCCAAATGGAAACTTTGCCGGCGTGATTCAACAAATTAATCAGTGGCCTAACTCAACCAGGAGCAGGCGAAATATCACCGAATTGAGCATGGTGGGGCGGCGTCATTGTGCGGACGTCGGCCGGCCTCGTGGTGCTGTAAGGCTGAGACGTCTATTCACTCGTAGCTATTTTTCTCAGTACATAGCTGAACGAAAACTTTCTATCTCCAAGCTCAATCGTTCCGTTTGCTAAGTCCTAAACTGCAGAGATGCTCACTCTCTCTCAGACAAGCTGAGTAAAGAACGCCACATCCACACTCTAGACAAGCTGGGAACATGCGGCTTTCTCGCATGTTTCACTGAAAACGGGATGACGGACATTTATCAACAGGCATACAAGTTCTCCATCTGCTTCCCGGTACACCAGCATGGGGTCAACCACCCACTCACTGTCACTCATCTTAAGGCAGCTGGAGGCCGTGCCCTACTACCACTTTCTCAAAGTTTGAGCCGCCATAAGCTGCCTATTGTCGCTTCCCTTCACCGCATCCCCAGCCGTGCGCCACCACCCGGCCGCGGTCAACTCTGAATACTTCCCTGGGATTAACTAGCCTCCAGTAAATCAACGCGTTTCCACAAAGTTTTCATGTCTCGTGAATTACTTTAAAACCATCACCCAACATTAATTATTCCAATATGTACATACTATACCCTCTAAAAGATGCATTGTGTCTTGTCAGTCATTTTTGTTCAGCCCTACTGTTCGCTCAACGTGAGTTCGGCGATCTTTAATGACTCCATGTAAGGGGCATAGTTCTTGCCAACTTACACGTTATTCAAGGCAATTATGCACGAGCACATTTCAATGACTACTTATATCTTCCTCCTAGAGGCAGCAATCAATGTGACGTAATTTCCTCCTATACCTTCTGGAATCAACCCAACTGAGCATGACTGGTTCAATGAGACTTACCCCAACTACACTTCAGGTGACATCAGGGGGGCAGTAGTCGAAAAGAGGCTCATGCTTGAGAAGCAATGTCTCAACCTCCTTGTGGGAGGATTCAAGCATATTACAATATAGAGGCAAAGGTGGAAAAATGGGCCCCTGCTGGTATTATGGGCCCCCTACATATTTGGAAGTACAGGCCACGAATTCTAGCGGAGAGCACATGAACTACTAAAACTAGTTGCCAAACTTCACTGTACAGTGCGCAGACGTAGTAGCTGTCATGGTTTGTGAGTAGTTGTGCTGTGAATTTTTTCGCTGTCATCAAAAGTTTGAAAGGTTAGTGTTTACTTGAATAAAACTCAAATTTCTAACATTTTTTTATTAGAACTAAGGTAAGGTACGTATTTGGCTTGCTGTTGGGATACCATTTTACGTTAATTAACGTCGGTTGCGAACCAAACTAACCGTAGGCAAGATCGTTTTTCCGAAGATGGCGAGGGTGGATATATGGGCCCCTTTTGCTGCTGGTATTATGGGCCCCGTAAAATCAATCACATATTGCTACTCTTTATGTTTCAGATGCCTCGGACACATCTTGTACCCCCCAAAAAATCGAAACGGCAATCGTGGGACAAAGCAAATATGGCAAATGCTATTGTAGCTATTAAAGAGGAAAAAATAGGGTTGAAAAAAGCGGTTAAAGTGTACTCTGTCCCTCGTTCTACGCTCCAAAGGCTTTCCACTGGTTTTACCACAGGGACTTGAGGACGAACTGGTTAAATATCTTCTCATTATGGAATCCAAATTCTACGGCCTTACCAGAAATGACGTCAGGCGCATGGCCTACCAGCTTTGCACAATAAATAAAAAGTTGGTGATTGTATCCCTGATGTTGATGACGCTGTATGCCTATTTTGTGAAGGGTTTTTTTCAAAGGACACAAAAGGTGAACTTTGGGTCCAGTGTATAGCCTGTGAGATGTGGGGTCAAAACGAATGCGCTGGTTGTGAAAAAGATGCTTACGTGTGTGACTATTGTAAATAGGCTAGGCGTAGGCTGTGAAAATTATCCCACCAGTAGACTAATTAACAATGTTCAGAGTGAATCTTTCTTTCATTATACAGAAAAATTAAATAAAATTATATTTTTCAAATTTTTGTTTCTTTTATTTCAAACTACCTTGGGGCCCATATTACCAGCACAAATTCTTGACGCAACAAAATGCAGAGTATCAGGAAAAAAATAAAATTTTGTTTTAAATATTAAAAAGTTGGACCAAAACATGTCGTAACTATTGCAGGACATACTAGAGAAATGTTTTATGTTAATTTTAGGTGATTATACTAAAAATAAAAGGTGTTATATAAAAAAAACAGAGTGGGGGCCCATTTATCCACCTTTACCTCTACAGGATGAAACTGTATGGTGCTGAATGATACCCACTAGCAAAATTTTATTGCACAGATGGGCAAAGCTGTGAATTTCGCAAGTACTGCATTTATTTTATTTTTATTCCAAAGAAAAGTAGCTTTTAGTTTCATTATGTTCATTCTTTAATAACCAGCTCTCCTTGAATCTAATTCCATGCATATTCACAGACGTGAGGTGGCACAAACTTTCTTTAAGCAGGATTCTATAAGCAACCTGTTGTGCAGCAGCTCTTATATAACTATTGTTTTCTTTTCTGTCGTATGTGTAATGCAATTTGAGAATCTTTTACACCAGATAAGTTTCATTCCTTCAATATGGATATGAGAACGATCACTGTTACTTCATGAGTACTGACCAAGCACTTTTATCATTTTCCTGTTAACTGATTAGTGGGCATTAATCAAATTATAAGTAGAAATTCTGTGTGTTCAAGTTCTGAAGCGAAGATCACTGTCGTTTTTTAGAATATTTCTCCTGGAGAATGGGCAATGGCCTTGCCGCAGTGGATACACTGCTTCCCATCAGATCACAGAAGTTAAGCGCTGTCGGGCGTGGCCGGCGTTTGAATGTGTGACCATCCGGGCAGCATTGCACTGTTGCCATTTTGCGGGGTGCACTCAGCCACGTGATGCCAGTTGAGGAGCTACTCTACCGAATAGTAGCGGCTCCGGTCAAAGAAAACCATCACAACGAGCGGGAGAGCGGTGTGCTGACCACACGCCCCTCCTATCCGCATCCTCAGCTGAGGACGATACGGCGGTCGCATGGTCCCGATGGACCACTTTTGGCCTGAAGACGGAGTGCTTTCTCATGGAGAACATGAACAATCTCGAAAAATTATTTTAATACTGAATTAAAAAGATTGCAATAAAATACTCGTAATACCAAATGTAGTTTCACAGCGTCTTGCTATCATGAGCTTTCCTTGTTCATAGCAGCTTCCCATCCTCACAGAGTACGATCAATGTAGACCCACTCTTTGGCCGGCCGGAGTGACCGAGATGTTCTGGGCGCTACAGTCTGGAACCGCGCGGCCGCTGCGGTCGCAGGTTCGAATCCTGCCTCGGGCATGGATGTGTGTGCTGTCCCTAGGTTAGTTAGGTTTAAGTTGTTCTGAGTCCTAGGGGACTGATGACCTCAGAAGTTAAGTCCCATAGTGCTCAGAGCCAGCCAACCCACTCGTTGGAAGTAGGCTTTGGTTTCATCACCTCCTTTCGGCATGGACGTCCCTTCGTCCCGCCCCCGAACAACTGCATGGTGCATGTGCTTCCTCCCATCTGGATCTAGCGAGTAAGATGTATGGTGACATCACTTTGGCATTGCTATGGTTCACTCTCGGTCATTAACACATGAATCCCCCTCTTCTGCCAACATTAACACACCATACTTTTTTTTTTTTTTTTGTACTTGCACAAACTTACCCAATGTTTGTAGCCTTATTGGATAGGTGTGAATCATGCAACACTTAAACAACACGTGCTTGTCAGCCACAAGTACTTTCACCGATACGTACAGGCGGACATTATCTCTTTTCTCTTACACAACTGCCACATCATAGTAGAAAGGCAGATTCTGGCTGCTGGGCTGTGCTGCCTAGTGTACTTTCTCATCCCCTTCAGATATTGCTCGGATGGCAACAACAGTGGACTCAATTGCCAATGTAGTGCCTGACGAATGGCTTCCTGCAAGCTGATCAGCTCCACTCTTGCGTCCCAGATAGCATCTCCTAGTGACTGCAACGATCACATTTGCGTTATTCTGGCATCTAATACTTGCACGCATGCTTAAACAACCTCTAAATTCAGGTTCAGAGTGCTAGCTGATGCTCTGGCATAATCCATTACTTCTCTAGTTCGCGTCGAAGTGCCAGCCTGCCACTCTCCATATTCGCAATCCGCGTGGAATGCTACTTTACAGTCGCCTCATCGCTTCTGCCAGTGCTCTTCCGGCTTCGGCCATCAATTCATTTGCATCCGCTGTCCCGAATATTGTCTTAAGTATCCTGCCTCCAGCATCTATCCATCCCCTTTCACCCTTCGTGACCAGTGCTGCACTACTCGTACCGCTCCATGGGTTTTCTCCTTCAATCGTAGATACGCCACTAAAAGTTTCTTGTATTCTTCCAACACCTCCCTGATTACTTCTACCTGATTGTTGCAAACCTGAAAATATAGATACCAGTGTCCTCATCTCTTTCTGCAGTTCTCATACATTGAATGCCAAACTTAACGACCATTTGTGACTACATAATACCATATCCTACCGCCTAGAAAACAAAATTCCTCCCTCCAGGTGATGATCTTGCAGCCCCCCAGTCAGCTCCAGGCAATTACGCACAGCACCGCCAAAGCTATCATTAGTCATCCCTCTCCCTCTCCTAACGGCAACTTACGGACAGGGGCCATTACCACCTACCCTTACCCCCAGAAGCCTGCTGTCTCTGAATAGTACGTCTCACCAGAAAATTTCTACTGTTGAATTTCCAACCCTCGTATTATGTAGACTGGGGAGAAAGGACAGGAAAGGCCGGCCGGTGTGGCCGTGCGGTTCTAGGCGCTTCAGTCTGGAACCGCGTGACCACTACGGTCGCAGGTTCGAATCCTGCCTCGGGCATGGATGTGTGTGATGTCCTTAGGTTAGTTAGGTTTAGGTAGTTCTAAGTTCTAGGGGACTGATGACCACAGATGTTAAGTCCCATAGTGCTCAAAGCCATTTGAACCTTTTTTTTTTTTTTTTTGACAAGAAAGGACGGGGACTGAGGTTGGCTGGCACTGGTCGTGAATGCGGGTAGGCTGATAGAAGAACCGAGATATTTCGCGGAATGGCGATGAACACTGTGTATGGCTGATGCAATGGTTATCGCAACTGCATAGTAAGCAGGATATCACGGGTTCGAGTACCGTTATGGCATTCATTTACACTCGTCGCCGCTGATTTCGCGTAGAGTTCCGATAGAGCTAACATGAATGTCTCTTCTTTTCGATGTCCTTTCTCCCCCTCTACCTTCAATTTACATAATATGTATCACAGCTACGGATTCCACGTAGTGTGTTCTTACGTCCAAAAGGACAGACACCACGCATTCATGTAACGGATTGTTTAGATGATTAAAATATTAAATATTAGCTTTAATTACAGTCTTTTTTCTGCATAAAATTACAAATCTCAGGGCCGATTCATTGGATGTAGACAGGACACAGATTTCAGAGGGAAAGTGTGGAAGAATGAATCATCTCATCTTTCGTCGTGGTCATTCGTCGTTTTTTATGTCGGTGGCAGGCGCTGCGTCAGTATGGCACATCGCGTATGCCTCCCCTTGCCAGTGTCCTGTGACTGTGCAATGAGGGTTCAGACAGGTCTCATGTTGAAAGGTCGTCATGGGTTTCGTGGCCGAAGTAGTATTATTGCGATGTTGTAAGGCGGATGTTAGAAAAGAATTTTTGTGCTCACTCGAGTGCTTCTTTCCTAAGCACTGAACCATTAGCACTCGTCCAGTTGACACGGAACAGGAAAAGAATAAGTCACAAAGTGGCGAACATTCGGATGGCAGTCAGGATCATATTAAAAGTCTGTAGAGTAAGTACGCGGTGGATGGAAGACCCGCATCGCCTCTTGCTCCTGCGCTGTCTCACCATCTGTTTGCGCTTCTCGTCATTCTGCTAAGCTCAGCGGCTCCTCGAATTTTTCCTCCTCTCGGTGTTTTCATTGACGAACTAAATATGCAGTACCACCCAACGACTGATTGCCGTAGTCGGTCTCTTCTGTCTCACGTTGGTTTTTGTGTGGTCGATAATTCGCGTCCTTCTCACGTTGTCATCGTTGAGGTTTTTCCCAACGTTGGTCGCACATTGTTCCGAAGTTTTTCTACATTCCTAAGTCGTTGTTAAAGCAGCCCACAACACTTCTTTGCAACGGCTATTTTTGCATGAGGCCTGGACAGTCTCATGTTTGTGCTTTGTCTAAGAATCTGCTGCGTTCATGATTTATAAGTAACCTCCTCACTGTCCAGAATACATACTTTTTTTTTTTTTGGCCGAGCGGTTCTAGGCGCTTCAGTCTGGAGCCTCGAGACCGCTACGGTCGCAGGTTCGAATCCTGCCTCGGGCATGGATGTGTGTGATGTCCTAAGGTTAGTTAGGTTTAAGTAGTTCTAAGTTCTAGGGGACTGATGACCTCAGAAGTTAAGTCGCATAGTGCTCAGAGCCATTTTGTACCATTTCTTTTTTTAGCTGTCTCACATCTTCAAGAACTCTTTAGTCTCACACGCCTACCTGTGCTAATTCTTGACACTTTATGCCTACGCTCCAACCCAGTGACTGCAGGTGTCCAACAGTCATTGGCACATCTCTTGCTTTTTAAGGCAAGCGAAAATGACTTCTTCCAGTTTCACACAACTCGAAGTCCGCATTCCTGTAGTTTTTCTGTCAACTCTCTTAGTGCCATCGTTACGTGCACGCTTCTCATTGTCCGCCAGGCTCTTTGCAAGGTGTCCATTCTTAAGCAAGGTGAGGCCATCTGCCAAGTTGTACCCTGCATGTTTGCAGAATTTGTCTCTAGTGCTCACTGTATGAGGTCCGGCCTTCTTCACGTCCTCGGCTACTGGTGCTGTGAATCAGCGAAAACGGCCCCCAGCAGAGATATCACAATATTGACTACCTTCTTGGTCCTACTGCATGCAGTGTACTAGGTACATGGATCTCCTTTTCCTGTTCCTCATTCTTTCACTTCATCTGTTTGCTTCCTCTCTGGTTTCACTAATACTCTCCCTGGGATCACTTCTGGGGCTTTGTTGAACGGTCGTAAACACCCGACAGACACAAGCGTTGATCTGTTTGGCAAATGTAGCTTCAAATTCACAGGGAACATGGTTCCAGTCACTTGGTATGGACCCTGGTTCCGTGTCACAAACTTCTTTGTCTTTCCTATCAGAGTATACAGACTCGACATCAGTCAGGGTCGCACCTTGTGTTGAGGTACAGTTCCCATATGCTTCACCCATGTCTTGGTGTTTGCTTGCTCAACCTTCTTCCCAACCCGTCTAACTGTTCTCACACATTTCTGGAATGACTACCCGTTCCTGCTTCCTTTCTGATTAATCACATCAAATGACGACGCCATCTTCTTTCCATACACCATCTCGAATGGTGACAACTTGATGCTGGCTTTTACCTTCGAATTATACGTACTCACAACGAAAAGCACCCTCCTAATCGTTCGATGACCCCAATCTGTTCTTCTGTCTGACTGAGGATGAAGTGGATTACTTCTGAATTTTTTCACTCTGAATAAGCGACGCAGTTCCTTTATCAGGTTTGACACCGAGGTTCGTCCCTTGGCCCATAAGTTTTTTCTCTAACATCCGAAACTTCAGTATCTATCCATTCACCAACATTCGCAGGACTATGTCTGCTTGCTGGTCCAACATCAGCTCCATTTTGCTGTAACGAGAGAAATGGTCTATTATCATCAACCCAAAACGATTCCCTGGTGACCCTAAAACACCCAACCCGATAAACGAAACGGTTCTCTCGCTTCTGGCAACCAGCGAAATAGTACTTCTTTCCAACTGAAATCTGCAGCTGCGCACTCTGTAGAATATTTCTGAAGTACTGGTTGACATCAATTTTTCTTTCTCCTCCACCAGTACTTTTCCGCCACCCTCCGATTCGTCAACTTGCACTCTCCATGGCCTGACAAAACGTGATCCTGCACTCTCCTCACCCCTCCCCTTAGCTTCACTGCTACAATCACTCATGTTCCTAATCTCGTCTCCTTACACAATAACCTATCACAGATGCTTAACTGCTGCTGCATACTGTACTACTAAAATTCCTTCTCAGAACTCCGTGCTGGTCGCTACTGATCAGGGTCTTGACCTAGTGCTTGTATCACCGCTACATTTCTGCTTAGTGAGTTTACATTACTGTGTTTCTTTCCTGCTTTTTCGACTACGTCACACTCAAATTCACTGAGATTCAATGCCCACCTCGTTAGTCAACTGCATGGGTCCTTCAAAACTAGCAACCAGAGCAAAGCAGACTGATCAGTCACTATTTTAAATTTGTTCCCATACAGGTAACACTGGCAGTATGTACATAAACCAAGCTAATTATCCTCTCTCCTTTGTGGAATAGTTCCTCTCAACTCCATTTAATTATTTCAACACAGAAGTACTAGGACAATCTCCTTCATTAACCTACTGGGTCAAAAGCATGTTTCAACGCATCTCATGATAATATAAATTCCTTCCAAAAATCTGGAAACATTAATACTCGACACAGCATCAGTACTTCTTTTAACTCAATAAATGTTTTCTGACGTCCTCAGACCAAACAAATTTGATACCTTTCCTTAGCAAATGTGTCAGTGGTCGTGCCCTATTTGCAAACCCAGCCACAAATTTTCTATAGTAAATTGTGGGTCCATGGAAATACTGTAGATTGTTGCTTCCTAGATCCTGGCACCAGTCCCTGAGTGAGTTGTTCAAGATTTTCCCTTTTGTCCAGTACCAACATTCTCTGTGCAAATGACTTTGCTTCTCTTGACAGCTACAACCTTGATATTTGCAACAACTGTTGATCCGACCAACCCCCTATTTCAGACGATGACAAGAGATCTTATGTAAACGATGGAAATGAAATGAGTGTTTGGCATTATTGGCTGGGAAGCCCCATACGGGGAAGGTCCGGCCGCCTTGGTGCAGGTCTTATTACATTCCACGTCACATTGGGCTACCTGCGCTCCGGATGGGGATGAAATGATGATGAAGACAGCACAACACCCAGTCCCTCAGCGGAGAAAAATCACCGACCCAGCCGGGAATCGAACCCGGGCCCCTAGGACGCCAATCCGTCACGCTGACCACTCAGCTATCTGGGCGGACATATAAATGGTAATCCAGCCTCTGGTGAGTTACTGGGAATGGGAGAAACAAGGTCCACCATAGCTGGATCCACCCCCAGACTCTGTGATTTCAACAACCTCAACTTCTCATCCTTCTCTGCCAATTTATTATTCACACATATATTCTCTGTCCTTGAGAGTGCTACCTGCCCATAAAGAATGTACAGCTTCCTCGCTGGTATCAACGTGTATCTGCGATTTTGCCATGCCTTCACCCTAACTCATATTCCAGGAATTCAGAAGTAACGACTCAACAATAAGAAGGACAGAAACCTCCTTAGTTTCTAACTCTACCTCATTTATTTCTTCTGTCTCATTATGAGCTATCTGAACCCCAAACGCTGTCTTACCACATGGCCTATACGATGACATGTAAAACAACTGCCACAGATTTGGCACAAGGAGCAGAGTGCGCAGTTAAATAACACCAAGCCCATGACACAGGCTCTAGCCGTTCATCCCTAGAATGTCCGCCACCATACCTGAGTGAAAAGCTCGCTGGCTTGTCTTGCCAGGGTGACCCAGGTTCGATTCCCGGCTGGGTTGGAGATTTTCTCCGCTCAGGGACTGGGAGTTTGTGTCGTCTTCATCATCATCATTTCGTCCTCGTCGACGCGCAAGTTGCCGAAGTGGCCTGAACTCAAAAGACTTGTACCAGGCGATCAGGTCTACCTGGCGGGAGGCCCTCGCCACACGACATTTAATTTTTTACTAGAATTACCCTTAAACTGACATCCCCCAACTGGAGGAACCAGCCTCACAAAAGTTGCGAGGTGCCGGGGCTAGCAGTGTAACACTAAATTCTTCTAGAATCTACATATGTAAATGATGCTCTAAGCCCCCCTATTCTAACTCCGACTTTTGCTGTTGCACAGGGATTAAAAAAAATACGCGAACTGACTCTAACCAACCCTGCCAGTGGAGTAGAAGAGAGTTTGGCACCTGCAATAATTTAATTTGATAAATAAGTTAAATAAACGAAGGTTTCATTAACGTAGTGAGAAATGATAGGGTTGCTCTACCGATTAACAGAATGAAAGTTCTGTCCAAAATAACAATATGATTTATTAAGACTAAACACAAAATAATAAACAAAAACACATGAAACATTTACAATACATCAAATTGGCTCAAATTGGATACTCAAACAAACGCTGCGAATGTGAAGTTGTCCCTAAACTAGATTGTGAGGATTATGACGAAGTGGTATGTGGAGCCAATTCCTTGCAACTCAAATCTTAAGAGAAAACACACAGCCAACCCAACATTAATTGCTGCTACCCAAGACAGAACAAAGTTAGAAAAAGACGAACAGGCGCGCTCTGCTGAGCTCTGATTATCACCTAGGAAAATCACTGTCTGCCGGTGCTGCGGACATACATTACCAATCTGTCTTCTTAACTGCAAGAACACGATTTGGCGTACCGGAGGCGATGGCTGATTGCTTCGACGGCCCGTCGTGGTGATGATAATGTCGCGAGTATAGCCCGAAACAAATTATCAAAAAAATGGTTCAAATGGCTCTGAGCACTATGGGACTCAACTGCTGTGGTCATAAGTCCCCTAGAACTTAGAACTACTTAAACCTAACTAACCTAAGGACAGCACACAACACCCAGCCATCACGAGGCAGAGAAAATCCCTGACCCCGCCGGGAATCGAACCCGGGAACCCGTGTGTGGAAAGCGAGAACGCTACCGCACGACCACGAGATGCGGGCAACAAATTATCCTGGCCTGGTTGTTCCAGACTAAAGACTTCCTAGCAATACAAATGCGCCTCTGAGGGAGACGAAGAAAGCTCGCCACACAATCACTGACGGTACAGTGATTGATTTTAACAAGCGAAGTCACCCAGTAACTCCGATACAGTCAACATTAGCCAAAACTGCTCAAGACAGACAACATAGGCCTCTTGCACACAGAACGCTCAATTGCCAACTGTAATCGGAAAGTTACGTTGAAGTCGAAACTTCAGCAACTTCGTCAAACAGTTACAATTAAATAAAAGTATATTAGACAGCCCACAGAAGGCAGGCTGACCCGAGCAGCGAGAGCTCAGTCTTGTAACCTACTTCCACCGAAAGGCGAGAGACGACTACCCCTGAGCACCCGTACAGGCCGAACACAGAACATTCCCGCCCCCCACGACAATGGCCGTAGTTAAACGTTCCAATCAGCAACTCGAAAACCGGCGGAAAATTCCACTCTATTGGCGGAGCACTACCATTCCACCAATGGAGATTCCTGGCGCCAATTTCTGCGCTGATTTTGCTACGTCACAGAGCTATAGCTATGCTCTGAGCAAGCCAATCACAGTTACTATTTTGCAGAAAGCGCGGGAATTTGCGCGCCACGGCTGCTTGGGAACACAAGTCATTCCCACGCCTCGCTGGTAGCCCGCCAGAAAATGTTTTCGCTAAGTTTCTGCGAAGTAACGGAACCTCTAGCCCAGCCGCTACTTCAGGCCCCTGCGGGCGTGTCTCTTGACAATGTTGGCGTCTGGAAAGCGTTCACTCAACTGCCTCACACCCGTCGGCTTAACCCTCTCGAGATCAGCAGAGCCTGCCTGTCACCAGACCACCTGGGTGACGAGAGACGCTGCGTGGGAAGTCCGCATGTGAAGGAATAGCAACTTTTCACCGCATGCAATTAGAGAGGAAAATCGTAAGATAGAAATATGAGGGGGGCTCATGCCACCTCTGAAAGTAGCTCTGCAGTCATGATGTCCCCTAACTCTCGACCCCGTCATTGTCACCGAAACTCAAATAAAAGTCTCATTCACAACACAGCGAAGATATTGTAGGCTGCGGTTTGGATGTCATGCTGTGAGTTGTAGTAAACCCTGCGCTGTCCACTGGTGGCGACGCCAGCTCTCCTGACACCACCCTGTCGAGTACAGTTGGCACTTGATAGGGTGAGTGGTGGAGTGATGTACGTCTGAGACCAATGACACACCAGTGGTTGAGAGGAACGTATCAGGGGGGCTCATGCCACCTCTGAAAGTAGCTCTGCAGTCATGATGTCCCCTAACTCTCGACCCCGTCATTGTCACCGAAACTCAAATAAAAGTCTCATTCACAACACAGTGAAGATATTGTAGGCTGCGGTTTGGATGTCATGCTGTGAGTTGTAGTAAACCCTGCGCTGTCCACTGGTGGCGACGCCAGCTCTCCTGACACCACCCTGTCGAGTACAGTTGGCACTTGATAGGGTGAGTGGTGGAGTGATGTACGTCTGAGACCAATGACACACCAGTGGTTGAGAGGAACGTATCATGTCTTCAAATATGTACCATTTCTTTAGCAATGTGAGACAGAAACGCCCCACTCCGGCGATCCTAGCCTCCATCAACTCGCAGGCAGTTACTTCCACACTGGTGAGGGCAAGCACGCGCAGGCGACCTGCGATTCTCATGTCAGGGCGAGCAATGGCCGGCGGCCTTTCCGTAGGCCACTGCCTTGACATCAACATTGGTCTCCTACTTCTGCTGCGACGGCATTTCGCGCTGGAATTGCGCACCCAGTGCCTCAAGCTCCCTTTGCATCCACAGAAAAGGTGGATGAAGACTACCGTGAGTGGGACAAGACCTGGACACCTGGGAAGAGTCTGGCGACTGCAGGTGTGGATGGCAGGTCAGTGGTGCTGTGACAAGTCAGATACGGAGACTCAGTGCAGGAGGCAGCTGGCCTGAATCAGTCACACCCATGAGTGCAGCTGGTGGTACCCAGTCGTCTCGTCATGTAACGTCGACCTGTTGTGTGATGCTGCTGGACTCTGATTGAATATGGTTCAAAATTCACACCTATTTAAATGACTGCAAGGTGCATTTGTTACTCTATCACCCAGTCTTTATTAGATAGCTCACAACAATGGTTTTGTGCTGTGTGGTGACATCGTCCCACCCACTTCAGCTATTACCTCTACACGGTTAAGGTTTCACCAAGCAAGGCTGGGCTGTATTGAATCCTTTTGAGTACGTGTTACTCTAACCAAAAGTCACCACACTACACTTAACAGCCCATGGTTACTACTGCAACACTTTGTCATGGCTTCCTCATAAATTACGCAAAAATGTTTAGCAAAATACACTATAGTTAAACATCCCCTCTCAGACGGTAGATAGTTATTTCGACTCTTTTTGGAAAGTATTAGTTTGGATCATTTGTCAAAGTGAACTATTTCTGTACTTGTTTGAATTTCGATGTGGGTTAACAATCCTCAGTGTGCATTTTGTTGTCCTGCAAATGGATATTATTTCTAACACAGCAGATTTCTGACAAGTCTTGTGTCCACATAACTGTTTTTTTTTCAAAATTTTATTTTTCCCCACCATGTGTTTAAGTAAAGTTACGCCTTTCAACAGGCGATTGTATGTTCCCTGTTCTGTGTTTAACTGTATCAGTCTCCATAAATATTTTGCCCATTCAGAAATACAAGTGATATCGTCTTTATATTGTATTATTTTCAACAGTTGTAAGTAAGTCAGTGAACTGGACACTGGACTCGCATTCGGGAGGACGACGGTTCAATCCCGCGTCCGGTCATCCTGATTTAGGTTTTCCGTGGTTTCTCTAAATTAACCCAGGCAAATGCCGGGATGGTTCCTTTGAAAGGGCACGGCCGACTTCCTTCCCTGTCCTTCCCTAATCCGATGAGACCGATGACCTCGCTGTCTGGTCTCGTCCACGAAACAACCCAACCCAACCAGTGAACTGGGAACTGGTAGTAGCCGCAGTAGCATACTATCGGCATGTCTTCTGTTAACAAATGTGTAACTAAAAGTCTCTGTTTGGGCTCTGGGAGGCTGTTATTTGTGTCCTAATACCCAGATGATTCCTATAAGGATGATTCCATCGGTAAACGTGCGACAGCATGCACTACCAAATATGTTCCAAAACGCCGCACATAATAACAGAATTCTTCCAGCGCTCATACCTCGGGTTCTGTTGATGACAAAAAGATATAGTCAAATTTCCTGCATAGCTCTTGCAGTAGAGACCGTTTGTATACCCAAGAGGAGAATCGTCTTATTGTCAGTATTATACAGTGCAGGGTCAAAGTATGAGTATTAGTCACTCCCTAATCAGGCGAATACAGGAGATCGTTTGGTTCTTATTGTGTTTGATGTGGTCTACAGTGGGCCTTAAGTAGCTTACAGATGCACCATTAGTTCATGGGTCGATCCTTGCTGTTGTTGTTGTGGTCTTCATTCCAGAGACTGGTTTGATGCAGCTCTCCATGCCACTCTATCCTGCGCTAGCTTCTTCATCCCCAAATAACTACTGCACCCTACATCCTTCTGAATTTCCTCAGCTCTTGGTCTCCCTCTACGATTTTTACCCTCCACACTTTCTTCCAATACTAAATTGGTGATCCCTTGATGCCTCAGAATATGTCTTACTAATCGATCCCTTCTTCTAGTCAAGTTGATCCACAAATTCCTCTTCTCCTCAATCCTGTTCAGTACCCACTCATTAGGTACATGATTTACCCATCTAATCTTCAGTATTCTTCTGTAGCACCACATTTCGAAAGCTTCTGTTCTCTTCTTGTCCAAACTATTTATAGTCCATGTTTCACATCCACACATGGCTACACTCCATACAAATACTTATGACACTTAAATCTGTACTCGATGTTAACAAATTTCTATTCTTCAGAAATGCTTTTTTTTTTTTTTTTTTCATTGCCAGTCTACATTTTATGTCCGCTCTACTTCGACCATCCAAAGTTATTTTGCTGCCCAATAGCAAAACTCATTTACTACTCTAAGTGTCTCAGTTCCTAATCTAATTTTCTCAGCGTCACCTGATTTAATTCGACTATATTCCAGTATCTCGTTTTGCTTTTATTGATATTCATCTTATGTCCTCATTTCAAGACACTGTCCAATTCGTTCAATTGTTCTTCCAGGTTCTTTGTTGTCTCTGACAGAATTATAATGTCACCGGCAAAGTTCAAAGTTTTTTTTCTTCTCCTTGCATTTTTAATTCCTACTCCAAATTTTTCTTCTCTTTCAATTACTGCTTGCTCAATATAGAAAGTGAATAACATCGGGGAAAGGCTACAGCCTTGTCTCATACCCTTCCCAACCACTGCTTCCATTTCATGCCCCTCGACTCTTACAACTGCCACCCGGTTTTTGTACAAATTGTAAATAGCCTTTCGCTCCCTGTATTTTACCCCTGCCACCTTCAGAATCTGAAACAGAGTATTCCAGTCAACATTGTCAAAAGCTTTCTCTAAGTAGTATTGCCTCACGTGTTCCAACACTGCTTTTTTTTTGTCATCAGTCTACTGACTGGTTTGATGCGGCCCGCCACGAATTCCTTTCCTGTGCTAACCTCTTCATCTCAGAGTGGCACTTGCAACCTACGTCCTCAATTATTTGCTTGACGTATTCCAATATCTGTCTTCCTCTACATTTTTTGCCCTCTACAGCTCCCTCTAGTACCATGGAAGTCATTCCCTCATGTCATAACAGATGTCCTATCATCCTGTCCCTTCTCCTTATCAGTGTTTTCCACATATTCCTTTCCTCTCCGATTCTGCGTAGAACCTCCTCATTCCTTACCTTATCAGTCCACCTAATTTGCAACATTCGTCTATAGCACCACATCTCAAATGCATCGATTCTCTTCTCTTCCGGTTTTCCCACAGTCCATGTTTCACTATCATACAATGCTGTACTCCAGACGTATATCCTCAGATATTTCTTCATCAAATTAAGGCCGGTATTTGATATTAGTAGACTTCTCTTGGCCAGAAATGCCTTTTTTGCCATAGCGAGTCTGCTTTTGATGTCCTCCTTGCTCCGTCCGTCATTGGTTATTTTACTGCCTAGGTAGCAGAATTCCTTAACTTCACTGACTTCGTGACCATCAATCCTGATGTTAAGTTTCTCGCTGTTCTCATTTCTACTACTTCTCATTACCTTCGTCTTTCTCAGATTTACTCTCAAACCATACTGTGTACTCATTAGACTGTTCATTCCGTTCAGCAGATCATTTAATTCTTCTTCACTTTCACTCAGGATAGCAATGTCATCAGCGAATCGTATCATTGATATCCTTTCATCTTGTATTTTAATTCCACTCCTGAACCTTTCTTTTATTTCCATCATTGCTTCCTCGATGTACAGATTGAAGAGTAGGGGCGAAAGGCTATAGCCTTGTCTTACACCCTTCTTAATACGAGCACTTCGTTCTTGATCGTTCACTCTTATTATTCCCTCTTGGTTGTTGTACATATTGTATATGACCCGTCTCTCCCTATAGCTTACCCCTACTTTTTTCAGAATCTCGAACAGCTTGTACCATTTTATATTGTCGAACGCTTTTTCCAGGTCGACAAATCCTATGAAAGTGTCTTGATTTTTCTTTAGTCTTGCTTCCATTATTAGCCTTAACGTCAGAATTGCCTCTCTCGTCCCTTTACTTTTCCTAAAGCCAAACTGATCGTCACCTAGCGCATTCTTAATTTTCTTTTCCATTCTTCTGTATATTATTCTTGTAAGCAGCTTCGATGCATGACCTGTTAAGCTGATTGTGCGATAATTCTCGCACTTGTCAGCTCTTGCCGTCTTCGGAATTGTGTGGATGATGCTTTTCCGAAAGTCAGATGGTATATCGCCAGACTCATATATTCTACACACCAACGTGAATAGTCGTTTTGTTGCCACTTCCCCCAATGATTTTAGAAATTCTGATGGAATGTTATATATCCCTTCTGCCTTATTAGACCGTAAGTCCTCCAAAGCTCTTTTAAAATCCGATTCTAATACTGGATCCCCTATCTCTTCTAAATCGACTCCTGTTTCTTCTTCTATCACATCAGACAAATCTTCACCCTCATAGAGGCTTTCAATGTATTCTTTCCACCTATCTGCTCTCTCCTCTGCATTTAACAGTGGAATTCCCGTTGCACTCTTAATGTTACCACCGTTGCTTTTAATGTCACCAAAGGTTTTTCTGACTTTCCTGTATGCTGAGTCTGTCCTTCCGACAATCATATCTTTTTAGACGTCTTCCCATTTTTCCTGCAGCCATTTCGTCTTAGCTTCCCTGCACTTCCTATTTATTTCATTCCTCAGCGACTTGTATTTCTGTATTCCTGATTTTCCCGGAACTTGTTTGTACCTCCTCCTCTCATCAATCAACTGAAGTATTTCTTCTGTTACCCATGGTTTCTTCGCAGCTACCTTCTTTGTACCTATGTTTTCCTTCCCAACTTCTGTGATGGCCCTTTTTAGAGATGTCCATTCCTCTTCAACTGTACTGCCTACTGCGCTATTCCTTATTGCTGTATCTATAGCGTTAGAGAACTTCAAACGTATCTCGTCATTCCTTAGTACTTCCGTATCCCACTTCTTTGCGTATTGATTCTTCCTGACTAATGTCTTGAACTTCAGCCTACTCTTCATCACTACTATATTGTGATCTGAGCCTATATCTGCTCCTGGGTACGCCTTACAATCCAGCATCTGATTTCGGAATCTCTGTCTGACCATGATGTAATCTAATTGAAATCTTCCCGTATCTCCCGGCCTTTTCCAAGTATACCTCCTCCTCTTGTGATTCTTGAACAGGGTATTCGCTATTACTAGCTGAAACTTGTTACAGAACTCAATTAGTCTTTCTCCTCTTTCATTCCTTGTCCCAAGCCCATATTCTCCTGTAACCTTTTCTTCTACTCCTTCCCCTACAACTGCATTCCAGTCGCCCATGACTATTAGATTTTCGTCCCCCTTTACATACTGCATTACCCTTTCAATATCCTCATACACTTTCTCTATCTGTTCATCTTCAGCTTGCGACGTCGGCATGTATACCTGAATTATCGTTGTCGGTGTTGGTCTGCTGTCGATTCTGATTAGAACAACCCAGTCACTGAACTGTTAACAGTAACACACCCTCTGCCCTACCTTCCTATTCATAACGAATCCTACACCTGTAATACCATTTTCTGATGCTGTTGATATTACCCGATACTCATCTGACCAGAAATCCTTGTCTTCCTTCCACTTCACTTCACTGACCTCTACTATATCTAGATTGAGCCTTTGCATTTCCGTTTTCAGATTTTCTAGTTTCCCTACCACGTTCAAGCTTCTGACATTCCACGCCCCGACTCGTAGAACGTTATCCTTTCGTTGATTATTCAATCTTTTTCTCATGGTAACCTCCTCCTTGGCTGTCCCCTCCCGGAGATCCGAATGGGGGACTATTCCGGAATCTTTTGCCAATGGAGATATCATTCAATTAGAGGCCACATGTCCTGTGGATACACTGCTACGGAATCAAAACTGCTCTTCCCGGAGGTTAGCTTCTACCAGTTTTTCCATTCGTCTGTATAGAATTCGTGTTAGTATTTTGCAGCCGTGACTTACTAAAAAAAGGTTTTAGGATTTTTTTCGTTTCAAAACAGATCTGCGGTTTCTTAGATGGCTATCCACGGCAAATAGCTAAAATTTTTACTATTCCTAAGATACCGAACACGAACAACCTTGACAATTTTCTTGATATCTTTTTCCGCTTGTGAGATACAAAGTTCCAAAGTTAATGTACTTATACAAGAAAAATACACACAGAAAATCCTGTGAGGCGAAAACGTAATTCATAAAGTTATGCCACAGGAAGACATATGCTGTAAAGAGTCTCCGTTATCGGGAGAAGGATTCTGGAACCGGATGTTGAAGTAAAGAAGCACATGCAAATTTTTTGTGTACGTAAACTCCGGTCTGAGAGGTAAATTTAGTTTCCTGTTGTTTCAATTTCAAATCAGTAAACCACCAAAATTTTATTGAGCTGTAAAGTTCTTTTCACACGACTGACATGCTCTGCTGTGGCAGGGAAAAGAGAGGAACCAGTCGAAAAAGTGCTGTCAGAGCACAGGCGAGTACCCTCAAGTTTAAATTTTTTTTGAAAAATTTTGGTGTGCGAACATATTCGCGTTTTTTTGTGCTGAGAGAGAAGAAGGCAGTGACAGTGAGAAAGAGAAGGAAAAATAATAAATACTTGAAGACAGTAGACAGCGGTTGTGGTACTGGTGTAGAAAGAGCAAAGAAGACGTTAGCAATATGAGAAAAAGAGGGGGACACAGTGGCTGTGTAACATAATTGACAGTGACATAACAGTGTTACGAAAAGAGTAAACGAGATAATGCCAGTGGGAGAGGAATAAAGAGAAGGGGAAAGTAAAAGTGGGTGAGAGACACAGTCTGTGACAATGACAACGAGGAAGAGAACGACAGCAAGAAGAGGCAGGAGCAGCGAGAAAGAGTGAATGAGATAGTAGCAGTAAGAAAGAGCAAGAGGGAGAGAGTGACAATGAGAGCAGTCAGTAATAGTAGGACAGAAAGAAGGAGACTTTGGGTGTGAGACAGAACGCAGTGACAGAGAGACACAAAGAGATAATGACAATGGGAAAGTGGGAACGAGTTATAGGGATGGACTAATGGGTGCGAGCGAGTTAGGGGAGCTTGTGGGAGAAAGAGGTGAGTTGCATCAGAATCTGTTCGCATTCCAAAATCTTTGGAAAATTTTAAAGGTGATGACGAAGGTAGAATGAGGCAACTGTTACCCACTTTTCAGTCAGAGTCTTTTTTTTGTGTGTGTTCTGATGAAAGCATTTTTCGATGGTTTATACACTCCTGGAAATTGAAATAAGAACACCGTGAATTCATTGTCCCAGGAAGGGGAAACTTTATTGACACATTCCTGGGGTCAGATACATCACATGATCACACTGACAGAACCACAGGCACATAGACACAGGCAACAGAGCATGCACAATGTCGGCACTAGTACAGTGTATATCCACCTTTCGCAGCAATGCAGGCTGCTATTCTCCCATGGAGATGATCGTAGAGATGCTGGATGTAGTCCTGTGGAACGGCTTGCCATGCCATTTCCACCTGGCGCCTCAGTTGGACCAGCGTTCGTGCTGGACGTGCAGACCGCGTGAGACGACGCTTCATCCAGTCCCAAACATGCTCAATGGGGGACAGATCCGGAGATCTTGCTGGCCAGGATAGTTGACTTACACCTTCTAGAGCACGTTGGGTGGCACGGGATACATGCGGACGTGCATTGTCCTGTTGGAACAGCAAGTTCCCTTGCCGGTCTAGGAATGGTAGAACGATGGGTTCGATGCCGGTTTGGATGTACCGTGAACTATTCAGTGTCCCCTCGACGATCACCAGTGTTGTACGGCCAGTGTAGGAGATCGCTCCCCACACCATGATGCCGGGTGTTGGCCCTGTGTGCCTCGGTCGTATGCAGTCCTGATTGTGGCGCTCACCTGCACGGCGTCAAACACGCATACGACCATCATTGGCACCAAGGCAGAAGCGACTCTCATCGCTGAAGACGACACGTCTCCATTCGTCCCTCCATTCACGCCTGTCGCGACACCACTGGAGGCGGGCTGCACGATGTTGGGGCGTGAGCGGAAGACGGCCTAACGGTGTGCGGGACCGTAGCCCAGCTTCATGGAGACGGTTGCGAATGGTCCTCGCCGATACCCCAGGAGCAACAGTGTCCCTAATTTTCTGGGAAGTGGCGGTGCGGTCCCCTACGGCACTGCGTAGGATCCTACGGTCTTGGCGTGCATCCGTGCGTCGCTGCGGTCCGGTCCCAGGTCGACGGGCACGTGCACCTTCCGCCGACCACTGGCGACAACATCGATGTACTGTGGAGACCTCACGCCCCACGTGTTGAGCAATTCGGCGGTACGTCCACCCGGCCTCCCGCATGCCCACTATACGCCCTCGCTCAAAGTCCGTCAACTGCACATACGGTTCACGTCCACGCTGTCGCGGCATGCTACCAGTGTTAAAGACTGCGATGGAGCTCCGTATGCCACGGCAAACTGGCTGACACTGACGGCGGCGGTGCACAAATGCTGCGCAGCTAGCGCCATTCGACGGCCAACACCGCGGTTCCTGGTGTGTCCGCTGTGCCGTGCGTGTGATCATTGCTTGTACAGCCCTCTCGCAGTGTCCGGAGCAAGTATGGTGGGTCTGACACACCGGTGTCAATGTGTTCTTTTTTCCATTTCCAGGAGTGTATAAAGAATTCTTAACTGTACATCCTCTAACTCATCTTCTGAGCCATATAATCATTCTTACAAGTGATCGCTTATATTAATGCTTGATAAACTATAATCAGTTGTGCTTACATTGCGAAGGTTTACTACTGTCATCACATTCTATAGTCAGATGCAATATAAAATAGACCTACAGAGAAAATGGCTTCAAACATATAACAAATATTGATACTCTAGTTGTAGTTTGACACCAGTTAGGTTTTAGTGTGCTTTCTTTAAATACTCTTAGTAACTAATTTGATTTTAAAACGATATGTTTTTATTTAAATTCTTGGTTCTTCTCCAACCCAAATTTTGTAACACGAAAGTGCGTGCAGTTGAATGTGTTTCAATGTGTATCGCAGACACATTGTGTACAAATTGCTGTGCATTTCTAAATAATTTAAGGCATTTACGGTCATAAACTTAACCTTCTATGATATTCTTTGTGCGTTGGATGATATTGTATTGATCCCCTGATAATTTTTCTTTTTCTTGAAGCGAAATTAGAATCTCCAGTAGCGACTTCAAACATCCCAGTCCTCTGATTTTTACAGTGAACAGCAGATACAGTTCGTATTATTATTCTTATCGAAATAGCTTTCCTTCTGACATTTGCTAAGACTTGAAACTGACGTACAAATATTGTGTAAAAAATTTGCTGTAGTGCGTGAAAACACGCTAGTCGATCGTTTCAGGGGGCCTGAAATGACTAAAGAGGAGGACTTGACGTCTACACTTCCTCAGTTCACTTTACTCTGGAAGAGAAATTTGGTATTTCACATTGCAAAAGATTTTAACTGAAAAAGAAAGTGTTTTTAATGACCATATGGACGCATTTTCTAGTTACTGCCTTGGAGAGCAGATTGCTGATTTCGTAAAGCCATGCCGACACCGCAGCTTCCATAACGGCCTTCCATTCCGGCGTTCTCTGTTTCTTGCTCCTGTCCCCTATGATTTCAGAGCCATCATATACTTTTGTTAGGCCATTTCTGCTGCTTGAAACAAGTCGGGAGTTCGTAAAGTTGGTCGTCCACAAGAAAACTGTGATAGGCTGTGCGACTCTGAAGCCTCTCGAATAGCAGGGGCCTGTAGTAATTAGCGAAAGGCTAATTACAGGAACTCTGCCAAGTTTAACAACCATATTTAAAGCCAAGCGTACGAAGAAGAGAATTCTGGCACTACTGCCGGGCACATTTGATTAACAGAAGGCGGCTCTTTCGTCGACTGCGTCAGTATCTCATCCGGTTCATGTGGTGCTTGAAAAATTATTTGAAAGTACGTTAGCTTTTATTAGTCTCGAACATGTCACAGACTAAGATAAGAGTAAAATATTAAGTGTAGCTTTGAGCACCGATGAAACTACTACGATATTATAATATCTTTAAATTAAGACCTTGAAGAATGCTAAAGTAATATCACTGTGAAATAAAGGCGAGAAAAAAGTTTCCAGTAACCAGAGGAATAAATCTACTGGACACATCTTGCGACTTCCAACCTGTACCCCAGGATTATCAATAACAAACTAAATAAAATCTTCGTTGTGTTTTCCTTATAGACATCTTTCTCGAACCGAAAACCATCCTTCTGTCCATGTAGCTTGACGACAGCTTTACGTAATTAAACCAAAGTTTCCTCAACGAGTGTACTGTGATAGGTCCCTCCAGACATCCAGCTGAGGAATGAAGAAACAAAATTTCAAATTAAAGTAACTAATACCGTTGACTGGGGTTACTTTGTGCCAGTTTTTCATGGTTTCACTTGCATATTAATTAATAAAAAATATAATAAATGGATTTTCAACGTCATAATTGAGTTTCAACCAATTAACAAAGTATAAAGAAAGAACAAAAGTAACCCCTGCTCGGGGCTACTTTGGACACTCACGTATTTTAACAAAAATTGAATACGAATCACATGTTAGACTGTTGTAACCCCTTACACAACCATCAGGTAATAAAGTGACAACACAATGTAGCAAAACAAATTATTTAAACAAATTATTTACTTATTTAAATACCTATAAAGAAAAAAATTTAGATTTGATTTGAAAACCATGAAAAACCTTTTTTTTCTAGAGACTCTTTGATAGTAATTTCTTATACCCACTCAGAATCAGCCATCTCAGGAATATTAAAGTGTCCTCGTTTCATTAGCTTGGGAGGGTTGATTTTTTTCTTCATGCCAGTCCACTCATAAACAAGAATGTCCTTTTTGTCAGGCCACTTCCAGGACTTTTTGGTCTTGTTCATACAGTCTACTGTAGGGCCTAACTCCCCCCCATTAGGCAATTTTGTTATCAAACCTGGATAGTGCTTTCCTTCATATATGACAATAACAAATTCGCCTTCTTTCAAGTTACTTTTTAATAATTCTAGGTCCAGTGCCGGTGGTGTTCCTTGATAGGCTCGTTGAACCAACTTCTTCATCGAAATCTTCAGATTCACTTTCAGTTAAAGAAAGGTGTGAGCCATCGTCAGAAGCAATGTCATCATGAAGACTGTAAGAAGTAGAGTTACCTGATTTCCTTGCTAGTACTTGCTTTCTACGCCGGGTCCATTTTTTCGGCTTAGGTGTAGAAGCTGATGCTCCTTCAAAGTCCATTTCATGTTCGATCGACTCATCAATCATCAAACAACATTGAACAGAAAATTCTTCCAGCTGCGACATCCAACTTCTTACGTTTCTGAGTTGGCCTAGTGCTTTTTGTCACGACCCTCCTTTTTTCTGCAGGTTGTTGCGTGAAACTTTATCCGATTAGACTTTTCATAGGGCTGTTGAAGTTAAAACATGTTGAGGCAAGCGCTGCAGTACTTTGGTTCTGTCAAAAGGTATGATACTTGTTTCTTTAAATCCAGATATAATATTTTCCTTCTTCTCTACATACAAACAATCAACCAACTGTTTTAGCAGTTTAGGAAATTGATCCTTGGGCAAGCCTGTCACTGTCTTGTTTCATTCCTTTCACGAAGTCAATATCTTACGCCACTCACTTTTCGTAGTGCCATAGTAGGTGACGTCTAATTTCTGGGTGATATGTGTCGAGTTCGGTGGTAGACACGAGTTTACATCGTTATCCTCACAAGCTTTTACAATTTCTAAGTTGACCTTCAAGTACATGCACTGTTTCTGGTAATGTACAGTCATGTGTGGGGTCTAGAAGTATCCCAACAGTGTTTAGGCGTGCTTCCAAGTAATTACTGGAAATAACTTGGATATTTTTATATTTACATAATAAAAGATAACGTATTTATTACTTCAGTCGTTTATTGTGCTTATATTAATCAGTCTTATCAGAAACTTTAAGCCATTTACAAAAACATGGCATTTTGGTTTTCTGTTTGCATAGCTCAGTTAAAAGACATAAAAATCAACAAATACCAACTTTTAACTAAACTTTTTTTTTAAATTTTGTAGAGAATTGGAGCATAAAATTAAATGAAAATTATAAAACAGAAAAAAACTAAAAAGACAAAAAAATGACACCACATTATCTACCTACAAAATCATTCGTTTCCTTTGGCTTCACAGGACAAACAAAAACTGATTGCCTTTGAATGAGGCTTACAAATACATTGTTTGCAAGTATTACATGTTGGAGAGCTCTTTTTATCTTTCAACCTTCGACAAATAGAACACCTTCCCTTTTTAGAAGCACTAGGACCAGACTCATCGGCATTAGGCGTTAAAAAAATTTGTTGTCTGCCAATCAATTTGCACATAATTTCCGGTACATCTTTGGCCAGCTTTGGGTTATTTTCTAATATCCTGCAAACGTATGGCTTTACAGGACTCACTGCAGTGGACTTTATGTATTCTCTTCTGCTGACTTTTTTATATGGATTAGAACCGACCCAATGTACATATCCGTTAGCAAGAGAAATATTCAGCGTTGCAGCAAGGATTGCCTTCGGCCATCTTCTTGTTCTATGTGAGCAAGTGTAATTTGAGCATTTCAAAACCAGGTCATCAACTCCTCCCTGTCTATAATTGCAGGTTTCTTCGATTGTTGATTTACAGACACTTCGTGATGCATGAAAGATAGTAAAACTACACTTTTATACTTCTTTGGAACGAATGATACCAAGGTCTTGTCCCGAACAAATCGAATTAATCATGGGGGTCTTCTTTTATCAGGCAAAAACTGACAAGATATTTCTCGTTTGTTTTTTCGTACACTACCCACGAATTTTAGTCCCCGTTTCAATAATTCGTCTACTAATTCAACAGACGTAAACCAACTGTCTCCAGTGATATTCCTATTAGGTCCATAAAATGGCTCTGCAAGTTTTAGCACAGCCTGTGTTGGCACTGCGAAAGGTATATTTCTTTGGGTAAGCGGTTTTCCGAAGTATATAAACGCATTACATAAGTAATGAGTTTTCACATTGCAAATACACTGCATTTTCAGGCCATATTTTCCCGGTTTATTTTTGATAAACATTCTGAATGAACACCTTCCTCGATATTTTACCAACACATAAATATTCTGAACAAGAACAGTTCGCGCTACAATTGCTAATAAACTTTTCAAAAATTCGTCGCATCAAAGCCAGTTTATCTGTAAATTTTCTTTCTTCTAGTGTGCTGATGTCATCAAAGGTTACATTGAAATGAATGAATAAAATCTGTTTATCCTCATTACACCTCGAAAAATGTCTCTTCCAGTAAAATCTGTCGGCCATAGAGATCTAACATTTTCTTGATTTGACTTGAATATCGACGTAAACAGAAGTAATCCAAGGTAAGCTAGTAACTCACAGCAATCAATGTTGTTGGCATAATACGGCCGTAATAATGGAGGTGAATATTTGTCCTCAATTTTTTTATTGGTACGGTGCACGATACTCTCAATCACATCATCGGTAAATAATAGTTCCCAACTCTCTACAGGCGACATTTCACGTTTACAAGCTGCAGGTCCTTTCAGTCCCTCGCGTTCTTGTACAATATTATGCTGTCGTACACAAGATGAACGTGGGGCAGATTTACTCCATTTGAATCCGTTCTTACCGTAAAAATAGTTCCCTGACTTTCTTCGTCTTCTTCATTAGAAGAAGAGCCTTCGCTTAGCTCCATCTCTGAACCAGAAAGGTGTTCACTGTGTATCGATTCATGATCACTGATGTCATCAACATCTTCGTCTGGGTCATTTAGTTCTGTGTCTTCACCTTCTGAGTCAGTGCCTTCTTCCAGCAGTCGTGCAATATCCTCATCACGAAGAAAGCGAGTCATTGTAAATATACTGAAATAAGAGGAAATTACCGTATAAGCGTATTGTAAATAAATAATACGTAAAAGCACGTGTGGGGTCTACAGGTACCCCAATAATGAAAAACAGGAACTTACTGTTGCGAGAGCGCGGCGTACGTCCACCTATTGCAAGCGTCAGCGTCACACTGAGAATACGTACAATGACGAGTCTGCAGTTCGCCAACAATGGAAATTATAAATCAAAAATGTAGCGTGAGGTCTGTGGAGACCCCACCCGTGTAGTTAAAGGCTGATATGGGAACTTAAGTTGTCCCCATTCACACCCTTGACACCAGGCAGCTTTTTCAACCGAGGAAGTCATAAACCAATCTTCGAATGTCCTCGAAACAAACCAACCACTTTTTGTTCTGTTGTACCTGCATCCAACAGGATCACCTTCGGTCCATGTAGACCATAAATGCTCAGACTTATACACCACACACGGTGGTAACATCTCTCGACAGCCACTTCCACAAAACATTAAAGAAACACAAGACTTCATTGACTGTATTATGTGTTCAACGTACTTCTGCTCTCTTTTACAAATGATCTTGCTCCAGTGTCATCTCGCAGGTTCGTATAGTCATAATTCCATATATTCTCATCTGAGAACAGTTTGTATGTTGTCAAAATAATCATTGACTACCGTGTCATCAATAGCAGCCCTTACTCGTTTAATGTTGCTTGCTGTTCGCACCGTTAACTTAGGGCGACGTTTTCTATATGTCCTACCCAGTCGGGACCCGCAAAGTTATTTTTAATACTCTTTACTGTATGCCCCTGTTTGTCAAGATAGTATTTTATGGAGTATCTTAAATGAAGATCAGTGACAGGAAATCCAGAAGTAGCTAACTTGCAATATGAGCCTCGATGGCTTGTTCTTCTTGACTGAAGACTCTAGGATGGCCATGTTCTTTGCAGGTAGGCCTACCGGTACTGGTAACCCATAGGTTTTAAGCGTATTTACTATTGTGCTTCTAGGTACATTGCAACAGAGACTTGCACTTCGTTGTGTTCTTACTCCACTTCGTATGTCCTTCAAACAAGATTCCAAGGTCTCAGCATTATAATCAGTGTACTTTCTTGAAAGTGGCTTTCTCTTCTAGGTTCTCGTCATTCTGCGATCAGCAACAGGAACGAAAACAAGCAAAATAGTATTGCACAGTAGTAACGTATAAAACAATGTTAGTAAAAATATTTTTGTTTTAATTTGGAAGTAAAAAACGTATTTGTAAATTGATTCTATTACTTTAATCCAAATTAGGCCTGGTACAAAATAGCCCCGAAAAATTAGTTTTTAATTGAAGTTTACAAAAAGTTAAACATGTACTGTGTAAAAAAACAATAATGAAAATCAATTATCACACACTGGCAGCAGATTACTAAAGAAGATATTTTGACACTTACTTTATTTTTATCTTGTTACTGAATTCATATACGATGAAAATTTTGGAGGCAAACAAATCACACATAAAAACTAAAGTTTACAAAACTACCTATATATGCGGTTTTGTTTGTTCAGCACAAAAATTTAAAACTTTTTTTTTGGTGTTGGACCAAAAGTAACCCCTCAAGGACCAAAGTAACCCCAGTCGACGGTAAGGTACAATTCAGTGTTCATAGAAATCAAAATGAAGAGCGTTTAGTTTCCACATGCTGCTATGATTTACTTCGTTTCTTAACTGGATTTTTTTTTACATCCAGTTGAGAAATGGAGGAAAATAAAAAAAATTAAAATAGGCAAAAACGCAAGTACCTGTACGGATTGAAAGTGGCGTCTGGTGTACCCCACACCTGCCTCGAGAAATGTAATTGCGATGCTCGTTATAAAACAAGGCTTTCATCACGCAAGATGAATAAGTGCAATGCCCGTTCTTTTCTCTGAATTCGTAATATAATTGGTCGTTGAGTTTGGCCACTGCAGACAACGAAATCACCGCCTCGGTGTTAGGGGAGTACAACATGTTATATTTTTTTTTGTGGGTGGCCTAACCATGGAAAAGTCATAGGACGGTGAAGGATTTGAATCTAAGTTAAGAACGACTTTAACAGCTACTTATTTGATCTAATGATTGATATGAATCACAGTAAAAAGTTAAAGGGAGCAAAGATTACTAGAATTCAAATAAAATTCCAAAGTAACTGACACTTTGGGAAGCACCAAAAAGTGTGGAAAACTGCATGGAGAATGCGCAACAAGATCTGCTCATCTAGGCAGCTCGCAAAATCGGTGTCAACGATACAACAAGTTGTAAACATATTAAAAGTAAGCAAGTAAAGAGCTGCTAAAATGTAGATTGTACTACCACAATTTGCAGCACTTGCATTTCACCAGATCAACTAGTGCTCACCAAACAGCACGAAATTGCGACTAGAGACTAAAGTCTGTACTATGGCCCATAACGGAATGTCCTGTATCTAAGTTCTCAGTCCTCCACACTCTACATTCAAAAAAACTCTGCGTACAGGGGATGACTTGATACTTTTGCCAGTGTGACAGATGAGAATATCGCTTATTTCGCTAAAAAAATAATGGAACACAGTAGACACTCCTCACTCTTGGGTTACCAAAAGCAAATTACCAAACACGAGGTTGGCACTAGTCTGGAGCAGTGTTTCCTCAATTGGTCAGACCCTTCGTGCAATGCACCGTTATGCGGTTCGACGAGGTTACGAAGCATCTTGGATCGAAAGCAACTGCCGTTCTCACGCTGGCCGGGCAGTGCCGTAGCATCTCGGCCTTTGAAGTCCATGAAGAAAAAGCAAAAACGTCGAACTCAATTATACTGGGAAGGTGCGCCTCTTCTAATGAGTTTTACGGACTGCCTTCTGCTGACAACAGAACCCTGAGACCACGCCAGTAATGAGTGCATCGTCCCAACAGGAAAAAGAGCAAAACTTATCTCCCAAGCACATAGGCCCAGAACTCACAAAAAGAAACATGAAATAGTGGCAGAGATTGATTGAATATTGCATAACGATGTGAGACAGTAATGTCACAGGATGAAAATTAAAGAATCAGGTCACTTTCTCTAAGGCTTGAATTGTAGTGAGGCTAGCTTCCATATGCTCAGACGGCTTCAAATTTTACTTTTAACGATCAGGCAAATCGGAAGGGCATGAGAGTTATTACTGTGAGTAGTGGGGCAACAAGGATGTCACCCCACATTCCACTGCTGCCAGAAGTATCCAAGATGGCGGCAGGGACATCATCCAAGATGGCGTCCATGACGTCATTCAAGATGGCGGATTTGGGTCAATTGGGCTACTTCTATAACCTAACCCTCCCTCACCTCCCCACCCAGAAAAGTGGTGAGAAGTTCAAATTCCTACAGAATAATGCATCACACCTAAGAAAAATCACGGGAAGATAGGTCACTTGGGCTACCTCCACTAAGTTAAGTCACCCGACCGTCACCTCTTCCTAGGAACTGGCGCCAAGTTTGAATTTTGGTGGTAAAGAAAGATCAATTGGGGTATCTCTACCAAGATAAGAAAATTGAGGGAAACAAAGCTCACCTCCACTAACCTAAGTCACTCGGCCGCCACCTCTTCTTAGGGATTGGTGGGAAAAGGACTCTGCCTGCACTACAGTCGCAGGTTCGAATCCTGCCTCAGGCATGGATGTGTGTGATGTCTTTAGATTAGTTAGGTTTAAGTAGTTCTAAGTTCTAGCGGACCGATGACCTCAGATGTTAAGTCCAATTGTGCTCAGAGCCATTTGAACCATTTGAACTCATCCTGCACTGGGCTGCTGGAGAGAGGAAGGAGTGTACTTTATTTATTTTGGAACAGTTTATTGAGAGATGGAGTATATTTATCACAGTGATACAGAACACACGCTCTGACATGCCACACAGCATACAGACCCGCAAACTATTCCTAAATAACTCATGTATAGTGCTCTACACATTCACTTGATAATTGTAAACAGTCAAAATAATGCATTGCACAGCCCACAGACATAATCCAACTAAAAGACTCTCCAAACATGCTTGCTAATTGTCAACTATCAAAATCATGCACCAGTCTTTATTTAAACAATTAGAGACAGCACAACCATCCAATGTGTTTGCCAGGAGGTCTGCACTCCAAGTGACCTAGTACACACAACCACCAGCAGAGGGCGCTGTCGTCCATGATGGCAGCCATGATGTCACATGATGACGCAAGTACCGTTATCCAAGATGGCAGAAAACTGTGTATTCACCACTAGGTCTACACCTAGTACACAGTATCACCACCAGAGAGCGCTGTTGTCTGTTCAGTGATATAATTCAAGATGGTGGGGTGAAATGGTGGGAAAACGACTCTGCCTGTGCCGGACATAAGTTTTTATTTTGCAGGCAATGTCTCCACCTCGAGATCTAGACTACAATTGACCTAGTACACAATACTGCCATCCCTCCTGTGACATAATCCCAGATGGTTGTCTGGAGGGGAAAATGTGATAATGACTCAGCCTGTGCTGAGCTATTGGGGAGAGTAAGGAAGGAGTGTACTCTATTTATTATGGAACATTTTATATAGGGATGGAGCATATTTATCACACTGGTACAACACACACTGTCTCGATACCATAACAGATAGTCTGTGATATATCCACTGAGCTATAGGAGATGCCTGATTGAGAAGGAACACAAACAGTAGTAATAGATGATGTGCTGATTGAGCCGGCCGGGGTGGCCGAGCGGTTCTAGGCATTACAGTCTGGAACCGCGGGACCGCTATGGTCGCAGATTCGAATCCTGCCTCGGGCATGGATGTTTGTGATTTCCTTAGGTTAGTTAGGTTTAAGTAGTTCTAAGTTATAGAGGACTGATGACCTCAGAAGTTAAGTCCCATAGTGATCAGAGCCTTTTTTTTTTTGTGATTGAGGTCGTAAGAAACTGTACACTAGCCTCTCAGATCTCTAGTGGAGGTGACTGGATACAGTCGAGTACAGTGCCATATTGCGCCTCCCGATCATGTGTTACGTCCGCACACGTACATTAACGTACATAAACGAGTACTAACGTCCACTAACGTGTACTAACATTCACTAACGTGTACTAACGTGACATTTTGTCTAGAGAAATAAAAACACAAACACAAATTTAACATTGTAAATATAATTATTTATTCGGCGGTAAATATATTGACCAAATATAGACCGAAATGCGGGGAAATTGAGAAAGTACTTGCGTAT
This sequence comes from Schistocerca nitens, assembly GCF_023898315.1. Classification (NCBI taxonomy): domain Eukaryota; kingdom Metazoa; phylum Arthropoda; class Insecta; order Orthoptera; family Acrididae; genus Schistocerca; species Schistocerca nitens. The sequence continues at coordinate 278,532,798 of NC_064619.1, read as the reverse complement.
CTTCTGGTTCGCGCCAAACAATGTGTACATGGAAACAAGTATGCGGCAACAAGAAGAATCCAAGAAAACGTCGACATCGAAACGAAGGGAATCAGGGAGGCAGTCAATTTCTTTTCCGTCCAGGTAGCATTATACTGTACGTCTATTGAGGTATCAGTGATACACGCGAGTTGACGACCGTATTTGATGCTTTTCAGGAGGACAGAGAACCATTCACCTCTAAACTAATTTGCATCTGGGTTAAAGAATAACAGAGAGTGGACGGAGTGATCGATTGAGATACAGCTGTAACGAGGTACGATTCAATGGTTGACTGATGCATTCTTGAGAAGGAGAAGTTGCTGCAGGTCAATTTTTTTTCAGTCCAATGTCTGGATGCATCAGTCGTAACAGTCTGCGTTCTACTCATACACAGCCACGTGTTCTGTATGTGACTTAAAGTACTGTCTACTTGCGATTGTTAATGGTAAACCTGTCGGTCATCAGAGGACTTCCATCTCATGTGTGATGAAACTTGACACATTCCTCTAAACCAACTTTGATGTATGTGACGTATGGATCTTTGGTGTGACGTCATAAGCGCGTGACTGCGTGTGAGATCGGTCTCTAAGTTTTTATATATTTTTAGGTTTCAGATACATATTTTAACGGTTTTTGTGATAATATTTACTATATAAGTGACTTATTAGTGGTTTCTTCATTCACCTCTGCCTTTCTTGTGTTGTGACATGATATTTGTGAGTGTTTCGTATCGAGCAACTTAACCTCTTACCTGTTCAAATGGTTCAAATGGCTCTGAGCACTATGGGACTCAACTGCTGAGGTCATTAGTCCCCTAGAACTTAGAACTAGTTAAACCTAACTAACCTAAGGACATCACAAACATCCATGCCCGAGGCAGGATTCGAACCTGCGACCGTAGCGGTCTTGCGGTTCCAGGCTGCAGCGCCTTTAACCGCACGGCCACTTCGGCCGGCCCTCTTACCTGTGTTTACATTCGGCGCTGACCAGTTGCATCTGTAGCGGCGCATCGAAAGCTAAGTACTAATTAGCTGTTTGTGTATAGTGGTTTATTTAGGAACTTTAGTGGTCTTCAGCCGGTATCTTGGTGTTTTCTGGTGAAATAATTTCAGAAGAACTTTTTGGGAACTGTTTTCAGTTTAGTTAGTCTTTTGTTATATTCTCATTTATTGTTGATTAATAGTGTTAATAATAGTAGTTACTTCCCTTGTAGAGTAAGTTTGTGATTGTTGTAGTCAGTTTTTTAACATCTTCTTATTGCTGTAGCGGAACTCAGATAAAGTAGTCTTCTTGTTTCAATAACTGTAAAATTTTACCATGAGTGAGAAGTGTGGGCTTTGCCGTAGGTTCGTGAGTAGTGGATTGTGGCGTGAGACTTGTTCGTAGTATTTTCACTGGGGGGGGGGGGGGGGGGGGAATGCAGTGGGGAAGCCAGTGGGCATTCTGGTGAGATCCTCTCCTGGAACTGCAGATTATGTAGCAAGAGTAAGTTGATAGAGGAGCAGGAGCGTAAGATCTGTGCCCTTCAGGTGCAGTTGAAACACGCACAGGAGGAGCTAGACAGGATGAGGAGGGAGAAGGGGGTTGGGGAATGGGAGCTGGTTGTTGGCAAGAGATCTGCTAGGAGAAGGAGATTTTCAGATAGTTTTACTATTGGTGTTTGCAATAGATATGACCAACTGTCAGAGTCTAGTGGAGAGGAATCTCTAGTAGCTTTAGACGTAGGAAGTATGCAGCATTCTCAGCAGTTACTGTGGCTAGGACAGTTGCAAAGTCGAAGAGAAAGAAGAAGGTTCTCCTGTTAGGTAGTTCTCATGGCAGAGGTGTAGGCCAGCAGTTGCAGGAAGTGTTGGGGAGTGAGTACCAGGTCACCAGCATTGTGAAGCCTAATGCAGGATTGGGTCAGGTGACTGTTAATATAGGGGGCCTATGTAAGGATTTTACTGAAGAGTATCAGGCAGTGATTGTGAGTGGGGCTGGTAATAGTATTGATGGGTATGGGGAGTATGACATAGATGGTGAACTGGAAAAGATAGCCACTCAGACTGGCAACACGAATGTGCATTTCGTGGAACTGTTTCAGCGTCACGATCGACCTCATCTTAATACAGCTGTCAGGCGTAATAACATCAGACTTGGGGGTGCGCTGATGACAGAAGGCATGGATCACATTTCAGTGGTGTCGTTGGAGTCTATCAGCAGGACGGGTTTTACTAGACATGGCCTGCACCTCCACAGGTATGGGAAGGGGAGGTTGGCAAAGCTTATAGGTGGCAGCATAGGTGGGGTTGGTGGGATCACTCATGGGAAAATTCCTGCAGTAGTGGGTGTTAGAGCTGTACCTTTTTTAGACTGAAGTCAGCTGATAGGTATTCCTGCTTAAGGGAAGTCTCTCTAACAAAGGAACCACTTTTGACAAAGCTTAGGTATCCGAGTAATGAGGGAATTAGTATATTTCATCAAAATATACAAGGTATTAGAGACAAAGTTAGTGAACTGCTTATAGATGTTGACTCTGAAATTATAGGTATATCTGAACACTACTTAAATAAGGAGATAATTCAGAGGCTTCCTTTACCAGGATACAGGTTGGCTGGCAGCTTTTCTAGGAGCTCTTTGCGGTGTGGGGGAGTAGCCATGTATGTGAAAAACGGCACCGCATTTGAGTCAATAGATGTTTCCAAGTACTGCACTGAAAAGGTGTTTGAATGTTGTGCAGGCGTGGTTAAATTTAGTGGAGCTAAACTTCTAACTGTTGTTATTTATAAATCCCCAGACTCCGATTTCACGACATTTTTGCTAAGGCTAGAGGAGTCTTTGGTTCACTTTATAGGAAATACAAAAAGTTAGTTATATGTGGTGACTTCAATATTAATTGTATAAGTGATTGTGCAAGGAAAAGGAAGAGCTGAAAAATTAAGCAAATTCCAGTGTTACATTGCTGATTTTCTTTATTTAAACTTACGACTTGTCGCCTGAATATGTTTCTTATATTTCATTTTATCTGTTTCTACTATCGTGTTATAATTTCATGTATTGACTCGTTCCATGATCATGTAGACTTCTCATTAATTTGGTCCCACGGAACAATAAATAAATAAATAAATATTCCATCTGAGTATCAGTGGTGAAACTAAGCAGTAGGCTTTACCAGAAATATCAACCCTTAGACAATGTGTCTAATAGTGTATTTTAAATACGAGAGTATGCCATGTTAGGCACTGTATAGCACTTAGCTTATTTCTTGTCTCGGAAACACACACAAAATTCATATACAGATGCACTGAAGAGCCAAAGAAACTGGTACACCTGCCTAATATCGTGTAGGTCCCCCGTGAGCACGCAGAAGTACCGCAACACGACGTGGCATGGACTCGACTAATGTCTGAAGTAGTACTGGAGGGAATTGACACCTTGAATCCTGAAGGGCTGCCCATAAATCTGTAGGAGTTCGAGGAGGTGGAGATCTCTTCTGAACAGCATGTTGCAAGACATCCAAAAATGCTCAATAATATTCATGTCTGGGGAGTTTGGTGACAAGCGGAAGTGTTAAAACCCAGAAAAATTTTCCTGGAGGCACTCTGTGGCTATCCTAGACGTGTGGGATGTCGCATTGTCCTGCTGGAATTGCCAAAGTCCGTCGGAATGCACAATGGACATGAATGGATGCAGGTGATCAGATAAGATGCTTACGTTCGTGTCACCTGTCAGAGTCGTGTCTAGAAGTACCAGGGGTCTCATATCACTCCAACTACACACGGCCGGCCGGTGTGGCCGTGCGGTTAAAGGCCTTCAGTCTGGAACCGCGTGACCGCTACGGTCGCAGGTTCGAATCCTGCCTCGGGCATGGGTGTGTGTGATGCCCTTAGGTTAGTTAGGTTCAATTAGTTCTAAGTTCTAGGCGACTGATGACCACAGAAGTTAAGTCGCATAGTGCTCAGAGCCATTTGAGCCAACTGCACACGCCCCATATCAAAGCAGAGCCTCCACCAGCATGAGAAGTCCTCTGCTGTCTTACAGAGTCCATGGATTGATGAGGTTTTCCCCTTACCCATACGGGCCATCCACTTGATACAATTTGAAAAGAGACTCGTCCGACCAGGCAGCATGTCTCCACTCGTCAACAGTCCGGTGTTGACGGACCAGGCGAGGCGTAAGCTTAGTGTCGGGCTGTCATCAAGAGTACACGAGTGGACCTTAGGCTCCGAAATCCCATATCGATGATGTTTCGTTGAATGGTTCGCACGCTGACACATTTTGATGGCCCAGCATTGAACTCTGCCGCATTTTCCGGAAGGGTTGCACTTCCGTCACGTTGAACGATTGTAACCTCCCCACAGTAAAATATGTTTATATTATTCACATTTAGCGTAACCTCCCACAGATAAATTCCTTAACCTTGGAACAATAAAAATGTGACTAATCTCCTAATAAAAAAATGTGACTCATGGATAACCTTTCGATAATTGACTGTGAATTTAAACTGGTAAAGTCAGTAGTGCTGCGTCATAGCCCTGAAAGATCATACTGAATAAATTGAAAATTCTTACCTCAATGAAGTCGCCGGATAACGCATATATATCTGCTCTTATAATAAATTTTTCTGGCACAGCCCAGTGCAATGCTGGCCGATAGATTTGTCATGTATAAAAGGAAATTTTTCTTCACAATTTTTCTTTACAATAATCGGGATGACCATGGATTTAAGAAATTGGTAAATTCTTTAAATTGAGATGAATGATTGTCAAAAGTTAATTTTTATAAAAAAGATTATTATTAAGAGATTTTTTTAAACATTTACATGGGACTTGATATAACAATACTACATATGCGCGAGGCTGCTTTTACCTTATATTATATCGCTCAGGCTCCGCCATCGCTCCCCACGACCGGCCCAGCCAACTCCACACACACGACTGCAAGCTACTTCTTACTCCTACTGCTACAGCTGGCCGCGGTGGCCGTGCGGTTCTGGCGCTGCAGTCCGGAACCGCGGGACTGCTACGGTCGCAGGTTCGAATCCTGCCTCGGGCATGTGTGTGTGTGATGTCCTTAGGTTAGTTAGGTTTAAGTAGTTCTAAGTTCTAGGGGACTTATGACCTAAGATGTTGAGTCCCATAGTGCTCAGAGCCATTTGAACCATTTGAACCTACTGCTACACAGTTCCTACTGCTGACAACACTGCTGTCTGGTCTGAGATTCTCTTATAGCTTACATACCGCAGGCAGCGCGTGAGCAATCCATCGAAATTACATCTGCTCGATTGCGCTAGCAACAAATTCCTTAACCATGGACCTCTTACACGATTCTCTTCAGTCGTTGTTGGTCCCGTTCTTTCAGGATCTTTTTCTGGCCGCAGCGATGTCGGAGATTTGATGTTTTACCGGATTCCTGATAATCACGACACACAATGGTCGTACGGGAAAATCCCCACTTCATCGCTGCCTCGGAGATGCTGTGTCTTATCGTTTGTGCGCCACCTATAACTCCCTTAAATCTTGATAACTTGCCATTGTAGCAGCAATAACCGATAAAACAACTGTGTCAGACACTTGTTGTCTTATACAGTCGTTGCCGACCGCGGCGACGTATTCTGCCTGTTTAAGTATCTCTGTATTTTAATACGCGTGTATATAGCAGTTTCTTCAAGCCGTTCAGCTGTCTTTGCAGCAATGGAGAGTGCTGTGAAAATCTCACGACCTGTGTGTGCACTCTCAGGTACCAGACAAGAGCACCAAATGGTGTTTCTACCAACATCTTTTGCCTGTACACGAATAAAGCAAGAGGTTGTAATGTTGTTGCATTAATTTGCTCTGAAAGCGGTGCTGATAGACAATAAAAGCGGTTTGAAAGCTGTGAGCTGTCTGGGGAAGTTAACCTTGCATTACTGCGCAACTGTTTCACCAGGTATCCAGTCTAGCTTACCAAATTCCCAACCAGACTAACATTAATTATAATCTTTTAATAGTCATACGACAACCGGTGATATATATATATATATATATATATATATATATATATATATATATATATATATATATATATATATATAAGAGAATTTAAATAAAAAGAAATAAATCAGTTTATATTTGGAAATTTATTTTAACATTGATCATCGAAATTTCAGCATATTAAACTTGATTCATAAATAAACTGGTGCCTTATTTAGGATTGTGAAAATGTGAGTTTGTAATCTTACGGAACACATCAAATATGGAGCCAAGATTGGGAGACTGCATACAACACTGCATTCATAAAATAACACACAAAGAACGTTGAAACATATGCAAGAGGAAATTAACCACAACCAACCGATTCAATTTTCACCCAAAGAAGTTACGTTCGTAGCGCAATCCTGTCCGTCATGAAATTACCACACACTGGTATACTAAATTCATACTAACTCTCTGTGAAATCTTCCCGAAAAGAATAGCTGAGGGCTACTTTGATAACTACACCACATGCTTCACGTGGTCAACTTTGTTAACACAAAGAGTGTAACTCCACAATAATTTTGATAATTAAAATAAATTAGATCGAAAAGCAATTTACTAAAGAGAAACCTCTAACTGGTTACTATCGTCTTACTATTAAGCTGATGGGTCAAACAATTGTATAACCACGTGGTACTGGTCGCACAAAGTACACCCCACGTGGGTTGAACATAAAGAAACGTTGCTATATTGAAAAATATTGTCAAGACGAGACGTAATAATCTTACGCATATTCGCATTTAAGATTGATAATCTTAGTTAGAGTTACTGATCAACACGTGGTTCCACTTTACTCACAAAGTAGTGACAAAGGAACTACTGGAAGATATTCTGAACTTCACACTGGAAATACACTGCGTTGCAATTTAAGATAACATTAGATATTTTAGAGCTAAACCTGAAATAAAGGTGATTAAATTTTCAGTTAGGCTGAACTTAAGAAATCCATTGTCCTACGGACTTAGCAGACACGCGCTTAGCCGGAGATCTTACCACTTCAGACGCTTGCCACGGACAGACTGACCTGGGCTCCTACCGAGCGTGCTAACAGATACAAACGGAAGTGACCAGAGAGGAAGCTTCCTATACCAACATGACAACGGACGGACAGGACCATACTAAGAATAGAAACCTCTCTGCTTTTAGAAAACGTAGCTACCTGTTCCGACGTTGGTCCTACTGTTCTCTAGCATATAGGCTTGTCTGCTACCCTCAAGCATACAACCAGAAATACATTTGCTCATTCATCCTGTCACACAGAAGGGAAGGGGGATGACAGTATCTTATCATATACAGTATATAAAAGAAAGCGGATGTAGGTTCCGTATGAGACTGTGTGAGATGAATTACATATAAACTGTGTTTTAAAGTGTAGTAGTGTGACAGATCGTTCTTGTTTATGTGTAAAAGTAACATGTTCCACTACTCAGTCTCCTCCCAGATAGTCAGAAACGCCACAGTAAATTTAGAAGAGGAATTTATGCCCTAAATGACAACAGATATAAGAAATTAACATGAAAGGAATCCAACAGAGACCTTTCAAGGTGTGTCACAAAACTGGTATTTTCTGAGCCCATGCTGATTCCTTGCTGTTATTTTCCTCCGGGAACGTCAAAATTTTTGACCTCAGATCATACTCTTGGATTCTGTAAGAGACCAGCTTTAGCGATAATGGGCTATAATTCTGTGCATCCGATCGTTTACCGCCTTTCGTGAACAGTCACACGTGACTACTTATTCGCTCCGCAGTAGATTTCTGTCGCTGTGTCGGCTGACTTGAAGTGCAGCGGCGTCGAGTGGCGCTGCGAACGTTACTTACGGCCGTGTATCTGTCACCTACGCGCACGCACTTACGCAGCTACGCAGGTCATCGGATCTGGGCCAGAAGTGCGGCGTCTGCTGCGGCCGGGCTGCCGCGTCGTAAATCTGCCGCACATTCTTGGCATGGGCGCTGCGGCCTGTTCGGCTCACACGTTGTTTACCCGCCAACGGCCCACTTGCTTTATTGCTTCCTGCAACCGATCGCCAAACACTTTGCGAGTTCATTAGCGGCTAGCGGCCTCGCCGTGCACCGGCCAGAGCTCTGACGCTTGCGGACGCATTACGATTTCATGAAAATTCCCCTTTTCGAAAGGTACACGACATCCGCAAGGATTTTAGCCATCTGAGCACCGACACAAACACATGCATGCAGAAATGCTCTCTGCGTTTCCCCGGTCGAAAACACGGGGATTCAGTCTGCAGTATTTACCGAGTGCCACAGGCAGACTAATGCTACTGCAGGAGGACATCTGTTTCGTTTAATCCCGTCCTGTCTTCCACTCACAGGAAAACTCTTTGCGCAATTACGCTGCATGTTATCCTCTAGATACCAAAGGTCGTTTAAGCGATGCAGCGCTTAGGGTAAAGTGCGCATTAATATGTATTTTCGAGGATAGAGGAAGCTATTCATCCCAAGTGAAAACAAGCAGACTTTATTTTATCGTGTAGGAAACGTACGCCGCCTGGGACGTCCTGCGAAAGCAAACTAATTATTAATAATTATGGCTGTACTGCAGCGGAAAACGTGTTTCCCCTTGTGCATTACTATGAAATGATGCGGCATTAGCATACACTTCAGCTGCCCGCACCTTCGTGACTACTGCTAGCCGTACCGAATTTAGTACGGCTGCGTATTCTCTTTAGCAAATCTCCGCCTCCGTCCTGTCGCGACAAGTTCTGAGTTTTTCTTCTTTTTCTTCTCCCATTTCACGGAAAGGAACGACAAGTACTGTTTTATAACCTCATTAGCACACTGAATTTATTCGTATGGTCTGTTCGTGTTTGCTGATGGAGCTCTCCAATCGGTTTTAATTCGCCTCGTCGGAGAGTAATGCACTCTTTTAGCCTGTTACTTACGAAATGAGGGTGAAGGTAGGTCAGAGTTTATCGTCCCGTCGACGCTGGAACCATCAGAGTCATTGCGTAAGCGTGGTAGGTAAAGAATGGAGGTTGACATCTGATGACCTCCTTATTTAAGGCGATCACTGGCAGTTAATAATACACGTATTGCAGCCAAATAGCGATACAAGTATAGAAAAAAGAAATTTTACACGTTATCATCAGAACAGCCACTTATTTACCATGTCGTTTTAGTACAGAGTTCTGAATGGCAACGTTAGCATAATCGGTAACCCAGTGGGTTACGCACACGTACCGTTTCGTTCATGATATGGTGTGTTGTTGCATGTAAGGTAGTGGGAACCGTCGACTGCTGTATACTTATGTGGCTATGGTGTGTGTCCTTTCGGACATATCCTAAAGAACAGACACCATATCCATATAAGTATATAGTTCTGGCAATACCAGCCATGACATTCTTCTTCTGTGCGGATGCACACATATTACCCGAACTCTTACGGGACTTGGTAAGAATGTCTTCCACGAGGATTGAGTGTGTTGGATAGGGACACTACGAAGGTAGTGAGTGGATATACAGGGTGAGTCACCTAACATTACCGCTGGATATATTTCATAAACCACATCAAATACTGACGAATCGATTCCACAGACCGAATGTGAGGAGAGGGGCTAGTGTAATTGGTTAATACAAACCATAAAAAAATGCACGGAAGTATGTTTTTTAACACAAACCTACGTTTTGTGAAATGGAAAAAAATGTTTCAAATGGCTCTGAGCACTATGCGACTTAACTTCTGAGGTCATCAGTCGCCTAGAACTTAGAACTAATTAAACCTAACTAATCTAAGGACAGCACACACATCCATTCCCGAGGCAGGATTCGAACCTGCGACCGTAGTGGTCGCTCGGCTCCAGACTGTAGCGCCTAGAGCCGCACGGCCACTCCGACCGGCTTTAAATGGAACCCCGTTAGTTTTGTTAGCACATCTGAACATATAAACAAATACGTAATCAGTGCCGTTTGTTGCATTGTAAAATGTTAATTACATCCGGAGATATTGTAACCTAAAGTTGACGCTTGAGTACCACTCCTCCGCTGTTCGATCGTGTGTATCGGAGAGCACCGAATTACGTAGGGATCCAAAGGGAACGGTGATGGACCTTAGGCACAGAAGAGACTGGAACAGCACATTACGTCCACATGCTAACACCTTTTTATTGGTCTTTTTCACTGACGCACATGTACATTACCATGAGGGGTGAGGTACACGTACATACGTGGTTTCCGTTTTCAATTACGGAGTGGAATAGAGTGTGTCCCGACATGGCAGGTCAATAGATGCTCAATGTGGTGGCCATCATTTGCTGCACACAATTGCAATCTCCGGCTTAATGAATGTCGTACACGCCGCAGTACATCTGGTGTAATGTCGCCGCAGGCTGCCACAATACGTTGTTTCATATCCTCTGGGGTTGTAGGCACATCACGGTACACATTCTCCTTTAACGTACCCCACAGAAAGAAGTCCAGAGGTGTAAGATCAGGAGAACGGGCTGGCCAATTTATGCGTCCTCCACGTCCTATGAAACGGCCGTCGAACATCCTGTCAAGGGTCAGCCTAGTGTTAATTGCGGAATGTGCAGGTGCACCATCATGCTGATACCACATACGTCGACGCGTTTCCAGTGGGACATTTTTGAGCAACGTTGGCAGATCATTCTGTAGAAACGCGATGTATGGTGCAGCTGTTTGGGCCCCTGCAATGAAGTGAGGACCAATGAGGTGGTCGCCAATGATTCCGCACCATACATTTACAGTCCACGGTCGCTGTCGCTCTACCTGTCTGAGCCAGCGAGGATTGTCCATGGACCAGTAATGCATGTTCCGTAGATTCACTGCCCCGTGGTTTGTGAAACCCGCTTCATCGGTAAACAGGTAGAACTGCAACGCATTCTCTGTTAATGCCCATTGACAGAATTGCCCTCGATGATTGAAGTCATCACCATGTAATTGCTGATGTAGCGACACATTAAACGGGCGAAAGCGGTGACGATGCAGTATGCGCATGACACTACTTTGACTCAGTCCACCGGCTCTCGCAATGTCCCGTGTACTCATGTGTGGGTTCATGGCAACAGCAGCTAACACACCAACTGCACCCGCTTCTTCTCTGAGGCCTGTTACGGACCCATTTGCGTGCTACGACCATACCTGTTGCATGCAGTTGGCGGTAGATGTTTTGCAATGTGCGATGCTCTCTGTCCGGGTACCGTTCTGCATACACCCTGCAGGCTACAGCTGCATTTCGTCGACACTCGCCATAGATGAGTATCATCTCCGCCTTTTCAGAGTTCGAATACACCATGGTCACAGTTCCTACAACACTACAATATCACAGACGTCTGGTAACTCGGTTTACTACAGTTGATCTGCGTGCGGAGACGAATGCAGAATAACAATAGCAGCAAGCGCTACATGCGGACACTGCGACAGCTAGACCAAACCACAACAGTGCACTATAACCACACTCGAAAAGACGGTCGTCATCGTAAACATGTCCCTGCAGATGCTGCTCGCCGACCGTGGCCAGTGTTTGTTACAACACGCAACTGAACGTCGGAGGTTTCAAGCGTCAACTTTAGGTTACAATATCTCCGGATGTAATTAACATTTTACAATGCAACAAACGGTACTGATTACGTATTTGTTTATATGTTCAGATGTGATAACAAAACTAACGTGATTCCATTTAAAAAAGCGTAGGTTTGTGTTAAAAAACATACTTCCGTGCATTTTTGTATGGTTTGTATTAAACAGTTACTCTAGCCCCTCTCCTCTCGTTCGGTCTGTGGAATCTGTTCCTCAGTATTTGATGTGGTTTACGAAATATATCCAGCGGTAACGTTAGGTGACTCACCCTGTATAAGGTGAGAATGTGGGTCTCGCGGGAGGGGTGCACGAGATAGTCCCTGCAGTCGCTCTAACTTCTGTGCCGTCGGTGGCTCACTGTCAGATGGATAGAGCGTCTGCTATGCAAGCAAGAGATCTCGGATTCGCGTCCCGGTCGGGGCATACATTTTCATCAGTCCCCGTTGATATAAATCAACGCCCGTCAGCAGCTGAAGGTATTAACTCAAATTTCTAATTTCGTCGACTGCTGTTGTGGTAATCACATGTCTGATTTCGAAGTTTTCCCTTTTCCATGTTCTGGCAATCACGGCCACTGTGCCGTTAAATTCAGGAGCTATTTCTTCCCCTCTTTCCTTCAATGTCGCAATATTTCCGAGGAGCTGGCACTGGTCACCATTAGATTTGTACATAGTGTTGTTACACTTATCGCTGGGAGATATAGTCTGATAATTCCAGTTCCGTATTCCAGTAATGGTGAAACTAAGCTTCTGTAGAGTGTTGCTGCTATATCTAGACTGAGAGATCTGATGTGTTCTGTTTCTTGAATAGCCGTTATTGATTGCATGGCTTTTTTTGTTACGTGTTTTTTGTTACTTTTTGCACTTGTTTGTATTGTGACACCTAGGTATTTATAGTCTGGGACGGTTTTCAGGCACTCATTGAAGACGCGACCCACAGCGCAGAAAGCCCTCCAATAAACTGTTCGGCAGACTTTTCTAGCGTCTGAAGGTCACAACTCGGAAGACCGACAATGGAAGACCCCGCATAGGCTGCGCTCCTGACATCTACATCTACATCTCCATAAATACTCCGCAATCCGCCATACGGTGCGTGGCGGAGGGTACCTCGTACCACAACTAGCATCTTCTCTCCCTGTTCCACTCCCAAACAGAACGAGGGAAAAATGACTGCCTATATGCCTCTGTACGAGCCCTAATCTCTCTTATCTTATCTTTGCGGTCTTTCCGCGAAATGTAAGTTGGCGGCAGTAAAATTGTACTGCAGTCAGCCTCAAATGCTGGTTCTCTAAATTTACTCAGTAGCGATTCACGAAAAGAACGCCTCCTTTCCTCCAGAGACTCCCACCCGAGTTCCTGAAGCATTTCCGTAACACTCGCGTGATGATCAAACCTACCAGTAACAAATCTAGCAGCTCGCCTCTGATTTGCTTCTATGTCCTCCCTCAATCCGACCTGGTAGGGAGCCCAAACGCTCGTGCAGTACTCAAGAATAGGTCGTATTAGTGTTTTATAAGCGGCCTCCTTTACAGATGAACCACATCTTCCCAAAATTCTACCAATGAACCGAAGACGACTATCCACCTTCCTCACAACTGCCATTACATGCTTGTCCCACTTCATATCGCTCTGCAATGTTACGCCCAAATATTTAATTGACGTGGCTGTGTCAAGCGCTACACTACTAATGGAGTATTCAAACATTACAGGATTCTTGTTCCTATTCTTCTGCATTAATTTACATTTATCTATATTTAGAGTTAGCTGCCATTCTTTACACCAATCACAAATCCTGTCCAAGTCATCTCGTATCCTCCTACTGTCACTCAACGACGCCACCTTCCCGTACACCACAGCATCATCAGCAAACAGCCGCACATTGCTATCCACTCTATCCAAAAGATCATTTATGTAGATAGAAAACAACAGCGGACCTACCACACTTCCCTGGGGCACTCCAGATGATACCCTCAGCTCCGATGAACACTCGCCATCGAGGAGAACGTACTGGGTTTTATTACTTAAGAAGTCTTCGAGCCACTCACATACTTGGGAACCAAGGAGAGTGTACTACTTTCGGTAGAAGAAACCCCTGGGTACAGGAATGTATACTTTCTGCGACAAACTCTCGTTTACAGGAGGTGTTCAGCCTAGCGTCCGTTCATGACAATACTCTCCTCTACCCTCCGGCGTAAGGAATGACACATCCTCTGAACTGGGGTAGACCAATTCCTTCGTGTCCCATAACCAAAAATGTACGGGATTGATGTCCGGGGAACGAGCAGAATACGGGGTAGGGTACTGACGTCCAGTCCAGCGGTCCCGAAATGTTTACGTCAGATGTTCGCGCACACTATGACGAAAGTATGCTGATGCGCCGTCATGCTTGAACCACATTTGTATTTGTTGCTGCAATGTCACAGCCTCCAGAAACGTGGGCAATACTTTAATCACAAAGTCCAGACAATGTGCCCCATTTAACCTTTGTGGTAACACGTATGGCCCTATTAATCTATCGCCAAGTACGCCTCCCCATACGGGGATTGAGAAACGGTGTTGATGCCCTCTTTCCTGAACAGCTTGGGAATTTACATCTGCCCATACACTTTGGTTATGGAAATTAACAACACCATCTCTTGTGGAACCTGCCTTATCGGTAAATAAAACTTTGGTTATTAACAGTGGATCTGCGGCACACTTTTGTAACAGCCATTGACAGAACCGCCGTCTGCCATGACGATACTGTGGCCCTAGGCACTGAACGCGCTGTAGATGATATGGGTATAACAACTGTTCATGAAGTACACCTCAAAATAAGAGTATGAGACACGTCTTCTGCTGCCGATAATCGTCGCACACTGGTTCCAGGGATTTCTTCCACTGAAAGTAGTACACTCTCCTCATGTCAGGCGTGCAGGCTATGAGGGGCCTTCCATTGGCAGTCTTCCGAGTTGTGTCCCTCAGATGCTAGAGAAGGCTGCCGAACAGCTTATTAGAGGCCTCCTGCACTGTGCGTATTTTTCAGCCTAGAGGGCACGAGCTCGCAAGCTACGTCCCTTTTTCTAGTTCATAGCAGAATATCATATCCGCCACTTCACGTGTCGATAAGAAGGCTTCCATTGTTAACAGGTGGTGGAAGAGAGAAAAGGTAAATGTACTACACTATTTGCGCGTCCAAACAGCGCTATGACAGTAAAAGCATACGTGAATCCGCGATCGGAAAAAGGTAAAAGATCGTGATTCGTACCCAGCGTTCACAGAATTTTACAATAAGACACACAAACATGACAAAAATTGACGTAGCCTACAACACGACTCGAACCTCACAACTGACTGCAGATCACCTAATGGTAGTTAGAGTACTGTGCGTAAGACATCATAATGCCATAAAATCAAAAAAGAAAAGAATGTACAAACTAAAAGCTATAAAAATCGACAGTAATGTTAACTAACTGTAGGAATATAATAGCTTAACAGAAAGAAATGTTTAAAAACGTATCGTTGTTATTAATTTAAATAAATATATATATAGTTCCAGAAAAAAAGCACTGTTGGTAATGGGGGGGGGGGGGGGGATGCACTCAGCCTTTGTGAGGCAAATTGAGAAGCTACTTGATTGAGAAGTAGCAGCTCAAGCCACGAAAACTGACAAAGGCAGGAAGAGCAATGTGCTGACCTCGTGTTGCTGTTGTGGTCTTCAGTCCACAGACGGGTGTGATGCAGCTCTCCATGCTACTTTATCCTGTGCAAGCTTCTTCACTTCCGAGTAACTACTGCAACCTACATCCTTCTGAACCTGCTTAGTGTATTCATCTCTTGGTCTCCAACTTTTACCGTCCACGCATCCCTTCAATACTAAACTGGTGATCCCTTGATGCATCAGAATGTGTCCTACCAACCGATCCCGTCTTGTAGCCAAGTTGTGCCACAAATTCCTCTTCTCCCCAATTCCATTCAATATCTCCTCATTAGTTACTTGATCAACCTAACTACTGACCCCATGCCCCTCCACATCCGCTTCCGGTGACGCCTACAGGCTGAGGGTGACACGGCGGCCGGTCAGTACCATTAGTGTCTTTCGAGACTGTTCGGACGGAGTTTAGTTTAATAACAACGGGGTAAAAAAAAACCACTTGTTCTTTTTAAAATAAACCTTCTTTCAAGAAACGAGTAACTTTTATTTACACAATTTCCACTGCTTTGAAATACTGCGTTACAATACAAAATGGGAGACGCGATCAGTTCTGTTTCAATAACAAAGCCGACAGAAACGAGCAACAAACACATAGGTAATAACTGGTATAGAGTTGCTGAGACAATAATGTACTTGTCACCATGCGGCGGTGCCTATTAGATGGCTTGGCTTCAAATGGCTCTGAGCACTATGGGACTTAACATCTGAGGTCATCAGTCCCCTAGAACTTAGAACTACTTAAACCTAACTAACCTAAGGACATCACACACATCCATGCCCGAGGCAGGATTCGAACCTGCGACCGTAGTGGTCTCGCGGTGCCATACTGAAACGCCTAGAACATCACGGCCACACCGGCCGGCGCCTATTAGATGGTACACGCGTATGTGCAGTGTGTAACGCTTATCCCATCTTGTCTCACTGTCATCGTGGGACATCAGTCGTATTACAGAATAGCAGCATCCCTGCTCCGGAAGTATTTTACGAAGGCGGGATCAATGAAGTACAATGGTCCATTTACCTTAAAAGATTAAAAACGGGAGGGGCCACAACGAGCATGACACATCGTAAGAGAAGGAAGGTTAAAACTTAACACTTAATTCATAGTTGATGATAAAAATAGAAAACAGATCTGCTGCCGGTGCCCATATAGTGTGCTTTTATCTGTTTGTAGTCCTTGAAAAGGGGCAAGTTAACACGAAAAATAGTTTTCATCCTTTAGCACTAACTTGTAAGATCCTAGACAATAACGTGATTTTTGGGCTGAGTTTCAAAAAATTAGAATCAGTAGAGAGTATTGTTGATTTTTTTGTAGAATTGGGGCACTGAGCACTTTTAGAGAAAAGCCGTGAACGGTGGACGGACTACGTTTTCTTTTATTTGCCTATTCAGTTTAAATTCTGATTCTATGTACCTTGAAATTGAGGGGGTGAAAATTTTTCAATCTTTGTCCGATTTATGCTTTACTACAGAAACAAAAAACTGAAAATCGGTTATTTCAGAAACCAGTTATTTTGAGTGTTTTTAACGGTCCAGTTACGCTGAGGATGATGTAATCAATAACGAACTGTTTCAGTGATAACTTCCATCCGTACCATACAGCTGTAGAGGCATGATGCAAGCGTCGCATCGTGAGCGAGGGCAGAGCGCGGCAGCTCCTAGTGGGTCAGCTGCTTCGTGGATGTAGCGAGAACACACTGGGATGGACGGTGTTTCAACCGCAGTGCCCGAAATGACCGAAGACGATGACACGCTTCGTCCTGGGCGATAATTAGTAACAGCATAGGTCCACATAGGTCGGATGACGGCAGTGGTGCAGCTGGACAGGAAGTTGACCAAAGCTCGATTTCCAGGGAGGTGGATGGCAACAGCAGGCAGTCTCCCAGCTAGTCACCCACCGGAGTTGAGGCATCAGTCTGACCATATGGGGATCTCAGCTCAGGCGGGAACCTGCACCTACAGCCGGCAAAGTCAGTGGATTGTGGTTGACTGAATCACCTTTTTCTGCGAGTGGTCCCCGCCCCATAGTCATCAGCTGCTGTGGAATGTGTCGCACAACACCTGGGTACTGCAGGACATCACGAACGTTTGAGAATGAGTGTCTTGTTGGGGAATATAGGGTATTTCATTAAGAGTGATACTTTTTAAGATTGTAATTTTCAGTTTCTAATATATTTTTTGCGTACTTCCAGGTGTGAAAATTTGCATTTTCATCTTGCAACGACTCACCCTCCCTGAAAGTTGAGAAATCATTAAAAATTTGTACTAAAGTGGCATCGTCGCCATCACCATTTCTCTATTCAGGCTGTACGCCGTACTGTTGCCAGGTATGAGCGAGATTTCCCTCCACAAGAGCAGAAGCCGCCAACAAGGCAACGCAAAGCGTGAAATGAGGACAACATCGGAGCATTGATGATGATGATGATGATGAGGTCCCATACTCCGAGGAGCGTAGGGGACGATGCGGGAGACCCACAGCGTCGTACTAGGCAAGGTCCTAGCGGAGGTGGTTTGCCATTGCCTTCCTCCGACCGTAATGGGGATGAATGATGATGATGAAGACAACACAACAACACCTAGTCATCTCGAGGCAGAAAAAATCCCAGACCCCGCTGGGAATCTAACCCGGACGTGGCCGAGCGGTTCTAGCAGCTACAGTCTGGAACCGCGCGACCGCTACGGTCGCAGTTCGCATCCTGCCTCGGGCATGGATGTGTGTGATGTCCTTAGGTTAGTTAGGTTTAAGTAGGTCTAAGTTCTAGGGGACTGATGACCTCAGAAGTTAAGTCCCATATTGCTCAGAGCCATTTGAACCATTTTTGAACCCGGGACCCCGTGCGCGGGAAGCGAGAACGCTACCGCAAGACCACGAGATCGCAACATTAGCGACCAGTATTGAGGGAAAGCCAAATGTATCTTCATGACGATTTCAATGGTTGCAGCTGTCTGTGATATCAACTTAGAGAATCTTGATAAAGCATTTCGGCCTGCATCGCTACAAGTTGTATTGACTGAAGAGTGCCCGCATCTCGTGGTCGTGCGGTAGCGTTCTCGCTTCCCACGCCCGGGTTCCCGGGTTCGATTCCCGGCGGGGTCAGGGATTTTCTCTGCCTCGTGATGGCTGGGTGTTGTGTGCTGTCCTTAGGTTAGTTAGGTTTAAGTAGTTCTAAGTTCTAGGGGACTTATGACCACAGCAGTTGAGTCCCATAGTGCTCAGAGCCATTTGAACCATTTTTTTGACTGAAGAGTTGATGCCAAACGATAATAGACTGCGTCGTAAGTTCGCTGATTGGGCTTACAGTAGGTGGTAGATGATCCTGATTTCAGTGGTGCGGTTTATGGTGTGGTGGCATGACAGGACCTTAGGTCTATCGAGATTATGAGAAAAGGACCGTTACTGCCAATGGTAACCGCTACAGATTCATGTTACACGAATTTCTGTGGCCAGGACGTGAGACGGTAGATACTGAAAACATGTGGTTCCAGCAGGATGACGCCACGTGCCACACATCTGATACTACACTCCATATGCTGAGGAAGAAGTTTGGCGACCGGGTCATCTCAAGATGTGTATTTGTGAATCGCCCGCCACAGCTGTGTAATTTAAAACCATAGATTTTTATTTCTTTGGGGCTACATCAACGCCAATGTGTATCCTGACATGCTACGAACTTTGGGACATTTGGCCGCGAACATTCGTCAGGCTGTTACAGGCAGAACGGCGCTAATGTTGGACAGAGTGATTAAGAATTAGAGCCTTGGTGAGCGTCAGTGTGTTCAAAGTTTTGGTGGACATTCCAGCGATATTTTGTTCAGAACATTGTTGCAAGCTCTAAGCTTCAAAACAAGCACAGTTTACATTGATACGTCGTGTGATTTTTTAATGTTTATTTTTATTTTTTTTATTTTTATCAGATTTCAGAAGTATAACTCTTATATGCGAGCTGGCTGGTTTGTATTTCTCCACAGGCAGCACTTCCACCCCAGATCCCATAGCAGACTGGAGCAGCAGGACGGCATCACTGCACAGTGATGACTTCTCTTGCACCGGATACATACTTAGGCAATGTCTAGAGGAGCCCTGCCACAGCTATAAGATCTTACAGTTTTGGATTTCAGGATGTTGGCTGCACCTTCCAACTTGTCAGCATCCTGACTGAGTGCTCTTGCACTTTGAAGACGCTTCTTATTAAACAGTGCCTGGACTGCAGAGTGATGGCTACTCCTCTCTCTATGACATCCTTCTGCTGATTGTTGAAAGAACAATTCATTATCCAACAAAGCCACGATTCGACATCACTAAGCCAGAATATTTCGTACTCTAGATTCAAAAACGTCTTGATATATGTCAGTGTCACTCCCTTCTTGTCCCTCACACACTGATGGGAAAAGTTTCATTTCTAGGTTTACATGCTAGAGTCAGTTGGGTCCAACTCTTGATCAGCCTATGAGGACCTAGGTTCCCATGTTTTCCCTGAACTGCTTAACACATATAGTTGGCTAGCTAGTTCGGAAAGCCTGCCGCCCATTTCCTTCCCCCACACTTGCCGGAGGAATGACTTGGTGCCTCCATGGCTAAATATCAGGGCACATATCGATACTTTCATGACTCGGTGCTCATCTCAGGACTTTTCCCCTCTGGAAATCATCTTTATATGTGAAAAATATTAAATGGCACCTCGATTCAGAGTCCACATCAAACTGTAGGTTCCCCCGACATCTGGCTGGAGAATTCAGTTGAAATGTCGAAGGAAGGCTAGCGTACCCAAAGCCAAATGCAGACCAACATTCGGGTTGAGAACGGTTTGCTTTTATATATCTCTAATGCCTGATATCTAATGGTGTAATCGTCTAAGAACGTAAAACCATAATAATCCACACTATTTTGTCGAAAACTGACATTTTGAGGCCGTGGTGTGTACAAAACGTAGGTCGATTCTTTCAAAGAAAAAGACAGCAACCAGTCACTGTTAATGATGCTATTTATTTAAGTAAATAGCGCCTACGTTGTTTCTCTCTTTACCGAAATACGAGTGGATGCATGCAACTGTTTATTTGTTAGTTTATTATTTGGCAGCTGAACTGTATGTGACTAGAACAAAGTTCATGTGATGTGTAAGGCCAAGTGGTTTGCATCGCAAGTGGTGCAATCTAAAGTGTTCGGACAACGCAGCACACACACACACAGACCATACCATTTAATGGTGAAAAATTCATAAAGTTCAAAGTAGCTGGATATTTCAACTTTAGAACCAAAAATTCACCAAATGTTGATGGTGTTAGGACAGCAATCAGCCACAAATTTACTTTCAGTTCCTTTATTCAAAGCCGGCCGCGGTGGCCAAGCGGTTCTAGGGGCTTCAGTCCGCAACTGCGCGACTGCTACGGCCGCAGGTTCGAATCCTGCCTCGGGCATGGATGTGTGTGATGTCCTTAGGTTCGTTAGGTTTAAGTAGTTCTAAGTTCTAGAGGACTGATGACCTCAGATGTTAAGTCCCATAGTGCTCAGAGCCATTTGAACCTTTATTCAAAGGGTACTGTTACAGGTTTCGAATCGTTGTGATTCATCTTCAGACGGTTTACACGCTTTCCTTATAACATGTAGTGCGTTTTTACATATTAATTGTCCTAAAATATAAATAATACATAATTATAAACACGACATACACAGATGGTTGCGTTATAGATTTTTCGTTGAATGATTTACGTGAAATGTTGGTTTCGAGTGTTTGTTTTCATAACATTCGTCCAACAGATGTGAATACATTCCCACTGTGTTCTTATTGTTGAACACGTAAATCTATCTCACTAAACACTTAGATTTGTCAATGAAAAGATTTCTACCACGCACCACATGTTTTGATACATACAAAGAGCTTACAAACATGAGTATCAAAGATCCTATGATACACCGTAACATTTGAAGATGTCTTATGTTTGGAAAGGATCATATATTCACTTATGCAACTTTTTTTTAGTACTGTATAGGTAAAATAGTAATTATTTAATTACATTTAGCATTATGAGAATTATAGTAACACATAAATTTGCTACTTGATCTGCAGATAGGTGTAGGAATATTATTTGCTTTGGAGGTTGGAAAATAATTTTTGGAAATTTTTCAGGAAAGGGGTGTTAGCTAACTCTGTTTGTTCATTAAGGATATAGTCTGGGGTGCTGTTTTTCTGTGTGTGTATTTCTATTTCTTCTAATATATTCGTAGTGACTCCTTTTTCTGCTAGATGTAAAATTTTTAAGTTGTTCTCAATGCTTCTCACTGAACGGTTTTCTTCAGCAATATGGGCTGCAAATGCAGATTTGTTCAAGTTTCCAAGTCTTAAAGCATCAATGTGTTCTTTGTATCTAATTTCAAAACTTCTGCTTGTCGGTCCAATGTAGAATTTTGGGCATGTATCGCATTTGAGTTTGTATATTCCTGATTTACGGTAGGGACTCTTGGAGCTATTTACATCATGGGTCACATTTTGTTGTAATTTATTATTTGTGGAAGAGCTGATTGTGATTTTTTTTAAAAAATAAGTTTGCTATTTGGTATGATAGTGGGCCTATGTACGGGAGAGTAGCATATTTAGGTTTGGGTTCTGTGGGACACTGATTTGACTTGAAGTGACTGCTGTGGAGTGGATCTGTGGTCTTTGTCTGCATTTTGTTGTGGAGTTTTTCTGTTATTATGGGTTTATATACATTGTTATGAGCAACTGTTTTAATGTAACAGTATCCGTTCAAAAACTCAAAAAATCAATGTCTCTGTACTAGTATAAAAGGCATTCAGTTGCATAAGTGAATATATGATCCTTTCCAAACATAAGACATCTTCAAATGTTACGATATATCATAGCATCTTTGATACTCATATGTTCGTAAGCTCTTTGTATGTATCAAAACATGTGGTGCGTGGTAGAAATCTTTTCATTGTCAAATCTAAAGTGTTCAGTGAGATGAATTTACGTGTGCAACAATAAGAATGCAGTGGGAATGTATTCACATCTGTTGGACGAGTATTACGAAAACGAACACTCCAAACCAACATTTCACGTGAGGTCACATCCAGCGAAAATCAGTAACGCAACCATCTGTGTATGGCGTGCTTATAATTATGTATTATTTATATTTTAGGACAATTAATCTGTAAAAAACGCACCGCATATTATAAGGAAACTCAATGGTTCGAAACCGGTCACGGTATCCTTTTAATAAAGGAACTGAAAGTAAATTTGTGGCTGGTTGTTGTCCCAATACCATCAACATTTGTCTTCAAATAACAGCCACGGTCTCCAACCATGTCATCTTATGACAAAATTGCAATAATTCACAAACTGGTGAACTGGTGCTGCCAGTTAACATATTTAACCTTTAAAGTATCTCTTTAATATAAAAGTGACTTTTAAGTGATAGCAAAGAAACAAAAGACCGCCAGGGCGGCCTTGAATATCCACCCGGCCACCGTGTCATCCTCAGTCCTTAGATGTCACCAGATCCAGAGACGGAGGGGCTTGCGGCCGGCACACTGCTCTCCCGGCCGTTGTCAGTTTACGTGACCGATGCTCCACTTCTCTATCAAGTGTCTCCTCAATTGGTCTCATAAGGGCTGAGTGCAACTCACTTGCCAACAGCACTCGGCAGACCTGGACGGTGACCCATCCAAGTGCTAGCCAAGCTGTACAGCGCTTCACTTCGTTGACCTGAGGGGAACTTGTGTTACCACAGCGGCAACGCCGTTGGCTGCAGTTGACAGCAACCACTGTTAATTTCACTGGACGTCTAAAGATAAAATTCTAGACTGATATAAAGATGCAATTATGGCTCATCAAATCTGAGCGAAAGAATTATTTAACTGCGTAATCCGTTAATATAGATGTAGCTCTTGATCAGTCACATCGCACACATCGCTTTCGATAACCTTATCAAGTTCAGTCACCTCCGACAGGAAGCTTCTGCGCTTCCTAAAATTCTTTGCTACGACACTCATAGAAATAATTTCTACGCCGTGCAAATAGATCTTGGGCTCACCAGGGTGCAACGGTGAACTTTCACCCAAAAATTCGGAGTTCGTGGAGCGGAGTGAATGTGATGTGAAAGTTAAAACATCCAGTGATGACGAGAGAAATGTTACGACTGTGTAGAAATTTAGATTCTTCCACGCACCCGAATTATATGCAGTCCCAGTCTATAGAGTAGCAGTCACTCAACGTTAACAGTTCTTGGTAAGTCAACAATTAATTTTGAAGACCCACCTTAATTTCATACATGTACTGAGTAATCTTCTCACAGCACTCTCCATACATGCGACGTTATAGTTTCGTTTCCATTTACCTTCAAACGTGAAATTTCTGTTACGTGCCTAAGCTGGCCAACGACAATTAATAAGAAATACTCCAGTGTAGAACACGTCTACATTCATGTACGATTAAAGCCAGAGTCGTCCGTTCTAAGTCTTATTATACATAGCAATTAGATAAAAACTAAGAATACAACGACTGCATAAGTATGTCGCCTATGGTGTTTGCGATTACACATTCGCATTCCACGTTTCAGGTTCGCGTTAGACAACAGCACTAAACGCATTACTCAGTGCCGACAGATCTCACCTCCGTACAGCGTTATTTGCACTTGAGATTACACATGAAATAAAAGACTGCCCACGGCGTAACCGGTTTCGAACCGACGGGCTCACCTTCACGCGGTTGTTGCAAGATGCACACTTGTTTGAAACTAACTTTTTTTTTTTTTTGCTCTTTATTCATCCCTGTGGGAAATGTTCTTGTGGTGGTAGTGCCCACGGTAAAAGGCGATGTTAGAAACGACCTATTTTGTTTACTTTGTGTTCGATCATTATGAAGGGTAGTTATATTTAAATAAGTCGTTTCAAATATCATTTTTTACCTTAGGGCACCACCACCTCAACAATATTTCAGGACAAAGGGGGACGAGCAAAAATCTTATTCAAACTTCAAACAAACGTACAACCGTGTGAAGGTGAGCCTGTTGGTTGGAAACCAGTTACGCCGATACTTACTCAAAGAAATAGCGTTTCTAAAAGTGGCTGGTTGCTGCTTTTTCTTTGAAAGAATCAACCCACATAATATTCCATGCTTTATAGTACCAGAACTTAAGTTACACAGTCTATCAGTTATACTCACAATGACTTCAAACGTACAGACAAACTTCACATCCAATTTCAAAAACTGTAGGTGGATTTCACATTCTCCCCTGAGCAGGTAAGTCTTTCACCGCATATTAGAATGTCTGCACACTAGTTAGAATGATGCATCCGAAAAAGAGTCAGTGGATGCAAGACAAATGTGAGACATCTGATCCCTGGCAATGGTGCTATTGTCGGTGCTGACTCAACCTCTTGGCTGCATTTCGTGTGGATGACCTGCGCCAGATGAATGCATCAGGTAAGCAGGCCAACTCTATGTGTGCGAGTGCTAACGAGAAGTGGCGATAACTGTGAACGTGCCAAGAAATTAGTTGGAGATTGAGACATCCTAGATCCCGTTCTTGCACGTTCTGTCGAGCGCTGGGGTGAAGGCGTGTATTGAGTTGCCTTGGACGTCTGCCATGACGTGTTTATGCCAATTTACCACTGCAGCTGCCGTGCCCAGACGTAAGGCGCCAGAGTTTCCCCTACATGAAAACGCCAAATACTGTACGTTGTAGCCACAGCAAGAGATATATCGAGTGAAATAAATTAATTTAAAAAATAAAAATTACGAGGTAGAGGTAAAAGATTGACATCTTAGCGTTGATATCAGTGAAAATTTGTTCTTCGTATGTCGGTTGGGCAATAAAGTACTCCAAGAGATCTGCGCAACTCCTTTTATAAATGTATACTGAAAAAAAGAAGTGAAGGAGAGGAGAAAATAAAAAGAAAAATGGTTCAAATGGCTCTGAGCACTATGGGACTCAACTGCTGAGGTTATTAGTCCCCTAGAACTTAGAACTAGTTAAACCTAACTAACCTAAGGACATCACAAACATCCATGCCCGAGGCAGGATTCGAACCTGCGACCGTAGCGGTCTTGCGGTTCCAGACTGCAGCGCCTTTAACCGCACGGCCACTTCGGCCGGCAAATAAAAAGAAACATCACAGATTGAGAGCAAATGTGATGTTATACTGGTGATTAATATTGGTGATTACAAAATCGAGCCACATTTGGCATTATGAACATACTTACCACTATGACGTTGCAGCCTCTCTGGCTTGGACACATACAATAATTCGACTTGGAAGGGTGCACCTTCTGGTGCAAACTGGTCTACAACTGTTGTTAACTGGTCCTTTACAACCTGGAAACGGCACGTGGATGGAGTTAACTGCCGAGCTAGTCCCACCAATGTTGTATTGGAGAAGTTCGATGAATGGCAGTCTGACTGGGACACTAGGATCACTGCAAAGGCGTGTTTACAGCAAATTCAAAAGCATCAGGAACAGGTTCAGACTGGGGGGGGGGGATACAGTACGCTCGCTGTGCTCTTTCTTGCGTTCTTCCGACCATTTACTTCCTCTTCTTTTCTCGGTGTGTTTTTGTTTAAAATGTATGTTTCTCTATGATTTTCCTGAACTGTTCTCGATTGTATATGTTGTCTTGTGTGACTCCCAGTTCCTTAACGTGTTCTTCTGTTTTAGTGATTCACTTTGTCTAGTTCTTGCTATTGTTTGCAATGTCAAAGATTTGCCTTGTGGGGCTGTTCTTCTTCATCCTGCTGATATGCCCATAAATTTCATCCTTTGCTTTTGTAAGTAGTTTGTTTGTATGTTGGCGGCGCTATAGACTGTCTTAATATCACTGACAGCGCTCTGCGTCCTCGGCAAGAGATTCTGTGGTTGGACAGACTAGCAGTTAGCGAGCGGATAGAGAAGGGTTTTCTTAGTGCTAGTAGGAAATGCATTACAAAATGAGGATGGATGTAGTTGGCAATATTTGGGTAGTGAAATTGTTGACAACCACATAATTTTTGGAACTGGATGTCACATGAATCAGGTAAAATCTCCTAAATACATTGTTTGCTCTTCAACAAAATCTTTCTTTTGCTAACCGTATGCCTCCTAGTAGTTAGAGTCTATAGTAGTTGGATTCTTTTCATTTAGTTTGCTGTAGTTGGTGCTTGCTGTAATTGCTGTAGTTCGTGTTATGAAGATTTTCTGTGAGGTAAGTGACTTGTGAAAAAGGATGGGTTCGTGTTAGGATTTCTTGTAATGCAAGACCATTCTTTTCAGTTGACTATTTGAAGCCATGTTGTCACTGTATAGCAGTCAGATTGCGTTGGTTTTTTTATATTGTGGGTAATAAATGAATAGGTTAAGTTTGAGTTTTCTTTGTCATGGAGAATTCTGTAGGTCAGTGTTTGAAATGACAAAAATAAGAAAAGAGACAGTAGTTTCACCAGTTGTTTTACCTTAACTCAGTAGTTTCACTTTGTAAAGGTGTCCGTTGTTGTGGATCTCGCATGTTGGTCTCTTTATACGAATTTCTTCACAAAACACTGATCCATATATTTTTCTCAGAATTTTCATTGCTTGTCTTCCCGTCTCTCTGATTTTGGTATGACCTTCAATCACTGTAGTTTCTGCAGCGTGGAGTGCTTCTGGTAGAGACACTGTGTTGTAATGCCTTAGTTTTGCGTTGACAGAAACACATTTTTTTATTGTAGTATTTCCAAATGAGCTTATATGCTTTCTGTAATTTGGAGATTCTTTCTTTATTGGCTTCGGAATTCAGTCCTGATGGTTGTATTATCTCTCCTAGATAGCTGAAGAGCGCAACTGGTGCCACTTTCCCGTACTGAATTGTAATGTGGATATTATCTGCAGAGTTGATTTCCATGTATTGAGTCTTCTTGTTTGAGATTTGTAAGTCAGCTTTCTGTGAGATTTCGTAAAGCTTCTCCAATATAAGTTTTGCTCCTTCTCTGTTGTTGGTTGCATTGGGAAGATCGTCCGCGGAAGCCAGACGCTTCACATTGATTCTCTGCTCTTTTTTAATGCCGAGTTGAATTCCTTTTATTTTATTTTCCCCGTCTCCTCGGCGAGCACCAGTATGAATATGAAATGCTTGTGACGTTTGTCCCATGAATTTGACTTTGGAGGACGTACCTGTTAATGTCTGTTGGATAAGTGATTTTCTTTTCCTGTCACAGTTGAATTCCTCCTAAATGTGGAATAATGCTTGCTTATCTATTGAATCATAAACCTTTGTAGAGTCGACAAAAGTTACAACAGTATTTCTACACCAGATTGTCTTAGGTTCTATATCTGTTTAATGGAAGATCGACTTTCGCGAACCCTTACTGGTACTCTCCTATTAACTGGTCCGCGTGGTCTTGTAGTCGACTAAACAGGGCTTTTGAAGAATTTTGTATACTACAGAGGGCAGTGAAATTCCGCTATAATTGTTTGGATTGGTTTTCGTTCCTTTTTTGGGGAGAGAATGAATTAATACACATTTCCAATCTGAGGTGTTTGTTCAGTTTCACAAAAATGTGATATAATTCTGTGAGTTGCTTGTGTGAGATTATTGTGATTTAATTTCCATAGTTCCATATATATATATATATATATATATATATATATATATATATATTCCTGGAAATGGAAAAAAGAACACATTCACACCGGTGTGTCAGACCCACCATACTTGCTCCGGACACTGCGATAGGGCTGTACAAGCAATGATCACACGCACGGCACAGCGGACACACCAGGAACCGCGGTGTTGGCCGTCGAATGGCGCTAGCTGCGCAGCATTTGTGCACCGCCGCCGTCAGTGTCAGCCAGTTTGCCGTGGCATACGGAGCTCCATCGCAGTCTTTAACACTGGTAGCATGCCGCGACAGCGTGGACGTGAATCGTATGTGCAGTTGACGGACTTTGAGCGAGGGCGTATAGTGGGCATGCGGGAGGCCGGGTGGACGTACCGCCGAATTGCTCAACACGTGGGGCGTGAGGTCTCCACAGTACATCGATGTTGTCGCCAGTGGTCGGCGGAAGGTGCACGTGCCCGTCGACCTGGGACCGGACCGCAGCGACGCACGGATGCACGCCAAGACCGTAGGATCCTACGCAGTGCCGTAGGGGACCGCACCGCCACTTCCCAGCAAATTAGGGACACTGTTGCTCCTGGGGTATCGGCGAGGACCATTCGCAACCGTCTCCATGAAGCTGGGCTACGGTCCCGCACACCGTTAGGCCGTCTTCCGCTCACGCCCCAACATCGTGCAGCCCGCCTCCAGTGGTGTCGCGACAGGCGTGAATGGAGGGACGAATGGAGACGTGTCGTCTTCAGCGATGAGAGTCGCTTCTGCCTTGGTGCCAATGATGGTCGTATGCGTGTTTGGCGCCGTGCAGGTGAGCGCCACAATCAGGACTGCATACGACCGAGGCACACAGGGCCAACACCCGGCATCATGGTGTGGGGAGCGATCTCCCACATTGGCCGTACACCACTGGTGATCGTCGAGGGGACACTGAATAGTGCACGGTACATCCAAACCGTCATCGAACCCATCGTTCTACCATTCCTAGATCGGCAAGGGAACTTGCTGTTCCAACAGGACAATGCACGTCCGCATGTATCCCGTGCCACCCAACGTGCTCTAGAAGGTGTAAGTCAACTACCCTGGCCAGCAAGATCTCCGGATCTGTCCCCCATTGAGCATGTTTGGGACTGGATGAAGCGTCGTCTCACGCGGTCTGCACGTCCAGCACGAACGCTGGTCCAACTGAGGCGCCAGGTGGAAATGGCATGGCAAGCCGTTCCACAGGACTACATCCAGCATCTCTACGATCGTCTCCATGGGAGAATAGCAGCCTGCATTGCTGCGAAAGGTGGATATACACTGTACTAGTGCCGACATTGTGCATGCTCTGCTGCCTGTGCTATGTGCCTGTGGTTCTGTCAGTGTGATCATGTGATGTATCTGACCCCAGGAATGTGTCAATAAAGTATCCCCTTCCTGGGACAATGAATTCACGGTGATTTCAATTTCCAGGAGTGTATATATATATATATATATATATATATATATATATATATATATATATATATATACTCCTGGAAATTGAAATCACCGTGAATTCATTGTCCCAGGAAGGGGAAACTTTATTGACACATTCCTGGGGTCAGATACATCACATGATCACACTGACAGAACCACAGGCACATAGCACAGGCAACAGAGCATGCACAATGTCGGCACTAGTACAGTGTATATCCACCTTTCGCAGCAATGCAGGCTGCTATTCTCCCATGGAGACGATCGTAGAGATGCTGGATGTAGTCCTGTGGAACGGCTTGCCATGCCATTTCCACCTGGCGCCTCAGTTGGACCAGCGTTCGTGCTGGACGTGCAGACCGCGTGAGACGACGCTTCATCCAGTCCCAAACATGCTCAATGGGGGACAGATCCGGAGATCTTGCTGGCCAGGGTAGTTAATTCAAATGGTTCAAATGGCTCTGAGCACTATGGGACTCAACTGCTGTGGTTATCAGTCCCCTAGAACTTAGAACTACTTAAACCTAACTAACCTAAGGACATCACACACATCCATGCCCGAGGCAGGATTCGAACCTGCGACCGTAGCGGTCGCACGGTTCCGGACTGCGCGCCTAGAACCGCGAGACCACCGCGGCCGGCCCAGGGTAGTTGACTTACACCTTCTAGAGCACGTTGGGTGGCACGGGAAAAAATTTAAATTTAAAAGAATGAAAAGAAAAGAAAGAATGCTTTGGCCACGGGTATGCATAAACTCGAGGAATCACAAGGCATGCATACACCAGTGTAGCGACAATAGGTTTAGAAGTAGGAATAGTTATAGTTAGTCGAGTTACTCCGAAGTTGGTAGTAACATATCTGGTAATGTAAACTGGAAGTTATTTACTTGAAACTTGAGTTAATTCCTTTTGAAACTTCCTGTTAGATGAAAACTGTGTGCCGGTCCGAGACTCAAACTCGGGACCTTTGCCTTTCGCGGACAAATTCTCTACCGTACGAGTTACCCAAGCACACTCACAACCCGTCCCCACAGTTTAAATTCCGGCAGTACCTCGTCCCCTACCTTCCCATTTGAAGTTGATTTAAATTGATTCTTTTTTTCAACTGTTCTGTTTCATTTCCACATTAATATTACCGATGTTGCTGTTAACGTGGTCTATTAATATATACGTAATATAAAACATTGTTCGTCAGCATGATTACTGAATATGCACGAGCTGCTTACAGCCTTCAGATAACAGGTCCAAAATTCGTGGCAATAAATTAAACTGAAATTGAAATTGAGGGCGGATCTGGTGATCTGACTGGGCGTAGGAGTATCTCAACATTAAACACTTCAAAGAGACACGTGCCATGTGAGGGCGAGCGTTGCCCTGTTGCAAAATGGATCTATGATGTAGTCGCATGAGAGTGAGGTAACACACGAGGACGCATGATGTCCGTGACGCACAGTAGTTCTGACAGAGCACCTCAATCATTACCAGGCGTGACTTCAAATCACACCCGCCGGCTCTACACACAGTGGCGCCATGACTAACACTCTCCAAAACATTGCAAAAATGAGACCTCTCCTCATGCCGCTGACATTCTCGCCGACGACGGTCATCTGGCACGATGCAGAACGGCTGTTCAGTGCGGAAACACAGTGCGACAGCAGTTCATCCTTCCCTGTCGTGGCACCACTAAACGGAACCATTTGTGTTGTGGTGTTAACGGCAGCCTACACAATGACGGTAATTCCCTAGGGCGGCTGTTGCTTGTGCTGATGCTGGATGACATAAAGTGTGTCAGGGAGCCCACCACCTGCTGTTGGATGACAGACGCAGTTGTGAAGGGTTACGATGTTCTTGGAGTACAATACGGCTATCCGCGCTTGCTATGGTCAGTCGTAATCGACTGGAACCCTTACTCCTGTCCTCACTTACCTTTACTGTCCAACATCAGGCCACTGTCGGATCTGAATGCTCCACGGAACTGGATATTGCACGATTCGACCAGCCGGCCAAATCGAGACATACAGTGAGGCCACTTTCAAACTCTTTGAGGTGGTGATGACGCTGCCTCACATGAGTACGCAGCAACTTAGTTCTTTCACAGCGATCGCTCGAGGTCTGAGTCGGTTCTTGCACCTTACATAACCTACCAGGCCTGGTAACAGTAGGAAACAAGAAGAGCATTAATTAACTCTGGTGGGCGTTTAACCTGTCACACAGAACTGAAACTTTAATGATTTACTTACCTGCCGATGGTGTATACTTGTACTCAGTTAAATCGACATCCAACCGTGTCTTCTATCTGCTTTGCTGTTTTTGTCAGGTGGTGTATACTGCTTTTTTATGCTACTGTACCACGATAAAAACCCTTTTGTTTAACGTAAAATGGAAACGATCCTAAACGGAAAACTGCGTCTGGGGTTATTCCGAAGCCTGGTGCGTTTCTCTGTAATTGATGCCACTTCGGCGACACGAGCGTCTTTGTGAAGCAGACGAGACCAAATGATGAGAACAATCGGAACACCCAGTCTCCTAGCGATGGTTTACTGCTTACACAAAACCGTCCACGTTTTGAAATTGTTCAAAAGGCAGCTGGTCCTTCATTTTCAGCAGCTAATGCATGCTGAGACCAGCATCAGAGCTCGCATGACCGACTTCGGTGTTGGCTTTCAATGTGTACGTTTTTCTGTAAACAGCGCTGGACATGGTCAATTTATTTAAATAACGACATTATGGAACTAACAAAACTGTTGTAATGAATATTTATTTCCATACGACTAGTTTCAATCAGGCGATCGTTTTCAGTTAGGAATTAACAGTACGTCATGTTTCCTCGGTCTCAAATAAGTAACTAGTCTCTAGTTACACGTGTATCTGACAAATGCTGCAGCTAAAAAACAAATACGTATTTGATTCCAATGGATCTCCCTTCAACTTGGTGCAGAGTTAATCCATGGTTTGAAGACTGTATTTGCTTGACTGAAACTTGTTTCATAATGAATATTCATTTCATGACCGTAGCGGTCTTGCGGTTCCAGACTGCAGAGCCTTTAACCGCACGGCCACTTCGGCCGGCCGAAAATCATTCTGTTGGATGAGTCTTAGTGCACACTGTTTCCTACTTCTGGCTGAGTTTATGTTCCAAGAGTGAAACATGACCGGGATTCGGTGAAGATTTGGCTGCTATATCGTAGTATTTCATGGGCCTCATGGGTACTTTCAAAAAATGGTTCAGATGGCTCTGAGCACTATGGGACTTAACTTCTGAGGTCATCAGTCCCCTAGAACTTAGAACTACTTAAACCTAACTAACCTAAGGATATCACACACACCCATGCCCGAGGCAGGATTCGAACCCGCGACCGTAGCGGTCGCGCGGCTTATGGGTACTTTGCAAGGCCGCATTACTGCCAAAGATTATGTGACGGATTTGGCTGATCAGGTCTATCCCAAGATACAATGTGATACTCTGTTCCAAAACGACACGGTCCCTTTTGACACAGCTCGCAACGTCCAGGACAGGGTTTATGAGCATGACGAGGAACTGCCGTACTATAGTTACCCTTAGGGACAGGGCTGCCAACGAGGGGAAGAAAGCCAATGTACACTCTGTCTGCATACTGGGTGGAGTCATCCCAGACGTGGAATGGCTCCCTCCAGATGCCTTGAGGAGTGCAGAGTCCAGCCAACTGCAGGTGATGGCTCACGTTGGTACAAATGATGTCTGTCGCCTCTTTGGATCCGAGGAGGTACTCTCTCGTCTAGAGCGGCTAACGGAAATGGTAAACGCTGCCGGTCTTGCTTGGGAGATGAAAGCAGAGCTCACTATTTGTAGCATAGTCTACAAGACCGATAGCGGACCTCTGGTACAGAGCCAAGCGGAGGATCTGAACCAGAGGCTCAGACGGTTCTGCGACCATTTAGGCTGCACATTCCTCGAACTGCGGCGTTTGGTGGTTGGATTTCGGGTTCCTTTAAATAAGTCATGCGTCCACTACACGCAGAAGGTGGCTACATGGGTAGCACGGGTTGTGTGGTGTGGACTGGGAGGTTAATGGGTCAAAAGGTCTCGGGGAAATGCAAAAAGATCTTCAGTCTCCAAAGGTGCAGACCGAACATAGGAGGAACGTTGATACATGAACCATCGGTGTTGGGAAGGTACCAGAGCTACAAGCGCTAATAGAAAACACTGATGCTCAAATGGTTATTGGCACTGGAAGCTGGCTAATACCGCAGACAAGGTCAGATGAAACCCTTGCGAAGGACCTAACGGTGTTCGGAAAGGATAGGCTAAACACAGTTGGCGGTGGCGTGTTTGTTGGTGTGAAAAGTAGTTTATCTTGCATCGAAACTGAAGTAGATAGTTCCTCTGAGTTATCATAAGTACGGATCATTTTTGGCAAGCGCAATAAAAGTAATAATCGGATCCTTTTACCGGCCTTAGAACTCAGACGATAAAATTCTGTAACGTTCAGAGAAAACAGGAGTCTAATTTCAAACACATACCCGACTCATATTATTCTAGTTGGTGGTGTCTTCAATTTATCGTCAATATATTGGCGAAAATGCGTGTTTAACTTCAGAGATATGCGTAAAATATCATCCGAAATTGTGCTAAACGCAGTCTCTGAAAATTATTTCGAGTAATTAGTTCATGAGACCTCTCGAATTGTAAACGGTTGTGAAAACACCCTTGAGCTCTTAGTAACAGATAATCCTCAGCTAATAACGAGCGTCAAAACGGATGCAGTGATTATTGACAACAGGGTTTTCGTAACGAGACTGAATACCGTAGCTCCTTTACCCTCCGAAAATAAACGAAAATATATCTGTACAAAAATTCATATAAAAATTCTCATGAGGCCATCCTGAGAGACAATCTCCCCTCCTTCCAAATGAACAATGTACCGGTAAGTGTAGACCAGATGTGGCTTGAATTCGAAATGTAATAGCGACAGTAACTGAGATATTTATATCAAATAAGTTAACAAACGACGGAGCTGATGTACCTTGGTACACAAAAAGAGGCAGAAAACTTACAGGAACAAAAAAAAAAAAGACATGCCAAATATAAACGAAAGCAAAATCCCCAAGATGGGCGATCTTTTACAGGAGCTCGAATTTTAGAGTGGATTTCGATGTGAGATGCTTATAATAGTTTCCACAACGAAACATAAAATCAAAAGAGATTCTGGTCTTATGTATAGTATGCTAGCGGCAAGACACTGTTTTCTCTGTGCGATAGCAATGGAAATACTATCGATGAGAGTGCTGCCAAAGCAGAGTTACAAAACACAGCCTTCCGAAATTCCTCCACCAAAAAAGACGAAGTAAATATTGAATCAAGAACAGCTGTCAACTTGAGTAACTTAGAAGTAGACATCCTCGGTGTAGTGAAGCAACTCAAGTCATTTAGCAAACGCAAGTCTTCCGGTCAAGACCGTATATCAGTTAGGTTCCTTTCATAGTATGCTTGATGCAGTAGCTCCATACTTAAGTCATATAGCGGTTTGTAATCAGCGTGGTTATGGAATATCGTCTCATTTATGCGGCTGGGTTCTTGATTTTCTTTCAGAGAGATCACAGTTCGTAGTAACTGACGGCAAGACACCTAGTAAAGCAGAAACGGTTTCTAGCGTTGCGCAAGGTAGTGTTATAGGCACTCTCTGTTCCTTATCTATATAAATGATTTAGGAGAAAATCTGAGTAGATGCCATGCGTTGTTTTGCAGATGATGCTGTCGTTCATCGTCTAGTAAAGTAATCAGAAGATCGAAACAAATTGCAAAACGATTTATAAAAAATACATGTATGGTGAGAAAATTGGCAGTTAAGAATAAATAACTAAAAGTGCGAGGTCATCCACATGGGTGCTAAAAGGAATCCGTTAAACTTAGGATACACGACAAATCAATCAAATCTAAAGGCCGTAAATTCAAACTAATACCTGGGAATTACAATTACGAACAACTTAAACTGAAAACAACACATAGAAAATATTGTGAAGAAGGCGAACCAAAGACAGCGATTTATTGGTAGAAAACTTAGGAGACCCAACGAAAGAGACTACATACACTACGCTTGTCCGTCCTCTTTTGGAGTGCTGCCGAGCAGTGTGGGATTCTTACCAGATAGGATTAACGGAATGCATCGAGAAAGTTCCAAGAAGAGCAGCACTTCTTGTATTACCGAGAAATATGGGAAACAGTGTCACGGACATGATATGGAATTTGGGGTGGACAACACTAAATCAAAGGCGTTTCTCGTTGCGGCGGGAGCTTCTCACGAAATTTCAATCACCAACTTTCTCCTCCGAATGCGAAAATATTTTGTTGACTCTGGTCTACACAGGGAGAAAAGGTCACCATAATAAGATAGGGGAAACCATAGCTCGCACGGAAAGTTATAAGTGTTCGCTTTTTCAGCCCGCTATTCGTGAGTGGAATATTAGAGAAATATTGTGAAGATGGCTCTATAAACCAACTGCCAGGCACTTTAGTGTCATTTGCAGAGTATCCATGTAGATGCAGATGTAGATGTAGATGAACGAGAGAAAGATTAATGAGACGTGCACGGATATAAAAAAAAGACCGTAGAGGACCCGAGTGTCCTAGTTACGTCGAAATGGAAAGATAAGCACAATTTTGGGAAGCTCTTCAGTAAAAACCTGTGGAAAGCTTGTTGACTTAAAGAAAGAAAGAAAGACTGTTAACAGAATCTTCCGTCGGTTCTTGGTAGAACAACATTATAATAAATGAAAAGCACCAGTTTGCTTTTTTTCTACAATATTACTTTTATTGTTAACCGGTTTTCGGCTTACAAGGCCATCTTCAGAAATTTACTAAGTATTATCACCAAAGAAGTTACAATGTTTGCAAACAACATTGGAAGAGAAGTTACACGTCGAGACTGAAGTAGAAACATACAGTAAGTAACATCTTTGACAGTGTGGTGGTAATGCAATGAAAAAGTAAAAATTGAACAGTACATAAATAACAATGGAGTTGACAGGAAAACCTTTAGCACAAAACAGGAATAGCATGCCTACATAACAGTTTCTATTAATAAACAAAACTAATAAAATTAGTACTAGACAAGGCTACATCAGGATGTACGAAACGTGGAGAGTTATACACAAACCAATTAAAAGAAGAGACAATTGTCAATGTAACTACAGAATACATGAGGAACTTAAGCAATATCAGTAAGATAAACAGAAATAAATAAATGCAGGAAAATGGAGGTGTTTGAGGGAACCTACAGTGAATGCAATCTTTGAGAGTGTGGTGGTACTGCATTTTAACATTAACATTATAATCAAAACAGTGGCTGTGTAACAGTTTTCATTAAATAAATGAGCAAAGTAAAATATGAACAGTATTTGACGAGACAACTACAAGGGGTGTTAAACATGGACGGTAATATAAGTACCAGTTAAAAGAAAGCCTTAACTATTGAAACTACAATCTATATGGAATACAAAGACAACTTCAACAAAACAAAACAACTTAATGAATGCAAGAAAATGGGAACATATGGGAAGAGTCAGTGTGGGAAGTAATGAACAACAGAGATGATTATTTGAAGTTTAGGAGAGGGGAAGTATTGAGCTGTGTCTGGTCATTTAGTATTAGATCTGAAATGTGAGCAAGATTTTTGTTAATTTCCAGGGCTTCCAGCAGGTTGAGTTTATGACCTTTGTTTGCTAAGTGAAGTACATGGGACAATGGCTGGTAGTTGTGACCCTCCCTCAGTACATGCTCAGCAAATGTAGAGTCTGAATTCTGCAACCTCCAGCTGTGTTCTTGTTCAGCCAGCCTAGTTATGTCTCTGCCTGATTGGCCAACGTAAAATTTGTCACAATCAGAACAGATGATTTTTTATACCCCACTGTTAGCTAATAACTGGATCTTATCTTTGATATTAAAAACAGAGTGTGCTGTCGTGTTCCTGACATAGTGGGAAAGCCTATACGTGCAGGATTTCAGTGCTTTGGCTACAATCTGTGATACCTGACCTAAAAATGGTAGTGTACACCATTTCTTGCAGACCGTGGATGGCGAAGCAGGTGGGTCATAGAGGAGGGGCATAATTTTCCGTTTTTGTTTCCTGTGCAAGATGTGGTCATTAAGAATTGGGTTGTAGCCATTGGCTGTGGCAATAAATTTTATTGTATCTAATTTCGCTTTAAAATCATCTCTGGACATAATTAATAACGAGTGAAACAACCGAAATATCAATTAGGTATAGCGGCAGACCTAACATTTTTCGTCTGTAAATAAACTTTTTTTAAAATAACTAATTTTTATTCGTAATGTTTGCATTGTTTTGAAATATTGCTTTATTATAGAAATTGGGAAAAGAAGCGATCAGTGCTATTTTAATAAATATGCAGACAGAAACGAGCAACAAACATACGGCATAAGCACTGGTACAGCACTGTTGACACAATAATGTCCGTGCGTGATGTGTATCGCAGCTTTAGGCACGCGTGTACATGCAGTGCCCAAGACTTCCCCGCACCTGTACACAGTAGTTTATCGCTACCGTCACCGGACATACGTTATATTCCAGAACCCTAGTATTGAAATATTTTTACTAAGAAATGTAACATTAGAGTACAGAGCTAATTGTTTTTAAAAGATTCAATATTTATCTACCATTACTATGAAATAATAAAAGAGGAAGCAAATTATGGTAACAGTAAAAAATTAAAAAACTTTGCAACAGTTCATTCATAATGTGCAATTGATCTGCTGCCTGTGTCTACAACAGTATGCGTTTGTTTGCTTGTAGCCCTTGACAAAAGACAAGTTAACAGGAAAAATATTCTTCAAACTCAGTTTTCAACCTTTAGCACTAACTAATTTAATACTTTGATTGTATGTATCTTGATCCTCAGCGAGTCAAAATTTTTCAATTTTTGTTTGATTTCTACGTTTATAGAGGAAATAATAGGAATAAAAAAATGGAATTCTGTTATTTATGAAACCTGATATTTTGAGCGGTTTTAAAAGTCAGGTTTATGATTATTAGTATCGTATGCATCAATTACAGTAATAGACATTTAGCAAAACAAAGAAATATATATAAAGATGAACATGTGAAATTATATACAGTACACAAGTTTTAAAACGGCTCAGACTACACTCGGATGTTGATGGACTCGATCCAGTGGAGTGCCTCGTGGGATGCTTGATGGAGCTTCTCAATGCAACCAGGGAAGCGTCTGACTGGACATTCATTCACAATGTGGCTCGTTGTTTGGGTGTCACCACAGTCACACAAACTGTCACTTGAAAAGCCCCACTTGTGCATATTGTATTTGCACCTACCCTCTTCAGTCCGATATCTGTTTAACTGCATCCACACCTCCCTTGGTTGGTGGAAGCCTGGAACTGGAACTGTTGGATTCTCTAAAAGTTCGTAGTTTCGGGTTCTTGTAGCTTGCCACTCACGTTTCTGCTCTGCGTCCCGGTCGAATCCTATGGATACCATTTGGACTCCCATTTCATATGCTGGCCTTCTAGATTTGAGGCGTTTCCTGGGCAGTGATAGCAAATCGTCATCAAAAGGGATCGAGTTGTTTTCAGGAACTTGCTGACAGAGGTTGTGAAGAGCAGCGTTTCGACGGAGGCCTGGTGGACAGATGTTTGAAAGCACTGGTAGCCAGCAAGTAGGTGTAGACCGGGCTGTACCACTAATTACTCTCATAACTGAGTTCAGTTGGACGTCTACTTGCACTATGTGGGCGCTTCGGAGCCAATCTGGTGCACAGTATTCTGCTGCAGAGCATACCAGTGCGAGGGATGCTCCTAGGAGGACTGATGTGGTTGCTCCCCATGTACTGCCGGCCAGCTTTCTCACAAGTTTCACTCGAGTTTGTATCTTCTTGGCCAAAGTCGAAAGGTGTTTTTGTATGTTAAAGCTCTGTCCAGAGTTACTCCCAGGTATTTTGGGCTTTCGTTGTATCTGACTGTGCCAAGAGGGCCGAACTGTGGAACATTTGGTCTCAGCCACCATGTCTCAAAATACTCATAAAGTTTAGTAAGGCTGTTCGTTAGGAATTCGGCAGGTCAGCTGTGTAGATGTTCAATAATGCTGGAGCAAGAACAGAGCCTTGAGGTAATCCGTCATGGAGTACTTGCCATCTGATTTTCTCTTCTCCTTGATGTACTGGTGCACAGTATTCTGCTGCAGAGTATACCAGTGCGAGGGATGCTCCTCGGAGGACTGATGTGGTTGCTCCCCATGTACTGCCGGCCAGCTTTCTCACAAATTTCACTCGAGTTTGTATCTTCTTGGCCAAAGTCGAAAGGTGTTTTTGTATGTTAAAGCTCTGTCCAGAGTTACTCCCAGGTATTTTGGGCTTTCGTTGTATCTGACTGTGCCAAGAGGGCCGAACTGTGGAACATTTGGTCTCAGCCACCATGTCTCAAAATACTCATAAAGTTTAGTAAGCTGTTCGTTAGGAATTCGGCAGGTCAGCTGTGTAGATGTTGAATAATGCTGGAGCAAGAACAGAGCCTTGAGGTAATCCGTCATGGAGTACTTGCCATCTGATTTTCTCTTCTCCTTGATGTACTTTAAACTGCCTATGGCGGTTAAGGTTAAACAGGCATGAAAAAAAGCCATAACAACCGAAAACCGGTTGTTTCAGCAATAACCACCGTCCTCACTTCCCCTAAAGCTCCAAACGTTCTCAACTGGGGAGAGATCCGGCGACCTTGCTGGCCAAGGAAGTGTTTGACGCGCGCGAGGTCAATCAGTACAAACTCTCGCTACGTGTGGGTGGGCATTATCTTGCTGAAATGTAGCCCCAGATGGCTTGCCTTGAATGGCAGTAAAATGGTGCGTAGAATATTATCGATGTACCGCTGTGCTGTGAGGGTGCTGTGGATGATAACCAAAGAGGTCGTGCAGTGAAATGAAATGTCACCCCAGAACATCACTCCTTGTTGCCGGGCTGTATGGGGGACGAAAATCAGGTTGGTATCCACCGCTGTGGGGGCATCTCCAGACACGTGTTCGCTGGATATTGGGGCTCAGTTCGAAGCAATACGCATTACTGCTCACGACTCTACCCCAGTCAATGAGATTCCAGGTCGAAGACGTGTCTCGAGACTCCCCAGAGAGTGGTGGGGTTCCAACCTGTCTGTGGCCCGCCATACGGCCCGACAAGACGCAGTGTTGCTCTGGGGTGCAGTTTCTTTTCACATCAGGATCCCTTTAGTTACCATCCGCGGCAGCCATACAGCACAGCGATGCGTCTACGATATTCTGCGCCTCGTTTTGTTGCCCTTCGTGGCAAGCCATCATGGGCTTATATTTGCGCAAGAGAATGGCTGCCCACACACGGCGAGGCTTTCTACTGCTTGTCTTCGTGTGTGTCGAACTCTACCTTGACTAAAAATGTCGCTGGATCTCTCCCCAACTGAGAACGTTTGGAGCTGTATGGGCAGGGCACCCCCACCAGTTCGGGATTATGATGACGTAACGTCTCAGTCGGGCAGAATTTGGCACTATGTCCCTCAGGAGGACATCCAACAACTCTATCAACGAATGCCACTAATGACAAGCCGAATAACTACTTGCCTAAGGACGGTAGGTGGGCCAACGTATTACTGTCATGCTCAAATTATGGAGCTCTTTCTATTGAATAAATTACCCATTTGTAATTATTTTTTTGCCTGTACGTGTACATCACATCTGCCTATTACAGTGCTATTCGGATAATTCTATCTTGGTGCATTGTTTTCCTCTGGCTTTTCTTTTTATTTTATTTTATTTATTTATTTATTTGCGTAGTTTGAGGCACAAGAGAGACAGCAATGTCTCAGGTCTTGCGCCACCTCTCTCGGTGTGGTGGAGACTACGTAACTATTCGTAGCACTGGCGTACCCAGCACTGCATCAAATGCGCAACACAAGAGGCAAACAAGCGCAGTGTTTTCCCCTGTCGCCGTCTGTGTTTTCACTGTCGCAGTCACAGTTACTTAACACTTGCGAAACATCTAAAGGCGACCCGAGCGCAGCCAAGAGGTAAGTTGTGCGTCACGGCAGATTCAGAGCCCTGGCAATCAACGGAACCGACTGGCGACAGAGGCGGTATGTTGTTGACGCGGTAATCCACCCTTGGCATTGCGGTGGAACATCTGCGTTCGCCTGAATTGCGCGTTACTCGTTAGGCAATAGGAGCCCGTTTTAGCGCTGGCCGCGCGCCACGCGGCCGGCTAATAACTGGGGGTGCCCGCGCGCTGCGAGCTGCGAGAATTCCCCGGCGTTCCGCTCCGTTCCGTCCCGGGCCGGGATGGCCGCGCGCCAGACCTGCAGCGAGACGCACTGCGTCTACGCAGCTGCGTGCCAGCAAAAAACACGGAAGAGTCGAGTCGCGAAGGCCGGACCTTCGCCAGCGTCCTCCACGACGGCTCGCTGCCAGATTGCGGCAGGGACCCTGACAATAC
The DNA here is from genome assembly GCF_023898315.1 of Schistocerca nitens. NCBI lineage: Eukaryota > Metazoa > Arthropoda > Insecta > Orthoptera > Acrididae > Schistocerca > Schistocerca nitens. The sequence continues at coordinate 278,491,066 of NC_064619.1, read as the reverse complement.
TTTGCCGTGCGTGGCTCGTGTTCCCTCCATCACGTATTTTACTCCCTGCTTTTAACGTACTTCCACCTCACTACGTTAATTTAAATTACTTCTGTCACTGAGCTGCTGCTTTGCCTGACCGTGGGCAGCGTTAGCAGCGCGTATCGATGTATCCCCTCTCGTAGTATCTTTGCTCGACTGCTATTACTTCCCGGTCGTTGCTGTCGTAATGCAGTTCGTCACGAGTTCGGGTCTGCCAGTCAGTTGGAACGTGTCTGGACCAGAGTCCGGACTTGCCAGTCGGGAGTTGCAATGCGGCACTACTACAGTCGGGTTGGAGCAGCAGTGAGGTCTCCGTCGATATGGCTGGCTCGACCATTGCCGCCATGCATCACTTGAACCGGGCCACGGTTTGGTGGATCGTCGGTCGGTCGTTCTACCGGACGACGCGTTTTGGCTCGCCGATCGTTCATCGGTCGGCTGTGTGTGTGTGCATCGACTCCCGATTTGTCTTCGTGCGTTCTTAGTTACTATTGGGTATCGTTCAGGTCTTTGAGCAGTGTTTGTCAGGTTGTGTGTGTAGTTGGTGTTATTACCACAGACGACTATTGAAAGGTTCCCGTCTAACCTCCTTGCCTAGGGACGCCAGATGAAACTTGATGTCGTCAAGCCCTGAATGAAAATTGCGTAACGGATAACTGGGGAGGGGAGCTTGAGAGCGCTACCTAGAGAGCGTGCCCTTTCTGTACGTCACTAGGCAAGGGGCTGAAGGGCTCACACGCTGATGTGTGGGTCCCTGCATTCTATATCTTTTATCTTAAATGAATTCCTTTAACTTGAGTTCTTTGTGATTTTTAAGGTGTGTTAAAGATTGATGACAATTGATACCTATTTATTTTAAACATTATCACTCGACTTTACAGCGATTGTAGCAATTGTTCAAGTTTATAGATATTACAATTTTACGACTTATAGCTCGGGTATATTACATACTGATCTGCACGCACATTTCTACGGGCAAGACGGAATTGCGTTGGCCAAATGTGTATCACCAAAGTCTCCCAATACTTTACATGGGACATCCACTGTGTGAGGAGGATAACGGGCAAACTGGGGACCAGATACGTTAACACAGGGGGTCAAATTTCCGAAACTAAACGAGAACATCATTTCCTTACACAATCCAAAGTTGGAAATAAAAGAATTAGTACAAGTATTCAAATACCTCTCTTCCATGCGTTGAAAGGTCTCTGTTGGATTCCTTTCATGTTAATTTCTTAAATCTATTGTCATTTACGGCATAAATTCCTCATCTAATTTTACTGTGGTGTTTCTGACTATCTGGGAGGAGAGTGAGCAGTGAAACGTGTTACTTTTACACATAAACAAGAACGATCTGTCACACTACACACTTTAAAACACAGTTTATATGTAATTCATGTCACACAGTCTCATACGGAACCTTCATCCGCTTTCTTTTATATACTGTATATGATAAGATACTGTCATCCCCCTTTCCTTCTGTGTGAGAGGATGAATGAGCAAATGTACAGGGCCATTACAAATGATTGAAGCGATTTCATAAATTCACTGTAGCTCCATTCATTGACATATGGTCACGACACACTACAGATACGTAGAAAAACTCATAACGTTTTGTTCGGCTGAAGCCGCACTTCAGGTTTCTGCCGCCAGAGCGCTCGAGGGCGCAGTGAGACAAAATGGCGACAGGAGCCGAGAAAGCGTATGTCGTGCTTGAAATGCACTCACATCAGTCAGTCATAACAGTGCAACGACACTTCAGGACGAAGTTCAACAAAGATCCACCAACTGCTAACTCCATTCGGCGATGGTATGCGCAGTTTAAAGCTTCTGGATGCCTCTGTAACGGGAAATCAACGGGTCGGCCTGCAGTGAGCGAAGAAACCGTTGAACCCGTGCGGGCAAGTTTCACGCGTAGCCCGCGGAAGTCGACGAATAAAGCAAACAGGGACTAAACGTACCACAGCCGACGGTTTGGAAAATCTTACGGAAAAGGCTAAAGCAGAAGCCTTACCGTTTACAATTGCTACAAGCCCTGACACCCGATGACAAAGTCAAACGCTTTGAATTTTCGGCGCGGTTTCAACAGCTCATGGAAGAGCATGCGTTCAGTGCGAAACTTGTTTTCAGTGATGAAGCAACATTTTTTCTTAATGGTGAAGTGAACAGACACAATGTGCGAATCTGGGCGGTAGAGAATCCTCACGCATTCGTGCAGCAAATTCGCAATTCACCAAAAGTTAACCTGTTTTGTGCAATCTCACGGTTTAAAGTTTACGGCCCCTTTTTCTTCTGCGAAAAAAACGTTACAGGACACGTGTATCTGGACATGCTGGAAAATTGGCTCATGCCACAACTGGAGACCGACAGCGCCAACTTCATCTTTCAACAGGATGGTCCTCCACCGCACTTCCATCACGATGTTCGGCGTTTCTTAAACAGGAGACTGGAAAACCGATGGATCGGTCGTGGTGGAGATCATGATCAGCAATTCATGTCATGGCCTCCACGCTCTCCCGACTTAACCCCATGCGATTTCTTTCTGTGGGGTTATGTGAAAGATTCAGTGTTTAAACCTCCTCTACCAAGAAACGTGCCAGAACTGCGAGCTCGCATCAACGATACTTTCGAACTCATTGATGGGGACATGCTGCGCCAAGTGAGGGAGGAACTTGATTATCGGCTTGATGTCTGCCGAATCACTAAAGGGGCACATATCGAACATTTGTGAATGCCTAAAAAACCTTTTTGTGTTTTTGTATGTGTGTGCAAAGCATTGTGAAAATATCTCAAATAATAAAGTTATTGTAGAGCTGTGAAATCGCTTCAATCATTTGTAATAACCCTGTATTTCTAGTTGCATGCTAGATGGTAGCAGACAAGCCTATCTGCTAGAGAACAGTAGGACCAACGTCGGAACAGGTAGCTACGCATTCTAAAAGCAAAGAGGTTTCTAACCTCAGTATGGTCCTGTCCGTCCCCTGTCATGTTGTTATAGGAAGCTGCCTCTCTGGTCACTTCCGTTTGTATTTGTGAGGCACCCCTCAGGTAGGAGCCCAGGCAGTCTGTCCACGGCGAGCGTCTGAAGTGGTAAGATCTCCGGCTAAGCGTGTGTCTGCTAATTCCGTAGGACAGTGGATTTCTTAAGTTCAGCCTAACTGAGAATTTAATCACCTTTATTTCAGGTTTAGCTCTAAAATATCTAATGTTATCTTAAATTGCAACGCAGTGTAATTCGAGTGTGAAGTTCAGAATATATTCCGGTAGTTGCTTTGTCACTAATTTGTGAGTAAAGTGGAACCACGTGTTGATCAGTAACTCTAACTAGCATCATCAATCTTCAATGCGAATGTGCGTGAGATTATAACATCTCGTCTTGACAATATTTTTCAATATAGCAACTTTTCTTTATGTTCAACCCACGTGGGGTGTACTTTGTGAGACCAGTACCACGTGCTTATACAATTGTTTGACCCATCAGGTTAATAGTAAGACGATGGTAACCAGTTCGAGGTTTTTCTTTTGTAAATTGCATTTCGATGTATTTTATTTTAATTATCAAAATTATTGTGCAGTTACGCTCTCTGTGTAAACCAAGTTGACCACGTGTAGCTTGTGGTGTAATCATCAAAGTAGCCCTCAGCTAATCCTTTCGGGAAGATTTCACAGAGAGTTAGTATGAATTTAGTATACCAGTGTGTGGTAATTACATGGCGGACAGGATTGCGCTACGAACGTAACTTCTCTGGGTGAAAATTGAATCGGTTGGTTGTGGTTAATTTCCTCTTGCATATGTTTCAACGTTCTTTGTGTGTTATTTTATTGAATGCAGTGTTGTATGCAGTCTCCCAATCTTGGCTACATATTTGATGTGTTCCGTAAGATTACCAACTCACATTTTTAAAGTCCTAAATAAGGCACCAGTTTAATTCTGAATCAAATTTAATATGCTGAAATTTCAATTATCAATGTTAAAATAAATTTCCAAATATAAACTGATTTATTTCTTTTTATTTAAATTCTCTTTTATATATATCATCGGTTGTCGTATGACTATTAAAAGATTATAATTAATGTTAGTCTGGTTGGGAATTTGGTAAGCTAGACTGGATACCTGGTGAAACAGTTGCGCAGTAATGCAAGGTTAACTTCCCCAGACAGCTCACAGCTTTCAACCCGCTTTTATTGTCTATCTTCCCAACTAAGATTCGGCCACGCTTTACGGAGAGGTGTGAGGAGGATTAGGAAAGTTCATGTGCAGATTCACATTCACGTACAAGAAATGCATAATACACGTCACATATAAATACGTATTATGAAGCATGACACATTTCTTTCCACCCGTCCACATGGGTTCTGTTGCACCCGCGGCCGGCCGCGTCGTGCAATAAAATTGGCGGCAGAGCCGCCTCTGTTTGTATTTCTCGGTGCGAGCGAGCAGCGAAACCTGCTGCTTATAGAGCGGAAACTACTGTACCGTTTCACTATTTTAGATCTTGTCGGCATTCTGAGAGAAGTCGGTCGGTTGGTGCGGACCAGGGACTGACGTAAATTCAGGCAGTGTTCCTTTTGGTGAAGTTAACTGTATTACCGTATTTCAATTTCAAGTGTACCAGTGGAATTTTCTGCCTTGTGACCGATAGTGTTCTGGTTACCTGCCCTGGCCACTAACATAATTTCAGACAGTGTCCTTTATTGATGGCAAGCAAGTCATTGTGTCGGTCGGTCCGTGGCTGTCCTCTGGTTGGGTTCCGACGGATCAATTGTAGTTGGGCTCACCACCTGTCTCACCTAAGTGAACGAAGGCAGACCGGCCTCCCTGAAGGCTTCTGAGTGCCGTTGTCTTTATTATCTATTCTCACCAGTGTTTAATAATCTGTTTTCTAGCTACTTAAAATTTAAGGCTTATGGTTATTTTATCCTTTTTCTTAAAAATTTTGCAAAATTAATTGTGGGCTTTCAGTCTTGTAACCTTATTCTTAAAATTATCTTTCAAGCTTAAACATTGCGGCCTTCTGCCTTTAAAAGATTATGGTGATATATTTAAAATTTTGAAACTTAATTGTGGCCTTCAACCATTGGTATTGCACCTTGCATATGTTTGTTCTATCTGCTTTGCTTTGAGGCTTTCCACCTAGCTGTGATATATGTTTTTTGATTATTTTATTGCTATTTTAATTGGATTTTTATCTTGTTGGTTTTTAAGATTTCTTGTTTGGAGGCCTTCAGCCGTGAAACAGTTGCATGTGGTAAAGGTTCCGCTATGTGCCGCTTTGGTTGTCAATGTATTATTAAATTACAATAAATTACAATTAGAAGTTGAAACTGACCCCAAACTTATTTGGCCCTTTCCACAATTCTAATTACCTGTGCTGCCCAGCAGGTTTAGCAGGCGTCTCAAATACACTACATGGACTATGTGTAGCCAAGTGGTCACCTCAACATAGGAGTTCTTTAGCCTTCGTCTTTGCTGTGTTCATTTGTAAATCAGATTTAGTTTTCGTAAATCGCTAAATCCAAAGCCCCAGTTGTTTCCTTTCAAAGTTCAGGAGTACCCCAAGTGTGATAGGACCTTTAGTATTTACAGTACACGTAAATGATCTGGTGGGTAACCGGTGGATAACCGTTGAGACTGTCTGCAGATAATGCAGTTGTCCGTAAAGAAGTAGCAACGTCTGAAGACAGCAGCGAACTGGCGGATGACCTGGAAAGGACTGATGAAAGGTCCAATAACTGGCAATTAACACTGAATATAAATGAACATAAAATATTGTGCATACATACGAGGAGAAATCCAGTAGACTATCGATGGAAACAATGACTGCTGTAAAATTCCCTGGCGGAAAAAAAATCGCGACACCAAGAAGGCGCTGTGCGGCACAACGAACGTCGGCAGCAGCGTTTCTAACAAGGGGAGGCCGCCAATTGTGAAATTCAGATTCGATTCATACTGCGCATAATAATAGCTCATGGCCAGAGGTGTAATGTGGCAAAGCACCAAGATGCACTTCTCAGCCGTTGTCGAGAAAATCGACAGTTAAAAGAAACCGTTGCGGTGAAATGCTCTCTACGACTGATAGTCTTCTACAGCGTCGTGGCGCAGCGGTAAGCGCTCGGGTTCGTAATCCGAAGTTCGCAGGATCGAATCTCGCGCACTGCAACTTTTTTTTTGTATTTGTTTTTTGTAATTCAAATGTGTATATATATATACACACACCCACCCACACACACACACCCACCCACACACACACACACACACACACACACACACACACACACATATATATATATATATATAAAATTCCCGGCAATCAGTTGCAACAATTATGCATATAATAAGTTGTTGAAAGTCGTTTCTCGTGGAAAAACTGGCGACTTCGAACATCATTACGTTTTCCGCAAACAAAGTTGTATTTCACAAATGTTATTAATTGTCTTCATAATGTTAACCACGTATAGTTAACGGAAGACGTAGAAACGATATTCCGAAACGAATACGTATAGCGTAAGTCAAACGTTCGAATTAGAACAGAGACCCAACGAACACAAATTTGCTGTGGCAGGTATGAAATATAAACTCCGTTACTCGCTCGTTACACTTGAAGGACAGATGTTGAATGGGCCGAAACGAGCAACCGCATAACAGCGTAGTTGCCTGCTAACTTCGAAAGAAGGTAGATGCGGTCCCTAGCGCAACTTGTAACATCGTCGAAAATCAGTGCGGACGGGAGAGCTTTGGTACACCCTGTTAAACAAACGGAAAAATGGAGGCGGTACAATTGGAGAGCGATCCGCCTTCACCACCATGCATAAGCAATTCATTAATATATATATATATATATATATATATATATATATATATATATATATATTTGAATTACAATAAACTAATAAAAAAATTGCATCGCGCGAGATTTGATCCGGCGACTTTCGGATTACGAACCCGAGCGCTTACCGCTGCGCCACGACGCTGTAGGACATTATTAATCGTAGAGAGTATTTCACGGCAACGGTTTCTTTTAACTGTCGATTTTCTCGACAACGGCTGAGAAGTGCATCTTGGTGCTTTGCCACATTACACCTCTGGCCATGAGCTTTTATTATGCGCAGTATGAATCGAATCTGAATTTCACAATTGGCGGCCTCCCCTTGTAAGCCTGAAAGACGATGTCTTTTGAAATTTTGTGCAAGTCGCATAAGAGTGACGCTAGTTCCGCCACTACGAGGATGCTAATCAGGTTTGGTTTAAATGTACGTTGTAACTGCCATGAGCGTTACTTAGCTTAGAGATTGGACGTGGTCAGTTGCAGTGAGTCAAGAATGCCTTTAAGGTGACAAAGACGCCTTTATCATCACCTCACTGAGCTTGAAAGAGGTACCGTAATGGAGCTATGAGAATCCGGATGTTCCTTCTGCGACATTGCCGGAAGACTTGGCAGAAATGTAACCACTGTACACTGTTGCTGGCAGTGGAGCTCACGAGAATGAACGGTGGCAAGAAGACTGGGCTCCGGTCGGCCAGGTGCCACTACCGATCTGCCACTACCATCGAGTTCGGCTTACGGCTCTGGCTCGATGTACTGCATCTGCAGCAAACATTTGAGCAGCAGTTGGCGCACTAGTGACACGAGAACTGCTACATATCGGTTACTTCAAGGACAGCTCCCAGCCAGACACTCTATAGCGTGCAAACCACCGCCATTTGCGACCTCAATGGTATCAAGCGAGAACTCATTAGGAGACGGGGTGGAGGTCTGTTGTGTTTTCTGATGAAAGCTGGTTCTGTCTCGTGCCAGTGATAGCCGTGTGTTGCTTACAACGAAGCCATTTGAGACCTGCAAACAACTTGTCTACGTGGTAGACACACTACATCTGGACTTATTGTCTGGGCTGCGATATATTATGACAGCAGGAGCACTCTCGTGGTTATCCCATCCACCCTGACTGCAAATTTGTATGTCAATCTGGTGAGACAACCTGTTGTGCTGCCAGCATTCCAGGAAGTGAAGCGGGAGGTGGTTCCAAGACGATAACGCTCATTCACATACCGCTATTTACTTCATATTACGATTTTTTATATCACTATATACTTTCATATTCAGAGACAGGTGTGCAGATCAGAACATTCCTGTGGAAATACGTTGTACAAAGTTAAGTAAATCGTCATTGTAAGAAAGTGAACTGTTGTGTCTAGTTCATACAGCATAGACACAATGAGGTAGCTAGGTGCACGCTAAACTAACGCAGACGGGCTTGAAGTACTGGAACAGGAGACTTATTAATGCACTAAAGAAAAGTACGTAGTTTTATAATACTTAACTTTATTCTCTTGTTGGAATACATCTCTCTTGAATATTAGTAAGCTATAAGCACTGATACAAATGGCGCCTTGCTAGGTAGTAGCTATGGACTAAGCTGAAGGCTATTCAATCTGTCTCTCGGCAAATGAGAGGAAGACTTGGTAGGTCTAGTCGCAAGCTATGTCGTCCGTACAACTGGGGGCGAGGTCTAGTCCGTGCCTTGTGACCTGCCATGTGGTGGCGCTAGGTTTGCGATCACCCAGTGGCGACACGCGGGTCCGACATGTACTACAGGACCGCGGCCGATTTAAGTTACCACCTAGCAAGTGTGGTGTCTAGCGGTGACACCACATTCCTCCCCCGCAAATCGGCGAACGGTCGTGAGATAAGGCTTCCGCCCGCCGTGGGGAGGACCCCATGTTGACGTATGCGATGAGGTGGGGAGCCTAACAACAGGCGAGGCTGTGCCACCCGCACCCGGCCATTCGGTCCGAGGGGAGCTAGGAAACGCCTGCAAACCTAGTCCAGGGTGCACGTCAACATGAGGTGTATGCGCACGTAAGGAGACAAGAGGGGCCGAAGGGTCGACCTCCATGTGGTCGGAGCACCCGACGGGCGAAGACGACATCTGGTCCGGAGCGGGCAAGAGGTCCATGGCGGAGGACGGCTGGTCACGGGAAGCGAGCGGCGGCGCGTGACCCAGGGAGGCGCGTGGCGGCTGCAGCGAAGCGTCCACTGCTGGCGGCGCCGGCAGCGGCTGCGGCGGCTGCTGCGGCGGCGGCGCGACGCCATGGGGCAAAATGGAAGGCAGCGTCGGTAACACCTGGGGATGAGGCGAGCCAGTAGATGGGTCCCCAAGGCGCTGACCTGACGGCTCCGTCGCTGAAAGCAGACGGGGAGCGGCAGAACCCAGGCGACGACAGAGGCGCAGCTGATGGAGATGCCGACGCACCTCACCAGAGGCCCCCAAAACCAAATACATCGCGCGGCCGAGGCAGCGAAGAATGCGCCCTGCGAGCCAACGCTGTGAACCGCGATAGTTGCGATAATAGACAACGTCGCCAGGAGCAAAAACCGGAGTCTGCCGCTGCACAGGAACCTGATGCGGCGGATGCAGCAAATACATCAGGGTGCGATGAGATCGACCATGGAGCAATTCAGCCGGCGAGCGACCATCGCTGGGCTGAGAGCGATACGATGACAAAAAGAGTAACAAAGCGTCCTCCCGATAATGCGACTCTTTCAATTTCAACATCTGGGACTTGAAAGTCCGGACCAATCGTTCAGCGGCACCGTTTGACTGAGGCGAAAACGGCGCGGAAGTCAGATGTTGAATACCATTGGCTTTGCAGAATGACTGAAATTCTGCGGACATGAATTGTGGGCCATTGTCGGAAACAATAGTCTGCGGAAGACCCTCAATGCAAAAGATAGCAGACAAGGCTTGGATTGTGGCAGAAGACGTCGTGGAAGACATCCGGACAACAAAAGGAAAATTACTGAAAGAATCGACCACAACCAACCATCGAGCATTCCAGAATGGACCAGCAAAATCGATATGCAAGCGTTGCCAAGGGGAAGTGGCTTTCGGCCATGCAAAGAATTTCCGCGGCGGTGCGGATTGTTGTTCGGCACACGCCACGCAAGAGGAGCACATATTCGTAATCGCAGCATCGATTCCGAACCAAGTACAGTGCTGACGAGCAAGTTGTTTCGTACGCACTATACCCCAATGTCCTTGGTGAAGAAGCTTTAAGACAGAGGACTGTAACGATCGTGGGACCACGACTCGGGATTGATCATTATCAGAACGCAACAACAAAACACCACGTCGTACAAAAAGTCTCTCCTTGTGAACAAAAAAACGGCGAACCAAAGGATCTTCGATCCGTGACTTTGACAAGGGCCATTGCGTAGCAACAAAACGCAAAACAGTAGCAAGGACAGGATCAGCAGCTGTGGCTGTAGCTACACGACGAAAATCAATCGGAAACGATGCGACCACGTCATCGGCTTCCGAATCAATGAACATGCAAGCAAGTTCGGAAGAATCGAATGCTTTATCCTCAGCAACAGGCAAACGGGACAACGCATCAGCGTTGCCGTGCTGAGCAGTGGACCGATACAAGATATCGTAGCGGTACTGCGAGAGAAAAAGTGACCAGCGAATGAATTTCTGCGCTGTACGTGGAGGTACAGGCTTGTTCGGATGAAAAAGCGATGTCAACGGTTTGTGGTCTGTGATGATGGTAAAGTGACGACCATACAAGAAGTCATGGAACTTGGTAAAACCAAACACAAGAGCTAACGCTTCCTTCTCTATCTGTGAATAATTTCTTTGCGCAGATGAGAGCAATTTGGACGCAAAGGCAATAGGGCGATCATGCGAGCCATCCTTGTGCGCAAGCACAGCACCGATCCCGAATTCCGAAGCATCTACCATCAACAAAAGGGGTTTTCGGGGATCGAATGGCGTAAGGCAAGTATTTGAAAGTAACGCCGATTTCAACTGGCGAAAGGCGCGTTCGCATTCCGTCGTCCAGACGAACGGAACACCGTTACGGCGTAAGCGATGAAGCGGAGCGGAAATGAAAGAAGCATTGCGCACAAACCTGTTTGGAATTAATGCTAAAAGAAAGCAGGTGTGGATGCACACCCGAATGGCAGTCTTTTGAAGCGATACAAGCCAAGATGCGTGTCTACCACCAAGACGCGCTGAGATTCTTCGTCCACAGGTATTTGCAAGTACGCATCTGCGAGGTCCAATCTTGAAAAACATTTTCCCGGGCACAGTTTGTCAAAAAGATCTTCCGGGCGGGGCAAAGGAAAAGTAGCAGTCACAAGTTGTGGATTCACAGTTGCCTTGAAGTCCACACAAAGTCTCAATTTTCCGGACGGTTTTGGCAAAATTACTAAGGGTGAGGCCCAGAGAGAAGCCTGCACACGTTCAATTACACCTTGAGATTCTAAATCGTGTAATGTTCTGGCGACCTCATCACGCAATGCGTGGGGAACATTGCGTGCTCTGAAAAATTTCGGTTGCGCGTTGTCGTTCAGTTCCAAATGTGCTGCATAGTTCTTAGCGCAACCAAGGCCCGGTGCAAAAATGTCTGCAAATTCGTCACAAAGACTAGAAACACTGGCGGAAGGCACAGTCTGATTCACTGATAGGACCTGATTTACTATAGACAAATTAAACAATTGAAATAAATCTAAACCAAACAAGTTCACTGCAGTAGAAGAACGAAGAACGTAAAATGACACAAGTTTCGTTTGTCCCTTGTATGTTGCAATAAGGCTGCACTGTCCTAATACAGGGATCTGCTGTCCTGAGTAACTAGTTAACTTAACATTTGCGGCACGCAATGGCGGTTTGCCCAGTTGTTTGTACGTGTCGTGATTGAGCAATGAAACTGCAGCTCCTGTATCGAGCTGGAATGGGATCACTTTGCCTTCAAAATCTAAGTCCACAAAAAGTTTATTGTCCTGCGGACGACAAGAGCGACTGTCACGTGCAATTTGAACTGATACAGGTACAGAAGCACTTGCGACTTTACGTGATTTTCGGCGACGTCGACGCACATTTGTGGTGGGACGAACACAGTCACTGTTAGCTAAAGTGTCACTGGACGGGTGGGAATGAACCACATGAATGTCCATGGGTGAAGGTCCACGAGCCGGATTGTCCTGGGTTCGATTCCGGCGCGAAGCAAAGGGCCTGGAATTTGTGTGATTGTCTTATCTAAGCTTTTTCTGGCAAACACTTTGAACATGTCCTTTCGTTTGGCAGTAAAAGCAAATAGCTTGGAGTGACGGGCAATTTTCACGCGAATGTCTAGTTGCACACCGCGGGCATGATTTCACTGCATTTGCTTGCTTACGCGGCGCACGTGTTTGCAAGTTAGGCTGCCGCTGCTGCGACGGGCGCGAGGGCCGCCTAGCGTCCCGTGCAGCGGGCCCGGCGGGCCTGTTAATGTGACACACTGCTGGCGAAGATTCAAATGAGTCCTGAGCAAAGTCAAGTGTGTCTTGCCTATCCAATATGTCTATCACTTGTTGAAGGGAGGGATTAACTAGTTTCAAAATCTGTTCCCTTATGCGAACATCAGAAACGTTCTGTGCTATTGCATCACGCACCATAGTGTCTGAATAAGGAAGTCCACAGTCACATTCAAATGCACACTCCCTAGTAAGTCCTTGCAAAGTTGCAACCCACTCCCTATTAGTCTGACCGGCCGTACGTTTTGTACGAAAGAACGTATACCTTTTTGCAACTACATTTACTGTTTCTTTGAAATAGGCATCTAAAGCAGACAAAATTTCTTCGGAGGACAGAGTTGCTACGTCGCGTCGGGGAAACAATTTCACTATCACACGGTAGGTAGACACACCGACACAAGAAAGCAAAAACGGCTGCCGCTCATTACCTTGAATTCTGTAGGCTGCTAGATGGAAGGCAAATTGTCGGGACCATTCAGTCCACGACTCTTGAGCTGCGTCAAAACTACGAAACGGAGGTGCAACAGCGTTTGGAGGCAGCGGTAGCGAAGAAGCGGCGGCTGCCGCATCGGTTTGCAGCGCACGTTGACCCTGGACGAGCTGTCCAAGGGCTTCCAATAACGCCTGCGTCTGCTGATTCTGCAAGCGAAAAAATTCGGACAGTACATCTGGAGATTGTGGCGAAGCCATGACACAAACGAATTAATACAAACTCTTTTACTCGTCGCCAAATAATGTTGTGTCTAGTTCATACAGCATAGACACAATGAGGTAGCTAGGTGCACGCTAAACTAACGCAGACGGGCTTGAAGTACTGGAACAGGAGACTTATTAATGCACTAAAGAAAAGTACGTAGTTTTATAATACTTAACTTTATTCTCTTGTTGGAATACATCTCTCTTGAATATTAGTAAGCTATAAGCACTGATACAAATGGCGCCTTGCTAGGTAGTAGCTATGGACTAAGCTGAAGGCTATTCAATCTGTCTCTCGGCAAATGAGAGGAAGACTTGGTAGGTCTAGTCGCAAGCTATGTCGTCCGTACAACTGGGGGCGAGGTCTAGTCCGTGTCTTGTGACCTGCCATGTGGTGGCGCTAGGTTTGCGATCACCCAGTGGCGACACGCGGGTCCGACATGTACTACAGGACCGCGGCCGATTTAAGTTACCACCTAGCAAGTGTGGTGTCTAGCGGTGACACCACATGAACTACACAAAACAAAAAAAGTTTTGCATCTCCTCGGTTCCGTGAGTTCCGGAACCTGTACAGAAAATTGAAATAGAGATCAACATAAAGATCATTTCCGACCTTTTTACTGCTCATTAAAACCACACATTGCATGTTATACCACCATACAGCGAGAACTTCAGAGGTGGTGGTCCAGATTGTTGTACACACCGGTACCTCTAATATGCAGTAGCACGTCCTCTTGCATTGATGCATGCCTGTATTCGTCGTGGCATACTATTCACAAGTTCATCAAGGCACTGTTGGTCCAGATTGTCCCATTCCTCAACGGCGATTCGGCGTAGATCCGTCAGTGTGGTTTGTGGGTCGCATCCTCCATAAACAGCCCTTTTAAAACTACTCCAGGCATGCTCGATAGGGTTTATGTCTGGAGAACATGCTGGCCACTCTAGTCGAGCGATTTCGTTATCCTGAAGGAAGTCATTCACAAGATTGCACCATGGGGGCCCGAATTGTCGTCCATAAAGACGAAAGCCTCGCCAGTGGCTCTACCCTTCATTCGATCCCTGCGAAACCCTACATTTCAGCAGGATAATGCACGACCGCATGTTGCAGGTCCTGTACGGGCCTTCCTGGATACAGAATATGTTCGACTGCTGTCCTGGCCAGTACATTCTCCAGATCTCTCACCAATTGAAAACGTCTGGTCAATGGTGGCCGAGCAACTGGCTCGTCACAATACGCCAGTCACTACTCTTGATGAACTGTGGTATCGTGTTGAAGCTTCATGGGCAGCTGTACCTGTACACGACATCCAAGCTCTGTTTGACTCAATGCCTAGACGTATCAAGTCCGTTATTACGACCAGAGGTGGTTGTGCTGGGTACTGATTTTTCAGTATCTATGCACCCAAATTGCGTGAAAATGAAATCACATGTCATTTCTGGTATAACATATTTGTCCAATGAATACCCGTTTATCATCTGCATTTCGTCTTGGTGTAGCAATTTTAATGGCCAGTAGTGTAGTTCAATAACTGTCATCCTCTAAATAAACAGCGCAATATGTGTAAACTTGTAGGCATGTTAGTTGGAAATAAGCTGGGAAACAGTAATGCTAAACAAGGAATAGACATGTTTACTTCCATATCTCCTTAAGCGGCGTGCGTCGACGACTGGCTCCCTGCCTCAGATTGTTCAGTGGAACTTCTCTGTGTCCTGAGGCATTTTTGCATGCTCTTACGGAAACACCCTGTAGTATCAACCAATTCCTTTTTCCTGATTAAAGCCGGCCGTTGTGGCCGTGCGGTTCTAGGCGCTTCAGTCTGGAACCGCGTGACCGCTACGGTCGCAGGTTCGAATCCTGCCTCGTGCGTGGATGTGTGTGATGTCCTTAGGTTAGTTAGGTTTAATTAGTTCTAAGTTCTAGGGGGCTGATGTCCACAGATGTTAAGTCCCATAGTGCTCAGAGCCATTTTCCTGATTAAAATCGAATATTTTTGACCACCGTTTGTAAAAATTTTAATTGATAGCTTCAAAATGAAGGATAAAGCAGTGTTACCGGTATTTAAACGTGATGACTCATTTCATTCCATAATTGGGAGACAAGAAACTGCACTAGCAGCCTCAGCCGGTGACTTATCGCTCGATCGCCGCCGCCTGCCTCTGGATGTGTTGACGTTAAGAGCCGGCAGTGCGCCCGCGCTAACAGGCCGTGGAGCACCCGGCGCCACTTCTCGCCGGCGCGGCTGCGTACTGTCAGCCGCCTGCCTCCCTCGCCTCCGCTCGGTGGAATCTCCGCGGTGCTCGTCAGCCGCTCGGCGCTGAAACAAGTTTCCTCAAATATTTAACTTGCTGTTGTAGCCGCGCTGCGCGAGCACTCCCGCCGAGTAATAGCTCCATAAAAGATAGCAGCGTAATTACGAAATTCATCCCGCTCTGGTTTACTCTGCTCGCGTCCCCGCCGCGGCTGCACCAACAGCCACCAGCCTTCCGGCCCGCCTCCGCCCTGGGAGATGCCGCGTGAGCCCCCTGGCAGCGTCTTAATCCGCCCTCTGCCGCAAGCGCTGCGCTGATGCGCCCTTCCCAAACATTACAGTTTTTCTCTAACACGTCCCAGTTACGTATGTCTCACTTTCAGACTTTATCAAAATAAAGCATAAAAAGGTGAGTGAATGTATCTAATACGGAATTGGACCACCCCTAAAACATTCCCGTCCATAATGCTGTTTAGGTACTTTTCTTCTTTCATGAATCGATCTACATCTACATCTATATCTACATCTACATTTAAACTCCGCAAGCCACCCAGCGGACCGAGCGAGGTGGCGTAGTGGTAGCACACTGGACTCGCATTCGGGAGGACGACGGTTCAACCCCGCGTCCGGCCATCCTGATTTAGGTTTTACGTGATTTCCCTACATCACTCCAGGCAAATGCTGGGATGATTCCTTTGAAAGGGCACTGCCGACTTCCTTCCCCATCCTTCCCTAATCCGATGAGACTGATGACCTCTCTGTTTGGTCTCTTCCCCCAAACAACCCAACCCCAACCCACCCAGCGGTATGTGGCGGAGGGCACTTTACGTGCCACTGTCATTACCTCCCTCTCCTGTTCCAGTCGCGTATGGTTCGCGGGAAGAACGACTGCTGGAAAGCCTCCGTGCGCGCCCGAATCTCCCTGATTTTACATTTATGATCTCGTCGGGAGGTATAAGTAGGGGGAAGCAATGTATTCAATACCTCATCCAGAAACGCACCCTCTCGAAACCTGGACAGCAAGCTACACCGCGATGCAGAGTGCCTCTCCTGCAGAGTCTGCCACTGAAGTTTGCTAAACATCTCTGTAACGCTATCACGCTTACCAAGTAACCCTGTGACGAAACGCGCCGCTCTTCTTTGGATCTTCTCTATCTCCTCTGTCAACCCGACCTGGTACGGATCCCACACTGCTGAGCAATACTCAAGTATGGGTCGAACGAGTGTTTTGTAAGCCACCTCCTTTGTTGATGGACTACATTTTCTAAGGGCTCTCCCAACGAATCTCAACCAGGCACACGCCTTACCAACAATTAATTTTATATGATCATTCCACTTCAAATAAAAAAACAATGTTTCAAATGGCTCTGAGCACTATGGGACTTAACTGCTGAGATCATCAGTCCCCTAGAACTTAGAACTACTTAAACCTAACTGAACTAAGGACATCACACACATCCATGCCTGAGGCAGGATTCGAACCTGCGACCGTAGCGGTCACGCGGTTCCAGACTGTAGCGCCTAGAACCGCTCGGCCACCACGGCCGGCTCCACTTCAAATCGTTCCGTACGCATACTCCTAGATGTTTTACACAAGTAACTGCTACCAGTGTTTGTTCCGCTATCATATAACCATACAATAAAGGATCCTTCTTTCTATCTATTCGCAATACATTACATTTGTCTATGTTAAGGGTCAGTTGGCACTCCCTGCACCAGGTGCCTATCCGCTGCAGATCTTCGTGCATTTCGCTGCAATTTTCTAATTCTGCAACTTCTCTGTATACTACAGCACTATCCGCGAAAAGCCGCATGGAACTTCCGACACTATCTACCACGTCATTTATATATATTGTGAAAAGCAATGGTCTCATAACACTCCCCTGTGGCACGCCAGAGGTTACTTTAACGTCTGTAGACGTGTCTCCATTGAGAACAACATGCTGTGTTCTGTTTGCTAAAAACTCTTCAGTCTAGCAACACAGCTGGTCTGATATTCCGCAGGCTCTTGCTTTGTTTATCAGGCGACAACAAAAAGGCTCTGAGCACTATGGGACTTAACTTCTGAGGTCAACAGTTCCCTAGAACTTAGAACTACTTAAACCTAACTACCCTAAGGACATCACACACGTCCATGCCCGAGGCAGGATTCGAACCTGCGACCGTAGCGGTCTCGCGCTTCCAGACTGTAAAGCCTAGAACCGCTCGGCCACCTCGGCCGGCTATCAGGTGACAGTGCGGACCTGTATCGAACGCCTTCCGGAAGTCAAGGAAAATGCCATCTACCTGGGAGCCTGTATCTAATATTTCCTGGGTCTCATGAACAAATAAAGCGAGTTGGGTTTCACACGATCGCTGTTTCCGTAATCCATGTTAATTCCTACAGAGTAGATTGTGGGTTTCCAGAAATGACATGATGCGCGAGCAAAAAACATGTTCTAAAATTCTACAACAGATCGATGTCAGAAATATAGGCCTATAGTTTTGCGCATCTGCTCGACGACCCTTCTTGAAAACTGGAACCACCTGTGCTCTTTCCCAATCATTTGGAACCTTCCATTCCTCTAGAGACTTGCGATACGCGGCTGTTAGAAGGGGGGCAAGTTCCTTCGCGTACTCTCTGTAGAATCGAATTGGTATCCCATCAACTTTTGCTTAAGTAACATTGAAACTGATCTAAAAGTCCTCAGATAAAATAATAATGTCTACCAAAAAATTACGTAAGGGAGAAATTGCACTTACAAAAAGCAGTAACCTAAGGAAAGGAAGGTTTGAAACTATGGCACAGCGCTGTGCAACAAAATATGTTTTTGCAACAGTTGTATCACACGAAAACCATTCTTCCAAAAAACGACATATTCATCCGTCCTCTGTCACTCACGTGCTTCTCAATTCTGTCTCCTCCTCCTCATTGTCTCTATTACGAACCCTCCCCACCTACATACACACACACACACACACACACACACACACAAATCAAATGTTTCTTTCAGATCCGACACTACAAAAACACTCGCATCACACACTCAAAATTATCAAAGCATCTCTCGATTAATGTAGCGAAATAATTTTTTCCTAAATATCGTTTCTCTGTATGAAGGTCTGTGCTACCAATTATGAGTGAAGTGGAAAAGATGTAAAAAAAGTGCATAACAAATCAATAACGCACTATACGATGCTTAAGTACAGAACTTAACCAATGCTGCTCTCGGTAGAAAGACTCAAAAATACGAAGGCCGTTTTTCTTTTTTCAACGTCCAATAGGCTATAAATAAAAGTCATCATTTCCTTTGGGTCTTTGTCCCACTCCAGTGTGGGGTTGGCCGTGTTACTATGGAGTTGGCAATGTTAATGGCATAGAGTGGCCAGATGCCCTTCCTGTCGCCACCCCTAGCACCACGGGACAGGCCTTGTTGCTATGCAGTTGGCAATGTTAGTGGCAGAGGGTGGCCAGGTGCCCTTCTTCTCGCCACCCTGAACCGCCCGGGACAGATTTTGTGCATCCCAGCTGTCTGAGTCTAGTGTAAGCCAATAAATAGCGCGAACGTTTTCAAATGTATGCGAGTCATGTTGTAAGTAGGCTGTTTAGGTTTGTTTATTGGTAACGCCACGTAGCGCTCTGTATGAAAATCACTGGCTGTGCTGTGTGCAGTCTGTGGCTGGTTTGCATTGTTGTTTGCTATTGTATTGTTGGGCAGCTGGATGTTAACAGCGCGTAGCGTTGCGCAATTGGAGGTGAGCCGCCAGCAGTGGTGGATGTGGGGAGAGAGATGGCGGAGTTTTGAGAGCGGATGATCTGGACGTGTGTCCATCAGAGACAGTAAATTTGTAAGACTGGATGTCATGAACTGATATATATACATTATAACTTTTGAACACTATTAAGGTAAATACATTGTTTGTTCTTTATCAAAATCTTTCATTTGCTAACTACGCCTATCAGTAGTTAGTGCCTTCAGTAGTTAGAATCTTTTATTTAGCTGGCAGTATTGGCGCTCGCTGTATTGCAGTAGTTCGAGTAACGAAGATTTTTGTGAGGTAAGAATTCATGAAAGGTATAGGTTATTGTTAGTCAGGGCCATCCTTTTGTAGGGATTACTGAAAGTCACATTGCGTTGCGCTAAAAATATTGTGAGTCACTTTAGTGAATGTCTGAGTACGATCAGTTTTGCTCAGCTGATTGAAAATCAAATAACGTAGGGGTTTATCAGCACAGTCATTCATTAATTTTTTTAAGGCGACGTTACAATGTTACTGAGGCGGAACGTGGGGACCAGCCCAGTATTCACCTAGCGGGATGTGGAAAACCGCCTAAAAACCTCATCCAGGCTGGCCAGCATACCACCCTCATTGTTAATCCGCCAGGCGAATTCGATCCAGGGCCAGCGCAGCTACCTGAGTCCAGGAAGCAGCACATTAGTGCTCTCGGATACCGTGCCAGGTTGCATTCAATAAAAGACAAATTCATAGAAAAGATTTATTTTGGTACCAAAAATTTTGTACACTTACGGCTACTTTTCAGCATTATCACAGAAAAGATTGAGACATTTATTGTACCTGTGGACAAACTTTGCAATACCCACCTATGATTTCAAATGAGCATTGATGTTGTTTTGAAGATATTCGTTGTTTTGAAAGTGCTGCCCTCTGAGCCACGTCTTCACTTCAGGGAAAAGCTGAAAGTCGCTGGGTGCCAGGTCAGGACTGTACGGCAGATGAACGAAAATGTCCCATTGCAATTGTTCAAGGAGCCGTTGGGTTGTGCCAGCAGTGTGTGGACAAGGGTTGTCATGAACAACACAATTCATGATGACAGCATTCCTCTTCGTTTGTTTTGAATGACTCTCCCCAAATGTCATTAAGTCTTATAAATAAGCAGCCGCATTGATAGTGGTTCTGGGCTACATAAACTCTGGAAACAACACACCTTTTTGGTCCCGAAACACGGTAGCGATAATCTTTCTGTTGTTGAATCTTTGAGTTTCTTTTTTTTTTTTTTTTTGTAACTTTGGATGCACCATTGTTGTGACTGTCGTTTTGTTTCTGATGTATCGTATTGGATCCAAGTTTCATCTCCAGTAACAACTGATTTCAAAATTCCTCTCATCATTGTGATAACGGTCAAGGAAATTCAAAGCTGACCCCATTCGGTGACTTTTCTGGGCGGCCGTCAACATTTTTCCAGCCCAACGAGTACAAAATTTTTAGCCGAAATGTTTAGTAACGATAGAGTGTACAACAGGTCTTGAAACTTCCAGAATTTCCATAGACAAATCAGTTATGGTGAACCTACGATTTTCTCTAACAATTCTGTCAACTCGTTCAACAAGGTTGGCAGTAACAACAGGCTTGCGTCCTTTGGCTCCTTCATCATGCACGTCATTTCGGCCATCTTTAAACTTTCGGCATCATTCACGCACAACACCATCGGTCATGAAGTTATCACCGTACACTCGGTTCATTCTCCGATGGATTTCTGCTGCTCTGTTCCCTTCTACTTGCAGAAACCGAATTGCACTTTGTAATTCACACTTGGTGGGAACAACAATGACGGCAGCCATGTTTATGTGGCTGTAGTGCCACGCACACTGATGCCTTCAAGTCGGCAATGACGGAGTATGTAGTGCGAGAATCGCGCAGTACCCTACAGGGCATGTCCACTTTCTGCCGCTCGCGTAGATTCTATACTAAGCGACCAGAGGCTCACAGACTGCATAAAAGCACGCAAAGCAGTAAAATTTTATCATTATAATTAATGCAGTATCATGACAGCAATCACAAAAATAAAAGCTCACGCATTTTTTATAGCCTTTAGGTATAAAACAGAAATCCACCCAGAAATTCTAGTATAATATTTTACAGACAAAAAACGAGAACAGTTGATGACACATTAGTGTTGAAACAGGTTTTGCTAAAGAATAGAAAAAAAGAGATTAATTGTCTTTGCAGGAGATGTATCTCCTTAAAAAAACAGTGAGAGAGAGAGACAGAGAGAGAGAGAGAGACTTGTAAACTTCGAAATAAAAACGTCGGCAGTTGCTTCTAGTCCCGAAAAGGAAATCATCTTAATTTTCAAAATGTATCAATCTGGCAGGTTAGGCTGTTTGAATCTATTCCTTCAATCTGTCTTAACAGCTGGATTCTTCGCATATGTATTGTGACTGTACTGTCAGGAATTTCTCCACAGCCCTCTGCATTCAATTTGGCGTGTATTTCATCTTCTATGTTTTGTTCATAAAAAATTCTCACAATTTCATGTTCTTCCTACCTAACTCCAACGCAAAATAGAGCAAAAACATCGATTTACTCCATTTTTTGGGGGGATCATCAGCCGTGTGACTGGTTTGATGCGACCACCCACGAATTCCTCTTCCGTGCCAGCCTCTTCATCCCAGAGTAGCGCTTGCTACCTAAGTCCTCAGTTATTTGCTGGACATATTCTAACCTCTTTCGTCCTCTACAGTTTTTACCCCCTATAACTCTCTCTAGTACCATGGAGGTGATTCCCTGATGCCTTAATACATGTACTAACATCTTATCCCTTCCTCTTGTCAGTGTTTTCCATATATCCATTTCCCCTCCGATTCTGCATGTAACCTCCTCATTACTTACCTTATCAGTCAAACCTAATTTTCAAAATTGGTCTGTAGTACCACATCTGAAATGTTTCATTTCTCTTCTCTTCCGACTTTTACACAGTCCGTGTTTCCCTACAATACAATGCTGTTCTCTAAACGTACATTCTCAGAAATTTCTTCCTCAGATTAAAGCCTTTGTTTGGTACAAGTAAACTTCTCTTGGGAAGGAATGCCTTTTCTGCCAGTCTTTTTTTGGTGTCCTGCTTTCTCCAACTGTTATGGGTTATTTTTATATCTGGGTAGTGTACTTCCATAACGTCATCCACATTGTAACCATCAGTCTTGAAGTTCTGGTGTACTTGCACGTGTTCTGGTTGGCGCAGAACAATACGTGTACGTGGGAACAAGTATGCGACAGCAAGAGGAATCCGAGGAAACGTCGACATGGAGGCAAAGTGAACCAGGGAAACAGTCACTTTTTTCCGTCGAGGCAGCATTCTGTTGTATATCTATTGAGGCAATAGTTTTTGACGCTTTTCGGGAAGACAGAGAGTCATCTGCCTCTAAACTTACTTGCTTCTGCGTTAAATGATGACACAGAGTGCATGGAGTTGTCGGTTGAGATAGAGTTGTAACGAGGTACGGGTTAATGGTAGACTGATGATGCATTCTAGAGAGATAGAGGGAGAAGTTGCTGTAGGTGATTTGACCATTTTTTCCTGATGCTCTGTTTGGATGCGTCAGTTGTGTGACATAGCATGTTTTCGACTCGCATACCACCGCATATTGTGTGTGGCTCTCAGAGCAGTGTCTACTTGCGATTGTTAACAATAAACCTCTCGGTTATCAGAGGAGTTCCATCTCATGTGTAATGAAATGTGACACATACCCCTAAATTAAGGAAGATCTATGCGATGTACTCCATTCCCCTGTTGTACCTTTGGTGTAAAATCGATACTTCATTTTCATAACTAAGTCAGCAATAGGTGTTCGCGAGACTCTGCAATCCCCGTGTATCCATCTGCTTGACAGAAACTTGCAAGAAGCATGTATTTCATGCGCTGGAAGTATGTTTCTTACATTGGAGTATTAAGAGCGCTGCGTTCTACAGGACTGATAGGTCAGAAACTCAAGCGATCTAACATTATAGCCTGTTATAAGTGCAGAACCATGTAGCCAAAGGAGTGCGTGTGTTTATGCTCTCTCTTACCAATACCCTCTTGGTACAGATCCCAGACACTAGAACAATACTTTAAAGTTGATAGCGTAGTTGATTTACGTAAAATGCTTCGAACTCCATCTGTCTGGAGCTCCATCATGCGTAAAAATCATCCGCTTCTTGTTCTTCTTACCCGTCTGCTATTATATCAAAACATTTTCAAATCTGTTACTATACATCTATGAGGAGTGCTAACCGCCTCGACATGGAAGCTTCTGGAGAAATTTTGTGCGCTTGGATGGGCGAGGACTCGGCAAGGTCCATTCATTCACGAGACGAGGAATGTAGTGGTATACTTCTGGTCAGCTGCAGATAAAATCACTAACGGTGCTGCAGGGCGGGTTGGTCAAAGACAATGCGAGGGGGCCTTTCAGTCTCTTATTTTATCCCAAGACTGCGAGAAAGCTCCGTGACTCCCATCCTTATAGAGATAGATCACAGCACAAGCCTACATTGATGTTTTAAGCACCTTATTGCTACCCACTGTTGAAGAGCAATTTAGGAATGGCGATTGCATGTTTCAACACGATCGAGCACCTGTTCATAATACACGACCTGTGGTGGAATGGTTACAAGACAATAACATGCCTGTAATGGACTGGCCTGCACAGAGTCCTGACCTGAATCCAATAGAACACCTTTGGAATGTTTTGGAACGCCGACTTCGTGCCAGACCTCACCTACCGACATCGATACCTCTCCTCAGTGTAGCTTTCCGTGAAGTATTGGTTGCCATTCCCCTAGAAACCTTCCAGCACCTGATTGTAATTATGCCTGCGGGTGAGGAAGCTGTCATCAAGGCTAAGGATGGGCCAACACCATATTGAATTCCAGTATTATGATGCCAGTCATTTTCAGCCAGGTGTCCGGATGCTTTTGATCACATAGTGTTAACTTGCACAGAGACCAAACTGCTGTTATAAGTGTCGGAGTACGTGAAAGGGAAACAGTAACTGAGAAGGGAGTGAGGTAGGATTATAGCCTATCCCCGATATTATCCAATATGTGCTTTGAGTAAGTATTAAAGAAAAGCTCGCTGAAATTAGGCTATGGAGCTAAGGTTCAGGTAGATGTTGAAAATTTGGGGCCTGCCGATGACACGGTTATTCTGTCAGACATACTAAGGACTTGGAAGAGCAGTTGAACGGAATGGGTAATAACTTGAACAGAGATTATAAGATGAATATCTAAAGCTGAAAACAAGAATAATGGTGATTCTTAGGGAAATGGTTTGGGAACCGAGACACTAAAAATGATATATCAGTATTGCTATGTGGGCAACAAATTTAGTTATTAGTCATCATGGCCGCAAATACAAAAAGCAGAGTGACAACAGTAAGAAACGTGTTTCTGTAAAAGAGAAAGTCATTAAGATCCAGAATATAAGGGAGTCTTTTTAGAAGGTAGTTGTCTGGAGTGTGTCTTTGTACGCATGTGAAACGTGAACGATAAGCAATTCGAAAGGCATAGGGTAGAAGCTTTTCAAACGTGGTATTACAGAAGAATGCTGACAGTCAGGTGGGTACACCGAATAACTAATGAGGAGGTACTGAATCGAACTGGTAAAAAAAAAGAAATTTATGGCACAACATGACTAAAAGAATGCCTCGATTAGCAGGACACATCCTGAAATAGTAAATTTAGTAATTGAAGGAAATTTGGGTGACAAAAATTGTGGAAGGACACCAAGTGATGAGTACGCTTTTTCAGATGGATGTAGGCTGACGGACACAGATGGCTGCACAGCTTGGTGATTTGTACTAAACCAACCTTCGGACTGAAGACCACAATGCAACCAGCAACAACAACAACCGAGATCTATCGACAGCTGTTCGTACCCTAGCGATGTTCGTGGATGTAGCACGTCAAGGGGGGAGAGGGAAGGAAGAGATTGGGGTGGGGGGTGATAGGTTTGTGTGAGAACAGATACAGGGAATAGATTTGAGTAAAATAGAACTGCTGTCAGATACCTCACCTCACTATCCTGCTGTTTCTCGCGGTGCTTGCTCAGTGCGGAAAATGGTGGGGGCTGGTCTGTGGGTTCCCACAGTGCGGGCACTGGCTGTTTGTACGGGCGGCGCGCTTGATTGCCGCTTGTACCAATAACAGAGGCCGCCGTATCCGGCCCGCTTTACGAGCGTCAGCCGCCGGTCCGCTTTACGGCCGGTCTGTTGTTCAGAAGTTATTTAATTAAAAACGCGAGATGGAAAAGTGCCGGCCGGAGAAATGAGAGTGCGCCAAGTCGCCGCTGCGCCAGCCTTGGGCCAGCTTTATGCGGACGCCTGCGGTCACGGCCGGTCGCGGACTCGGGCCCGCCTGCGCCTCCCCGACAAAAGCTCTCGCAGCACATAAAATCAACCGTACTCCCCCCACTAAGATTTCTTACTTAACGGGCTTCCTCTGTAGCAGTCTCCATTAGCTTTTCTCCAGTCGCAGGTATTATGCATCACAGCCTGACGAGGAACAAGTAGTCCACCGACGATACAACATAATTTTCGAGGAGAACCCAACCTAACTTCTGCATCAATATCTACAGCCCACAAGCCACCTTACATTGGGTGTAGGAGGGTACTTTCGCTCCTTGCACCCCTAATAATATGCGCCGGAATTCTTCTGATCCGCTCTATATCCTCCAATGTTGCTACACGATGTGATGTTAGGTTACTGATTAGGTAGGGTTCTTCGAAAAAGGGAGTTCTCTTCGAAAATGATGTTGTATCGTCGGTGGACTACCTGTTCCTCGTCAGGCTGTGATACATAATACCTGCGACCTAAAGAAAGCGAGGGGCGACTGCTAAAGAGAAAGCACGTTATATAAGAAATCCGAGTGGGGTTGATGATACATGCACCATACCTCCGACACTTTATTGATGTAAAGATTTACTGTAGACCTGATACTGTTTGGTTTGCATTGGACTGCACTACATACCGTAATTAGGACACCACACAATGTTTTTAAAGCTTTGACAAGGGACATTTACCTGCTGGGAAGAAGAGCATGGGTTTAGGAAAGGAAGAAGCACAATCGACCTAAAATTTCCATCCAACTGATGGAAAAAGGTTAGGAGTATAACAAAAGGTTGATAATGGTTTTCATAGACATAGAAAAGACATATGACTCGGTTAACAGGGAAAGAGTCTGGGAAGAAATGAAGAAAATAGATATAGAAGATGGATTCATTTATGTAATAAAGACAATGTGCAAAGGACACAATTTTAGAATTAGAACATCATTGGGGAACTCTGAATACTTCGAAATAAGACAGGGACTTAAACAAGGAAGTATTTTATCTCCTACACTTTTTAGTGCTGTGATGGAGGGATTGAATAGGGCAGTTAAAGTTATAGTAAAAGAAAAAGACAAAAAGATGTTTTTGCAGATGATATCGTAATATGGGGCGATAAAGAGGTAGATGTACAGTTACAAATTGATGATATAATGAAAAGGTATGGATTAAAAATAAATAAAGATAAGAGTGAAGTAATGGTATCTGGAAGATATAGAGGTATTAACGGAAATATTACTTTGAATGGAGAACCCCTCAAAGTTGTAGACAGTTTCACTTATTTATGGAGTGAAATATCTAGTGATGGAAGAATAACCAACAATAGGAGGTTACAGAAGGGAGGCAATTTCTACCAAACAGTAAAACACCTGATTTGGAATAATGAAGTTTCAGAAAAAGCAAAACTCCTTATGTATAAGAGTTATTACTTCCCTATTATTATGCCGGCCGGGGAGGCCGAGCGGTTCTAGGCGCTACAGTTTGGAACCGCGCAACCGCTACGGTCACAGGTTCGAATCCCGCCTCGGGTATGGATGTGTGTGCTGTCCTTAGGCTAGTTAGGTTTAAGTAATTCTAAGTTCTAGGGGACTGATGACCTTAGAAGTTAAGTCCCATAGTGCTCAGAGCCAGAGCCCTTTTATTACTTCCCTGTTGTCACCTATGGAGGAGGAACATGGACAATGACAGAGAGGGACTGGAGCAGACTGCAAGCAGGGGAAATGAAATTTCTCAGAGCCGTTAAGGGAAAAACAAGAATGGGCAGAGTAAGGAACGTAGATATCAGAAAAGACCTTAAACAAGAAAGTATGAGAGAAGAAATTGCAAAAAGAGACTAAGATAGTATGGGCATGTTAAGAGGATGTGTGGGCAGAGATTCCCCAAAATTATGGAAGAACTAAAGATGGATGGAAAAAGACCTAGAGGGCGCCCAAGAACACGGTGGAAAACGAGAGTGAGAATATCTGTGGAAAGGAGAGGTGTGAACTGGCAGCAAGTGGAGGAAGAAAAGTAGTAGGAGGACCGAGCCAAATGGAGAAGACTCGTCAGCTCACAGACCCGGCAGTAGCTGGAGCGGAATCCGGATACAGATAGATATTGTTATGCGTGGTATCTCATGTTCCCACTCTATCAAATATAAACCAATCCGAAGATGCCCAAATAATGGTGAAACGCGTCTTTGGAAAGTAATTAAAAGTTTTAATACTGCAATCAAGACTGCTTGTTTCTTCTTATCACACATACTGGTTGCTGTGCCAAGGCCTGAATGAAATGGAAAAAGTTTTGGTAAAAAGAGAGTAGTATGGCAAAGTAGTCAAAGACACACCGAGCCATTGTCCAGCAGCCTGTTTGGAAAGGATTTTCTTTTGGCGCAGTCACTGACCACTTCCCTCGCGTTTTGTGAGACTGGGTCTTAACCATGTCTCTTGAGTTTAGGTGACTGTATTGGGTCTGTGTGTCGTGAAAATTATGACCACCGACTTACTACCGTTACAAACCGTTCCAGGTGATGGCGGCGTCACCTGGCGAGGAATGACACGCGCGCGTTGCATGTACTGTGTATAGAATGGGGAAATCTCGCGATATGTCTGAGTTTGATTCGCAAATTGTGATGGGCCGTAGGTTCGGCACGAGCATTTCGGAAACTGCACGATTATCGGGTGTTCGAGGAATGTTCAAATGTTCAAATGTGTGTGAAAGCTTATGGGACTTAACTGCTAAGGTCATCAGTCCCTAAGCTTACACACTACTTAACCTAAATTATCCTAAGGATAAACACACACACCCATGCCCGAGGGAGGACTCGAATCTCTACCGGGATCAGCCGCACAGTCCATGACTGCAGCGCCTCAGACCGAACGGCTAATCCCGCGCGGCGTTCGAGGAATGCTGTGGTGCCTTCAACAAGTGGCGAATCAAAGTGAAACCACTGAAGGCGTCGTGGAGTTGAGCGACCTCCTGCCGTTACAGATGTCGGACGTCGTATGTTGGGCACACTAGTAAAACAGGACAGGCAGCGAACTGTGGGGGAACTAACATCAAACTTTAGCGCTGGGCAGTATACAAGTGTGTCTGAACCGTGTACCGAACACTCCTAACGGTGAGCCTCTGCAGCCAACGACCCAAGAATGTGCCAGTATTGTCCGCAGCTCGTGGTCGTGCGGTAGCGTTCTCGCTTCCCACGCCCGGGTTCCCGGGTTCGATTCCCGGCGGGGTCAGGGATTTTCTCTGCCTCGTGATGACTGGGTGTTGTGTGCTGTCCTTAGATTAGTTAGGTTTAAGTAGTTCTAAGATCTAGGGGACTGATGACCATAGATGTTAAGTCCCATAGTGCTCAGAGCCATTTTTTTGTGCCAGTATCAGCACCACGACATTGGCAGTTACGAAGGAAATTTCGTTCTGGAAACATCCCCTAGGCTGTGGCGAAGCCATGTCTCCGCAATATCCTTTTTTCCAGGAGAGCTAGTTCTGCAAGGTTCGCAAAGGAGCTTCTGTGTAGTTGGAAGGTAGGAAACAAGGCACTGGCGGCAGTAAAGCGCTGAGGACGGGTCGAGAGTCGTGCTTGGGAAGCTCAGTTGGTAGAGTACTTGCCCGCGAATGGCAAAGGTCCCGAGTTCGAGTCTCGGTCCGGCACACAGTTTTAATGTGTCAGGAAGTTTCATATCTTGTAACACCTTTCCCGTTGCTTGTTCGATTTTTGCGTGTGTTCGCCCCTAACAAAAAACTTACAGAGAAATTGGGAGTGGAGCTGTACGCAAAAATGGATAACACTGGATTTAAATATGGCCCTGTCACCCCTAATTAATCTGTGGTGGAAGTGTTGACGACAAATCTCACCTATTTTTACTTCCAAACATGAACGATCACGAACACTTAGGGTGTTCAATGACACCAAACACATACACAAAAATAAAATAAAGCAAAAGGGTGAATTCAGGATCAACTACTGAAAGTAAAGGCTCTACTGAATCACAGTAATTTCATTATAACCTTCATATCAATGCTGAATGAAACACAATGAACAATTTCCAAACTATCCTCCTAACTGGCATTGGCAGTAACTGTGTTAAAATCGGTCCAAAACGTGATCTCTTAAAACATATATACGAAGAACCACTACACTCCAAAGTACCGTGAAACCTCTGTGGAAACAGCAATTGCAATTGATCCAACTATTTAACGTTACTCCTAACACAGGCCGAAGCGGAAGCGATTTCACCGTAATATTCCTGTTGTAGCGGCGGTCTCCGACGGCGACGGCGCGGCCGTACGGTCGCCGTGTGGCGTCTCGGAAAGTACAATCCTACAGTATTCGAACACCAGACTGCTGTCTGTAAACTTCCCTAAATGCGACAATGTTTCCGTCAGCAATGAGCTGGCGCGGCTAACGTCCACTCAGAACGAAAGACGAAGAGGGGAGACGACTTGGCTAACTTCCTCTCAATACGAGAGCCCAGAACGGAAGACCTCTTACCGAGAGTCCAGCAAGATCGCTCTGCACCTTTGTTTTCTCACCTCAACTTTTACCGAGCGAATCACATCACTATGAGCTCTCACAATACCCAGTCTGCCAGTGCCGACCAAGGTACGGCCTGGGAATAGAACTATTTTCCACAATTCTTTTATTTCTACAAAATTTCACAAGTAAACTCCGCCCTCGCTGGCTGGGAAGAACCACAGCTGTGCCCAATAAGACGTTTATTGGAAGTTTTCTCCCAAGAGACCACTCGAGATTTTCTCGGCAAGATTCCCCGTCGTAGCGAACACAGATTCTTGCATTGAAAATTTGTTATTCGGAACTCCTGGCCTGCCTCACTTAAGTTACTCGAAGGCGTAAAATTAGAAGGACATAGGTGAGAACACGCACAGGAAAGACCATCCAGCTGTCCACTGCTCTGTTTTGGTAAACACTTGAACACCTGCAGCCGCGCGTCCCTCAGAGGTTGGCGGCCGCTGTGGCCGCTCTAAACGGATTACAGAAATCCCCCAGTTCACCATTCATACCGTCAGGCTGTGGCCCTCGGCGGCTAGGCGGGGACGTATCCGAGCTCTGTCTCGCGTACTGCCTTTCCGCAAAATCTTATAATTACAAAATCGCGGAATTCTCGCGTGCCGATGCGTTTCCACATAGATTTCCTACACCGTAATTTAGAGTATTAATCCAACAAAACCTAAAGCGTCACGTTAAATGGACTCATGTAAGGGGCAAGGCCGTTGCCACCTTACAATTTTTACGAGTGAAATGGTCACGTGATCATCGGCACTGGACTTCGGCGCAGTGACAGAACGTTGGATGAATCTCTATACCTTATTCATCATGCCGATGGGAGGACGCGAATCCGTCGTCTTCCAAGGGAACTGTTCCTTGACACTAGTACTGCGAAACGGAAATTAGGTGACATTTCTGTGCAGATGTGGAGCCAACTCCCTCCAGCGACCTTCAAAGGCCTCAATGCTTCCATGCCACAACGCGTCGCCGCTATTGTTCGTGAGAATGGTGGACGTACCTGCTATTAAGGCGGTGCACGGAATGTTCTGGGTGATTAGTGTATGGCCTGCGTTGTTTGATGACAGAAGGAAGAGGATGAAACCTGGTACCGATACATAGCCTACTTCACTCTAAAAGCGACAGAGGCATAGCAAGCGACCCGCGGGTCATCATCTAGTGTGACAAAATGCCCTCACCCCAAGTGACTTTATCGAGATGTCTAGAATGTAGTCAGGACATTTGCCCGAAATCAGGTAACCAGGAACTCTCCACTCCCCCATAATTAAAGAGGCTGTAGAACTAAGAATGTGTGAGAAAAACTCCAGCCGTGGCAGTGGATAGAACCTTAGCGGTGCATGGAAGCGAGCTCTCGATGGAGAGAAGAGGGAGAGATATTCGTCGCAATGTTTACGCTGCGGCTGGACAGGTGACGCCACCAGCGCAGACGTTGACACATCCGCGACAGCTTGATGTAGACGCCGGCGAATCATCACCCGTCTTTGGGCTATACAAGGACACTGCATCAGCAGTTTTTACGGTCATTTGCTCCTGACGAAGACGATGGAGGCAATCGTCGAAAGCTCGAGGATTTACCCCGAATTGACGCGGCAAGAAGTCCGAAAATGTTTTATACAACAGTGCCGTCGCGGAAGACTTCATTTTCCATTCCGCTCGCTGGCCAAATACTGACCGTGAAAATATCTTCCATTATCACGATTCAAACCGACTATTTCTGAACCGATTTCTACCGCACAGCCATGCAGTTAGCGATTTCGGCTATGGAGGCTGATGTCCCGTCTAGTAAGGGACCTAGACAGATGAGAAATTCTCAAGACTCTCTCGAACGATTGTTCTATAAGTAGCTTCTTCAGTGGATTACTAATTACATTTGCTTAGGTTTCTTTCCCTGTATAACAGTATAGTACCTGCAGTTCAGATGGTTCAGATGGCTCTGAGCACTATGGGACTTCACTACTGAGGTCATCAGTCCCCTACAACTTAGAACTACTTAAACCTAACTAACCTAAGGATATCACACACATCCATGCCCGAGGCAGGATTCGAACCTGCGACCGTAGTGGTCACGGGGTTCCAGACTGTAGCGCCTAGAATCGCTCGGCCATCCCGGCCAGCTATCTGCAGTTCTTGTAGTTACTTTTTTCTGGTCGTTCCACTTTGATCACTCCAAACGTATACCCCCAGGTACTTTATGGTTGATACTGTTTCCAGTGTTTTATGGTTAATAGCTTAGTAACGGTTCTTTCCGCCTTTTTATGCTCAGGACGCTATATTTATTTGCTATCTTCTTATAGCCAATGTATTGTCCGTGGAAAACCTCGTCGAGTTTCCGATGCTAGCCACTATATCATTACATACAGGGCGCTCATAAACAGTCTGAAAAGCTTGTCAGTGTGTTGCAGGGGAGCTTTTGCTGAGAAATAACTGTTAAGAAAAAAATTCGATACATTGCGTCGTTTCCGAGTTATTTAGCATTGAAGTTAGCTAGTCAAGTCGTTACGCGCGCAAATTCAAGTAGCTTGTGGTGGTAAGTTCCTGTGGGACCAAACTGCTGAGGTCATCGTTCTCTAGGCCTACACACTACTTAGTCTAACTTAAACTAGCGTACGCTAAGGACAACACACACACCGATGCCCGAGGGAGGCACTCGAATCTCCGACGTGGAAGCCGCGCGAACCGTGCAAGGTGCCATAGACCACGGGGCTGCCCCGCGTGGCTGAAGAAGCTTGCCAGAGACAGTGTCGCCACACTTGTTCCTCGTTTGCTTCCTTCAAATCGAACAAATGTAGCTTCTCCTCAATAGCTTAAATTTATCACTTCCGAAAAAAGGAACATTTTAACTGGTAATGAGCATTTCAAAAACTGGTAACTCATGGACCAACATGTGTCTGAGCATTATTGCATTTAAGCGCGTGCAAGTGAAGACCATATTTGGTAGTTTTTATGTAATACATCGCTTGACATTTGCTGAGCAACATTTGACACTTGCTAAGGAACAACTGCAAGTTGCTACGGAACAACCAATGGTTGCTATGGAACACAAAACCAATGACAGTAAGAGGATATGTAGAGGTCGGGACGTGTTAACTGCAGTGAAGCTTGTGCTCGAATGCACTGTATGCATTCGACAGTTCATGCAGAACGGTGTCTGACGAAGGTTGTAGTGCAACCGACTGGTAGAGATTTCGTGCGGTACGGCAATGTATCCTGCAAGACATCATTTGAGTTGTTACGATCGTGGACGAGCGTTTCGACAGGTCGAAGTCAGTCACTGTCACAACTGTGGCCACAGTAATGGGTGAGTCCAAAAGTGTCACCCCGCGAGCAAAGAAAGGCCACTTAAGGTGCAAATACTATGCGGAGGTATGATGGTGCTCGCAGACGGACCACCACATCGCAAGGGGATCGCTATGTAGCCCTAGTGACGAAGAGGAACAGACATCTCACTCCTAGACACATCGCTGCACACCTTGCAACCGCTACGGGTGCACGTGTCTCTGCCAGAGCCATTTCGCGGTGACTAAATCAGGCTCGGAAGCCTGTTAAAAGCATACCACTTCAACCATGCCACCGTCGAGAAAAAGTTGGTTGATGTAGGGAGCAGGTTGGTTGGTGTTAGCAACAATGTCCAGAGTGATGTTCTCCGATGAAGTGAGAAGTGATACTGGCCACCAGTTAGTGTGACAGAGAGGGGAACACGCTACACACCGCAGAATGTTCATGAACGCCTAGGCGTTGCCGTGTGGGCGGACATTATGCAGATGGCTGAATACTGCTGCATATCTTTGCACGAGGCACCGTTACAGTACAGCGGTATTGCAGGGAGATTATCCTGGATCATGTCCGCCTGTTAAGGGATGCTGTATGTCTCGACTTTCTGTTCATGGACGACACTGCCCGGCCACATAAGACCACTAAGGTGTCAGACACACAGGAAGGTGGACGTATGGAATGGCCTGTACACACTCCGAACCTAAACTCTACAGAGCATGCCTGAAAACCGCATTCAGAGAGGAGTGCCACAATATTCCCTAACGACTCCTCAACAGTTTGGCAGCCAGCATGAATAACAAGTGAAAAATGTACATTAGTACAGACGGCATATTCCTTAGGGTGTCTGACTTGTAGTAAACGTGAAAGTTATTTATGTCTGTTATCCTGCTTTCCCAAGTGCTGAAATCTGTGCCATTCTTCGTTATAAATATACCACGCCACACCTGTTATGAATGTGCTGCATTTCATGTCGTCCATCAGTGCATGTCATTATTCCTGTCCAACAATGTCTCTGTTCCTTGGCACCTGTCAAGCAGTGTAATTTACTTCCTATGAACATACACCATTACAGGGAGCCAGCACATTGACGATATCTCTAAAACGCGTCGTTTCTGGTACTATTTGTTGTAATACAGTGATGGGAAACGTAATACTTCTGGTTAAAGAATGTTCCTATTTAGATTTTTCGCATTATAACGCGCCTGTTACGACAATACGCCGTTTCAAGGTTACGGTATATAGAACGTCCATCGAAAACCAGTTGTTCTTGGCATGATTTGTTATAATTAAATGTCAATTAGTAACATATCGGCGACTAAACTCTTCAGGAGACGTTAACACATAAAATATAGCAGACGCTCAGTGTGGCTAGATGAATAGACAGGTTAACTGATGATGCTCTGTGTGTGCTGTGGAACTGGTGCACGTTCTGCTAAATGCAAAAAAATTCTTTGTTCACCTTGACGGTTTTAAAATATTTTGGGACTTTCTTAGCAATTTAACAGAAATATATTCTGTAACATTCAGTCTTACGTAAATGTAAGTCACTACCTTCAGTAGGATATATGTACTTTTCTGTTTCAAGTCTTGTATTACACGTCTGCTATATATTCTGTAACTGAACAGCAACAGTAATCAGGTAAGAATGACCTCGCTGTTACGCTAAAGAGCCAGAATGCTGAAATAGTTTGCATCTTGCCACGAATAGGGCTGGTAGATACCAAGCATCGCTTTAGCGAACTCTCGAACGACATGCAAATGGTCAAGTGCAGATTTGCCATCCCATATCATAAATAATGACAAAATTAACCCACGAAACAAGCAGACTTACGGCAAGTTTCGACTGTGACGCATATGTAATGCTAACTAAGCATCCTGCAATAAGCAGAGACCTTGTCCAGCTCTTCATGGCTCGAGAGTTCAGTTGTCGGTATTCCTGTTTACTACGAAATAAAAGGGGTTTGATCTGGTAAGTATTTGAATTCTATTCACGAATTTCAAACAGAAAGAAAACTCATTAATCGCACTGAATTTAAATGAATGGTTATTGATTTCGTTAGAGTATGATTAATCAAAATAAAAGGACCGCCACCAGTATCTCACTGGAAAATATGTTGAAATACTGACCATAAATCATTTCTGGGCACATAATACTTGATCTCAACAGCGATAAGGATCTGCATTAGAAAGAGTCTACGGACATTACTACTGTGCCGTAGACTTACAGCTGATAGCGCCGCGTGATAACTAAGACGTGAATGGTTAAGCCGTGGGTGGGAACAGTAGGAAGAAAGTTTAACTGGTTTAGCGAGAAAGAGCTGCCCGATATCTCGACTGTCAGATTAGTGTTTCAAAACACTATCAGAAGTTATGGTCAGAGGGTAAAGCCCCCATGCTGTTGCCTGGCGCATTCCCCGAAAGAATAGAAATGCATTGAAAATGCCGCACTACGGTATCTGGATTGATCGGAGCCGGAGACACTGCGCCGACCGCTTTGCCAGGAAGGTGGTTTAATTGCAGAGATCAGAGGCTGGAGTGCGCTGGCTGCATGGACTCCTCCTCGCCATCTTCACGAGAAAACTGGCGAAGATGAGAAGTCGCGGTCGCACCAGAAATAAATCCAACACTGTCGGTGACTAGCCATTTGGTCGAAGTCCAAAACCTAACATCGAACACGAGCGAATGTACTCCTAGGACTGACAGAAAAATTCCTCCTTCTTTATTCTGCATCTCAGAAATGGACATCTCATATACTCGTATAAAAAACAGCTAGCGAGCAAAAGAGCTTAACTTACCAGCCAGTCAGAAGCATGGAAACGTGTTCCTAGAGCCCCACCATATCGAATAGCATGTCATCGCCAATGAAAGCTGCTGAACAACCCCACGAGAGAAATACACACTCCTTTCACTCGGCTTGTTCCAAATAGAGGAAAGAAATTTCCCAAGCGTAGTGACATAGAGATGTAGCTCAACTATAGCTTCTGCTACGGGTTAGCACACTGCACTCGCATTCGGGAAGACGACGGTTCAAATCTGTACCTGGCAACCCTGATTTGGATTTTGTGTGGTTGGTTGGTTTGAGGATTAAAGGGACCAAACTGCAGAGGTCATCGGTCCCGATTTTGTGTGATTTCCCTAACTCGCTCCAGGCAAATGCTGCGATGGTTGAAAATGGTTCAAATGGCTCTAAGCACTATGGGACTTAACATCTGAGGTCATTAGTCCCCGGCGTTGGTTGAACACGGCGAAATTCCTTCGCCACTCTTAACTTATTCAGAACTTTTGCCCCGAATCTATTCATCTAGATGTCGACCAGACGTTAAACCCTAATCTTCCTTCCTGTTTTGTTCCATTTGCATTAAGTCTTAAGGAAGTAGAATAATTGACGAATACTATTTTAGAGTTGTTGCCCACCTCCTATGGATTTCTTTTTGTGCGAGGAGATGAAGCGTTTGGTGCTCGAGACATTCCAGAAGAGCCGATTGCCAGTTTGGCTGAAGCTGCAGCCATTATTCGTGAAACACCTGGTTGTTTTAGGCGTGTTAAACGGTTATTAGCACGCAGATGCTATTTGTAAGCGGACTGCATTTTTAGAAACACCTCTAAAACAACACCTATCACATGGCAGTCTGAACATCGTCTCCGAATATCTGTAGCCTCAAGACATGCATGGGCCCCTAATGGGACAGAAATGCACTTGTGACATTTTCCTGACATAAATAACTGACTATTTTCATCACTTCTAATCACTCAGATATTTTCTGTACGTAGTTTTTTTACATCTTGCATACACTGACGGAAAAATAAATCGCAACACCAAAAAATAATTAATGTACAATAATGAAATTTCGGGAATACATTTGTCTGTGTAACACATTTAAGGAATTAACCTTGTAAGATCACAGATTTATGTAAGCGCGTGATAAGCAATTGCAAATGTGAAATGTTGATACATTGATAACCGATATAACCACTAGAATGTTGAATGCAAGCATGCAGCCGTGCATGAAGGTGTTGGACGTCAGTTTGTGGGATGGAGTTCCATGTCTGTTGCACTTGGCTGGTCAATACAGGGATGGTTAATGCGTTTGCGGACACTGGAGCTGTTGTCCGATGATGTCTCATATGTGCTCAACTGGAGACAGATTTGGTTGTCGGGCAGGCCAAAGTAGATCATGTTGAGACATAACAGTGGTGTGTGGTCGAGTGTTACCCTGTTGGAAAACACTCCCTGGAAATTTTATGGCTGTCCATCTTACTGCACGGACGAGGAACTTCAGCTGATGATATATATGAGTAAATTATTAATTTTAATTTTAATAATTAACAGCCCCTTGCAAACGGTACAACTGAGGCTGTTAATTATTAAAATTGAAATTAATATTTAATCAGTTGCTGACAGGGCCGCGAAATGTTGAAGATATTTATGAGGAAAGTACCACCACAGCTGTATCTTGAGAAGGTCTTTATTCTGTCACATGACTACTTTCCGCCTTCATTAGGCCCTACCACTTCCAAAAGACTATTCGATTTCCTTGGCGCATTTATTGTGGGATCCTTGTCACTACCACAAGTGGGTTAGCTTTCATCAGGAGCCTATACTCCAACACGTTGTCGAGTATAGTCTCCTGATGAAAGCTAACCGTTGTGTGCTAGTAACAAGGATCCCACAGTAAATTTGCAAAGGAAATTAAATACTGTTTTAGCTGTGGTGGGGCTTGAGGATGTGGTAATGTGCGGCCGAAATTGTTCGTGTGATAGAATAAAGACATTCTCAAGATACAGCTATTGTGGTACTTTTTGTTCATGAATGGCAGCTCAAGAGATCGAACCACCATATTTATAAGCAAATTTGCAGTCAACGTGCGTGGGATTCCACCAAGAGTGCTTCTGTTATCATAGTAAATCGCTCCCCAGCTCACAACTTTTTGTGTGGGTCCACTGTGCATGCAGACAGGTTGGATGCAGGCCCTCAACCGTCCTCTATTAACCAACACACGGCCGTCACTGGCACCAAGGCAGAAGGAGCTTTAGCCAGGTAATACAAAAGAACCTCCAACAGTGCCCTCCAATGAGCTCTCGCTTGACACCACTGAAGCCGAAAACGTTGGTACTTTCGGGCACTGAAGAGAACGCTATGGGGCGTTTGGTTCGGAGCTGTCCTTGAAGTAATTGATCTGTAACAGTTCGTTGTGTTACTGTGGTGCCAACTGCTGCTCATATTGCTGCTGCAGATGCAGTACGACGCGTCAGAGCCATACACCAGACATGATGATCTTCCCTCTCGGCAGCGGTACGTGGCCGTCCGAAGCCCCGTGTTCTTGCAACCGTTCATTTTCTTTACCACTGCTGCCAGCCATCATGTACAGTGGCGAAATTCCTGCCAAGTCTTTCTGCAATATCGCAGAACGAACATCCAGTTTCTCCTTCGCTTATTACACGACCCCGTTCAATCTCAGTGAGGTGTTGATAATGGCATCTTTGTCTCCTTAAAGGCATTCTTGACTAACATCAGCTCACGACGTCCAAACTCAAACGTAAGTAAGGTTCGCGACCGTTATAGCGCCACAGTTAGGCGACCGGCGCGAAATGTGATGTACACTACTGGCCATTAAAATTGCTACACCAAGAAGAAATGCAGATGATAAACGGGTATTCATTGGACAAATATATTATACTAGAACTGACATGTGATTACATTTACACGCAATTTGGGTACATAGATCCTGAGAAATCAGTATCCAGAACAACCACCTCTGGCCGTAATAACGGCCTTGATACGCCTGGGCATTGAGTCAAACAGAGCTTGGATGGCGTGTACAGCTACAGGTGCCCATGTAGCTTCAACACGATACCACAGTTCATCAAGAGTAGTGACTGGCGTATTGTGACAACCCAGTTGCTCGGCCACCATTGACCAGACGTTATCAATTGGTGAGAGATCTGGAGAATGTGCTGGCCAGGGCAGCAGTCGAACATTTTCTGTAGCCAGAAAGGCCCGCACAGGACTTGCAACATGCGGTCGTGCATTAGCCTGCTGAAATGTACGGTTTCGCAGGGATCGAATGAAGGGTAGAGCCACGGGTCGTAACACATCTGAAATGTTACGTCCACTGCTCAAAGTGCCGTCAATGCGAACAAGAGGTGACCGAGACGTGTGACCAATGCCACCCCGGGTGATACGCCAGTATGGCGAAGACGAATACACGCTTCCAATGTGCGTTCACCGCGATGTCGCCAAACACGGATGTGACCATCATGATACTGTAAACAGAACCTGGATTCATCCGAAAAAATGACGTTTTGCCATTCGTGCACCCAGGTTCGTCGTTGAGTACACCATCGCAGGCGCTCCTGTCTGTGATGCAGCGTCAAGGTTAACCGCAGCCATGGTCTCCGAGCTGGTAGTCCGTGGTGCTGTAAACGTCGTCGAACTGTTCGTGTAGATGGTTCTTGTCTTGCAAACGTCCCCATCTGTTGACTCAGTGATCGAGACGTCGTTGCACGATCCGTTACAGCCATGCATATAAGATGCCTGTCATCTCGACTGCTAGTGATACGAGGCAGTTGGGATCCAGCACGGCTTTCCGTATTACCCTCCTGAACCCACCGATTCCATATTCTACTAACAGTCATTGGATCTCGACCAACGCGAGCAGCAATGTCGCGATAGGATAAACCGCAATCGCGATAGGTTACAATCCGACCTTTATCATAGTCGGAAACGTGATAGTAAGCATTTCTCCCCCTTACACAAGGTATCGCAACAACGTTTCACTAGGCAAAGCCGGTCAACTGCTGTATGAGAAATCGGTTGGAAACTTTCCTCATGTCAGCACGTTGTAGGTGTCGCTACGGGCGCTACGGCATCTTCTCCCTATCGGTTAAATTTCGCGTCTGTAGCACGTCATCTTCGTGGTGTAGCAATTTTAATGGCCAGTAGTGTAGAAATACAGCTATCAACTTGCGTTCATGTCGCACAACTCCCTGTTGGTGGTGCGATTTTTTTCCGTCTGTGTATATAAATTCGTAAGACAGTCACAAACTTAACTCACATGCCTATAAAATCGATGTATATGGGAAAAATAACGTATAAATAATGTATGTTTCACAAAATCAGGCGGTGCCGAATTCGGTAATTCGATCTGTGTACACAGCTGCCGGCAGAACTTCAAAATGTACAGCATATCTGCTACTTTGTTTGCTCGTTGTTGACGCCACGGTGACGCCAACAAAAATGTCTGCAGCCCCAGAGCGGAGACGCGGTCAGATTTGCTCCCCTAGCAGCGAAACACTTGTTGTGTTTGAGAAGTTATAATTGGTTTGCCGTCAAGAAATCCCCAGAAAGCGGGGAGACTTGTAAGGGGCTGTGATTACGCGCCGCACCCCGGGGGATGGCGACGTCTTTTCCAGGCAGCGCGGTGCCACTAATTGGGTCAAGGGGGGGAGAGAAGGCCGGGCTGCAGACACACGTGCACCCTGCGTGCTGCCCACGTGTGGTGTGCCGAGCGGTGCCGCGCTGTGGAGTTCTTCGCCGCCTCTGCGCTGCGGTGCGGAGCCGGGACGACGCCCAAGGACTCCTATAAAAAATGATTTACAGCGGCGGCTCGCAAATTCTGCGGCCGACCTCATTATAGACCGGCGCAACCCTTTGGCCCCGTCAGTCGGCGTCGGCGTCGGCGTCGGCGCCCGCATCTCGCGTGTCCTCCGCCGCGGCCCACAAAACTCCAGACCGGCCGGCCCTGCTCACGCCGGCTAAAAATTTCTTGCGTAACCGAGAGGCTTTTTCCCTCCCTGTGCTATAAATTGCCGCTCGCAACGGGCGAACATCGATCCACACTTATCACTCAACCACAGGCGCTTCAAAAGTTTCTACGTAGTAAACTGCTGTGTTTTTTGCAGTTTTACGCTACTTTTATGGTTACGCAGTGAGAGACCAGAATTCGGACAACGGCCATTTGTGTGCTTTATACGATTTCCGTTCTTTTTTTTTGTGACATTCGTGAATCGAATGAAGGGAGCAGAAAGTAACCGTTTGTATCTGGGACAGGATGGTGACGCCAATACGGACCTACATTCCGATTCGATTGCATCATCGATGATAAGCGTTATCGAATAGCTTCTTGAGTTAATGCTTAGAAGCGATATTCTTCTTCTTTTTAGCATTAATACCGTCAAGTGCGCGTTCCGCTGTACACAGGATTTGATAGTTTTTCTGTATTTAACTTCGTGTTCGGGTTCCCTTTATGTCACAGTAGTCGTCAGTTGTCTGACAAAGGGAAGGTTTGTACGCCATCTGTTATGTGATCATATTTTAACTGTTTGTGAATCGTGTTTACTGAGGCAGACGTTGGGGGACAGCCCAGCATTTACCTATACATGAACGGGAAACCGCCTAAAAACCACGCTCCTATCGGCCGTAGTACCAGCCACAGTCGTTAATACGCCGTACGGATTCGAACTGGTTGTGATCCAAATTCATCTCGCAAGCTAGCGCCCTCTGTGCAGCTCTATGTAAGCAGATGCCTCCAAGCGATGCTAACCCTCATCATCATCATCATCATCATCATCATTGTGTTCTGCCCGTGGGCAGGTCTTCACATGTAGCTCTCTATGCAGTCCTGTCATTTGCTACCCTCTTCGTTTTCACATAATTGTTTTCTATCCTCATACTATCTACCATCTGGTATCTTCTGCGTGCTCTTCTTCTTCTTCTTTTTCTTCTTCCATTCACCTTTAACTTCCCTTCCCCTTAAGTTAAATTATTGTGACTGAAGAATAGCTAGTTACTTGCATGGAAAATTTTGGGCGAGAAAATTTTTACGTAATTATTACTCCATCTGGAATAAAATCTCTGTCGCTCTGCAGAATTCCGGCGATCTCCGACTCTGAAAATTCTTAAACCAATCAGAGGCACATTAATAGTAATAAATAAAACGGTTCAATTTATTATATATTTTAGGCCCACTGTGGGCTATGGGATGATGGTCTGTACTCATACCAATGAATCCGTGCTCAAAAATTTGCAGGAAATCAGCAAAGTCAACTTCTGTTAGTAAACATATGTTCGCAGGACGAAGACATTTCCCAAGGGATTGGAGTTCACAGCCGACTTTAAAATAAGCACGTAATTCCGAATTTGCAGCCACTTCAGTATCAGAGTTAGTTTCACAACTTTCATGAAATGCCTCTTCAAGTACTGGCAAACTGTCTACTCTACTTAGTGCATCTGTACTCGACGTTCCACTCACTAGTTCACTCGACACTGCGTCATTACAGCTCTGTTTCAAACTGTAGAAATACTACTTCATCTGTATCAGAGGCGCCACCAAATTCTGATTCTTCTGCGCGCTCTTCTGGAACCTCTTCCCACAGTTCATTACACGCTCGGCCAGAATATCTTCTGCCACACAGCGACACCACAATAATTAAGTGATAAATTTAAAATAAATGTTCACAAATGTCAGTATGATCCCTCAACCATAAAAACCAGGTGTGTGCATCAACTGTTTTTGTCATGTATATTTTCAGCAATCACCCTACATGTGCACTGTCACCGGAAATAATTTGTGCTATCTCAACGGCTAACATTTTCGATATAATTTGTCAAAGAACATTACGTACAATGTTCATTGTATATTAGAAGAAGCCAATAATCGTATGTAGCTGGGAACGAAATTCACGACAGTTTGCTCATACGCACGGCGCGGAAGAAAATTACCTGTAAATAAGTATACAGACGACTTTACTTTATAATGTAGGAAATACAGCTTTGAAGATGAGTGCTCCAAATGCCATTGGCCATAATTCACTTTTTCATTCAAGCCTCAAGCCTACCAATTTCGAAACATACAAATGGTATTCATACTTATCACAGAAACTAATGTGAACTTATTAGTGCCAATACAACCGATTGTTTGTGTAGATAAAATAATAAATAGCATTTAAAACCAGTGATATATATATATATATATATATATATATATATATATATATATATATATATATATATATATATATATACCAACCAGTGTCACTTAAAAGGGTTAAGAGGGTAGAGGGTCTAACGAGTACACATCTACACAGCGCGCTCCACAAGTTCCTGTACTAATAATATCCTCTTTTCCATACTCGAAGAGCAAGGGTTAGATCCAAAACTTTAATTGCCCACTAACACAAAGTTTTAAAGTTAAATTTGTAAATGAAATAGCTGACCCATTCCTGATCAAAAGCGGCGTCCAACAGAAAAAGAGAGCTTACAAATTTCTATCCAAAAAAGTCATCTCTTATGTTCAAACCTCGGTACGGAAAAAACTGTCCACAAAGTATGGTCAAACAGAGAGAGAACTGTACTTGAAGTGCCTAGACGTCACGCTTGAACTTACAGCATGTGAAATACAGCACAGAGAGGGTCTTGCTACAAAAAATATTTCTCAATACAGGCAAAAAACACGCACTGCAACATAGTTTTCAAACCAAAAGCTCAGTATGACCGCAAAGTAACGAGAAAGATTCTCGATCCAAACAGAACGGAAGCTTATAGTCCAAAATACTGAAAACCAACAGAAGACTTAATGCACCTCCGAAAGAGAAATTTGTAATTTTATGGTCACGTATGGGAGGTAGATGAGTCATGGTGCTGACAAATGGGAAGAACTCCGGGACGCATAGAGAAAGTGCTGCAAAACATGATAAAGATGTGGTTTATCATTTAGGAAAACAATTCTTTGGTGACAAGGCAATCTGAGTAGCCCCTGTTTGTGAGGATGGGAAGTAATGAAATCAGCCATAGCTCTGGAAAGTAGTGTCTCAAGACCCATTCGTTGACGGGATGTTAAAGATATATATGGTCATACGATCTGTCTATTTTGTGGAGGAGGAGGGAGTGGGAGGTGATTTCAATCAAACGTGATACATACGTGGCTTAGTGTCTGGAAAGATACCGTTGCGGGAAGGCAGGCTTAGAGAGTTTAAGG
This sequence comes from Schistocerca nitens, assembly GCF_023898315.1. Lineage (NCBI taxonomy): Eukaryota > Metazoa > Arthropoda > Insecta > Orthoptera > Acrididae > Schistocerca > Schistocerca nitens. The sequence goes on along the minus strand of NC_064619.1, from coordinate 278,446,963 downwards.
ATGGTGCGCCACTTTGAAGCGGATCATGTGTAATGACAGTCAAAACTGGAGTACAGTGTCGAACCAAATATTTGGGTTCCTATGCTGTTTGGTGATAGTCCTGAAGAACATTGTCCTCTAGAAATGATGAAGGCGGCAGGTAGCAACGATATCTGAGGAAATCATGGAGAAATTTGCAGATATAGAATATTAACTAGAAAAAGTCCTATGAATGTAGGAAACGCCTGACACTTCTAAAAATACGAGTACATAAATTTACATTTTTTTGACGGTGCAGAATAATTCCATTCCTGTTCTTGTATGATACTCGTATAAGATAGATATAAATTAGCAAACGGATAATACTGATTAAGAAGGTAGCATATTGTTTTGACTGTTTATTTTCTAAAAATACGATTACAATGAAATGAATACCCCTAGCTGCATACAGGATTTGATAACAGTCAACGGGGACAGTTGAAAATGGATGCCCCGACCGAGACTCGAACCAGGGATCTCCTGATTACATGGTAGACGCTCTATCCATCGATCTCATTTTTTTTTTTTTTTTCTAAATTGTTCGATGTATTCGTTTGGGGCGGACGCCCGATGACAACCGTTCAGGATCTTCGTTGATCCGTTCACTCAATTTTTTTATTACAGAGGGCAGTGCCCCTGCCCATTTCGGACATGTCCGAAAGAACAGATACCATCTTCATATATGAAAAATATGATTGATTTGACGCGACACATTACTGAGAAAGGAATTCTCAATGGTCTCGTTGAAGTCTAATTCCGTTACTGTCTTGGGTCTGTAGTTCACAACTGTCTAGATCTTATAAATCAGCTCTATACTTGACTCCTTCAAGTGCAGTTTGAGTTTTGTGCGGAGCTAATAGTTTGGAGGCCACAAATCTAACGAATATGGTCAATGATACAACGCACATACTTCGATTACATTTTAGAAATTGTGATTCACTTAGGTAAATGCGATGGAGAGTAGTCGTGTGGAAAAGAAGGTCCTGGTGGACTTGCTATATTCGATATAGTAAGCGTTTTAATGCTCTCTGGTACAATTGGAGGCACGAATTCCGTATGGAACCAACTAGCGCGTTTGAAAAATACCACCAAATCCTTGATTTCGAAAAGCGCAGTTGTTTTCGGTACTGGGGACGTTCTGTCTGAGAGTTCTGCATAGGCGGGTAACGGATTACATGTCAACAACGCTCATTTCGATCATCCGTATGCTCCTCTATCATATCATGTGCAACAATTCATGCGAACAGTTTCCACTTTTTCGAACCTTCGTCAAAAAATCGGACACTTCTGCTTTGGGGAAATGTTGGAGAGCTATTGTTGCGTAATCTGAGAGGGAAGGTAGGTTACTGTGGGAAACAATTTGAGCAGTCACACTAGGTTCATGGCAAGGGTCACGACTGGGATACACCCCAGAACATCAGCTGCAAAGCACACATTTATTGAGCTGCTGATTAAAAAAAAACAGTTGGGCTCTAGAGCTCGTGGTGAACACACATGCTTGAAATTGGTTGCATAATAAAGACAAGTCCATTTTTCCCGCCATTATCCTGTTAGAATTTGAACTTCCCGCCAATTTTCTGGGCTAGGGGGGGCGCGGTAATTTCCCGCCAAAATTCAAATTTCCCTCCAAAATCAGCCATCTTGAATGACGTCATCGCCGCCATCTTAGATTACGTCATCGCCGCCATCTTGGATAACGGTACTTTGGGGTAGAATCAGCCTAGCCCCAAATACTTTCGTACCTCATGAACTAAGCGTCATAGAATGATGCAATCTTTTTTTTTTTTTTTTTTTTTTTTTTGGTACGTTCAGTGTTGTACATAAATACTGTTTGCAAAATGAGACACGAAAAAATCGGTAGTAGAGAAGTTATATATTCCATAAACAGTGAAAATGTAGTAAGTGGGAAACTGTATACTTTTATCATTTTGTGGTGGTTCTCACGAAGAAAGACTTCTGTATAAGTTAGAAATTATGTATAAAGTTGTTTCAAGTCTCTAAGCGCTTTCATTACCAAATACTGGATGACTAAAGTATGGGTATTCTCTCGTCGTTCGTTACACTGCTTTCTCACCCCCCCCCCCCCCCCCCCCTTTTAGCAGATGTGTGGTACTTACCCCAACATGATTCTTTTCATACCGTAAATGATATATGTACCAAGCTTGGTTGAAATCAGTCAATTGGTTTCGTTTTCCATATTACGTACATTGTGCTGCAACCTACTGCCAGGTAGTCCATCTCAACGACCTCAGTATTCATTAGACATCGTGGGAGAACAGAATGGGGCGTTCCGCTGAACTCACGAACTTTGGACGTGGTCAGGTGAGTGGGTGTCACTTGTGTCATACGTCTGTAAACAAGATTTCCACACTCCTAAACATCCCTAGATCCACTGTTTCCGCTACGATAGTGAAGTGGAAACGTGAAGGGACACGTACAGCACAAAAGCGTACAGGCCGACCTCGTCTGTTGACTGACAGAGATGAGCGACAGTTGAAGAGGGTCGTGATATGTAGTAGACAGACATCTATCCAGACCATCACACAGGAATTCCAAACTGCATCAGGATCCACTGTGAGTACTGTGTAAGTTAGGCGGGAGGAGAGCAAACCTGGATTTCATGGAAGTGGCTGCTCATAAGCCGCATATGGCGCCGGTAAATACCAAGGACCCCTCGCTTGGTGTAAGGGCGTAAAGATTGGACGACTGAACAGTGGAAAAACGTTGAGTGGAGTAACGAATCACGGTATACAACGTGCCGACCCGATGGCAGGGTGTGGCTATGGCGAACGCCCAGTGAACGTCATCTGTCAGCGTGTGTAGTGCCAACAGTAAAATCCAGAAGCGGTGGTGTTATGGTGTGGTCATGTTTTTCATGGAGGGGCCTTGCACCCCTAGTTGTTTTGCGTGATACTATCACAGCACAGACCTACATTGATGTTTTAAGCACCTTCTTGCTTCCCACTGTTGTAGAGCAATTCCAGGATGACAACTGGATCTTTTAACACGATCGGGCATGTGTTCATAATGCATGGCCTGTGGCAGAGTGGTTGCACGACAATAACATCCCTGTAATGGACTGGCCTGCACAGAGTCCTGACCTGAATCCTATAGAACACCTTTGGGATGTTTTGGAACGCCGACTTCGTGCCAGGCCTCACCTACCGACATCGATACCTCTGCTCAGTGCAGCACCCCGCGAAGAATGGGCTGCCATGCCCGTCTCCCTAAGCGAACTTTAGTGTTTGAATTCCAGGCCGATCCTCGGAACTTCTGAGCGACCTTGGGTGTACTGCCTTTTCTTGTTTGTTCTTACTGTTTTTACTTGTATGGCTTCTAGCCGATTTTTAGAATAAGGTTGTTTTACCCTTCAGGCGTCAGATGGTTTGGGCCTTCAGCCTAGTTTAAGAACTGTTTTGCGTAAGGCCTTTGGCATATTTAAAATTAATGTTATTGGGTCTTAAGTGTTGGGCCTTCAGCTGATTTTGAATTTAAGTTGTTTTGCTCTTAAGGTGTCAGATTCCTGGAGCCTTCAGCCTAATTAAGGAACTGTTTTAAGATAAGGCTTTGCTTTTAAATTTCTGATTTTGGTTGAGATTTAAGTTATTGGATTTCAGCCGTTTTTAAATTAAAGTACTTTTGCCCTTAAGGCATGAGATTGTACAGCGCATTCAGCCGTTAATTAAGTTCCAAAACTAAAGCTGTGTTTTTTTTAAAAAAAAGTTTCTTGGCTCTTGTAATGTTTGATCAAATAAAAGATGGTATGTTCGTGTGCAACTGACAGCCGCTTATTTTGGCCTCTTTCCACAACTTAAACTACCTGTCATGTCCTGTGGGTTTAGCAGGGCGTCTCATGTGTGTGTGTGTGTGTGTGTGTTTGACTGATATGTTCTTTTTCTCTCTTTAGCCTGTCATACTGACGCAAAACGTTAGTTGCCGAAAAATCATTGGCTATTGTGATTTGCTTTAAAATATCGACTTCCTCCAGCAGAGAGTAAGGCTACGTCGCAGCTTGTAAAGGCTGAATATACCTAGCTGATCTTGATCCAATAATGGTGTCCTACCAGCGGAACTGCCTGGCCACTGCGCCACTAGGTCGGTCGAGAGCCCGCGAAGACGGCACATACGAAACGCAACGAAACGAGGACGCAGCAGTTCTCGTACTCGCTCTCCTTGCTCGCCTTATAGAAGTAGGATGCAGTCGGCCGATTGTTCACACCCCGGTTCCCACTTATAACACGGCGCGCAAGTCCATCGAGGCTATAAAAGGCTGGAGATTACCGCGCGAGCGTCTATTTACTGGGCATCGGCGCCGGCCGATAGGGAGCAGGCGGCGTCCCGCGGGACCGCTAGCCGTTAGCACTAACATTCGGACTCGGCCGCGGAGCCTTTATCTATCCCCGCTGAGCCATGGCGCCGGAATTTATTGCAATAACCCACATAACTCGCGCGCTGGTATCCAGTTTCGTGAGGAGGACTCCCTACCTCGGCAGCGGGGGTCTCACTCGTCCCCGCCCTACGGCGCACCGCGTAAACTTTTACGACGCATTCGCGGCGCGCGTGGGACCCCACGCATCACGCCCGCGCGGTCAACGCCAGCCGGTGGAGCTCGCCTATCGCGCGCCTTCTGTGCGCGGGAAAGCTTGCGGAGACGGGAAAAGGGGCGGGAAATTGGAGCGGTGATCTGCTGCAGCAAGTGGCGCTGGCCATCTCCTTACGGGTTGCATCAGGAATGTCAAATAGTCTTAGGACTAAGTACATTCTGTTAAATCACGAGGCTCTGTTCTTGGCATCTGGGCCGAGTTAGCTCATACTGACATGAGTTCTGTGACGTCACTTCCTGCTATTCCTCGTTGAGGACCCATTCTGTTACGTAAAACACAAAATACGTCCTGCGATACTTCGCCAACGTCCTACATGTTGTTGTTATGGTCTTCAGTCCTGCAGTACTCTACAGAGATTCGGTATTAACACGTTGTTGCCTTCGTTAGATTGTCGGAGCCTGGTTTTCCCCGAACAGAAGTAATGTCGACACAGTAGAACACGAAAAGCCCATGCACTGCACGCTAACGGAGTTGTTTGCTTGTCTGTCGTGACACCGACTGTCACGCCGATGGCCAGCACAGGATGTGAGGACATCCTGCTCATCTGACTTCTGCAGTCCCGCCATTCGTCGCAGTGACCAAAGCGTCCTGTTTCCAAAAGAACAAACTGAGTGAAGCAGCGCAGTGGTAAGCACATTGGAATCGTGAAACTTCCTGGCAGATTAAAACTGTGCGCCCGACCGAGACTCGAACTCGGGACCTTTGCCTTTCGCGGGCAAGTGCTCTACCAACTGAGCTACCGAAGCACGACTCAGGCCCGGTACACACAGCTTTACTTCTGCCAGTACCTCGTCTCCTACCTTCCAAACCTTACAGAAGCTCAACTGCGAAGAAAGAATAATAAGAACGAAGACCAAGGCAGCAATGTTATCATTATTGTTGTTGTGCAGCAACACGTTTCGAAAATGTATTCTCATTTTGAAATTGAGTAATGTTTATCTTTTGCTGATGTCTGCGTATATGGGTTTCTGCTTCTCTTGCACTGTAGTTGTCTTTCTGAGGTTACACTGCAGTCGGAAAATCGGACAAAATAAATCTAGTAATGTTTATTATATGCTAATGTTGTTGTCGTGGTCTTCAGTCCAGAGACTGGTTTGAAGCAGCTCTCCATGCTACTCTATCCTGTGCAAGCTTCTTCATCTCCCCGTACCTACTGCAACCTACATCCTTCTGAATTTGCTTAGTGTGTTCATCTCTTGGCCTCCCTCTACGATTTTTACCCTCCACGCTGATCTCTAATGCCAAATTTGTGATCCCATGATGCCTCAGAACAAGTCCTGCCAACCGATCCCTTCTTCTTGTCAAGTTGTGCCACAAACTCCTCTTCGCCCCAATTCTATTCAGTACCTCCTCATTAGTTATGCGATCTACCCATCTAATCTTCAGCGTTCTTCTGTAGCACCATATTTCGACAGCTTCTATTCTCTTCTTGTCCAATCTATTTATCGTCCATGTTTCACTTCCATACATGGCTACACTCCATACAAATACTTTCAGAAACGATTTTCTGACACTTAAATCTTTACTCGATGTCAACAAATTTCTCTTCTTCGGAAACGCTTTCCTTGCTATTGCCAGTCTACATTTTATATCCTATCTACTTCGAACATCAGCTATTTTACTCCCCAAATAGCGAAACTCCTTTACTACTTTAAGTGTCTCATTTCCTAATCTAATCCCCTCAGCATCACCCGATTTAATTTGACTACATTCCATTATCCTCGTTTTGCTTTTGTTGATGTTCATCTTATATCCTCCTTTCAAGACATGTCCATTCCGTTCAGCTGCTCTTCCAGCTCCTTTGCTGTCTCTGACAGAATTACAATGTCATCGGCGAACCTCAAAGTTTTTATTTCTTCTGCATGGATTTTAATTCCTACTCCGAATTTTTCTTTTGTTTCCTTTACTGCTTGCTCATATACAAATTGAATAGCATTGGGGATAGGCTACAACCATGTCTCACTCCCAACCCAACCACTGCTTCTCTTTCATGCGCCTCCGCTCTTATAATTGCCATCTGGTTTCTGGACAAATTGTAAATAGCCTTTCGCTCCCTGTATTTTACCCCTCCCACCTTCAGAATTTGAAAGAGAGTGTTCCAGTCAACATTGTCAAAATCTTTCTCTAAGTCTACAAATGCTAGAGACGTAAGTTTGCTTTTCCTTAATCTATTTTGTAAATATCCAACATAAAGCAGAACAAATAAGAAGCAACAACGCTACCTACGTCATAAGAATAGAGGTTGAATTCTGGTGTCCTGCTTACTATCTAAACAGACCTCTGGTTGGTAATAAGTGTATGCTAAGTTTGCATTGTGTGTGTTTGCATTGTGTGTGCGATTCCACTTAGGATGTATAACGCAGTTGTAACCGACCTGTAAGGAAATGTGCTATTACTCGCCAAGTGTTTAGACTTCTGAAGCGTAGCTGCCATCAGTGTTCCAAAAATATTCCACTGAGGTACTAAGAGCACCACTGTCTTAAAACAGACAACAACTATTTCCTGTAATTGTATTTATTGGAATCACTTTTGCACATGTTGGGTCATTGCAATGCACAAGAGCAATCTCAGGTATCGCCTGTTCAGACAAGGGGATCCTGGTATTAATTTCCTCAAATAACATAAAATATAAAAGATCAATAATATCACAAATATCAAGATACAAGGTTGCGTCAAATGAAAAGCTTAAATATTTTTTTAAAAATATTATTTATTGTGCAGAAATGCTACAAAGCAGTATCACTTTTCAACATAATCTCCCCCACGCTCAATGCAAGTCCTCCAGGGCTTACAAAGTGCATAAATTCCCTTAGAAAAATTCTTTTGGTAGTCCGCGCAACCACTCATGCACCGCGTGGCGTACCTCTTCATCAGAATGGAACTTCTTTCCTCCCATTGCCTCGTTAAGTCGTCCAAACATATGGAAATCACTTTGTAAGGTGTATGCTTCGCCGGCGATGGGCGAGGCATGACAGAATCTCTGACCAGAGAGTAGTTTATCGTTAGTTGTTGCTTATCGCTAGTCTGCGCGAGTCGACAGTAGAAGTCAGTCTGCGCTTGTCTGCGCGAGTCTGCAGTAGTAGTCGTCAGTCGGATACAGTAGTAGTCGGTCGGCTTTAGTAGCGAGTGGACTTTAGTAGTCTGCGGGAGTCGACATGCGTCGGCTGTGTGCTCTGCTCGCGACTCTGGTCAGGATTCTGAAGGATGAGTATTGTTGTAGAAGGTAAAGAAGCAGCTTTGCGCATATTTAATAATGTATGTTAATTGTAATTTAATTTGTTCAGAAAAAATGCCCCAATAATAATTTTTTTATAAAGTAACTCTTTTAAAGAAAAACATTCATTTCAATTTAAAGAACATTTTCCAATGGATCGTTACTCCTTTCATCTTTTCATTTCAATTTAAAGAATTTTTCCAATGCATTATCATTGCTTCCAAGAATCCAAATATATATATATATATATATATATATATATATATATATATATATATATATATATAGGCCAGCATTGCACGAAGCTGTGTCGAAGAATGTATACATAAGAGCAGATATATAATTGCAGTTTTATTGAGGTAAGAATTTTTGCTTGTTTTATTCAGAATACAGGGCCGAAGGTCAGCGCTGCTGTCCTTATAAAATTTACCAGATATTATTATTTCTGTTGGGAGGTTACATTTCGTTCATGGTTCATTATTTAATCAATATTATTGTGTGGTCCATTTTCATGGTCGATTACCATTCCTTTTAATTCTGTGGAGAGTTTACGCGTGGCTCCATTTCATTTAAGTATTAAATTTTTTTTTTCTGCTGGGAGGTTACACTTGGCGACATCCGGCCAGGATCGTATTTGTTTGGGAATCTTCTGAGAAGTAGTCATATATCTGCTCTTATTTACTTAAATGTAGTTTGCATCTGGCGCAACGCATTTACTAATTTGTCGCTCTTTCTTTCACAGATCATCGGCAATTTTTTGCTCTTTGTTGTATTTGTGTTTGTTGCATTTTTGCATTGTGTCTGTTTCATTTGTGAATAATTTTGATTTTTTGATTTGTGAAAAATGCCGCGAAAAACTGTTAACAGTACATCGCGATGTACAATGAGTGAAATAGCCGACTCAAATAACTTGACCGATAGTACTTGCGACACTCAGTGTCCTAATGACAGTCCTCTATTTACAGACAATTAGAGTGTGCGGATTATTAATGTTGATTTTGATCCTAGTGATGAACAGACGAATTCAATTATGTCCTCTGTTAATTTAACGACAATTGATGACGCGGGACGTTCTGTTACAATGAACGCTGCCCAGCTTGACACACCCGGTTTGCAAAATTTAAGTAATGAACAGACAAATTTTTCTAATGAAAATGCGCAGTGTAATCAGAGTACGATAAATTTGATTCCGAGGTAGTGACTAACAGTGCACATCCGATTGGCAAACCTTTTCGAGAATTACAGAATGACCAAATGGTTACAGAAAACGTGATAAATGCTCATACACCATCAAACAGCACAGAGAATAGAGTAGGTAATATTGGGTTGGATAAAGTTATGGCATTTTTTAAACAACTTAATGAAAAAATAGACAGCAATTCCAAACAGTCGAATGAAAGACAAGAGAACAATCACAAACAACTTAATGAAAAATTAGACAACAATTCCAAACAACTTAGTGAACAGATCAAACAGCTTAATGAAAAACAAGACAACCTTAATGAAAAGTTCAAACAACTTAGTGAACAGAACAAACAACTTAATGAAAAACAAGACAACCTTAATGAAAATTTCAAACAACTTAGTGAACAGAACAAACAACTTAATGAAAAACAAGACAACCTTAATGAAAAATTAGACAACAATTCCAGACAGCTTAGCGAACAGATTACAGCCGTTGCCGTGCGGTGTCATGATACTAAAGAACAATTACGTCAGGAAATTGAGGCTTGTGCTAGGAAAAGTAGTGAAGAAATTAAAGCAGTTGCTCAAGAATTAAGGGATATGCAAACAGCTACAACAGAATCACTTAGAGGCGAAATTAGTGCAGTCGGTAAACAATGCTCTGAGAAAGCAACACAGTTACGCGACGAGTTTAAATTGCTGACAGCAGAACTTTCGCGCACACTGGATACAAAAATAGACGCGAAATTCGACCAACAGAACAGCGAAATTGACGAACGTTTTAATCATCACCTACAAAACAGTGAAACGCGTTTCCGTAAATTTATACAGGAACAGAATATAGTAAAGCGACAAGTCATGGAAACAATTACCGTACAGAGACAGGAAGATAAACGTAAATTGTTTGCGAAAGCAAAAACATACGTAGAAAACAATATTGCAGCAGTATCGGACGAAATTAATACCATCAAACAGTTGAACACCGAATTGCGTGATGAAATTTCCGATCTAAAATCAAAAACAGATACACACACAGTAGACTTTTTCAGACAGTGACAGACAGACTCGAACAATTAGAACTAACACAGGATTCCGATGTCGTCAAAGCTGACGTTAAAAAATTGAACGAAACCACACGTAAAATACAAAAACAAATTAATGCTACTGACACTAAAAACGATGATCAGGTAAAAATACTGACTGAATAATATGATGAATTGGTCAGTCGTATTGACGTTATTGAAAGTAATAATGACAGCAAATCAGACGATACTTCTCCGATTTCGTTTAATCAAACACCTGAATTCCAAAATCTACAACAGACAATCAGTGAGATGGATTCATCTAATAATACATTACATAGAAAATTGTCAACTTTACAGCAAGAAGTGACAGAAATGAAAAATGTTTCAGTCACTAACACGTCACAGCAGACGCCACATTCCGAACATTTGTCACATTCACACAGCCAGTGTAACTTAGGCAATTTACAGAGACTACGCGACTTAAAATCCGAAAAGACACAGACAAACAGATTCATATGCAATCGTGAACATATTCACACATTCAGAGACGATAACGTTGATTACGAGCAATTTTTATCCGTAATAAAATCTAAGGAATTTAAAAATGACAGAGCACAGGTATACGCTTTGAACTGGATACGTCGATTTATTTTTGTACTTTCACCAGCTTGGTCTGTAACGCAGAAACTAGCTTTTAACTGGATACGACAATTTGCTCTTGAATTTTTACCAACATTTCGTGTAATGTAGAAACTAGAATTAGCATGGATACAGCAATTTGCTTCTGAATTTTCACCGGAATTGCCTGTAACGCAAAAGCTAAAATGTATTTGCAGCGCGTAATAGACCTCAGGGGATTCATTACGCTTTAATGAGTATGTGCCGTAGCGTGCACAGGGCCCCGAGCCGTAGTAGTGCTGTTTCATCTTTAGTTTTCTGCACTGCTGCCTTCTCTTCTACTATCCTTTATATCTATCAAAACAGCTCTTCAACTATTGCTCTACCTAGGATTAAGAAACGTGTAAAGAAAACCTGATAAGACAAGTTTTACCGAAAGTGACAATTTTTCATTAGACGCTCCAGGAACGACAACCACCAGAACTTTAATAACAGGCAAAATTTTTAATCATCAGTATGTGTAAAAAAATTATCAGCAACAGGAATCACGTAAATGTGAATGTATGCTTTCCCGGCGTATACAGCTGGCGAAGAGTTCTCGGGCTTCCAGCCGGGTGGCGGTGTCTTCAGACTGCGACGTTTCGACGAGTGACATACTCATCATCTATTTTTGTAATAATAGATGTTTTTCACCGCAACAACAAAACCAACCGGTTAGCATACCTAACCAACAATGTAATGCACAAGGTCAACCTAGCTTTAATGTTTCGCCGCGTGCACGTATAGCATTAGCTTCAACAAATAGTAACGCACAGCAACAAGGAAATCAGTACGTACAGAAAACACACTATTTCAATTCCTATCGCAATGCACCGTATAGAAATGACTATCACGACAAATGAGCACAATTTTCAGCGTACGTTTAATAACAGTAGATCTTATCAGCAGCAAGAACATCCGCAACAACATATTATCATGAATGAACCAGACAGTAGGTATCATCCAGAACGTAATACGTCAGGAAGAAATAACAGAGCAGTACAAATAGTTGAAATGCCACAGCATCCTCCTGAAAATAATAACACGTGAGATAGAATTTGACCAAATACAGTACAGGTTGCATCTTCCAGTAACGCAAGCAATACTTTTGACACGCAGAATCTTGTTCATGAGAATGTTATTTGAAACATGCTTTGTTGAATGCACCACTTTTATCGCACCCAGATCTTACCAGAAATTTTTCCATTGCCACCGACAGTTCTAACAGCGCTTTAGGCGTACATATTTTTCAGGAAATTGAAGAAGATGGTTGTTCAGTAACTAAAAACACCGCTTTTGCAAGTCGCATTCTGTCACCTGCTGAACGTAATTATTCTGTTACAGAACTTGAAACATTGTGTGTTGTATGGGCTTTTGCCAGATTTAGGCATTTTCTTTATGGAAGACACACTACAGTTTATACAGATCATAGAGCGACACAATTTTTACTTTCGGCTAAATTTACACACGACAGATTAAGTACATGGAAACTTTATTTACAGGAATTTAATTTTACAATAGTTCATATTCCCGGCACACAAAATGTTATAGCAGACGCACTATCTCGTTCTCTCAGCAACAATCAGCAAGACATCGCAACCAACTTCTGCAAAGCAAATTTCAGCGTTATGTACATTCAGCAAGTTGCATTTGAAAATTTCATTTCGTCGTCATTACAGGACATAGCACAAGAGCAAAGTAAAGACAATGTGTGGAAAGAAATTAAACACCTTTGGCAAGACAAGAATAATGTTACGATTAGAAACCACTACACTCTACGCAATGACATTCTGTTTCGCCGCTCTCATCCTGACAGCAACAATTGGTTATTATGCATTCCTGACGAAATTGTTAACAAATTAATCTGGTACACTCATTTAGGTTACGCACATTACGGAGCTAGAAAATGTTTTCTTATACTGAGACAGAACTGTTATTTTACCAACATGGAGAAGCGTATTCGACGAGTTTTAGCGTCATGTAAAATCTGCCAGAAAGCTAAATCAGATACGACTTCACATATTCCTCCATTACATCCCATTGTACCTGTTAAATTGAGACATATGGCCGCTGTAGATATTTTTGGTCCGATTCCCAGAACTAATAGAGGTTTTTGCTACATCTTTGTCGCTGTTGAACTCACTTCAAAATTTGTTACCTTCACTCCGTTACGCAAAGCTACTGCTAAAACTGTTTCGAAAGCATTTGTAAAACACTTTCTATTTCATGTATGGCATGTGTTGAAAGTAATTTCCGACAATGGACCACAGTTTCGATCTGCTATATGGACACGTATATTACGAGCTAGAAACATTTCTCCGGTCTACATATCCAGGTACCATGCTTCTTCGAACCCTTGTGGACGATTAATGAAAGAAATTGGTAAACTGTGTAGAATTTACTGCCATAAAAAACATATTGATTGGGACACACACATACTCTCATTCCAAGATGTAATTAATTCCATACCGAATGAATCTACTATGCTATCTCCGTCTGTTATATTGAAACATGTTGAACCACCTAACAAAATTAAAGAATTAGTAACATTTCCTACATCTCGTCGACTACGACACCATGAAATAATTGACATTGCGCTGAACAACATCAAACGTGCCGCAGAGCGCCGGAGAAGACAGCAAAAACAGGTTTGTATACGCCGTGACTTTCACATTGGACAGAAGATATTAGTACGTACACACTATTTATCCAACAAAGGAAAGAATAGATGCAGTAAATTTGAGCTTCTATACGCAGGTCCATATCGGATTCGCAGCATTCCTCACCCCAATGTAGTACACGTCGTAACTTTGAGAACCAGAAAAACCAAAGGGAACCACCACGTGTCGAATGTCAAACCTTTTATTGAATGAAAATACGTTATGATTTATCACACTGTAATGCCATTTCCTAATTTTTTATGACCGCTTATGCAATTATATTCACATGAACACATACTGATGATTATCGTAATTTTTTCTTAGCAAGTGCCCGGCAAGGTAAGGTTAGCAGGTCGCTTTTCTTGTCGTTACACATTAGACCGTGCATATTTTTCCGGATGAACTTACACATTTTATGACCACTTATACAATTATATTTATGTGACTACTTACTGATGATTATCGCATTTTTCTTGGCAAGTGCCCGGCAAGGTAAGGTTAGCAGGTCGCTTTTCTTGTCGTTACACATCAGACCGTGCATATTTTTCCAGATGAACTTACACATTTTATGACCACTTATGCAATTATATTTATGTGACTACTTACTGATGATTATCGCATTTTCTCTTGGCAAGTGCCCGGCAAGGTAAGGTTAGCAGGTCGCTTTTCTTGTCGTTACACATCAGACCGTGCATATTTTTCCAGATGAACTTACACATTTTATGACCACTTATGCAATTATATTTATGTGAGTACTTACTGATGATTATCGCATTTGTTTTTCTTGGCAAGTGCCTGGCAAGGTAAGGTTAGCAGGTCGCTTTTCTTGTCGTTACACATTAGACAGTGCACATTTTCCAGATAAAATTACGTATCTTACGAATAATTATAAAATTCTATCTAGTGATATATTAATTATATCAAATTTTCTCTCTATTAAAGTCTTCAATTCTCGCCTCTATTAACTACAGAACATACAAGCTGTACACAAACAAGATCACATTTCTTGTCGTTATAAAACCTAGACCGTGCATATTTTCCATTTTTTATGTATGTATGATTGTTTTCCTGTTTTGTTTGTATGTACTATGAAATATTTAAGATATAACAAACACCAGTTGACTTCAACATTTTGCCTTATGATAGCTAAACATCGTGACTACTTTACTTTTTTTTGCTGCTACTTTGTGATACACTGTGTACATTTTTGCTTCTGAACACTGTCAATGTTTTTGACATATTACGTTTTCTGTCATGCTATGCTGTATGCTCAATTATGTTACTACAAACTAGTTTTTATCTCATGGGTATATGAATTAAATGCAAGACATTAATCTTTGTTCATCATTTTCGGAAAGAAATAACGTGTAAACGAAATAAATTAAACAGAAATGGGAATTTCACCTTCGGAATGAACGAAAGAGGATGCAATACCTCGTGATGAAGAGTAAATGGATCAGAATTAACAAGCATTAACAAGAATATACTATAGACATCGTAGAATAGCAGTCTTAACTAATTTTTTCTTTCAGAATACGAGGCGATTGATGCAGGCTGTCAGACAGAACTACACATCTTAGTTTTAGTGATGAAATATGATAGAAATAAGGAATAGTTGTATAATTAATAATGAAGTGACTCTTTTGCAGATGATAATGAATGGTGATGAATAATTATGAAGAATATGCTACTATGGATAATGAAGTTTTTCTTTACAGGTGATGATAATAATGGAGTTATGGTGATATGGATAATGAAGTTTTTCTTTGCAGATGAAAATAATGATGAAGTTTATATATTAGCTGTTAGTTAAGAGATGCTATTTAGTTATTTAAGTATTTGTTGCAGTTCGTTTTGACAGTATGTCTTATATCGCATGGTATGATGACTGAAGGTTTTGGAAAGGACAGCTAGAGAACATATATATTTTTATACACATTTCACTACCTGTTAATTCGAAGTTCACTACTTTTCAGCATAATATGCATTTCTTCTTTCAGTTTCATAATCAATTTTGTATATTTTGCAGGAGAAATTATGCATGAAATTAATGTGGTATAAATAGTTGTTTATTAAACCCATGTCGTTTATGAATGTGATCACATATACTCGTTTCATAACCTTGCTACAGCTGACTCATGACGAATGACGTTACACATCTTCATTTGCAGCAATAATTCAAAAGCAAACAAAGTAATTACCAGTCCCAAATAGTGCTACTAGTTTAAGAGAGTTCTGAATAATACTGATCAGCTCTGAATAGTATGTCACTTCAATAATGACTTCTGAATAATACAAAAAAAATGCTTTGTAACTGGCCAATGAATGCCACTGTTTATTGTAATAAGATTACCTATGATGCCAATGATTACTATAATTAGATTAATTACGTATAAATGCTATGCCAATAATTAACTCATTTTGAGTAATGACTTCTGAATAATACAAAAAAAATGCTTTGTAGCTGGCCAATGAATGCCACTGTCTATTGTAATAAGATTACCTATGATGCCAATGATTACTATAATTAAATGAATTATGTTAATACTATGCCATTCATTAGCCTCTGTTTTGAATGATGACTTCTGATGATTTGTAACTGGGCAATGAGTGCCAATAATTACTATATTCAGATAATTTTATGAACATTATTCTGTAATACTACATACATGGTACAGAAATGTTCAGTAACTGGGCGATGAGTGCCACCAGTTACTTAAATCAGTTGTTAGACTAGTGTAATTCTCAATGAAGACTACTATGTGACTTAATGTCCTTCACCTTCTGACCTAATTACCAGAAATTACTGCAATTTCCATTTGTCCTGTCTATCCTCATGATGTTGGAGCACTATATTTGGTTTTTGCACTAATTCTTCGTTGATCTACTTTACAAGAACATGGTGTTGACACGACATGCTGTCCACCACCTTGAGCGATGGAGATGTTATTATGGTCCCACTGTTTGGTGTACCTAGTGTACTACCAAAATGATAGCATGGAATATTATTACGACATTTCAGTGTCTTCGCTACACTGATTAATACTTCAAGGAAAAGAGCTTCAGATTGTCTCACTTGGTGTTGTGGTTCTGTAGAAAGATATGGACTTTTAGTGCAGCTGCGTGCAACCTAAAGTGCTACAACCATGACGCAATCCTTCCCATTTCTTTCCTAATTCTTGTAAAATGATAAAGACATATACTGTGCGTGTGCATTTCCTTTTATTTGTTAATAAGATCAGTTGTCCTGAAAATACTAAAGACTTCTACAGTGCATGTGCACTTTATTTCACTCCTTGATATGTTTATTTGTTGTAAAAAAATATTAGAGAGTTTTACAGTGCGTGTGCACTCTATGCCATTTATTAATATGATTTGTACTCATTACGTATACATTTTGTGGTTCCCAGATATATTCTGTATTACAGTGCGTGTGCACTTTCGTCATTTTGTTAACATTATTTGTATTCATTGCATACACATTTTGTGATTTGCTGATATGTTCTGTACTACAGTGCGTGTGCACTTTTGCCATTTGTTAATGTTTTGTACTCATTGTGTATACATTTTGTCATTGCCTGATATGTTCTGTACTCAGCGTGTGTGCACTATATTTTAAGTCCAATTGACTCACCATCGCTACCAAATTTTTGCCCCCCCCCCCCACCACCAGTGGAGGGTTATGTAAGGTGTATGCTTCGCAGGCGATGGGCGAGGCATGACAGAATCTCTGACCAGAGAGTAGTTTATCGTTAGTTGTTGCTTATCGCTAGTCTGCGCGAGTCGACAGTAGAAGTCAGTCTGCGCTTGTCTGCGCGAGTTTGCAGTAGTAGTCGTCAGTCGGATACAATAGTAGTCGGTCGGCTTTAGTAGCGAGTGGACGGTAGTAGTCTGCGGGAGTCGACATGCGTCGGCTGTGTGCTCTGCTCGCGACTCTGGTCAGGATTCTGGAGAATGAGTATTGTTGTAGAAGGTAAAGAAGCAGCATTGCGCATATTTAATAATATATGTTAATTGTAATTTAATTTGTTCAGAAAAAATGCCCCAATAATAATTTTTTTATAAAGTAACTCTTTTAAAGAAAAACATTCATTTCAATTTAAAGAACATTTCCAATGGATCGTCACTCCTTTCAAGAATCCAATATATATATATATATATATATATATATATATATATATATATATATATATATATATATATATATATATATTCTTGGAAGCAATGATAATGCATTGGAAAAATTCTTTAAATTGAAATGAATACTTTTCTTTAAAAGAGATGGAAAGAACACATTGACACCGGTGTGTCAGACCCACCATACTTGCTCCGGACACTGCGAGAGGGCTGTACAAGCAATGATCACACGCACGGCACAGCGGACACACCAGGAACTGCGGTGTTGGCCGTCGAATGGCTCTAGCTGAGCAGCATTTGTGCACCGCCGCCGTCAGTGTCAGCCAGTTTGCCGTGGCATACGGAGCTCCATCGCAGTCTTTAAAACTGGTAGCATGCCGCGACAGCGTGGACGTGAACCGTATGTGCAGTTGACGGACTTTGAGCGAGGGCGTATAGTGGGCATGCGGGAGGCCGGGTGGACGTACCGCCGAATTGCTCAACACGTGGGGCGTGAGGTCTCCACAGTACATCGATATTGTCGCCAGTGGTCGGCGGAAGGTGCACGTGCCCGTCGACCTGGGACCGGACCGCAGCGACGCACGGATGCACGCTAAGACCGTAGGATCCTACGCAGTGCCGTAGGGGACCGCACCGCCACTTCCCAGAAAATTAGGGACACTGTTGCTCCTGGGGTATCGGCGAGGACCATTCGCAACCGTCTCCATGAAGCTGGGCTACGGTCCCGCACACCGTTAGGCCGTCTTCCGCTCACGCCCCAACATCGTGCAGCCCGCCTCCAGTGGTGTCGCGACAGGCGTGAATGGAGGGACGAATGGAGACGTGTCGTCTTCAGCGATGAGAGTCGCTTCTGCCTTGGTGCCAATGATGGTCGTATGCGTGTTTGGCGCCGTGCAGGTGAGCGCCACAATCAGGACTGCATACGACCGAGGCACACAGGGCCAACACCCGGCATCATGGTGTGGGGAGCGATCTCCTACACTGGCCGTACACCACTGGTGATCGTCGAGGGGACACTGAATAGTGCACGGTACATCCAAATCGTCATCGAACCCATCGTTCTACCATTCCTAGACCGGCAAGGGAACTTGCTGTTCCAACAGGACAATGCACGTCCGCATGTATCCCGTGCCACCCAACGTGCTCTAGAAGGTGTAAGTCAACTACCCTGGCCAGCAAGATCTCCGGATCTGTCCCCCATTGAGCATGTTTGGGACTGGATGAAGCGTCGTCTCACGAGGTCTGCACGTCCAGCACGAACGCTGGTCCAACTGAGGCGCCAGGTGGAAATGGCATGGCAAGCCGTTCCACAGGACTACATCCAGCATCTCTACGATCGTCTCCATGGGAGAATAGCAGCCTGCATTGCTGCGAAAGGTGGATATACACTGTACTAGTGCCGACATTGTGCATGCTCTGTTGCCTGTGTCTATGTGCCTGTGGTTCTGTCAGTGTGATCATGTGATGTATCTGACCCCAGGAATGTGTCAATAAAGTTTCCCCTTCCTGGGACAATGAATTCACAGTGTTCTTATTTCAATTTCCAGGAGTGTATATATACAGGCCATCTCTTTTAAAGAAAAGTATTCATTTCAATTTAAAGAATTTTTCCAATGCATTATCATTGCTTCCAAGAATCCAATATATATATATATATATATATATATATATATATATATATATATATATATAGGCCAGCATTGCACGAAGCTGTGTCGAAGAATGTATACATAAGAGCAGATAAATAATTGCAGTTTTATTGAGGTAAGAATTTTTGCTTGTTTTATTCAGAATACAGGGCCGAAGGTCAGTGCTGCTGTCCTTATAAAATTTACCAGATATTATTATTTCTGTTGGGAGGTTACATTTCGTTCATGGTTCATTATTTAATCAATATTATTGTGTGGTCCATTTTCATGGTCAATTACCATTCCTTTTAATTCTGTGGGGAGTTTACGCGTGGCTCCATTTCATTTAAGTATTAAAAAAAAAATTTTTTCTGCTGGGAGGTTACAACTTGGGGCAAGGTGTGGTGAGTATGGTGGATGAGGAAGACACTCAGAATGCAGGTCTGTGATTGTTGCAACTGTTGTACGGTCAGTGTGAGGCCTTGCATTGCCATGTTGCAAAGGGACACCTGCTGTCAGCAATCCACGTCGCTTTTTTAGGAGACACGTGTATGATGCATTGGTGACAGTGGTCCCTCTGGGCATGTAATGCTCGAACATGTCGCCTTTTTCGTCCCAAAAGAGAGTCAGCATAACCTTCCTTGCTGATGGTCCTGTTCGAAACTGCTTTGGTTTTGGTGACGAACAATGGCGCCATTTCTTGCTCGCTCTCTTTGTTTCCGGTTCGTGGAAGTGAACCCTGGTGTCGTCCCCAGTAACGATTCTTGCAAGGAAGCCATCACCTTCTCGTTAAAAGCGCCGAAGAAGTTCTTCACAAGCACCAACACGTCGTTCCCTCATTTCAGGAGTCAGCTGCTATGGCACCCATCTTGCAGACACTTTCTGAAATTGGAGCACATCATGCACAATGTGGTGTGCTGACCCATGACTAATCTTTAAACATGCTGCAATGTCATTCATTGTCACTCGGCGGTTTTCCGTCACTATGTCTTCAACTGCTGCAATGTTCCGTGGAGTCACAACTCGTTGTGCCTGACCTGGACGAGGAGCACCTTCCACTGAAGTCACACCATTTGCGAACATCCTACTCCATTCGTAGACTTGCTGCTGTGACAAATATGCGTCACTGTGCTGAATCTTCATTCATCGATTAATTTCAATAGGTTTCACACCTTCACTACGCAAAAACCGAATAACAGAACGCTGTTCTTCCCTGGTTTAAGTCGCAAGTGGGGCGGCCATCTTCATACTGATACTGCGACGGTATGTGTGCATCTGCACTATACTGATACCTACATGCCATTCTGCACGCTGTTTGTAGCACGCTTACCAACTTGCAGGATAACGGCGCGAAATTTCGATTTGTTATTACAAATTTAAGATTTTCATTTGACTCACCCTCGTAGTTAAGTCTTTTAACTGGGAGAAAGACTCTCTGGTGGAAGACTATCCTAATGTCAAGCTGAACAATGTTACCAGCTCCAACAAATTTTATTCTTTCCCCACAAATACTAACCAAACGTGGTCATCAGGCGTTTAAATTTAATGGCGTGCTGCGTTCTGTACCTTATGTTGCACAGCGTCGTCGGCTTGGCTGCTGCCGTGTGTCGTCGCATCTGTAAATCTATCAAAATCCTATACCGAGCCTGGGTGATTCTATGTCAGCAAACTTGCCCTACGTTTTCGTGAAGCGAAAAACGTGAACTTCACAGTAGTCTGCTTTTAACGGCTTAACACAGGCGCAAGGCTGGCGCGCCGTCTGTTAGTTTGCCCCCGCTGTTCTCGCAATAGCTATATTGCCTCTCTTCCTTCTCCGCTCAGGACATTTACGAAAAGAATTTAGCCAGCTCTTGACTGAACTTTGGAGGGTTCACACTAATATATCTCCTTTCCCTGTCGTTACGTCGGAGAGGGATGCCCTTCGACAACACTCGACGACCTCTCAAGGGAAAGTGCCTGTCGCACTGGGCAGTTGCGAGTCTCCTCAGCTTCACTTCCCTTCCCTCTACGATGGGGTTGGACACTGGATGGAACAGCCAATGGCAGTCTCTCTTTTATTTCTAGTAGCCGATGACATTATAATTCTGTCAGCCACAGCAAAGGACTTGGTAGAGCAGTTGAACGGAATGGACAGTGTCTTGAAAGGAGGATATAAGATGAACATCAACAAAAGCAAAACTAGGATAATGTAATGTTGTCGAATTAAGTTGGATGATACTGAGGGAATTAGATTAGGTAATGACACACTTAAAGTAGCAAATGAGTTTTGCTATTTGGGGAGATAAATAACTGATCATGGTCGAAGTAAAGACGATATAAAATGTAGACTGGCAATGGCAAAGAAAGCGTTTCTGAAGAAGAGAAATTTGTTAACATCAAGTATAGATTTAAGTGTCAGGAAGTCGTTTCTGAAAGTATTTGTATGGAGTGTAGCCATGTATGGAAGTGAAACATGGACGATAAATAGTTTGGACAAGAAGAGAATAGAAGCTTTCGAAATGTGGTGCTACAGAAGAATGCTGAAGATTAGGTGGGTAGATCACATAACTAACGAGGAGGTATTGAACAGAATTGGAGAGAAGAGAAATTTGTGGCACAACTTGACTAGAAGAAGGGATCGGTTGGCAGGACATGTTCTGAGGTATCAACGGATCACAAGTTTAATACTGGAGGGCAGGGTGGAGGGTAAAAATCGTAGAGGGAGACCAAGAGATGAACACACTATGCAGATTCAGAAGGATGCAGATTGCAGTAGATACTAGGAGATAAAGAAGCTTGCACAGGATAGAGTAGCATGGAGAGCTGCATCAAACCAGTCTCTGGACTGAAGACCTCAACAACAACAGCCTTGGCTGCCCAGCTGCCCAATCATGAAATGGCTTAATAAGTACAGTTGTAAGTAGGCTGTTTATGTTTTCTTATTGGCAATGTTACGTAGCGCTCTGTATGAAAATCACTGGCTGTGCTGTGTGCAGTCTGTGGCTAGTTTGCATTGTTGTCTGCCATTGTACTGTTGGGCAGCTGGATGTTAACAGCGAATAGCGTTGCGCAGTTGGAGGTGAGCCGCCAGCAGTGGTGGATGTGGGGAGAGAGATGGCGGAGTTTTGAAATTTGTAAGACTAGATGTCATGAACTGTTATATATATTATGACTATTAAAGTAAATACATTGTTTGTTCTCTATCAAAATCTTTCATTTGCTAACTATGCATATCAGTAGTTAGTGCCTTCAGAAGTTTGAATCTTTTATTTAGCTGGCAGTAGTGGCGCTCGCTGTATTGCAGTAGTTCGAGTAACGAAGATTTTTGGTGAGGTAAGTGATTTGTGAAAGGTATAGGTTAATGTTAGTCAGGGCCATTCTTTTGTAGAGATTTTTGAAAGTCAGATTGCGTTGCGCTAAAAAATATTTTGTGTCAGTTTAAGCACAGTCATGCATAATTGTTCAAAGGGGACGTTCCACAGTGTCGTATAATTGGCGGGCTATCAAGTGAACAGCGATGTCTGTTAGCGACCCTCTCCCTCCCCCTTAATAACACTCCATCATCCGAAAGAGTGGTAAGTTACATCCACATGGGCCGCTCACATGATATATTGTTATTCCGCTAGTTCTCTGCCATGCCCGTCATCTGAGCTTGACCTTGACTAGGCTGCGGCTCTGAAGGTCACTGTGTCACAGGGTGGTTATCTAAAACTGGCTTCCTCCCCAGTGATGCTTCCACCCTGTTTGTACCTAACTTAAACATGAAAATTTACGTCACTCTCAATGCCACGTGTATTAAACCTCAGAGAAGTCAACTAATTTACACAAAAACCCGCAGCATGTTGCAAAACCAGTGTGTTGCAACTAAGCGGATGTGATAATCCTTACACCACGGTAGCAGTACGAATAAACAACTGCACATCCTACCCTAGCCCAGTGCCCTCCCTAACACGAACTTCAATTCACACCCTCAGCCCATTTTCCCATTCATTACTCGTCACTATTGCCAAGGCTCCCCAGTTTTGGAATAGCACCCCAGTTTTGTATGTAGTGGAAAATCGTGTCTTTATCTTTGGCGTAGGTTATATATTGATCCTATGAAATCACAATTTTCTTGAGACATGTCTCAATGAAACTGTAATTACATCTGATCAATGTATTTATCGTGTTGATAGTACCCCATATTCGGTGGTTTTGTATATTATACGATACACCCAACGAATATATGCCGTTTCTAACTACCAGCACATTATCTCGAGATGAATCGTTATTGATATAATTTTTTGTAATAAAATGACGTGAAATGTCATATTGGTTTTTAAAGAATTTTCATATTTATTTATTTTCGCGTTATAACTCACGTATTATGAGAGTAAGGCGTTTTAAGATGATGATCTATTGAAGATCCATGATATCGTGTAATTCTTGTTAATTTTTTAAAACTAATTGTTACTAACATTTCAGCGACTGAAACCTTTAGAAGAGTAAAATAAAATACGAGGGATCCGCATGCTGAGTTTCAGAGTAACATAGGTGGTTGAAGCTCCACGTTTAGGAGCCGAGGGTTTTCAGCTTCGTGTTTTTTAAATGGTTAAATTAACAGAAATAATTTCTGTAATATAAGACGTTATGTAAATATAAGCGCACTCTCTGTCAGAAGTAAATTTGTTCAGTTTGGTGAACTTTTATAAGCTGATCCCTTCCTGAGTGGACATGTATCTTTCATTTTCGTGTTATTACACGTTCACAGATATTAAAGTTTTTGTTTGTGTATACAGCAGACAGAACATTATGGCTGGAATATGGCCAGGAAAGGAAATGCAGTTTAATAGAGCTAACATAGGAATTCTGCGAACGGCCATTTTCGTTAACAGACTATGTTGTTTATGAGCCAAATACAGCCGCTGGAGCGCACTGAAAGCGTAGAATCACGTTAACTTGCGCGTGCCATTTGCAGACCGCATCTGCGTTCACGTCAGCATTAGCTGTCTCGCCCCCTGTGCTGACGGTTTAAGGAAAAAGTGATGTCATAAACGTTCTTCTTCTTTTTCTTGTGCCTTTGTCCCGCACTGACGCAGGGTCCGCATGGTTGTGGACGGATTTGGCATGGTAACTTTAAGGGGTGGCCGTATCGCTACCATATTACTGCTCGGGAAGGAATATGTGTTCACCAACCGCCTGTATGTAGTTTTAATCACGTGAAAGTGAGCAAAAGTTTTTTAAATGTGCACCTGAAATCACATCCGGGCTGGCCGGCGCACCGTTAATCTGCCGGGTTGATTTGATCCATGGCCAGCACACCTCCCCGTCCAGGAAGCGGTGCTTTAACACACACGGAAATCTGGGTGAGTAATCTCCTACGTGTTGATTCTGGAATATAAAATACTGGAAGTAACTAAATTCTGGAATGCCACGGTGCTCTGTTCTAATTCCATTACTCTTCATTGAAAATGGGAACAGTAAGCTGCTGCTGCATTTCGCACTTGCTACCCATATTATATTCCTACACTTTGAGTCTCGCGCTTGATACCCATACTATTACACTTTGAGTCTGGTTAAGAGGGCAAAATATATAACTGAGTACCTCTTATATCAATGTTCTGTTCCAAGCCCATTATTATTAAGTAAATAAGTCAAAAAGGGAGCTCCTATAAATTTGTTTTGAAATGTAAAGTAGTCTTGGAACTGGGTACATTCTGGAGTCCCACATGTCTCGGTCTGATCCCATTATTGATCGTCGAGAAATAGTAATAATGATCTGCCTCCGTTTTTCGTACCTGCAGGCGCATTCTATATCGGAAATTAGTCTTGAAACTAAGTACCACAGGGTCCTGTTCTAGGCCAGATGCTATTGTAAGAGAAACCTTAGTTTCTTACATATTGTACTGGAATGAAAAGTGACCCTGAAGGTAACTTCATTCTGGAATAACACAGCGCCACTCAGACTTAAAACGATTATTGTTCAAGGAAACTGATTTGCAGCTGCATTTCATACTAGCCACCATACCACTTCCCTACATGTTGAATCTCGAACAGAAAGTAGTCTTAGAATTAAGTATATTCTGTAGAACCATAGGGCTCTATCCTAAGCCCATTACTGTTCAGTGCATAAGCGGAATAATCATCTCCTCCACACTGATTCTGGAATGGAAAGCAGTCTTGTAAGTGAATATCTTTTCTGATTTGATCCATTATACATTGTTCTGAAAGCCTGCGACTATGAAAACAACATGTTTTTTTGTAAATAACTCATCTGCTACCAGTCACGATTTTCTTTATTTTTCGCACGACGAGTTTCGGGAAATGATTCCCATTTTCAAGTGTGTTTTTTGTGTTTGTTATGTCATTTCTATGTGATGTTGTCGATGTGTGAGAGTCTGCTTCATTTTGTTTTAGGGCAAGCTTATCTAACCAGTGAGCGATTTTCTTCTGCTCATCTACAAGTTCGGGAAATTTTTCGTCACACTTGAAGTGTAGCTTTTGCTCAGTACACGAAAATTCTGTTTTTAAACTCAAAACTTTTTCGTCAAAGTTACTTAACATTTGTTCCAACTGCTTAGACGATTTTGTTCAAACTGCTTAGGCATCTGCTCAAGATATTGTAGGCCACATGCCGATCAGACAGGATTTCCTACTCTTTGTTGTCGTTCCTTTTCAGTGGTTACTTCCTGTGGACTAGGAAAAAATATGTTGTGATGTTGATGCATTAAGTTGTTCTGAAAGCGGTGCTGATATTCAAGACAATAAAAACGGGTTAAAAGCCGTGAGCTATCTGGGGAAGTTAACCTTGCATTACTGAGCAACTGTTTCACCAGGTGTCCAGTGTGTCCAGTCTAGCTTACCAAATTCCCAACCAGACTAACATTAATTATAATCTTTTAATAGTCATCTTACGACAACTGGTGATATATATATATATATATATATATATATATATATATATATATATATATATATATATATATATAAAGAGAATTTAAATAAAAAGAAATAAATCAGTTTATATTTGGACATTTATTTTAACATTGATCATTGTTCCGTTAAAATTTCGGCATATTAAACTTGATTCATAACTAAACTGGTGACTTATTTATAATTGTGAAAATGTGAGTTTGTAATCTTACAGAACACATCAAATATGGAGCCAAGATTGGGAGACTGCATACAACACTGCATTCATAAAATAACACACGAAGAGCGTTGAAACATATGCGAGAGGAAATTAACCACAACCAACCGATTCAATTTTCACCCAAAGAAGTTACATTCGTAGCGCAATCCTGTCCATCATGAAATTACCACACACTGGTATACTAAATTCATACTAACTCTCTGTGAAATCTTCCCGAAAGGATTAGCTGAGGACTACTTTGATGATTACACCACAAGCTACAAGTGGTCAACTTGGTTTACACAAAGAGCGTAACGCCACAATAATTTTGATAATTAAAATAAATTACATCGAAATGCAATTTACAAAAGAAAAACCTCGAACTGGTTACTATCGTCTTACTATTAACCTGATGGGTCAAACAATTGTATAACCACGTGGTACTGGTCACACAAAGTACACCCCACTTGGGTTGAACATAAAGAAAAGTTGCTATATTGAAAAATATTGTCAAGACGAGACGTTATAATCTCACGCACATTCGCATTTAAGATTGATGACCTTAGTTAGCGTTACGGTTCCTCAACACGTGGTTCCACTTTGCTCACAAAGTAGTGACAAAGCAACTACCGGAAGATATTCTGAACTTCACACTCGAATTACACTGTTTTGCAATTTAAGATAACATAAGACATTTTAGATCTAAACCTGAAATAAAGGTGATTAAATTTTGAGTCAGGCTGAACTTAAGAAATCCATTGTCCTATGGACTTAGCAGATACGTGCTTAGCCGGAGATCTTACCACTTCAGACGCTCGCCGCTGACAGACTGGCGTGGGCCCCTACCGAGGGTGCTTCACAGATGCAAACGGAAGTGACCAGAGAGGCAGATTTCTATACCAACATAACAAGGGACGGACAGGACCATACTAAGAATAGAAACCTCATTGCTTTTAGAAAGCATAGCTACCTGTTCCGACGTTGGTCCTACTGTTCTCTAACAGACAGGTTTGTCTGCTACTATCAAGTTCACACAGAAGGGAATGGGGATGACAGTATCTTATAATATACAGTATATAAAAGAAAGCGGATGTAGGTTCCGTATGAGACTGTGTGACATGAATTACATATAAACTGTGTTTTAAAGTGTAGTAGTGTGACAGATCGTTCTTGCTTATGTGTAAAAGTAATACGTTTCACTGCTCAGTCTCCTCCCAGATAGAGGCAGAAACACCACAGTAAATTTAGAAGTAGAATGTATGCCGTAAATAACAACAGATTTAAGAAATTAACATGAAAGGAATCTAACAGAGACCTTTCAATGTGATACACTTAAATCATTGTGATAAAAATTATCGCATGAGGACGTGCTTGTGTGCTTCGATTCAAACGTCCACGTTATCATTGTATCATCTACCCTCGACAGAGCATTCTTTGCTCTTTATGTTGAGTTTAAGATTCGGTTATAATCTGTCCTACTTCGGTGCTTTGTTGTGTCGCGGCAATTTCCATTGACGACACGATATCAATTTCCTGTACATTAATTTCGTAGGACTGCATTATTTCATCCGGCTTTTCCGTAATGTTGTGCACTTCCGTAATAAAATTCTGTCAGTAATTTCTATACTTACTAAGAGATATGACAGATTAACATAGGTGTGAGGATTTTGCTGGCAGGATAGTTTCTGTCTACACCTGAAATGTAACAACAATAAATGGCTACGCCATCCGTCACATTCTAATAAGTGAAACTGTCAGTAGGAAAGAAAGGAAAACTATTTTCCTAAAAGTACTAAAAACAGAAGTCCAAAAGAGCTCTACCGTACAACTGACGTACTTTACAACCGTGGTAAATTAACTTCCGTTCGTTAGAACTCAGAAAATAGCTTTCGTGTAGCAACTTCCATAAAGAGTTCGTGATACTTCATATGACACTACGTCCTTAATGAGCAATGAGCTACAATATGATGTAATTCTAATAATAATTATTCCATGACACGGAACGTTTGTGCTCAAAGCTCTTCTTATAATGTTTTCTGGATTTGAAAAAAGTAAAGTTTAAAATATTACTATTTGTTTTCTCCTCTGGCATACTTATTACGGTCTGACCTTTCAGTGTTCGCCAAAACGAAACATTTAATTCAGACGTTAGCCTTTAATAGGCGTTTAATTCTGAACGAAATACTATATTCGATCAATATAACCAGCATACATGGACATAACACACTATTCATTTGGTAGTGGTCTGTCAAGGTATTCATGGTGTAACATGTTCTATCTCCATCAGTGTTGCATCTTAGACACAAATACACAGTCCAGATACATTAATGTAACCACCGCTTGCGATGTGCAATAACCACTCACAGGAGGCAGGTGGCGGCACTACCAGTGGAGGGTATACAGGGTGAAAAGTATTTAAACCGGCAAACTCCTGGAGGTTGTAGGGGACATCAAAACAAATATTTTTCCCTAATGTCATTTTTTCCTATGAGGAGTATTTAAACTGGTGGAGGCCGTATTACGCTCGTCAGTTGTTAGACGCCGTATTACGAACTTCAGTTGTTAGAGGGCGTATTACGCTCTTCAGTTGTAGGCAACTGCCGTCCACCAATGTAGTAGTGCATTGTCTCTGTTTACTGATGGAGCGATACACCTGGAGTGAGTATACTGATATGGTTGGTGAGTACTACGTAGCGCACCACAACGGACGAGCTGCACAGATGGTTTATCAACAACAATATCGTAATCGCCGCATCCCGCATCATACGACCTTTGCTGCTGTGTACCAACGTCTGCGTGAGACCGGGTCATTTAGCAGATTACCTGGGCAGGGACGCCGTCGCACGGCAAGAACGCTGCAATTTGAGGAAGCTGTCTTGCAGCATGTGGAGTGGGGTCCTTCAACCAGTGCGGTTCTTCGTTAATGTGTGGGTCGGTGTTTAATTGGGCTGTATTTGCTACCTAGGCCATTAAATGGTAGGCACTATTACAATTTTCTCGCCAGAGCATTGCCAGAATTGCTGGAAGACGTACCGCGTCCTACAAGACAACGGATGTGGTTCCAGCATGACGGGGCGCCGGCACATTTCGGTCGTCGTGTGCATCGTTTCCTGGACCGACGGTTCCCAGAAACGTGGATTGGCAGAGGTGGCCCTGTACCATGGCCTGCTCGATCCCCAGATATGTCCCCTCTGGACTTGTTTGTGTGGGGCTAGATGCGTAACCCTGTTTACGCAACTCCTGTTGTATCAGAAGAGGATCTGGTTGCCCGGATGGTATCAGCAGGAGGAACAATTCAGGATACTCCTGGGGTTGTTGCCCGTGTCAGACAGAACATGGTTCAAATGGCTCTGAGCACTATGGGACTTAACCGCTGAGGTCATCAGTCCTCTAGAACTTAGAACTACTTAAACCTAACTGACCTATGGACATCACACACATCCATGCCCGAGGCAGGATTCGAAACTGCGACCGTAGCGGTTGCGCGGTTCCAGGCTGTAGCGACTAGAACCGCTCGGGACAGAACATGATCCGACGGTGTAACCTTTGTTTACGTGTCAATGGAGGCATTTTTGAAAATCTAATGTAACTGAAATTGGGTTGAGTTAATGTGTTGTCTATGGTCATAAAAAAATGGAAAAGTGTTTGTTGGTTTAATTAATTTGCGATCAGAGAAATCTTCCTCTACCGGTATAGATACTCCTCATAGTAAATAATGAAATTAGGGAAAAATATTTGTTTTGATGTCCCCTACAACCTCCCAGAGTTCGTCGGTTTATATACTTTTCACACTGTATAAAGCGTGTCGGGGGACGCGAAAAATGTTTCACTCGTTGTCATAAAGCGGAAACGGAGCCATTCATCTGACGTCCAAAAGGGTATAAACATTGGCTTTCGGACTAAGTATGGAAGCATTTTAGAAATCACTAAGTTTGTAAACTGTTCGCATGCCGCCGTTGTTAAATAGTACGGTACATGGCAAAATCGCTCTATTCAATACCGGCGCCAAAGCAATATAGTGCACCACGAACCATAGATGGCAGGGTGAACGACGGCTGCGGAGGCGTGTGCGGGCGAACAGACATGCTACTATTGAGCAAATAATAACCCATATGAATATAGGGGCTAGCAACAGCATCTCCTCAATGACCGTTCATCGAACATTGCTGTGAATGGGCCTCCGAAGCAGATGCTTACCTCTTGGACCCACGATGAGTGCTATTCATCGGCGACGAAGGCTGGAATTTTCTCGTCAGTACATCAACTGGACGTCTATGAGTGGCGACAGGTGGCCTTGTCAGATGAATCACGTTTTATGCTCCATCGCCAGATAACCGTTGACGTGTATGGCGTGGAACACTTGAAACACACTGCAAGAATCGTCGGAAGGGTTCAGGTCGGATGGCATTACTTTGGTGATATCGTAATTCTGCAAGACACAATGGATCAACAGAAATATGCAGAACCCTTGGGGACCATGTGCAGCCTTGTATGCCATTTTTCATCCCTCGGTTTGATGGCATCTACCAACAGGACAATACAACGAGTCACACAGCTTGTAGTGTATGTGCGTGTAGTGTCAGGATGAGTTTACCGTACTCCCACGACCACTGAACTCCCTGTATGTATGCGCATGTAGCGTCAGGATGAGTTTACCGTACTCCCACGACCACTAAACTCCCGTGTATGTATGTGCGTGTAGCGTCAGGATGAGTTTACCGTACTCCCACGACCACTAAACTCCCGTGTATGTATGTGCGTGTAGCGTCAGGATGAGTTTACCGTACTCCCACTACAACTCCCCGTATGTCTGTATGTAAGTGTGGGTAGCGTCAGGATGAGTTTACTGTACTCCCACGAGCACTAAACTCCCGTGTGTGTAGGTGCGTTTAGTGTCAGGATGAGTTTACCGTACTCCCACGAGCACTAAACTCTCCGTATGTATGTGTGTGTTGCGTCAGGATGAGTTAACCGTACTCCCTCAACCACTAAACTCCCCGGATTTAACCCCAATGAAGAATCTATGGGATTACCTCGATAGGGCTGTTCGCGCCATGGATCCCCAACTAAGAAACCTATCGTAGTTGGGCACTGCACTGGAGTCGGCATGGCTCCATATCCCTGCCAGAACTTTCCAAAACCTCACTAACTCTCTCGCTGCTTCAAAAGTTATTCAGGCTTTTGTCAGGTGGTGACATTAATGTGACTGGACAGCGTATTATTAATACAGCCACAATAATGGTAGCTAATTACTTTAGCAACTAAAGTCAAAATCAAATCAAAGAAAAGGAAATACAACAAAAAGTAATTCAATAAATTATATTCAATAATTACAGAACTAAAGACGTTTCGGGAGAAGAAGAAGCTAATCTCAAATAAACTGCACATGGCTCTGGAAAACGGACTTGTGTACACTTTGTGTTCAAGTTTGAAACATCCTTCGCAATCTTTAAACATGGAAACAGAAAAGATTGTAACAACTACAGAGGTATCTCTTTAATCAGCGTTGTGGGTAAAATCTTCTCAGGTATTGTTGAAAGGAAAGTGCGAGTATTAGTTGAGGACCTACTTCGTACACAAATGTTTTCTCAAAATTTGATGTCTCTGTGACTTTTTTGGACAGGTCAGGAAAACTGCTGGTGAATTCTGTGGATGCCTTGGGCAGATGGAGGGAATATTTTGAAGAGTTGCTCAATGTAGGTGAAAATAGGATCAGCAATGTTTCAGATTTCGAGGTAGAATGGGATAGGAATGATGATGGAAATAGGATCACATTTGAGGAAGTGGAGAAAATGGTCAATAAATTGCAGTGCAATAAAGCAGCTGGGGTGGATGAAATTAAGTCGGAACTCATCAAATACAGTGGAATGTCAGGTCTTAAATGGCTACACAGGATAACTGAAATGGTCTGGGAGTCGGGACAGGTTCCATCAGACTGGACAAAAGCAGTAATCACACCAATCTTTAAACATGGAAACAGAAAAGATTGTAACAACTACAGAGGTATCTCTTTAATCAGCGTTGTGGGTAAAATCTTCTCAGGTACTGTTGAAAGGAAAGTGCGAGTATTAGTTGAGGACCAATTGGATGAAAATCAGTGTGGGTTTAGGCCTCTTAGAGGTTGTCACGACCAGATATTTAGCTTACGGCAAATAATGGAGAAGTGTTATGAGTGGAACAGGGAATTGTATCTATGCTTTATAGATCTAGAAAAGGCATATGACCGTGTTCCTAGGAGGAAGTTATTGTCTGTTCTACGAGATTATGGAATAGAGGCAAACTTTTGCAAGCAATTAAAGGTCTTTACATGGATAGTCAGGCAGCAGTTAGAGTTGACGGTAAATTAAGTTCATGGTTCAGAGTAGTTTCAGGGTAAGACAAGGCTGCAACCTGTCTCCACTGTTGGTCGTATTATTTATGGATCATATGTTGAAAACAATAGACTGGCTGGGTGAGATCAAGATATGTGAACACAAAATAAGCAGTCTTGCATATGCGGATGACTTTGTTGTGAGGGCAGATTCGGTTGAAAGTTTGCAAAGTAATATTTCAGAGCTAGATCAGAAATGTAAGGACAATGGTATGAAGATTAGCATCTCCAAAACGAAAGTAATGTCAGTGGGAAAGAAATATAAACGGATTGAGTGCCAAATAGGAGGAACAAAGTTAGAACAGGTGGACGGTTTCAAGTACTTAGGATACATATTCTCACAGGATGGCAACATAGTGAAAGAACTGGAAGCGAGGTGTAGCAAAGCTAATGCAGTGAGCGCTCAGCTACGATCTACTCTCTTCTGTAAGAAGGAAGTCAGTACCATGACTCTAAGTTATCTGTGCACCGCTCAATCGTTCGACCAACTTTGTTGTATGGGAGCGAAAGCTGGGTGGATTCAGGTTACCTTATCAACAAGGTTGAGGTTACGGATTAGAAAGTAGCTAGGATGATTGCAGGTACTAGTAGATGGGAACAATGGCAGGAGGGTGTCCGTAATGAGGAAATCAAAGAAAAACTGGGAATGAACTCTATAGATGTGGCAGTCAGGGCGAACAGGCTTAGATGGTAGGGTCATGTTACACGCATGGGAGAAGCAAGGTTACCCAAGAGACTCATGGCTTCAGCAGTAGAGGGTAGGAGGAGTCGGGGCAGAACAAGGAGAAGGTACCTGGATTCGGTTAAGAATGATTTTGAAGTAATAGGTTTAACATCAGAAGAGGCACCAATGTTAGCACTGAACAGGGGATCATGGAGGAATTTTATAAGGGGGCTATGCTCCAGACTGAACGCTGAAAGGCATAATCAGTCTTAAATGACGATGATGATGTGACTATTTGATTACAGTGGGTGTTGGTTCCTTAGTCTGTTCCTCGTCCTCCCATCCAGATCTACTTTAATACCCCATTCTCCCTATTAGACCTTGTATATTACAACTTCTGTCTCAGGGAGATTCTCGGATAAATAATAAAAGTTCTCACTAAATTTAATTTGCCTAGACAAAAAGGTACGGCCAAACTTTCAGGAAATATTCCTCACACACAAATAAAGAAAAGGTGTTATGTGGACATGTTCCGAAAACGCTTAATTTCCATGTTAGAGCTCATTTTAGTTTCGTCAGTATGTACTGTACTTCCTCGATTCACCGCCAGTTGGCCCAATTGAAGGAAGGTAATGTTGACTTCGGTGCTTGTGTTGACATGCGACTCATTGCTCTACAGTAGTAGCATCAAGCACATCAGTACGTAACATCAACAGGTTAGTGTTCATCACGAACGTGGTTTTGCAATCAGTGCAATGTTTACAAATGCGGAGTTGGCAGATGCCCATTTGATGTATGGGTTAGCACGGGGCAATAGCCGTGGCGCGGTACGTTTGTATCGAGACAGATTTTCAGAACGAAGGTACCCCGACAGGAAGGCGTTCGAAGCAATTTACCGGCGTCTTAGGGAGCACGGAACATTCCAGCCTATGACACGCGACTGGGAAAGACCTAGAACGACGAGGACACCTGCAATGGACGAGGCAATTCTTCGTGCAGTTGACGATAACCCTAATGTCAGCGTCAGAGAAGTTGCTGCTGTACAAGGTGTAACGTTGACCACGTCACTGTATGGAGAACCAGTTGTTTCCGTACCATGTACAGCGTCTGCAGGCACTATCAGCAGCTGATTGGCCTCCACGGTTACACTTCTGCGAATGGTTCATCCAACAATGTGTCAATCCTCATTTCAGTGCAAATGTTCTCTTTACGGATGAGGCTTCATTCCAACGTGATCAAATTGTAAATTTTCACAATCAACATGTGTGGGCTGACGAGAATCCACACGCAATTGTGCAATCATGTCATCAACACAGATTTTCTGTGAACGTTTGGGCAGGCATTGTTAGTGATGTCTTGATTGGGCCCCATGTTCTTCCACCTACGCTCAATGGAGCACGTTATCATGATTTCATACGGGATACTCTACCTGTGCTGCTAGAACATGTGCCTTTACAAGTACCACACAACATGTGGTTCATGCACGATGGAGCTCCTGCACATTTCAGTCGAAGTGTTCGTACGCTTCTCAACAACAGATTCGGTGACCGATGGATTGGTAGAGGCAGACCAATTCCATGGCCTCCACGCTCTCCTGACCTCAACCCTCTTGACTTTCATTTTTGGGGCATTTCATAGCTCTTGTCTACGCAACCCCGGTACCAAATGTAGAGACTCTTCATGCTAGTATTGTGGATGGCTGTGATACAATACGCCATTCTCCAGGGCTGCATCAGCGCATCAGGGATTCCATGCGACGGAGGGTGGATGCATGTATCCCCGCTAACGGAGGACATTTTGAACATCTCCTGTTACATAGTGTTTGAAGTCACGCTGGTACGTTCTGTTGCTGTGTGTTTCCATTCCATGATTAATATGATTTGAAGAGAAGTAATAAAATGTGCTCTAACATGGAAAGTAAACGTTTCCGGACACATGTCCACATAATATATTTTCTCTCTTTGTGTGTGAGGAATGTTTCCTGAAAGTTTGGCAGTACCTTTTTGTAACACCCTGTATATCCCGATGGCAAAAAAATTTGAATCACCATTGAACTCTCTTAAATGATGGATTTAAAAAGGAGTAATTTTCTTAAGTGGCGGCCACGTCCAAATTTCTAAGTCCACGCTGCACGTTGTCAAACCAGTATGTAAGTTTCTTCTTTTATACGTATACACCGCGGGACAAAACACGTGAAGCATTCATAGCGGGAGCTGGAACCGAAATGAAACTTTATGGACTGAGAAGGCGTGTGACGTTATCTGAGTGATTACAAAGTCAAATCCAATTTACAGATGACTCTGCAGTACGACCCCACTTATCAGTATGACGTTGCATCCCCTCTGGCCTGGATTTATCCACTGATTCCTGAAGGAACGGTGTCTAAGGTCCTTGTAACCTATTCTGAGGCACGCTGACGCGCAACTGTTGTAAGAAGTCACTGATATCTTGAATACAGGCACATTTGCCCCAGTTGATGTAGTCGTCCCATACAAGTTCAATATTGGAGGACAGGTCTGGGGATCTTCTTGGTCAGGAGAGTACCTCGAAATCAAACACACTCTTCATAGACGCCGGTGCTATGTGCGGACGAGCGTTGTCCTGTTGAAAAATGGCACCTCGATACTGTCCGTGACATACCGTTGTACCGTCAGAGTTCCCTCGACCACTTCGAGCCGTGGCACCGCACGTCTTGACATAAGAAGTAACACCGCTTACTTCTCCGAAAATTGGGAGGATGGGACCTCTCCACAGGTCACCACCATACTCGATGACGATCCTCATCCAGGGTACTGGAGGACTGTGATACATAACTGAACTGAATACGGTGCCACTCATCGGCAGTCCATGCCTCTTGATCACGGCAGCACAACTTTTGTGTTGTGTTAACGGCAACCTATGCAGAGAACGGTAATTTCCTAATCTGGCTGCTGCTATTCTCGGAACAATGTTGCAGAATGACACAGATGGTCGCAGGGAGTCCATTAATTGTTCTCGGTTGACAGGCACTTTTGTGAAGAGATTACGCTGTGCTTGGTGCACAATTCGTCGGTCCCCCTTTGTGGCAAATGAGCGTTTGGCGCCATTCGCCGGGAGGCCCCTTACGGGGCAGGTCCGGCCGCCTTGGTGCAGGTCTTATCATATTCGATGCCACATTGCGGATGGAGATGAAATGATGATGAAGACAATACAACACCCAGTCCCTGAGCGGAGAAAATCCCCGACTCAGCCGGGAATCGAACCCGGGCCCGTAGGACGGCGATCCATCACGCTGACGACTCGGCTGTCGGGGCGGAACCCCCTTGTGGTGACCAGACGGGGTCGACTGGAACCTCGACGACGAGTCTGCCTGTCCTCACGATCCCATACAGTCCAAACATCGGGCCACTACCACATCCGAACATGTCCCACAAATCTGAATAACACACGATTGGAGCAGTTGGCCCGATGGAGACCCAAAATTAGGCCCTTTTCAAAATCTGCCCAGTGCTTATAGCATTCTCTAAAATGAGTAACCGGCATTTCCGTTTCTTTCACGGTGATCACTCGACATCTAGTAACAACGCTAAACAAGAACGACACTTATGACTCTGGTATATGAAGATGGCACCAACTTCATATAGTTAAGGCTAACCGGCCATTGACCTTCTTCTGTGCTGGATGCACACGCATTTGCCCGATCTCTTACGGGACTCGGTAAGATTGTCTGCCGCGAGTAATGAGTGTAATGGGCAGGGGCACTACGAATGTAGTGTGTGGACGTTAAGCTGGGAATGTGGGTCTCACGGCAAGGATAAATCCCTGCATTCGCACTATCCTCTGTGCCCTCGGTGGCTCAGATGGATAGAACGTCTGCCACGTAACCAGGAGACCCCGAGTTCGAGTCCTGGTCAGAGCACACATTTTCAACTGTTCCCATTGATGTATATCAACGCCTGTCGACAGCTTAGGGTCTTGATTTAATTATCATTTCAATGACTCTGGTAATCGTTCTACCTGCCACAGAGAATGGCGGTCATAAAAAAGTCTGAAAAGTTTGTAAGGTTGTTTACAGTAAATTGTGATAAGAAATAATTGTTAAGGAAAACATTCAATACGTTGTGTTTTTCCCAATTTACTTAGGATAAAAGGTAGCCAGTCTGTTCGCTGCGCACAAAATTTCAAGCAACATGCCAGAAACAGTGTTGCCATAATTGTTGTTCAGTTGGTTTCCTCAAACCGAACAAACGTAACTTTTGCTCATTTAATTTAAATTTATCACTTCCGAGAAACCTACATTTTTACTGGTATGAGCATTTCACCAAGGGGTACAAAATTGAAAATTTGTGGTAAGGTCTTATGGGACCAAACTGCTGAGGTCATCGGTCCCTAAGCCTACGCACTACTTAATATAAGTTAAACTAACTTACGCTAAGTACAACACACACACCCATGCCCGAGGAATGACTCGAACCTCCGACGGAAGGAGCCGCGCCAAGGGGTAAATAATGGACCCACAGATGTCAGTGCACTGCCGCATTTCAGTGCATGTAAGTGCTTGAGCTCTGGCGCGCGATTCGCTAACGTCAATGCTAATTAAAACGTAAATGGCGCAACGCTCGAATTTTTTTCTTAACAGCTATTTCCTAGCGCAATCTGCCATGCAGTACCCTTACGATCTTTTCGGACTGTTCTTAACTACCTTGAATACCAGCCATTAGTGTGCACACGAGTATGGAATCACATTGACATGCGACCATGTCTACTGCGTGCTACACTTTCTTTGTAAGACAGTCTAGACTGATAAGAAAGTTGTAGAGTTGGAGTATGATAACAAACAAGTCGAAAACTATTATTCGTAGAAAGATCTAGTCACGGTTGGTCATTTGGTTGATTCGGAGGTGGGGACCAAACAGCGAGATCATCGGTCTCATCGGATTAGGGAAGGAGGGCGAAGGAAGTTGGTTGTGCACTTCCACAGGAACCATCCCGGCATTCACCTGAAGCGATTTAGGGAAATCACAGGAAGGCCGGACGCAGGTTTGAACCGTCGTCCTCCCGAGTGCGATTCCAGTGTGCTAACCACTGCGCTGTCTCGCTCGGTTCTAGTCATACCGGCCAATTACAAACTGCTGCTATGTCCTCCTTTCACCATAGGTGTAGAAGCCACATAACGACCACCTTTGCAGTCCAACACAGCTGCAGTCGAAAGTCACTAACGCCGTTCAATACGTTCTGATTTTATAGCTTGTGGAGCAATTACTATTTTCCCAGACTCCCCAACGGAAGGCTGCAAGGAGGTCACCAGAAACAACTTTAGTGTCGATATCTCGTAAAAGAACCGTTCTCTAACTGCAGCGCTGTTGACGATGATGGCTACGGTGGGAGGAAGCGAGGTACACACAGCGTCCTTCGCGTCTGATATACGCCCTGCGCTGGTAATTCGAAAGTACTGGAAATACTGAGTAAAATTATTTCTGCGTGTTCTCGTGAGGCTTGCCTTGAGCAGATAACATCTCGGCTGGCGAGAATCTCGCGAATGGTTCTGTCAGAAAAATGGTATGCAAATGTCTCTTTCAAATTAATCGGTTTCTGTTCACATTTATTTGCACCAGTGGCCCTGAAGCATATGTGGGGAATACGACTAACAGAATTACTTTTGAAAATGAGGACGTATATCGACGAGGCTTAGCTGTAGAACAGCTGTGTGAGAAAAGTGCACCAAAGGCTCTGGGTTCGACACACCCGATTTTTCGAGGCACTTACGCCGATTTTTACTAGAATTCTCAAGTCTCTCAAACACTACATTATTTTGTCTGGCTTTTTCTTACTGCGTCTTTCCCTCACACAACCAACATAATGTTCTGAGGATGATCACTTTATGTTTTAGGCAATAACATAATGCAAAACAAAACTCACTATTGCTCAATGCAGCCAATGACCTGATACCTTAGTACGTGCATATTTTCTAGCAGCTGAAAGTTTTATTCCTCATCATTTAGTCGCTTTTCTTGTTTTTTCTTCTACTTATAAAGCTCTAGAATCAATTTCAGCTTTCGCAGAAGGTATTGGACAGCCTGGTTATTTCGATAAAGAGTCATCCGCA
Organism: Schistocerca nitens; assembly: GCF_023898315.1. Taxonomy (NCBI): domain Eukaryota; kingdom Metazoa; phylum Arthropoda; class Insecta; order Orthoptera; family Acrididae; genus Schistocerca; species Schistocerca nitens. The sequence goes on along the minus strand of NC_064619.1, from coordinate 278,407,626 downwards.
AATTCATTTTCTTGTCTCTTCAAATGTAAAGCAATGCTCTCTAATGTAAAGATCGGCGCCAAACTTCAGAAAAACTATTCCAGTTGAGTTACAACGCAATTAATATTTTTCAGCAGTGTGAGCCAATATCATGATTACAGTGGCAATTACTGATGCAGTTTGCTGCTTTTTGCATAAACAAGCAATCGGAAAATTCTTTCGTTGGTCCGCATTTTAGGCATTATACAATATTGCTCATGTTTTCAACTTAGAATAACTGGTTCTGATGGTTTCTACTTATTCCTTTCTAGATTATTTTCAGCTGCCAGATTCGCACATGGGTAGTATTCTTGATCATATTCACGTCTTGATTTGAAAAACAAATCTAGCAACGGGAAAATCTTTCATTCTACAGTAAAGTGCATGGTTTTTTGCAACCGACCGCCTCGTAGATTAAAACAGTGTGTCACACTGGGACTCGAGCGTGAAACCCTGCGTTTAGCGCTCAAAGCTCTGAACAGCTGAGCTCTCCAGGACTGGTAGCTCAGTTAGTAAGAGCATTAGGCACGAAAGTCAATGTTTCGAGTTCGGACTCCTGACCGGCACAAAGTATAATTTACAGTCATTTTAATTACCTTCCTGCAAATAAAATGAAAGGCACAGTTTTCGGTCCTCCACATTTCCATAAGCACGTACGTTGCGTAACGAAATGTTTTGTGTCCTTAGATTTCTTTTTTTTAAGTTTCTATTTGTGCTCATCGCTTACGTAATAAAGTTTCATACCTGGACTAGATCACGAAGGTTATATTTCAGTGCCCACTGATGATGCTTTATAAATAACAGCGAAAAGCAAATGATTTAAAACACTCTTTAATTATAGTAAACTTAAGTCGAAAAATCAATAATAATTGATTTGAAACAGAATTTAAATGTGTCTAATGGCATTAGGAGCAATAGTAGGCTTACTAAAAGCTAATAGCGGTAATAGAAGCATTACTACTACTGATACTCCTGTTGCTACTAATGCCAATAATAATAATAATAATAATAATAATAATAATGGTAGTAGTAGTAGTAGTAATTGTAATGACAGTAGAAGTTACCAGTGAATTGCCGGCCGGTGTGACCGATCGGTTCTAGGCGCTTCAGTCTGGAACCGCTTGACCGCTACGGTCGCAGGTTCGAATCCTGCCTCGGGCTTGGTTGTGTATCATGTCTTAGGTTAGTTAGGTTTCAATAGTTCTAAGTTCTAGAGGACTGATGACCTCAGATGTTATGTCCCATAGTGCCCAGGGCCATTTGAACCATTTTTTGAACCAATGAATTCGTGGATGTAGAGTACTGAGAATTTTTAACAAGGTGATAGACTGCACCAGCTGAGGTTCTGGAGCTAGCATTAATAGAAGCGTTACTACTACTACTGATAGTCCTGCTGCTGCTACTCCCATTAATAACGAAAGCAGCAGTAATAGTAGTAGTAGTCGTAGTAGTAGAGTAGTAGCAATACTGACAGTAGAAGATACTAATGAATTCACGGATGTCGAATACCGAGAGTTTCTAACAAGGTGACATACTGCACCAGCTACGGACTCAGGAAGACGATGGAAGTTTGGTAAGACAGGAAGGTCCTTAGTTGAAACAGGGTGAGTGATGCGCACAGGAGAAAGGAAACATTAATATACTGTAGTTTTGAAGCTGATCTTATTCTGATCTCATATATAGTCATGGAGGTCATTCCAGAGTCGGATAATTGCTAATGAAAAGTACTTAGAGAAGGTATCTGAGTCATGGAATGGGACAGAAAGAAGAATCGGCTGAAGGGAGCAAGTATTGTTTGGACAACTTCGCTAAGAGAGAAGAAAGATAATTGGGCTCTCGTTTATTATGAGAATCAAATAGGAAAGAAACTGGCCAATATTGGCACGAAGTAACCTTTACCGCGCATTGCACAACCGCTTTTGGGGAGCATGTGTAGTGAAGAAGTACTGCAAGTGAATTTGGCATGGTGCAAATGGGAAATATTTGTGATTCTTTTTCAGCGTGACGTTTTTATCAAGTTTACTTACTAAATAGTGTCATGTGGCATAAACGGTAAAACCTTCATCCTGGTGTTCCAAAACTAGCCTACGGAACTGTACTAACAAAACAAAAGATTATCAAACAGACAGACGCAACTGTGCGAATATCAGAAATGAATTTAATGAACTTTTAAATTGTTTATTTACCTAGTAGGAAGATCCCAAGTAATGTGCAGCGAGTAAACAAAAGATGGCAGACGTGGTGAACAGAGACCATCTTTGCCTTGAAAAATAATTTCATAAAGATAAATTCAGCTCAGTTTTACGAAACGCCAGAGGGCTATATAGCCTAATTCTCCTGCTAGATAAGATATGAGAGCCATGTAGAATGTTTCTAGAGAGCACTGTGTTTATTACTCTTAGTGAACCGTTTCGGTCATAGATTTCATTAGAGTAAAATAAAACCAGAAGCATAGATACAATGTATCACGTCAATGTCACGTTAGAATAGATGCTTACGGCGCACATTAAATACGTGTTTCATGTTTTAGTTTGATTTGATGATGACTGTGTCGGAAACGCCTCATAAGGAACAATAAATACGTTGCGACCTAGATAAATTCTGTGTGCAGGTGTTTATTTTTCCAGGTGAAAGGTAACTGTTATACACGAAATATGTCCTGTGAGCTGCAACTTCAGTACCAAGACTTGAAAACGTTCTCCTTTATGTAACAGCTGAACACATGGGCAATAAAAGTTAACCGACAAAAGCTGTTTCTTTAATAGTGTTTTGTCGCAAGAGATATAAGTACGTTGGCTACGCCTTCCCACTGGACAATTCTCCACAACAGACACGGGGCACTCTGAGAAACGAGTTTCTCAGTGCCATAAAGCTGATTGTATTTTGAAATGGAACGACCTTACCAAGGCCATAAGCGGAATAGGTTGGAAGGATTTCCAGGTGTGGCGGAAGTGAAACAAATGTAATAAACTTTCTACACCAGAAAAAATTCCGCCACTGTCTCTGGAGCGACACTTCAGCGTCTCCCACGTGACGTCCACATGCCACTTGCACTACATCCTCTTTAGTTTCGCAAACAGTGAATTTCTTGTTATAATGTCTAGTTTAGTCTTTCTTTTTATGATCTGTTGATCATATCGACAAGTCCTATGATATGAAATATGTCAATAAGCCAAATGATAGGAAACATTTAATTCGCAAAAATATGGGTACGTCCTGATCATTTAAGTAATTGGATAGTTTCTCTAATCTTAATCTACAATAAAATTTAATGAATGTATCCCCACAGCGTACAGGTACTATCTTCTCAGAAATTCATCTATGGAACAGAAGGAGCTGTCACAAAGAAATGATTTCAGTTTGGTTTTAAATATGCTTTCATTACCCATCAGCGCCCTTAACTCACAAGGTAGCCAACGCGTAATGGACATATTATAGATCTGGTAGCCACGAACAGACCAGACCTCATCGACGGTGTCAGTGTTGAGACAGGGATTAGTGATCATGCTGTTGTCATTACGACTATGGTTACGAAAGTTAAAAAGTCGGTTAAGAAGGCTAGGAGAGTATTCTTACTAGAAAGAGCAGATAAGCAGTTGTTAGCATCCCACTTAGTAAATGAATCGACTTCATTTACTTCCGGTACGACGGACGTGGAAGAATTATGGGAAAATTTTAAACACATTGTAAATCACGCATTGAACAAGTATGTGCCGAGAAAGTAGATTACAGACGGAAAAGACCCACCGTGGTTTAACAGCGCAATTCGGAGGATGCTCAGGAAGCAAAGACAGTTGCACTCGCGGTACAAGAAAGATCGGGAGAATGAGGACAGGCAAAAGTTAGTAGAGATTCACGCTGCTGTAAAAAGAGCGATGCGCGAAGCATACAACCACTACCACCGTCATACTTTAGCAAAAGATTTTGCTGAAAACCCAAGGAAATTCTGGTTTTACGTAAAATCGGTAAGCGGGTCGAAGGCTTCCATCCAGTCACTCACTGATCAGTCTGGCCTGGCAACGCAAGACAGCGAAACGAAAGCTGAAATTTTAAATTTTGCATTTGAGAAATCTTTCACGCAGGAGGATCGTACAAACGTACCGCCGTTTGAGTCTCGTGCAGATTCCCGTATGGAGGACATAGTGATAGACATCCCTGGGGTTGTGAAGCAGCTTAATGGGTTGAAAATAAATAAACCGCCAGGTCCTGAAGGAATTCCAATTCGGTTTTATAGAGAGTACTCTACTGCATTCGGTCCATACTTAGTTTGCATTTATTGCGAATCTCTTGCCCAACGTAAAGTCCCGAGCAACTGTAAAAAAGCGTAGGTGACGCTTGTATATAAGAAGGGTAGAAGGACGGATCCTAAAAATTACTGATCAATAACCTTAACATCGGTTTGTTGCAGGATTCTCGAACATATACTCAGTTAGAATATATAATGAATTTCCTTGACACAGAGAAGTTGCTGTCCATGCACCAGCACGGCTTTAAAAAGCATCGCTCCTGCGAAACGCAACTCGCCCTTTTTTCACATGATATCTTGTGAACCATGGATGAAGGGTATCAGACGGATGCCATATTCCTTGACTTCCGGAAAGCGTTTGACTCGGTACCCCACTGCAGACTCTTAACTAAGGTACGAGCATATGGGATTGGTTCCTAAATATGTGAGTGGCTCGACGATTTCTTAAGTAGTAGTAGAACCCCCCAAGAACCATGGAACTTGCCGTTGGTGGGGAGGCTTGCGTTCCTCAGCGATACAGATAGCCGTACCGTAGGTGCAACCATAACGGAGGGGTATCTGTTGAGAGGCCAGACAAACGTGTGGTTCCTGATGAGGGGCAGCAGCCTTTTCTGTAGCTGCAGGGGCAACAGTCTGGATGCCGGCCGTGATGGTCTAGCGGTTCTAGGCGCGCAGTCCGAAACCGCGCGACTGCTACGGTCGCAGGTTCGAATCCTACCTCGGGCATGGATGTGTGTGATGTCCTTAGGTTAGTTAGGTTTAAGTAGTTCTAAGTTCTAGGGGTCTGATGACCACAGATGTTAAGTCCCATAGTGTTCAGAGCCATTGTGAACAGTCTGGATGATTGACTGATCTGGCCTTGTAACACTAACCAAAACGGCCTTGCTGTGCTGGTACTGCGAACGGCTGAAAGCAAGGGGAAACTACAGCCGTAATTTTTCCCGAGGGCATGCAGCATTCCTGTATGGTTAATGATGATGGCGTCCTCTTGGGTAAAATATTCTGGAGGTAAAATAGTCCCCCATTCGGATCTCCTGGCGGGGACTACTCAGGAGGACGTCGTTATCAGGAGAAAGAAAACTGGCGTTCTACGGATCGGAGCGTGGAATGTCAGATCCCTTAATCGGGCAGGTAGATTAGAAAATTTAAAAAGGGAAATGGATAGGTTAAAGTTAGATATAGTGGGAATTAGTGAAGTTCGGTGGCAGGAGGAATAAGACTTTTGGTCAAGCGAATACAGGGTTATAAATACAAAGTCAAATAGGGATAATACAGGAGTAGGCTTAATAATGAATAAAAAAAATAGGAATGCGGGTAAGCTACTACAAACAGCATAGTGAACGCATTTTTGTGGCCAAGATAGACACGAAGCCCACAACTACCACAGTAGTACGAGTTTATATGCCACCTAGCTCTGCAGATGACGAAGAAATTGAACTAATGTATGATGAAATAAAAGAAATTATTCAGATAGTGAAGGGAGACGAAAATTTAATAGTCATGGGTGACTGGAATTCAGTAGTATGAAACGGGAGAGAAGGAAACGTAGTAGGTGAATATGGATTGGGGCTAAGAAATGAAAGAGGAAGCCGCCTGGTAGAATTTTGCGCAGAGCACAACTTAATCATAGCTACAACTTGGTTCAAGAATCATAAAAGAAGGTTGTATACATGGAAGAAGCCTGGAGATACTGATAGGTTTCAGATAGATTATATAATGGTAAGACAGAGATTTGGGAACCAGGTTGTAAATTGTAAGACATTTCCAGGGGCAGATGTGGACTCTGACCACAATCTATTGGTTATAAACTGTAGATTAAGGCTGAAGAAACTGCAAAAAGGTGGGAATTTAAGGAGATGGGACCTGGATAAACTGACTAAACCAGAGGTTGTACAGAGTTTCAGGGAGAGCATAAGGGAACAATTGACAGGAATGGGGGAAAGAAATACAGTAGAAGAAGAATGGGTAGCTTTGAGAGATGAAGTAGCGAAGGCAGCAGAGGATCAAGTAGGTAAAAAGACGAGGGCTACTAGAAATCCTTGGGTAACAGAAGAAATATTGAATTTAACTGATGAAAGGAGAAAATATAAAAATGCAGTACATGAAGCAGGCAAAAAGGAATACAAACGTCTCAAAAATAAGATCGACAGGAAGTGCAAAATGATTAAGCAGGGATGGCTAGAGGACAAATGTAAGGATGTAGAGGCTTATCTCACTAGGGGTAAGATAGGTACCGCCTACAGGAAAATTAAAGAGACCCTTGGAGAAAAGAGAACCACTTGTATGAATATTAAGAGCTCAGATGGAAACCCAGTTCTAAGCAAAGAAGGGAAAGCAGAAAGATGGAAGGAGTATATAGAGGGTCTATACAAGGGCGATGTACTTGAGGACAATATTATGGAAATGGAAGAGGATGTAGATGAAGATGAAATGGGAGATACGATACTGCGTGAAGAGTTTGACAGAGCACTGAAAGACCTGAGTCGAAACAAGGCCGCGGGAGTAGACAACATTCCATTAGAACTACTGACGGCCTTGGGAGAGCCAGTCCTGACAAAACTCTACCATCTGGTGAGCAAGATGTATGAGACAGGCGAAATACCCTCAGACTTCAAGAAGAATATAATAATTCCAAGAAAGCAGGTGTTGACAGATGTGAAAATAACCGAACAATCTGTTTAGTAAGTCACGGATGCAAAATACTAACACGAATTCTTTACAGACGAATGGAAAAACTGGTAGAAGCCGACCTCGGGGAAGATCGGTTTGGATTCCGTAGAAATATTGGAACTCATGAAGCAATACTGACCCTACGACTTACCTTAGAAGCTAGATCAAGGAAAGGCGAACCTACGTTTCTGGCATTTGTAGAGAAAGCTTTTGACAATGTTAACTGGAATACTCTCTTTCAAATTCTGAATGTGGCAGGGGTAAAATACAGCGAGCGAAAGGCTATTTATAATTTGTATAGAAACCAAATGGCAGTTATAAGAGTCGAGGGACATGAAAGGGAAGCAGTGGTTGGGGAGGGAGTGAGACAGTGTTGTAGCCTCTCCCCGATATTATTCAATCTGTATAATGAGCAAGCAGTGAGGGAAACAAAAAAAAAATTCGGAGTAGGTATTAAAATCCATACAGAAGAAATAAAAACTTTGAGGTTCGGCGATGGCGTTGTATTTCTGTCAGAGACAGCAAAGGACTTAGAAGAGCATTTGAACGGAATGGATAGTCTCTTGAAAGGAGGATATAAGATGAACATCAACAAAAGCAAAACGAGGATAATGGAATGTAGTCGAATTAAGTCGGGTGATGCTGAGGGAATTAGATTAGGAAATGAGATGATTAAAGTAGTAAAGGAGTTTTGCTATTTAGGGAGCAAAATAACTGATCGTGGTCGAAGTAGAGAGGATATAAAATGTAGATTGGCAATGGCAAGGAAAGCGTTTCTGAAGAAGAGAAATTTGTTAACATCGAGTATAGATTTAAGTGTCAGGAAGTCGTTTCTGAAAGTATTTGTATGGAGTGTAGCCATGTATGGAAGTGAAACATGGACGATAACTAGTTTGGACAAGAAGAGAATAGAAGCTTTCGAAATGTGGTGCTACAGAAGAACGCTGAAGATTAGATGGGTAGATCATATAACTAGTGAGGAGGTATTGAATAGGGTTGGGGATAAGAGAAGTTTGTGGCACAACTTGACTAGAAGAAGGGATCGGTTGGTAGGACGTGTCCTGAGGCACCAAGGGATCACCAATTTAGTATTGGAGGGCAGCATGGAGGGTAAAAATCGTAGAGGGAGACCAAGAGATGAATACACTAAATAGATACAGAAGGAAGTAGGTTGCAGTAAGTACTGGGAGATGAAGAAGCTTGCACAGGATAGAGTAGCATGGAGAGCTGCATCAAACCAGTCTCACAACTGAAGACCATAACAACAACAAGAGAATCCAGTACGTTGTCCTCGATGGTGAGTGTTCATCGGAGGTGAGGTTACCATCTGGAGTGACCCAGGGAAGTATGGTAGGTCCGCTGTTGTTTTCTATCTGCATAAATGATCTTTTGGATAGGGTGGATAGCAATGTGCGGCTGTTTGCTGATGATGCTGTGGTGTACGGGAAGGTGACGTCGTTGAGTGACTGTAGGAGGATACAAGATGACTTGAACAGGATTTGTGATTGGTGTAAAGAATGGCAGCTAACTCTAAATATAGATAAATGTAAATTAATGCAGACGAATAGGAAAAAGAATCCCGTAACGTTTGAATACTCCATTAGTAGTGTAGCGCTTGACGCAGTCACGTCGATTAAATATTTGGGCGTAACATTGCAGAGCGATTTGAAGTGGGACAAGCATGTAATGGCAGTTGTGGGGAAGGCGGATAGTCGTCTTCGGTTCACTGGTAGAATTTTGGAAAGATGTGTTTCATCTGTAGAGGAGACCGCTTATAAAACACTAACACGGCCTATTCTTGAGTACTTCTCGAGCGTTTGGGATCCCTATCAGGTCGGATTGAGAGAGGACAGAGTAGCAATTCAGAGGCGAGCTGATAGATTTGTTACTGGTAGGTTTGATCATCACGCGAGTGTTACAGAAATGCTTCAGGAACTGGGGTACTAGTCTCTGGAGGAAAGGAGGCGTTCTTTTCGTGAATCGCTACTGAGTAAATTTAGAGAACCAGCATTTGAGGCTGACTGCAGAACAGTTTTACTGCCGCCAACCTACATTTCGCGGAAAGACCACAAAGATAAAATAAGAGAGATTAGTGCTCGTACAGACGCATATAGGCAGTTATTTTTCCCTCGTTCTGTTTGGGAGTGGAACAGGGAGAGAAGATGCTAGTTGTGGTAAGAGGTACCCTCCGCCACGTACCGTATGGTGGATTGCAGGGTATGTATGTAGATGTAGATGGTCAATTTATCCCTTGTTGTGCAGAAGTACTAATTTTTCTCCCTGGTTTATACGAAGAATTACAAGAGCACATACCCCATTACGTGACTGTATGCAGTCCTAGGGCGTATGTTATGTATGACAATCATCCGTCCTAATATACTCGATGAATTAGAAGACGATATTTAGATTGTGACTGTAGGAATATCAGCAGCTGAAATTCGACGAATGTTTGAAAAAATTTTCTGTAGGTGTCAGGCTGCTCTTGCTGGAAAAGGACGTCATATTGAGCACCTGCTGTAAGTGAAGGTAAGCATTATTTAGTCGCATTGCGTCTTAGTTCATCCTCAAAAGAGAGAAGAAACGCTGAATCGTTATCAGGCAGCTGCCGTGGGAAGTAACAAGCACACGCCACGTGCGAACTGCGGGCATGCTCTGGCATCGTTCGTAAAATACTCTATATTTAATTTAATTTCCGTATACTCAATACGACTGATGGGTTGAAGAAAATGAGTACGGTGGTGTCCGCCACTGAATGGTACTTTGTACGAAGTCGTACAGGTCGAACCTCTGCGCAATAAAAAACCGAAATGGCTGAGAAGGTATCCGCTAGAGACTTGAAGGTTTACCTTTACCATCACACTGCAGAGAGAAGAATGACTGATTCCCCACAAAGAATTAATTACATAAAGACATAAGAGATAGTTAAGTAATACAGAGCATCAGTAGGACTCTCATCCAGAACCGAGCGAGGTGGCGCAGTGGTTAGCACACTGGACTCGCATTCGGAAGGACCACGGTTCAATCCCGTCTCCGGCCATCCTGATTTAGGTTTTCCGTGATTTCCCTAAATCGCTTCAGGCAAATGCCGGGATGGTTCCTTTGAAAGGGCACGGCCGATTTCCTTCCCCATCCTTCCCTCACCCGAGCTTGCGCTCCGTCTCTAATGACCTCGTTGTCGACGGGACGTTAAACACTAACATCCTCCTCCTCCTCCTCATCCAAAGATAACTACTGAACCGCAGTCACCTGTATTTAGCAGACGCGATGTAAGTACGTGATGGAGTAATAGGCACTATGGTGTACCAAAGCCCTGGGCTGTCCACAGCTACGGTCCAGCAAGCAAGGAGAGCAAGAAAGAGACTGGACACTCAACGCAGTGCTGCCTAAGTCGTTTCTGCGGTTACGGAGGCAACTTCAGTGCCTGGGAACGCGTGGCACTGATGTCGGAACATAATGGGACTGCGATAACGTAAATAAATGTACGTATAGATTGCGAAATACAGAAATTACAAGTGGTCTCTTCATTCTGGTCAGTTTACCGGATTCCACAAACATTGTGTTAGTGTCGCAGACAGCAGTTTCTAGTTTCGTCTTATAGTTGTAGTATGATGATTAGTATGATCAGGAATGTTATTAACGATGTTCTGTAAGTTCTCTCTGAAGCTCTCCACCACCACGGCGCCTGACCCATGTGGTCTGTAAAAGCATCCGATTACCGTTTTTGAGCGACCTTTGATACCTAACTTCACCCATATTAAATCACAGTCGGTATCCTTGATAAGCTCGGTAGATAGTCTAGAGCTCCTTACTGCGATAAATAGGCCATCACCATTGGCGATAAATCTATCCTTAAGATAAATATTGCAATCTGAACTTAGGATTTCGTTGCTATTCTCTTCCGGTATCAACGAAATTCCTGTTCCTGTATTATAACCTTCAATAAGCAATACTCATTCTTATTGAGGCCGATAAAGGCAACTCCACTGTTGTCTTTTACAAAAATATTACATTGCTAAAATTGTTAATTTTTTATCAGAAAACAACATTATTGAACTGAACCATGATCCAACTGCCAAATTCCCGAAAAAAAAATTAAAGAAAATGCTTAGCCAATGTAACTTCCTCCTATCTGATAAACAAATTAAAAGTTGCGTGTTAATAAACTCCACTGCCCCCCCCCCCTACTCAGAGAACAGCCAAAGGTCCACAAACCTGGTTCTGCACAGAGACCCATTGTTAAATCAATACACTTGTCATAGATACAACTGAAATTATAAGAAAAAAACCTTATCAAACACGAAACGCTGACTATACAAGAGATTTCAGAATTGGCCGATCTACTTGAATTAGTATTGTCCCACAACTACTTCACATTTAACTATAAAATATACGAGTAGAAAGAAGGTTTTGCTACGGGTAACAACTTGTCAAGCCTCCTGGCTGACATATTCATCAACCACTGAAAAGAAAAATTTTTTGAAGGGAAAAGTAAACTTGCCGAAAAAATCGTTTATTACAAAATATATGTGGTGTAACCTCCCCACGGAAAATTTCAAATGACTATATTTATTAGTAAATGGGAGCCAGAGCTAAGTGTGAGCTTTCCCAAAAAATATTAATGACAAAGACAATTAAATAAAAATTAGCTATCTGACCCAAGTATAAGCTCCCATAAAGTAATGAAAGATAATCCCATGACAATGAAAGTACACTGTTAATCAAACTCAATTAAACCGAAATGTCGGTCTTTGGCCCTGTGCAAAAATCAGAATTAATTTCTTACCTTAGTAAAACTGCATGTCAAAATTCTGCTCTTATTCTGCGCCACAGCTTGCAGCAGATGCATCGCAATAACTAATTTTTTTTTTGAAGTTAATTGAAAAATTTTTTTGTTTAAAGGAAATGGAAGGAAATCAAATGATTCTTTGTTAAAAAATTGCTTTTAAATAAAAATTATTATTGGGGGCGATTCTTACAGAAATTACACTTAATTAACATCATTAGCTGATCGCAAAGCTGCTTAATAATATACCTTGTCCTGAATCTCGACCATTGCGGTGCCGACGCCCGCCGACTGCTCTGCGCTACCACTACTGACATACTCCTCTCCGCTACATAACTCGGCTACTACTCCCAACAGACAACTGTACTGCACTGAGCCTCGAGCGCAACTGCTCTGGTCAGAGATTCTACAATGCCTCATCATCGCTGCCAACGAGTACATACGCCTTTCATAACCCTCCACTGGGGGGCAAAAAATTTGGCAGCGATGGTGAGTCATTTGGACTTGCCATCGCAAGAAATTTTTTTTTTAAACTAATTAACTTTTACAATTTACAAAATATTCACTTGTACTACAAAATGTGAGTACAAAACATATCAGAAAAATGTATATACAAATTATTTGACAGATAACAAAGTGCACACGCACTGTAAGATTCTGTAGCATTTTCTGAACAAAATCATGTTGACAAGGGACATGAGTGCACATGCACTGCAGTGGAGAACATATCAGCAAAAGACGAAATGTATATACAATGAATAACAAATGACATAAATCATAAAAAGTATGCAGAATGAACACAAATCATATCGAAAATTGAGAAGAGTGCACAGGCACTGGAGTTCAGTTGAAAACATATTCACATAAGTGCACATGCACTGAAAAATTTTTGAACATTTTTATAACAAATAAACGCAAGGGTAGAAAAATCATCAAATCACAAAAAGTATATACAATATAGATGACAAGAGTGCACACAGACTGCACTTCAGAACAAATCGAAAAATGTCTTTAGTATAATGGCAAAAAAATCATGTCGACAGGTGACATAAGTTTACTCGCACTGGAGTTCAACAAATCGAGGAAAAATGTATAGGCCATGAACATAAATGGTGTTAGCTAAAAATGATTTTCACTATTAGGATAGGAAAGGAAAGGATTGCATCATGGTTGTAGCACTTTAGTTTGCACACAGCTGCACTGAAAGTGCTTTCCACAGAATCACAACACTAAGTGATACAATCTGCAGTTCCGTTCCCAGAAGTATTTATCAGCGTATCAAGACACTGAAACGTCGTAGTAATTATTCCATGCTATCATTTGGCAGTATGCCAGGTACACCAAACAGTGGGACCATAATAACGTCTTCATCGCTTACGGTGGTGGACAGCATGTCGTGTCAACACCACGCTCTTAAGAGGCACACCAACGTAGAATTAGTGCAAAAACCAAATATAGTGCTCCATGATAATGAGGATGGACAAGACAAATGGATGTTACAATAATTTCAGGAAGTTAGGTCAGAAGGTGAAGGACATTAACTAACACACAAGTCTTCATTAGTGATTACATAAGTAGTTTGCGGCATCCATTCTCTGGTCATTGAACATTTCTGTACCATGTATTTTAATATTACAGAACATGTTCATAAAAAAAACTTAATTACATTAATTATAGGCACTCAGTGGCCAGCAAGTATTGAATAGTATAAAACATTATTCATCATTCAGTATTATTCATATCATTAAGAAATCATTATTAAAAAATCAGTTAATTACAATCATAGCATTAATAAGCATGGGCATTATAAGTAATTACATTAATTATGGGCACTCAGAGGCCAGCAAGTATTGAATAGTATAAAACATTATTCATCATTCAGTATTATTCATATCATTAAGAAATCATTATTAAAAAAATCAGTTAATTACAATCATAGCATTAATAATCATGGGCATTATAAGTAATTACATTAATTATGGGCACTCAGTGGCCAGCAAGTATTGAATAGTATAAAACATTATTCATCATTCAGTATTATTCATATCATTAAGAAATCATTATTAGAAAAATCACTTAATTACAATCATAGCATTAATAAGCATGGGCATTATAAGTAATTACATTAATTATGGGCACTTAGTGGCCAGCAAGTATTGAATAGTATAAAACATTATTCATCATTCAGTATTATTCATATCATTAAGAAATCATTATTAAAAAAATCAGTTAATTACAATCATAGCATTAATAAGCATGGGCATTATAAGTAATTACATTAATTATAGGCACTCAGTGGCCAGCAAGTATTGAATAGTATAAAACATTAGTCATCATTCAGTATTATTCATATCATTAAGAAATCATTATTAAAAAATCAGTTAATAGCATTAATAAGCATGGGCATAATAAGTAATTACATTAATTATGGGCACTCAGTGGCCAGCAAGTATTGAATAGTATAAAATATTATTCATCATTCAGTATTATTCATATCATTAAGAAATCATTATTAAAAAAATCAGTTAATTACAATCATAGCATTAATAATCATGGGCATAATAAGTAGTCTCATTACAATAGACAATGGCAATTATGTTTTAGTATCATTAAGAAGTCATTATTCAAGTGACATACTATTCAGAGCTGATCAGTATTATTCAGAATTATCATAAACTAGTGACATTATCTGGGACTGTTAATACATTTTGTTTTTTCTGCTAGCAATGCATTGCTTTGGGTAATTATAAGGGAAAGCAAGAAGAAATAAGAGAAAAAATTGCTTCTAGGTTGTTCCTATAAATGAAAAGATTGTGTAACGTCATTCGTCATGAGTCAGCTGTAGCAAGGTTATCACATTTATAAATGATAGACACAAGTGGGTAAAAAAAAAATGCAAGTACTAGAACAGGTATAATAGGTAACAAGTTTAGTATCATAAAAAGCTTCTCCTGAAAAAAAAATACAAAATGGATTATTGAGCTGAAAGAAGAAACGCAGACTATGCTGAAAAGTAGTGAACTTCGAATTAACAGGTAGTGAAATGTGTATAAAAATGTGTTCCATAGCTGTCCTTTCCAAAATCTTCAGTCATCCTACTATGGAATATAACACCTGCTATCAAGCAAACTGCAACAAATACTTAAATAACTACATAGCATAAATACATATCTTCAACATTATCCTCATCTGTAAAGAAAAACTTCATTATCCATATTATCATAACTTCATTATTATCATCACCTGTAAAGAAAAACTTCATTATCCATATTATTATATTCTTCATCATTATTCATCATCAGCATTCATTATCATCTGCAAAAAAAAAATCACTTCATTATTCATCACATAACTATTCCTTATACCTAGCATATTACATCACTTAAAACTAAGATGTGTAGTTCTGTCTGACAGCTTGCATCAATCGCTTCGTATTCTGAAAGAAAAAATTAGTTAAGACTGCTATTCTGCGATGTGTATAGTATATTCTTGTTAATGCTTGTTAATCCTAATCCATTTACTCTTCCTCATAAGGTTATTGCATCTTCTTTCGTTTATTCCGTGGGTGAAATTCCCATTTCTGTTTAATGTATTTCCTTTACGCATCATTTCTTTCTGAAATTGATGAACAAAGATTAATGTCTTGCATTTAAATCAGATACCCATTAAATAATGACTGGTTAATGGTGACAAAATTAAGCATACAGCATAACATGACAGAAAACATAATATGTCAAAGGCATAGACAGTGTTTAAAGGCAAAAAGTGTACAGACAATATCATAATGCAGCAGCAAAAAAGGAAAATGTAAAACAGTCACGATGTTGAGATATCATAGGGCAAAAATGTCAAAGTCAAATGGTGTGTGTTATACCTTAACTAGTTCACAGTGCATACAAACAAAACATGAGAACAATCGTACATACATAAGAAAGACAAAATGTGACATTCGTTGTGCTCAGCTTGTATATGGTGTAGTTAATAGAAGCGATAATTAAAGACTTCAATGGAGAGACAATTTGATAAAATTAATGCGTCATTACAGAGAATTGCATAATTATTCATAAAATGCGTAAGTTCATCTGGAAAATATGCACGGTCTTGTGTGTAACGACAAGAAGAGCGACCTGCTAACCTTACCTTGCCGGGCACTTGCCAAGAAAAAATACGATAATCATCAATAAGTAGTCATGTGAATATAATTGCAGAATATTCATAAAAATTAGCAAATAGCATTACGGCGTGATAAATCATAAAGTATGTTCACTCAATAAAGGGTTTTATGTTTGACCAATGGTGGTTGCCTTTCGATTTCCTGGTTCTCAGAGTTTCGACGTGTACAACATTAGGGTGAGGAATGCTGCGAATCCGATATGGACCTGCGTACAGAAGTTCAAATTTACTGCACTTACCTTTTAATTTGCTGGATAAATAGTGTGTACGTACTAATATCTTCTGTCCAACGTGAAAATCTCGGCGTCTACAAACCTGTTTTTGCTGTCTTCTCCGGCGCTCTGCGGCACGTTTGATGTTGTTCAGCGCAATGTCAATTATTTCGTGGTGTCGTAATCGACGAGATGTAGGAAATGTTACTAATTCTTTGATTTTGTTTGGTGGTTCAACGTTTTTCAGTATTACAGACGGAGATATCATAGTGGATTCATTTGGAATGGAATTAATTACATCTAGAAATGAGTGTATGTGTGTGTCCCAATTAACATGTCTTTTGTGGCAGTATATTCTACACAGTTTACCAATTTCTTTCATTAATCGTTCACAAGGGTTCGAAGAAGCGTGGTACTTGGATATATAAATCGGAGAAATGTTTCTAGCTCGTAACATGCGTGTCCATATAGCAGAACGAAATTGTGATCCATTGTCGGAAATTACTTTCATCACATGCCCTACATGAAATAGAAAATGCTTTACAAATGCTTTCGAAACAGTTTTAGCAGTAGCTTCGCGTAACGGAGTGAAAGTAACAAATTTTGAAGTGAGTTCAACAGCGACAAAGATGTAGCAAAAACCTCTATTAGTTCTCGGAATTGGACCAAAAATGTCTACTGCGGCCATATGTCTTAATTTAACAGGTATAATGGGATATAATGGAGGAATGTGTGAAGTGGTGTCTGATTTAGCTTTCTGGCAAATTTTACATGACGCTAAAACTCGTCGTATACGTTTTTCCATGTTTGTAAAATAACAGTTCTGTCTCAGTATAAGAAAACATTTTCTTGCTCCGTAATGTGCGTAGCTTAAATGCGTGTACCAAATTAATTTATTAACCAGTTCGTCTGGAATGCATAATAACCAATTGTTGCTGTCAGGATGAGAGCGGCGAAACAGAATGTCATTGCGTACAGTGTAGTGGTTTCTAATTGTAACATTATTCTTATCGTGCCAAAGGTGTTTAATTTCTTTCCACACATTGTCTTTGCTTTGCTCTCGTGCTATGTGCTGTAATGACGATGAAATAAAATTTTCAAATGCAACTTGCTGAATGTACATGACGCTGAAATTTGCTTTGCAGAAGTTGGTTGTTACGTCTTGCTGATTGTTGCTGAGAGAACGAGAAAGTGCGTCTGCTATAACATTTTGTGTGCCGGGAATGTGAACTATCGTAAAATTAAATTCCTGCAAATAAAGTTTCCATCTACTTAACCTGTCGTGAGTGAATTTAGCTGAAAGTAAAAATTGTATCGCTCTGTGGTCTGTGTAAACGGTGGTATGTCTGCCATAAAGAAAGTGCCGAAATCTCGTAAAAGCCCATACAACACATAACGTTTCCAATTCTGTGACGGAATAATTTCGTTCAGCAGGTGACAGAATACGGCTTGCAAATGCGATGTTCTTAATTACTTTAGAACCATCTTCTTCAATTTCCTGAAAAATGTGTACGCCTAAAGCTGTGTTGGAACTGTCGGTGGCAATGGAAAAATTTTTGGTAAGATCTGGGTGCGATAAAAGTGGAGCATTCAACAAAGCATGTTTCAGGTTCACGAATTCAGAATGTGCTTGCTTATCCCATAACCAAATGGTGTTTTTACCTGTTAATTGGCATAATCTAGGTGTATCTAACGCAGAGTGATGAATAAATTTACGAAAAAAGTTAATTAAGTCCAAAAAACTGCGTAATTGTTTCTTCGTTGTAGGAACAGTAATGTCACGTAGAGCTTGAAGTTTTTCTGGATCAGGCGCGATGCCTTCTGCTGAAATTACGTGTCCAAGAAATTTTATAGAAGTTTTGCCAAAATGCGATTTACTGAGATTAATTGTAAGTCCTTGTGCACGAAAAGTTTGCAACAGTTGTTCTTAAATCAGATTGTGTTCAGTCCAGTTGGCTTCTGCAATAAGAATGTCATCTACGTACGTCGTAATTCTGTCTTTAAGTTCTGTCGAAAGTATTGTGTTCAGACCGCGAATAAAAGCTGCAGAAGAAATGGTTAAACCGAATGGTAATTTGCAAAATTGATAACAGTCACCAAAACAGAGAAAAGCTGTGTATTTTCTGCAATTCGGATGAAGTTGAATTTGCCAGAATCCTGATTTCAAATCTGATGTGGAATAAATAGCTGTACCGTGAAATTTCTGTAGTAGTTCTTCTAATGTCTGTGGTCGATCTGTTTCATTAATAATTATGTCATTGATGTGACGTGAATCAAGAACGAGGCGAAGTGAGCCATCTTTTTTCTTAACAATATGCAGCGGGTTTATGTACGGACTAACTGCCGGTTCTATAATTCCTTGGTCGAGCATATCCTGCAACTCTTTTTTAACCTGTTCTCTGTGAATATACGGAATAGGATAATGCTTTGCTTTAAATGTGTCGTGCTGTTTGACTTGAAATTCATACATAAAGCCGGACATAGTACCAGGAATGTTGTCGAAAACTGGAGCTTGCTGTAAAAGAATTTTGTGTAATTGCGTTCGTTCGTCGTATGTATTTGCACTGCTTTGTTTAACTTTATCGGAAATCATCTGCATTACGTCGTAGTCAGCTTCGTCTGGAGTATTATAGTTATGTATGTACGTATCCGTGAACAATGTGGGATTACAGTCTATGTTACGTAGCACGGAAATGACCTCTGTGCGGTTAATTGTTTCCTCTTCTGTCGATAATGAGTGCTGAAACTCTAAAGCTAATTGTACATTTTCGTCCTTCAGCATTAAATAGGAATTTTGAAAATCGACCACTGCGTCGTGTTGTACGAGAAAATTAGTACCTAAAATTACGTCTGTTGTCAATAAAGGAACAATCCAAAAATTTGAATGAAAAGTATGACCTCCAATACAAAATGATAAATGCGTCTGTAATTTTACATCCACTCCTTTACTCGATACTGCTCCTTTCACTTTCGTTTTGCCTAAAGGTAATGTAGGATACGTATTTTCTTTGTTACACTCGTTAAAAGTTTCCTCATTTATAACTGACATAGGTGATCCGGAATCAATTACTGCTGAAAATTTCGATGAACCTATTTTAATTTCGATGACAGGATGTGAAATAGTTTTCTGAACAACTGGTCTTTCCTGCAAAAGAGTGTCTCTGATGTCGTCAAAAGTAATAGCATTTTCGTGAACAACATTTTGCGTGTCAAAGGTAGTGCTTGTGTTATTGGAAGATGCGTCCTGTACAGTATCTAGTCAAATTCTATCTGACGTGTTACTATTATCAGGAGGATTCCGTGGCATTTCTACTATTTGAACTGTTCTATTACTTCTTCCAGACGTGTTACGCTCTGGATGATACCTACTATCGGGTTCATTCATTAGAATATGTTGTTGCTGATCATTTGGCTGTTGGTAAGATCGACTGTTATTGTACGTACGCTGATAATTGCGCTCATCGTTTTTACGTCTGTCGTGATAGTCATCCCTATACGGTGCAATGCGATAGGAATTGAAATACTGTCTTCTGTGTACGTAGTTATTTCCTTGCTGCCGTGCGTTACTATTTGTTGTACCAGGGACTATACGTTCACGCGGCGAAACATTAAAGCCTGGTTGACCTTGTGCATTCCATTGTCGGTTAGGTATGT
Organism: Schistocerca nitens; assembly: GCF_023898315.1. Taxonomy (NCBI): domain Eukaryota; kingdom Metazoa; phylum Arthropoda; class Insecta; order Orthoptera; family Acrididae; genus Schistocerca; species Schistocerca nitens. The sequence goes on along the minus strand of NC_064619.1, from coordinate 278,387,870 downwards.
TAACCGGCTGACCTTCATGCTGATGTGGTTGAAAACGTCTATTGTTACTAAAATGTGGCTCCTGCTGCTGAAAATTTTGACGATATTGATAATCAGAATTTTGTCTGTGATTTAAGTCCTGGTAGTTGTCATTCCTAAAGCGTCTGTTACTTTTCCTATTGAAATTACGTCCCTGATCATAATTACTGTAAGTTTGTTGACTTTGGTTATTATACGAAAAGTTTTTGTTTACAAAAGAATAATCAGATTGTTGTACTTCCAAGAGTTGTAACAAATCTCTGAATGCCGAGATGTTTTCTTTTTGTTGACCTGTTAAAAGTGACACTCTTAATGATCGTGGTAATTTAGAGATACATAATTGAATAAGTGCAGATTCACTATAGGGTTCACTAAGGTACTGGTTTTGTTGCACCATGTGCTCAAAAAATTGCGTCACACTCGGAAAATTGGAGTTTTCATAATTTGGCAAACTAATTAACTGATCTTTAATTCCGCGCTGTGTCGTTTTCGACCAATACGCAGATAGAAAGGCATTCTGAAATTCCTCTACCGAGTAACACTGTCTCGCGATCGGTCTCATACGAGTTGCCGGTTCGCCTTCCAAAAAACTGCAAATAAATTCAAGTTTATGCGTAACGGGCCAAGTCGGTGGAAAAGCAAAGCTAAACTGTTGTATCCAATCTAGCGGGTGAATCTGTGTTCTGTCGTTTTTAAATATTTTAAACTTTCTCACTGACAGAAAATGTTTGTAATCGAAATTATCGTCTCTGTGTGATGGAACAGGTTCATGGTTGTAAGAGAATCTGTTGAACTGTGATTGTTCGGAATCAAAGTCGGGTGCTCTTTGTAGATTACCCAAATTACACGCGTTGCGCGAATCTGACAAATGTTCGCAAAGTGGCGTCTGCTGTGATGCGTTATTAACCGAAATATTTTTCATCTCTGTTACTTCCTGCTGTAAACTTGACAGTTTTCTACGCAACGTGTTATTAGACGAATCGATTTCATTAATTGTTTGCTATAAATTTTGAAATTCAGTTGTTTGACTAAATGAAACCGGTGAAATGTCGTCTGATTTGCTGTCATTAGTACTTTCAATAGCATCAATACGACTGGCCAATTCATCATATTTTTCAGTCAGTATTTTTGCCTGATCATCGTTTTTAGAATCGGACGCATTAATCTGTTTTTGCAACTTACGTGTAATTTCGTTCAGTTTTTTAACGTCAGCTTTGACGACATCGGAATCCTGTGTTATTTCTAATTCTTCAAATCTGTCTGTCACTGTCTGAATATCTGCTGTATGCGTATCTGTTTTTGATTTAAGATCAGAAATTTCATCGCGTAATTCCGCGTTCAACTGTTCGATGGTATTAATTTTATCGGACATTGTAGCAATATTGTTGTCTACGTATGTTTTTGCTTTCGCAAACATCTTACGTTTGTCTTCTTGTCTCTGTGCAGTGATCGTTTCCATGACTTGACGTTTGACTTTATTTTGATCATCAATAAATTTGCGGAAACGCGTATCACTGTTCTGTATGTGAAGACTAAGACGTTCGTTAGTCTGTGTGTTCTGTTGTACGAATTTCGCGTCAATCTTTTCATCCATTGTGCGCGAAAGTTCTGTTGTCATTGCTTTAAATTCGTCGCGTAATTGTGTAGCCTTTTCCGAGCATTGTTTAGCGACTGTACTGATTTCCGCTCTAAGTGTTTCTGTTGTGGCTGTTTGCATTTCCCTTAATTCATGAGCAACAGACCTAATTTCTTCGTTACTTTTTCTTGAACAAGCCTCAATTTCCTCGCGTAACTGTTCCTTAGTGTCATGACACTGCGCGGCAACGGCTCTAATTTGTTCGCTTAACTGTCTGGAATTGTCGTCTAATTTTTCATTTAAGTGTTGTTTAAGGTTTTCGTTATCTTGTTTGTTCTGTTCTCTAAGTTGTTTGTTATCTTCACTAAGTTGTCTGAGATTTACATCATTGTTATCTGATTTTTCATTAAACTGTTTGGAAGTGTTGTCTTGTTTTCCAAGAACTTGTAGCAATAATGCCATCAATTGATCCGAGGTAACATTACCTATTTTATTCACTGTGCTGTTTAATGGTGGATCTAAAATTGTCTCGCTTTCTGTAACCATTTGGTTATTCTGAGATTCACAAAAAGGTTTGTCAGTCGGATGTACACTGTCAGACATTATTTCGGAATTAAATAAATCCGTCGTACTTTGTGTATCCTGCTCATTTTCATTAGACAAATTTGTCTGTTCGTCACGTGAATTTAGTAATCCGGTTGTGTTAAGCTGGGCAGCGCTCATTACAATAGGGCGCCCCGCGTCATCGATTGTCATCAAATCAACAGAAGACACAATCGACTTCGTTTGTTCATCATTAAGGTCTACATCATTAGAGGTTGGAACACTCTGATTGTCAGTGAACGCAGGATTGTCATCATTACACTGCGTGTCACTAGTACTATTGGTGAAGTTATTTAATTCGCTTATTTCGTTCATAATACCTCGCGATACACTATTCACAGTCTTTCGCGGCATTTTTACAATAGTCACAATTAATCACAAAACAAATAAGCACAATGGAAAAACAACACACCAATGCAACAGAGCAACGAATTGCCGTTGACCTGTAGAATGAAAGTCACAAGATTAGTAAAAGCGTTGCGCCAAATCCTAATTATATCTAAGCAATAAGAGCAGATATCAGACTGTTTTTCAAAAGATTCTCAACGAAATACGATCCTGGACTGGGTGTCGCCAAGTGTAACCTCCCCACGGAAAATTTCAAATGACTATATTTATTAGTAAATGGGAGCCAGAGCTAAGTGTGAGCTTTCCCAAAAAATATTAATGACAAAGACAATTAAATAAAAATTAGCTATCTGACCCAAGTATAAGCTCCCATAAAGTAATGAAAGATAATCCCATGACAATGAAAGTACACTGTTAATCAAACTCAATTAAACCGAAATGTCGGTCTTTGGCCCTGTGCAAAAATCAGAATTAATTTCTTACCTTAGTAAAACTGCATGTCAAAATTCTGCTCTTATTCTGCGCCACAGCTTGCAGCAGATGCATCGCAATAACTAATTTTTTTTTGAAGTTAATTGAAAAATTTTTTTGTTTAAAGGAAATGGAAGGAAATCAAATGATTCTTTGTTAAAAAATTGCTTTTAAATAAAAATTATTATTGGGGGCGATTCTTACAGAAATTACACTTAATTAACATCATTAGCTGATCGCAAAGCTGCTTAATAATATACCTTGTCCTGAATCTCGACCATTGCGGTGCCGACGCCCGCCGACTGCTCTGCGCTACCACTACTGACATACTCCTCTCCGCTACATAACTCGGCTACTACTCCCAACAGACAACTGTACTGCACTGAGCCTCGAGCGCAACTGCTCTGGTCAGAGATTCTACAATGCCTCATCATCGCTGCCAACGAGTACATACGCCTTTCAGTGGATGACACTCTTCTCCAATCTGATGGGGCACAACAGATTTACTTGATGAACTTCTCACATTATTCCGGTCCCCCCACAATAAAATAAAGTTTACAGTTGAACATGAATCTGACCATTCCATTAATTTCTTAGATCTCACAGTTGTTAATGAACAGCAAGAACGCAATGTTTGCATTTACAGATAACCAACTTACACTGATATGACAATGGATGCATCATCACACAATCAAAACGTACACAAGTATGCTGTATTTAGATCTATGTTGAACAGGGCACGCACTGTAACATTAAAACCCAAAGCACTAACACAAGAATGAGCCCCCAGAGCTCGAATGCATCGTGCATCTTAATAAAACCACGATTTGTGGTTGAAGGTGGTTGTTCTTTATTATTACTAATTCTGAGACCTTTCCTTGCAAGCTGCTACAGTTTATTAATACCAAATGCATATCATCATACAATCCAACATCGAGCCACTGTCACATACGAATGCCGCTCAAATCAAGATATCATACCATGCGACCAGCCGGCCGTATGGACAGCAAGAACGCAATGTTTGCAATTACTGATAACCAACTTACACTGATATGACAATGGATGCAACATCACACAATCAAAACGTACACAAGTATGCTGTATTTAGATCTATGTTGAACAGGGCACGCACTGTACCATTAAAACCCAAAGCACTAACACAAGAATGAGCCCCCAGAGCTCGAATGCATCGTGCATCTTAATAAAACCACGATTTATGGTTGAAGGTGGTTGTTCTTTGTTATTACTAATTCTGAGACCTTTCCTTGCAAGCTGCTACAGTTTATTAATACCAAATGCATATCATCATACAATCCAACATCGAGCCACTGTCACATACGAATGCCGCTCAAATCAAGATATCATACCATGCGACCAGCCGGCCGTATGGACAGCAAGAACGCAATGTTTGCATTTACAGATAACCAACTTACACTGATATGACAATGGATGCATCATCACACAATCAAAACGTACACAAGTATGCTGTATTTAGATCTATGTTGAACAGGGCACGCACTGTAACATTAAAACCCAAAGCACTAACACAAGAATGAGCCCCCAGAGCTCGAATGCATCGTGCATCTTAATAAAACCACGATTTGTGGTTGAAGGTGGTTGTTCTTTGTTATTACTAATTCTGAGACCTTTCCTTGCAAGCTGCTACAGTTTATTAATACCAAATGCATATCATCATACAATCCAACATCGAGCCACTGTCACATACGAATGCCGCTCAGATCAAGATATCATACCATGCGACCAGCCGGCCGTATGGACACTCAAAATGAGCCTCATTTCAAACTCTGTCAGGTGCTCATACCGCTGCCTCACATGAAGACGCGTCATCTCCTTCCTTTGACAATGGTCACTATAACGCCTCTTCTTCTTGATGATTTGGTTTGATTTGTACTTGGTCTCGGCTAAAACTTGGCGACAGTCGGTAGAGTGTTGAGATCGTTATCAAGTTACGAAGACGACGTTGCACAAAATAACAGTGCTGAACCGAAATGTCGACGTGCGTGAGATATTTACTTCACCAAGAATTGTAATTAATCGTTCGTAATCGATGTTTAACTGATTAATGATGAAATATTAATGATAAAACCAATACAGTCACATCCACAACAAATTCCCTACAAGCTGGTCGTAATTTCAAGTATCTATGAAATCGTAATAGTGGGCTTGTTATTTGAGTCAAAGATTCTACATAAGCGCCGAGCGCTACAGTCAAATATTATCGCTGCGCGTAATTATTACTCGAGAGTTTCATGTCAATAATTTGATAGAATTTTAAATCACAAATGCACGACTTGGCACGAGAGGGTGTTTCATTGCATAATATCAGTCACTTCGTAACCGAGCCCTGAGAAGAAAACTTTCCCAGGTGTTGGGGGGATTTAAATTATATGCTTCGGACCTATCACTGAAGTTGCATAAACCACTGGCTTTTATGAATGAAAATTGTCTATCAGTGTTCGTTGCCTAAATCGCTGTCTAAGTAATGTTTAGTTCAATTATCTAGTTAAAAGTTCACTTTATTCTAGTAGGTAAAAGTCCTCCGTTCGAATTCTAATGCCGTGATATTTGAAGTCAGAAGATCGTATTACTGCGTCAAAATAGATCGCAATTATTCAATCTCAAAAACAATCTAAGCGCGCCTACATGTACGAGCATTCAAATATATGACCTGCTTCGGCTAACTCTCGTAACGTAGTGACAATGCATTGAATTATGCTTAGTCATTACTCACGATTCCCAAAGAGTACTCACACGGAGTATTCTTTGAGATCGTTGGTTCTACTTTGCGAATGTTAATTTATGCTAATTTTGCGATTTATTATGATTTTGATTTTAATTTTACTGAAATTTAATCTTTCTTTCGTAGAATGCTAAATTTTCAAGTCTTAGATTACTGATTTAATTACTTGTTATTGTCCTAATAACAGTGATAAATGGAACTTCGTTCGCTTATTCACTTTTCTGGGAATTTGGGACTTGGGGGGAAATCGAGCTAATTTTTGATTTTTTATTTCTCGTCCGAGAAAGTGGCATTACATCACTCAACATTTATGTTCACGCTCCTTATATTTCCTAGCCGGCGTCACAGAGAACTGCAAATCTGATCATTTACATAACCACTGATGGTGCGTACGTGTACAAATGACATCTACATCCGACAATGTCATCTTTGTGCTTCACTTGTTTTTGTCAGGCGGTGTAATTATTAAGCGCAATTCATTAGTTAAAATCCACAGCGAAAATAACCAGCACGTATACTCACGCAAGGTGGTAGTTAATGTTACAGCAGGTGCAAAAAAATTCGCATCTCACGTGCACCGTATTACATGCGCCGCAAGTCGAGGGGAAGAATTGGCGCTCTCGTCGCTACGGCGTGCACTGCAGGTGTTTTCCAGTGGCGAGATGAGGCAAAGTGCAGGCGGAGGGAGAGTGCGGAGCATAGGGCCGCCACGCCCTGGGCTCGGCCGGGCCTGGGGGCAATTAGGAAGCCTAGCAATCATAGCGGAGTGCGCCAGGCGTCCCCGACGCCACACGGAAAGCCGAGTTATTATTCGGCCATCGCGGCGATGAGGACCGCGCCAGCCCCTGCCCCGCGACTCGACGCGATGTGATGTGATGTGATGAAGAGTGCGAGCGCGCCCGCCGCGCTCCAGACTAAAGTATTTTTTTCTTCTCTCTGGTTTCTCTTGTCCTCGGTCCGCTGTCGCATTGTCCCGTCGCTGAAAAGCGCCAAGTGGGAGAAACCACACGCACTGTGCGCGTCGCAGCTGTAGCGGGGAACGCCGAGTTTCGTGCTCGGATAAATGTCGCCTTCCAGGCATTCGAGGGACGTCTTCATCGGCAAAACTAGACAACTCACATTATAAAAAGCTGTTGCTCGAAGAATGTCTGATACTTTACACTCTAGTGCAAAGCTCGGTAAGCCTCGTATTTCGTATTATGGTGCCTCTGAGTGGGTAGAATTTTTTTTTTTTTTTATCAGATTGGTATGGTGCATCCGCCGCGACTCCTTCTCCTGTCCCATCGTAGTAGTATACTGAACTTGTTGGAGGTATTTCATTTCTGTCTGCCCCCACAGACTTTGCCGTCTACATTTCCTCTAGTATCATGTCATTCCCCTTCTCCTACAACCTTGTCCCTTCTTCTAATCAGTACTTTGCAAATATTTCTAACCTCCATCTTTTAGTTTGCAGCTTCTTGTATTGGCCGTGTTTTCAGTTAAAATGTTTAGGATTTGAGGTCCGCCAGTTACGCAAAACACCGTTTTCCTCAGTACCCAAACATGTTTCGGCACCACTGTGCCACCATCAGTGGGTTTCCGTTTATATTTATTCAGCAATGTGAACATTTTTGTTACATGATTATAAAATTATGTGCATTTTTAGTTCAAACAACAGATCGTTTCTTTATGTAAATACCTTTACATTTGGTGAGCATGTATTTTCTGGACCACTTTTGTGTTAATTATTACAGGTAGCTTGTCATCTGCAACCAAACGATGTTGATGAGAAAGTTTTTTTGCTGAGAGTTAACCTACCTACTAGAGTGTAATTTAGTTTTTAGCGATGTTTTTGCGCCTTTTTTCGTATTTACTTACGTTTTCGTGTGGCAAGCACTTCCATTCTCCGTATCATGCTGCAATGTTGTGATGCATCTGTTGTTTGAACAAAAAATGCACATAATTTTATAATCATGTAACAAAAATGTTAACATTGCAGAATATGGTTCAAATGGCTCTGAGCACTATGGGACTTAACATCTATGGTCATCAGTTCCCTATAACTTAGAACTACATAAACCTAACTAGCCTAAGGACATCACACACATCCATGCCCGAGGCAGGATTCGAACCTGCGACCGTAGCGGTTACGCGGTTCCAGACTGAAGCGCCTAGAACCGCACGGCCACACCGGCCGGCCATTGCACAATAAATATAAACGAAAACCATCTGATGATAGCACAGTGGTGCTGAAACATGTTTGGGTACTGAGAAAAACGCTGTTTTGCGTGACTGGCGGACCTCAAATCCCAAAAATTTCTAACCTCGTCGACTCTGAGGAAGACCTCCTCTCATCTTACCAATGTAATCAGTTTTCAGCATCTTTCTGTAACACGATTCTCTTTTTTCCCAACTTTGCAAAAACCCATGATTCATTTTGATACAATGCAGTGCTCCAAACGTACAATACCATCTATATCTATTTCAAATTGTTTTCTGGTTTTGATGCTAATGGATTTCTTTTAGCGAGGAATGTCCTCTTTATATTTACTAGTGTGTCATATCTTTCTTGCTTCGTCCGTCATGCGTGATTTTGCTTTCAAGGTAGCAGAATTCTTTCACGTCATCTACTACATTGTTCACAATTTTAATGTCAAGCTTATCCCTAGTCTTATTTCTCATACTCTTCATTATTTCCGTATTTCTTTGGTTCACTCGGTCCAAATTCTTTGCTCGTCCGTCGGTTCATTCCATTCAGTACGATCTGTAATTTTTCCTCACATTCACAGACAGTAGATAAGTCAGGGAACCTTATTGTTCAATTTCAATCCCACTCCCGAATCTTTATTCTACTTCTGTCATTGTTTCTTACAGGCTCAATACCAATGGAGAAATGCTACAACTTTGCCTTAGGCACTTTTTAATGCTAACAGCAGCAGAGGAACAAGTAGGTAACAGAACGAGGGCTAATACAAATCCTTGGATAACAGAAGAAATATTGAATTCAAACAATGAAAGGACAAAATATAAAAATGCAGTAAATGAACCAGGCAAAAAGGAATACAAACGTCTCAAAAATGAGATCGACAGGAAGTGCAAAATGGCTAAGCAGTGATGGCTAGAGGACAAATGTAAGGATGTAGAGGCTTATCTCACTAGGGGTACCATAGATACTGCCTACAGGAAAATTAAAGAGACCTTTGGAGAAAAGAGAACAACTTGTATGAATATCAAGAGCTCAGATGGAAACCCAGTTCTAAGCAAAGAGGAGAAAGCAGAAAGGTGGAAGGAGTATACAGAGGGTCTATACAAGGGCGATGTACTTGAGGACAATATTATGGAAATGGAAGAGGATGTAGATGAAGATGAAATGGGAGATTGATACTTGGTGAAGACTTTGACAGGGCACCGAAAGACCTAAGTCGAAACAAGGCCCCTGGAGTAGACAACATTCCATTAGAACTACTGACAGCCATTGGAGAGCCAGTCCTGAAAAACTCTACCATTTGGTGACAATTTGTATGAGACAGGCGCAATACCCTCAGACTTCAAGAAGAATATAATAATTCCAATCCCAAAGAAAGCAGGTGTTGACAGATGTGAAAATTACCGAACTATCAGTTTAATAAGCCACGGCTGCAAAATACTAACGCGAATTCTTTAAAGACGAAAGGAGAAACTTATAGAAGCCGACCTCGGGGAAGATCAGTTTGGATTCCGTAGAAACATGGGAACACGTGAGGCAATACTGACCCTACGACTTATCTTAGAAGCTAGATTTAGAAAAGGCAAACCTATGTTTCTAGCATTTGCAGACTTAGAGAAAGCTTTTGACAATGTTGACTGGAATACTCTCTTTCAAATTATGAAGGTGGCAGGAGTAAAATACAGGGAGCGAAAGGCTATTTAGAATTTGTACAGAAACCAGATGGCAGTTATAAGGGTCGAGGGACATGAGAGGGAAGCAGTGATTGGGAAGGGATTGAGACAGGATTGTAGCCTATCCCCGATGTTATTCAGTCTGTATATTGAGCAAGCAGTAAAGGAAACAAAAGAAAAATTCGGAGTAGGTATTAAAATCCATGGAGAAGAAATAAAATCATTGAGGTTCGCCGATGACATTGTTATTCTGTCAGAGACAGTTTAAACATTCTGCGTGGTGTCTGTTTGTTCTATATCGTGTCGCCCTACCACTTTCGCGCAACGACGCTCTGAGCCTGTTTTTTAGGGAATTGGCTAGTTTGAACCTGGCACCTGTTGCTGGTAAGGAGACGCCAGACTACACATGACATGTAGAATTCAGAAGAGTTCAGTGAGACTAGCGATGATATAACCAAATACTTAATGATTTCAGCGTCAGCTCCATTGCACTCCCTGTAAAAGTATCTTAATACTAACTAAATTTAGTGGAAGGGGTTCAAGGCTTTCCTATTTTTAGTTAGCTGGTAAAATAACGTCGAAAAAGCCGTTAAGTTTACCATTGGAAATTTTATTCTACTCACAAAACATCGTTTATAAATTGCACTATTGATAAAAGGAAATGTTTTAATACAGGATGGTAAAAACCGACTGCGTTCAACAAAAATGTGAACGAATATTCCCTGAATGGGTTTCCAAGTTCTACAATGGATCGAAGGATGACCTATGCCATATCACATCTATAATCTAGGTTTAAATTAAGTTTCACAAAAGAGAAAACTATCAAAATGGTCTACAGTGACCCTCAATTATCTTTAATTACCTATCTAACTTGTCGTAAATTACAGTGGCTGATGTGGCTTCCCAATAACTATATAACAGAAAAATCATCGCGTTTCAGATTTTTACTTCAAGTGGCAAATGTGAACACCATGAGCCTTAATTGACGATCGACACTAGTATTACGTAAAGGGGATGTAACAGATGAGACTTCTGCAGTTCTGAGTGAAGCCTTATGCGCTCAAAAATGCGGCATTGCGTGCGTTCTTTACCTTGTCGGTGTTCGTCAGGGGGCAGCGGGCAGCTCAGCTCCGCTCACCTCGCCGTCTCGGAAGTAACACTCCGTCCTAACTTCTCCTTACTACAATTTAACAAAGTTGGTTAAAAAAAAACTATCTGGCTGTGTTTTCATCTGACCAATCAGGGTCTCAATGTTAACCTTAAGCTCCGCCCACAAAAATTCTGTCTATCCAATGAGAAACGTTATACTTTTCGTGGTGGGGCAATGTTTTTAAAGTTTGCAACGTAACAGAGACGCGAAAAAGGCTCACGCTAAAACTTGCAGCTGGTGTGGTCCTTTTAGAATTATCGTAAGATCTATACTGTTCTTCTGGAGGGCTATATCTTTTAACATGGGATGGGGGGTGGTCCTAACGTAACAGAAACGCGAAAAAGTCTCACGCTAAAACTTGCGGGTGGTGTAGCCCTTTTTGTGTTATCGTAAGATCTATACTGTTCTTCTGGAGGGCTCTAGCTTTTAACACGGGCTGGGGGGTGGTCCTGAGGTAACAGAGACGCGAAAAAGTCTCACGCTAAAACTTGCGGGTGGTGTGGTCCTAGCAGTTAGCTGGCGACGTGGGTGTCCGTCCGTCCCTTATCGTAGGGCCTTCCAGCTTAACACGGTTCTGCTCTCGGCTTCTCGTTTCTCCCCTCGGAACTGCGTCTGTCCCTCGGTGGGAAGGTATGTCATGCATTTAGGCGTTCTTGTGTTAGTCTGTGGTATTCCATTTGCTCACTCGTTACTCGTATTACTTTGGTTAATTTAATGTCACGATTTATTCGGAGGTATGTGACATACTACTGGATTTGGTTATCATGTCAGTGTTTTCATGGAAGGTGTTGCATTTGCCTGACACCTTACAACAGCAAAGGACTTGGATGAGCAGTTGAACGCAATGGACAGAGTCTTGAAAGGAGGATATAAGATGAATATCAACAAAAGCAAAACGAGGATAATGGAATGTACTCTAATTAAGTCGGGTGATGCTGAGGGAATTAGATTAGGAAATGACACACTAAAATTAATAAAGGAGTTTTGCTATTTGGGGAGCAAAATAACTGATGATAGTCGAAGTAGAGAGGATATAAAATGTAGACCGGCAATAGCAAGGAAAGTGTTTCTAAAGAAGAGAAATTTGGAAACATCGAGTATAGATTTAAGTGTCAGGAAGTCGTTTCTGAAAGTGTTTGTATGGAGTGTAGCCATGTATGGAAGTGAAACATGGACGATAAATATTTTGGACAAGAAGAGAATAGAAGCTTTCGAAATGTGTTGCTACAGAAGATTGCTGAAGATTAGATGGGTAGATCACATAATTAATGAGGAAGTATTGACTAGAATTGGGGAGAAGAGAAGTTTGTGGCAAAACTTGACAGAAGAAGGGATCGGTTGGTAGGACATATTCTGAGGCATCAAGGGATCACCAATTTAGCATTGGAGGGCAGCGTGGAGGGTAAAAATCGTAGAGGGAGACCAAGAGATCAATACACTAAGCAGATTCAGAAGGATGTAGGTTGCAGTAGGTACTGGGAGATGAAAAAGCTTGCACAGGGTGGAGTAGCATGGAGAGCTGCATTAAACCAGTCTCTGGACTGAAGACCACATTGCTGCCTTGGTCTTTCCTTTTTTTTTCTTGGTTCTTGTACATAGTGTGCATTAGCCCTTTTTACCTACACTTTAAATGTATTCGCAATTGCGATTATGGATAATTATAATCCATATGCCGCTGGTCAAAATACGTTAATGAGCAATCGAATTAGATCGCTGCTCTCGTGAAGCAAGAAAAGGAAAAAAGACCAGGTTTTAACTTTCCGTTGACGAAAAAGTCATTGTAGATGGAGAACAAGCTCAGCTGGGAATACTAGTATAAGAAAATGGTAATGCCCTTTTTAAGGAACCATTCAAGCATTTACCTTAAGCGTTATAGGGATATCGCGGAACATCCACATCTGAATGGTTCAAAGTGGCTTTGAACCGCCAACGTTCCGAATACGACTCCATTGTGCTAACCACTGCGCCGCTTCCCTCAGTTTGTTCGCTTGGAAACAGGGCGCTTTGGTCACTGCGACGAATGGTGGGACTGCAGAAGTCATACGAGCAGGATGTCCTCACATCCTCTACTGGCCATCGGCGTGACAGTCGGTGTCACGACAGACAAGCAAACAACTCCGTTGGCGTGCAGTGCATGGGCTTTTCGTGTTCTACTGTGTCGACATTACCTCTGTTCGGGGAAAACCAGGCTCCGACAATCTAACGATGGCAACAACGTGCTGATTCCAAATCTCTGTAGAGTGCTGCGTTTCGTAATAGCGAACGGTCAGACCAGAACGTAGCACATCACTTTTTAATCGATATCTAGTGAGCAGGCTAGCGACCAGAATCACGGCCTCGCTATTGTGAGCAGAAGCCACTGCACGTCAAAAGGCACATCCACTACCGACCATTAAAATTGCTACACCAAGAAGAAATGCAGATGATAAACGGGTATTCATTGGGCAAATATATTATACTAGAACTGACATGTGATTACATTTCCACGCAAATTGGGTGCACGTATCCTGAGAAACCAGTACCCAGAACAACCACCTCTGGGCGTAATAACGGCCTTGATACGCCTGGGCATTGAGTCAAACATGGCTTCGATGGCGTGTACAGGTACAGCTGCCCATGCAGCATTAACACGATACTACAGTTCATCAAGAGTAATGACTGGCGTATTGTGACGAGCCAGTTGCTCGCCCACCATTGACCAGACGTTTTCAATTGGTGAGAGATTTGGAGAACGTGCTGGCCATGGCAGCAGTCGAACATTTTCTGTATCGAGAAAGGCCCGTACCGGACCTGCAACATGCGGTCGTGCATTATCCTGCTGAAATGTAGGATTTCGCAGGGATCGAATGAGAGGTAGAGCCACGGGTCGTAACACATCTGAAATGTTGCGTAGACTGTTCAAAGTGCCGTCAATGCGAACAAGAGGTGACCGAGACGTGTGACCAATGGCACCCCATACCATCACGCCGGGTGATACGCCAGTATGGCGATGACGAATACACGCTTCCAATGTGCGTTCACTGCGATGTCGCTAAACACGGATGCGACCATCATGATGCTGTAACCAGAATCTGGATTCATCCGAAAAAATGACCTTTTGCCATTCGTGCACCCAGGTTCGTCGTTGGGTACACCATCGCAGGCGCTCCTGCCTGTGATGGAGCGTCAAGGATAACCGCAGCCATGGTCTGTGAACTGATAGTTCATCCTGCTGCAAACGTCTTCGAACTATTCCTGCAGATGGTTGTTGTCTTGCAAACGTCCCCATCTGTTGACTCAGGTATCGAGACGTGGCTGCACGATCAGTTACAGCCATGTGGATAAGATGCCTGTCATCTCGACTGCTAGTGATACGAGGCCGTTGGGATCCAGCACGGCGTTCCGTATCACTCTCCTGAACCCACCGATTCCGTATTTTCTTAACAGTCATTGGATCTCGACCAACGCGAGCCGCAATGTCGCGTTACGATAAACCGCAATCGCGATAGGCTACAATCCGACCTTTATCAAAGTCGGAAAGGTGATGGTACGCATTTTGTCCAACCACTACACGAGGCATCACAACAACGTTTCACCAGGCAACGCCGGTCAACTGTTGTTTGTGTATGAGAAATCGGTTGGAAACTTTCCTCATGTCAGCAACTTGTAGGTGTCGCCACCGGCGCCAATCTTGTGTGAATGCTCTGAAAAGCTAATCATTTGCATATCACAGCATCTTCTTCCTGTCGGTTAAATTTCGCGTCTGTAGACGTCATCTTCGTGGTGTAGCGATTTTAATGGCCAGTAGTGTACTTTGCCTCTGCGCCACAGTACGCTCGATGCATGGAGGAAAGTCATCTGGACAAATCAAGCTGCACTTTTGTATACGCAGGCAGCAGGCTACAATTACGTCGAAATCCACATGAATCGATGCACCCTGCTCACCAATATTTCGCCATTTAGGCAAGTATTGGGGTTATTCATATGTGGAGGAAGCCTACACGGGAGTAATAATGTCGTTTATAAGCATGTCATCCTATCATACCGAAAAACGATGTAGGGTACCTGCTGTGCAATCATGCACTGGTTCGAATATAACGCTCCGCAGAAGCCTTTGGGTACCTTCAACTCATGTAAGGATTCTTGTGTGACTCCCACGCTTCCTGAAGTCATTCCTACTGTACAGTTGATCTCAGGTTAAATATTTAAGAAGCCTGCTGCTTATGGTACTGGTGCGTAATAATCTGATAAGATACCTTGTTTCTACCTCTTCATTTTCGATGTTTCGCAAGATGAATACGAAGTGCACCGACATTATTTCGGAGTATTTTGGTGTAACGGATATGTGGTCTCCAGTCATTCTTACAGCCATCCAAACGCGAACTGAGTGAGAACAGACCCTGGTCTTTTATCTATCACCATTTACACCTGACTACCTCCTTGTGAATAGGACAATTTTTGATTTCACAATATTAGGATGCACATGAGCATAAAACGGAATTTATTTCGTTCCTTAGTGTTTTAATAATGTAGCAGCTTTATACGCATGGAAACCTAAAACTAATTAGAAAACAGAAATGCCCTTAATTAACGATTTATGTATAAAGAAGTTAAGAAAGCAGGAAGATAACAATAATAAGATAGAAAAAATTGTAGGTTTACAGATTGCTGCCACTGACGCTGACCGGAATGAATCACCTCTCATTCCCAGGTAGCCACTGCCATCTGACGGCAGGGATCTCAGCCTTCTTTTTTGAGCCGCTAACACTCGGCGTTATGTTACATCTAGATTAGGCACTATTTTTTATCTGCTCTGCTCGGAAAGGCGTGCTATCCATTTCTACATTTAGCTTAAAAATTAATGTGTGCCTAACGTACACTTTTTCTCAACACACTCCAGTGACTATCATCTGACACGTTTCATTCTGATCCTGTTTATAATTTTAGTTCAAATGGCTCTGAGCACTATGGGACTCAACATCTTAGGTCATAAGTCCCCTAGAACTTAGAACTACTTAAACCTAACTAACCTAAGGACATCACACACACCCATGCCCGAGGCAGGATTCGAACCTGCGACCGTAGCAGCCTCGCGGTTCCGGACTGCAGCGCCAGAACCGCACGGCCACCGGGGCCGGCTATAATTTTAGTGTTCTAGGTTATTTGGACCTCTGCCATATATATATATATATATATATATATATATATATATATATATATATATATATATATATAACATAAGTGCCGAAGTGATAAGGAATACCATTCAATCTATGATAAGAAGACTGCAAAACTGCATTGATACCAATGGTCATCACTTCGAACACCTTCTGTAAATGGACGTTCATGCCTCCTTTTTGAGCCGGCCGGAGTAGCCGCTACAGTCTGGAGCCGAGCGACCGCTACGCTCGCAGGTTCATATCCTGCCTCGGACATGGATGTGTGTGATGTCCTTATGTTAGTTAGATTTAATTAGTTCTAAGTTCTAGGCGACTGATGACCTCAGAAGTTAAGTCGCATAGTGCTCAGAGCCATTTGAACCTCCTTTTTGACCTTCGTTGACCTTCCAAGACCTTACTGTTACACATCAGTGGATTCGTCTCGTTAGCCACTATCAGAAAATAAGTACCAAACTGTTGAATCCCATTTAAGAGAACAAAGTTGACCTTCATATCTCTGACGCGACCCAGCCTAGCAACAAAAAACCAACGTCATATTATGGCCCCCGTTGTCCCATGCAGTATATATATATATATATATATATATATATATATATATATATATATACTGCATGGGACAACGGGGGCCATAATATGACGTTGGTATATATATATATAGGGTGAGTCACTAACTATTGCCACCTAGAATAGCTCCGGAAGTATGATAGTAGCTGAAAAGTTTTGTGGGACAAATGCTGCATGGGACAACGTTCATGGAATGGGCATATGATTAGTGAAACTGAACAGTTCGAATATCTAGGTGTTCAGATTGATAGTAAACTGTCGTGGAAAGCCCACGTTCAGGATCTTGTTCTAAGACTTAATGCAGCCACTTTTACTATTCGAACGGTATCTGAAGTTAGTTATCGCTCGACACGAAAACTAGTCTACTTTGCTTATTTTCATTCGCTTATGTCGTATGGCATTATATTTTGGGGTAACTCTTCCCATTCTAAAAGGATATTTTTGGCTCAGAAACGGGCGGTTCGGACAGTAAGTGGTGCAAGTTCGCTAACCTCTTGTCGACCCCTGTTCACGAGTCTGGGTATTTTGACATTGGCCTCTCAATGTATATATTCCTTACTGTCATTTCTTGTTAACAATATTAGATTATTCCTAAGAAGAAGCAGCTGTCACTCAGTTAATACTCCGCAGAAATCTAACAATATTAGATTATTCTCAACAAGAATCAGCTTTCACTCAGTTAATACTCCGCAGAAATCAAACCTGCAATTGGATCCGACTTCCTTAACTCTTGTGCAGGAAGGTGTGCAGTATACTGCTGCATCCATTTTCAATAAACTACCGCTCGAATTCAAAAATCTTAGCAGTAATCCATGCGCTTTCAAATCGAAACTGAGGAGTTTCCTCATGGGTCATTCCTTCTATTCTGTCGAGGAGTTCCTTGAAAAATTAAACTGATTCTTGTTATATTGTTGATTGCGTTTACTTAAACTTATGGACTGACTTTTTTCAGGCTCGTAAACATTTTATTTTTATCTGTTATTAATTTTATGTTGTAATTTCATGTACTGACATGTTTCATGACATTGGAGATTTGCTCCTCCAATTGGTCCTACGTAACGTGGCGTGAATAAATAAATGAATCACTTCGAACACCTTCTGTAAGTGGACGTTCATGCCACCTTAGCGACTGTCATTCACCTTCAAAGACCTTACTGTTGCACATTAATGGATTCGTCTCGATAGCCGCTATCAGAGAATAAGTACCAAAATATAGCACCCCATTTAAAAAAACAAAGTTGACCTTCATAACTCTGGAGCGAGTACATACAGCAACAAAAAATGAACGTCATATTATGGGCCTCGTTGGCCCATGCAACTTTTGTCCCACAAACTTTTCAGCTCCTATGATACTTTTGGAGTCATTCTTGGTAACAATAGATGGTGACTCAATATATACAGGGTGTTACAAAAAGATACGGCCAAACTTTCAGGAAACATTTCTCACGCACAAAGAAAGAAAATATGTTATGTGGACATTTGTCCGGAAACGCTTACTTTCCGTGTTACAGCTCATTTTATTACTTCTCTTCAAATCACATTAATCATGGAATGGAAACACACAGCAACAGAACGTACCAGCGTGACTTCAAACACTTTGTTACAGGAAATGTTCAAAATGTCCTCCGTTAGCGAGGATACATGCATCCACCCTCCGTCGCATGGAATCCCTGATGGGCTGATGCAGCCCTGGAGAATGGCGTATTGTATCACAGCCGTCCACAATAAGAGCATGAAGAGTCTCTGCATTTGGTATCGGGGTTGCGTAGACAAGAGCTTTGAAATGCCCCCATAAATGAAAGTCAAGAGGGTTGAGGTCAGGAGAGCGTGGAGGCCATGGAATTTGTCCGCCTCTACCAATCCATCGGTCACCGAATCTATTGTTGAGAAGCGTACGGACACCTCGACTGAAATGTGCAGGAGCTCCATCGTGCATGAGCCACATGTTGTAACGTACTTGTAAGGCACATGTTCTAGCAGCACAGGTAGAGTATCCCGTATGAAATCATGATAACGTGCTCCATTGAGCGTAGGTGGAAGAACATGGGGCCCAATCAAGACATCACCAACAATGCCTGCCCAAACGTTCACAGAAAATCTGTGTTGATGACGTGATTGCACAATTGCGTGCGGATTCTCGTCACCCCAGACATGTTGATTGTGAAAATTTACAATTTGATCACGTTGGAATGAAGCCTCATCCGTAAAGAGAACATTTGCACTGAAATGAGGATTGACACATTGTTGGATGAACCATTCGCAGAAGTGTAACCGTGGAGGCCAATCAGCTGCTGATAGTGCCTGCAGACGCTGTACATGGTACGGAAACAACTGGTTCTCCATACAGTGACGTGGTCAACGTTACACCTTGTACAGCAGCAACTTCTCTGACGCTGACATTAGGGTTATCGTCAACTGCACGAAGAATTGCCTCGCCCATTGCAGGTGTCCTCGTCGTTCTAGGTCTTCCCCAGTCGCGAGTCATAGGCTGGAATGTTCCTTGCTCCCTAAGACGCCGATTAATTGCTTCGAACTTCTTCCTGTCGGTACACCTTCGTTCTGGAAATCTGTCTCGGTACAAACGTACCGCGCCACGGCTATTGCGCCGTGCTAATCCATACATCAAATGGGCATCTGCCAACTCCGCATTTGTAAACATTGCACTGACTGCAAAACCACGTTCGTGATGAACACTTACCTGTTGATGCTACGTACTGATGTGCTTGATGTTAGTACTGAAGAGCAATGAGTCGCATGTCAACACAAGCACCGAAGTCAACATTACCTTCCTCCAATTGGGCCAACTGGCGGTGAATAAAGGAAGTACAGTACATACTGACGAAACTAAAATGAGCTCTAACATGGAAATTAAGCGTTTCCGAACACATGTCCACATAACATCTTTGCTTTATTTGTATGTGAGGAATGTTTCCTGAAAGTTTGGTCGTACCTTTTTGTAACTCAACGTGTACTGTATACTGAAGTAGTGAGTATTCATCTCGACCGTGTCTTCTTGTTTATGCCAGACATGTTTCGCTGAAGTTAAAGCATCATTAGTGGATTCTTATTTTCTTTCTACTAAACAAACAAAAATGACCATCACTCTCTTCTTGTTTATCCCAGACGTGTTTCGCTGAAGTTAAAGCATCATTAGTGGTTTCTTATTTTCTTTCTACTAAACAAACAAAAATGACCTTCACTCTCTGTACATATACAATTTGAGTTTTTAAGAAAGTATTCACTAATTTTAAAAAAGACAAGTTTTTTTTATGTACCTTGTTGCCACAAACTGTGGTTTTTCTGGTTTTCTATGTTGAGCATTACAAATGTTTTATTTTCTCTGTTTTACCGTATATTTAGTCCTTATTCTGTGTTGGTCTTGAAACTTCCCCTTTGAACAATTTTACACGACTGTGCTTAACCTGACACACAATATTTTTTTAGCGCAACGCGATCTGACTTTCAACACACAATATTTTGTTAGCGCAACGCAATCTGACTTTCAATAATCTCTACAAGAGAATGGCCCTGACTAGCATTAAACTATACCTTTCGCAAATCACTTACCTCACAAAAATCTTCGCTGCTCAAGCTACTGCAATACAGCGAGCGCCACTACTGCCAGCTAAATAAAAGATTCAAACTATGGAAGGCACTAACTACTGATAGGGATAGTTAGCAAATGAAAGATATTAATAGAGAACAAAGAATGTATTTACCTTTATATCATCATATATATATATATATATATATATATATATATATATATATATATATATATATATATATATATATATATATATACATATAGAGCAGTTCATGACAACTTCCAAAACTCCGCCATCTCTCTCCCCACATCCACCACTGCTGGCGGCTCACCTCCAACTGCGCAACGTTACGCGCTGTTCACAGCCAGCTGCCTAACACTACAATGGTTGAGTATTACAACAATGCAAAGCAGCCACAGACTGCACACAGCACAGCCGGTGATTTTCATACTGAGGTGGCGTTACCAATAAAAAACCTAAACAGCCTACTTACATAGCCCCCATGCTACCCACAAAAAATTTTACAAATTTTGTTGGGCACTGGCCAATACATATTTGTTAAAAATTTTTTTTCACAATTACAATAACAAAGAAAACAAATGCACACACTTATTGATACAATGTTGGTCAAAAGCTAAAATTTTCTCACAGTCCATAAAGACAGTCCTGATCATTCATCACATTGCAGTGTTTTTCTCAAAGTCTGAGCAGTAAAAGAAAATGCACACGGAAGTAGTGGATTTCCATGCAGTCTTGAAAAAGTAGCGTTGTCCTTCCAACGGAAAGACAGTGCTGACTCTTGACATGCTGACAGGTAATGGGCCACAACAGAGCAAACCCACAGCGGAGTCAATCGAAGTTTTGAAGAATATCGTTTGGTAGGTCATCACAGAGCAGACCCACTGTAGTCCTGGTAGAGATTACGGTATTGGTGGGCCACCAGAGGCGCAGACCCACTGCAGTCCTTGCAGAAATAATGGTACTGGTGAGTCAGCAAAGATGCAGCCCCAATGTAGTCCTTGTAGAGATGGCCAGCAGCCATCTGTTGCGACTGTGCAGGTGCACAATCACCATCGAAGAGTCTTGCGGAGAATATAGCAAGTCCATAACCACCACTTGTGCACTCACAAAGTTTTTGGAATTGTCCTTAGAACCAGCAATGCTGTTATCCAGTCCCTTGCTGAATTATTAACACACATACAAACACTAACAGTCCCTACTTCTCACATATTGTCCATATACTATGACCAACAGAAACGTGTGCAGTGAAATGTAACTTACAAGTTAATAATATGATGAACTGGTGACAAGTACAATTTTATAACATAAGAACACAATAACAAAGGTACAAAACACATCATTCAAGAACATAACAATATAGATAACATTTGTAGTACAGGCTTTACAAAAGAATCAAAATAACATATACATCAATGTTATAGGAATTTTGATATAAGTACATACATAAAAGATCAGAATAATTATTGAAACATCGACTTCACACATGAGCATTAAAACAGAACAGAATTACTAATGTCTAACATCTTTACAAAGTAAATAACATATTATTAATACCAATTATATTTGAGGATAACAGTATTCCTCATCATGGTGAATAGTATTAGAAAAGAAAAAATTCTATGAAACTACACAGAGACAGGAAGAAAACAAATACACAAGGGTACACAAACACATAGGGATAACACAATGGAAAGGACAGGGTTCGTTTTCAGTGTAACTTTTGGTACTGCAGTCCAACCCAAAACTTCATTCCATAGATCTTTCGTCTTATTTCCACATTTGTTTCCACCAAAAAAATCCTATTCAAGCATGCTTTCTGTATATATATATGTTCACATATTTCTTACCTCATTATTTATTTTCCATTATCTTACTTCATCATTTATTTCCAAGAAAATCCTACCTAAACCTGTTGTCCCTAAACCCTACTTTTTTTTGGTTCATATCCTATTTCAAAATACTGTTTTGGCCAAACCATTTTCTTATAGATTTTCAATGTATTTCTTCCAATTCATCATAGTTAGTTTCTTATATAGTCTACCCCCTCTTAAGCTAACTTAAATCTACTGAGCTCAGATATATATACCAAGGGACGAGGCAATGCAGCATCACATAAAACAATTAATATAAACAGCAATGAAAAAAAAACGCAGATTTGCGAAGCAAGCAGTATTAAGAAATTAGCAAAGCAATTGTAATACTACAACTAATCTAAGGCAATGTGCAGCAAACAATAAAAAGAAATCATTAGTAAAACTGGCTTAACAGAATAATACAAAGTCAAATTCAATAACACTATGCCTGGCAAACAGCAGAAGCAAAAGCAATAAATTATATCTAAACATGACAACGCTCAAGCAGAAAAAATATTACAGTAAAGACAACAATGCAGACAAGGGAAATGTATATTCACATCTTAATGACTATGTAATTAAAGTGGTGCACCACAAAAACTAATTCTACAAAAGATTCCTAAGTACTAGAAAAGAAAATTATGTATGCAGTTCCTGTTATTAGTCCCTTCTTATTGTTCTTTCCATTCCAAGAGCTCCTATTTCGAAGAATATGGGTCATAAAATAATTATTTAATAGAGCTGTTGACAGAAAGTGTTCACATTAGCAAATAATTTTTTTTTTATATAAAACCCATGCTGCAAAACAGCTGGAAACTAAATATCAAATGAAATAAGCAACTATGAAAGGCAAAGCATAAAAATATCATTCAATAGTCATGTGACATTTCATAAGTTAACTCTCGTAGAAAGACGCTTGTCGTAATCAGGTGTGCAGGTGTAAAAATATTTCTCGTCATTTCATTAGGCATTTCTGTCGCCATATGGCATTTCTCTCAACTAGCACGACAATAGTCATGAAATGTTGCGATGCTTTCTACAAAGGAACGTCAATAGCGATTATAATGGCCTCTTTTTTCTTCTACCTGTGCCGCTGGAAGGCTAATGGCTTTTTTTTTGTTCAGGCGGCTGTCGCCCAGGTGTCTGACACAGCTGTGTGCCCACGACGTATTACGTGCAGGTGGTCACTTAACTTTCGTACGGAAATATTTACGACAGCAGTTTCCACTACAATGGCAGTCTTAAATATTTCACAGGTCAAGAATTAGCGTTGCAAATCTGTAAAAACAAAATCCTATGAATATAACAGTGTCCAAAAATTTTCGTCGGCATTGTGATACATTCACGCATTTACACACATTTCATAATTCTAAAAGTACGATTCTCGGTTTCCAACATACGTCTTCACAAGGCAGAGTTCCTAACCGTTACTCATTACTCCTTACCTTATTATACATATATATATTCGTCGACGCTTCTTTAATATTTCATTACATGAAATACGTAGCATAATCAAATTCCTCATATAGCATCAGCTTCTTGACCATAAACATACCTCAGCAGCATAATACACATCGTCGTCGTGATAATAACATCATAAAACCTCAGCCAAATCACAAAATCGTCGTAGCTTCCTCCAATAATTTCAAAATCTAAAAAAATTCTCTGCTCATGTCAAAAGTGTCATCTGCCTCAAACGTACTTCAAAAATCATGATCCCATACCAAATATATCATTCAAAGCTCTCATTGTATCACAATGGTTCCGAAAAAATATGAACAGTTTACAAAGTACAGACAAAATACATTTTCATAAGTGTGAAGTTATTCAACTGTGTAATTACGTAAACATCTGTCACTAATGCAGTAAAAAAAATGTTTGTCTCTCTCAGGTAAATAATCAGATAGCTGTGTAATTTGTGTGTTACAGAAATATGGTACCGAAGTGTAAAGTTGTGTAAGCAAATACCATATTAGCTAGGGCTCCTTGCGCTTGCCAAACACATGGTACACAAAGTAGGCGTGTACCCCCATGAGGATAAATGAAATTATACCCTCAGGTGTTACAAATTACAGCAATGGAATGAAATGTATCACGGAAAACTTTCTTTGTAATTAAGTGTTTTAAGTATAAGATTAATCACTCAAATGCGTGTACTGTAGCGCTAAACTGTGCGTCTTGTCGCAACATAACCTTTGTGGAAGTGTCGTAGTTATCGTCCTCCGAAAGCTAAGTTCTGCAGAAGTCAATGTACTTACCTGATGATACACAAAAGTGAAATGCTTTGCGTATAGATATCTTAGTTATTACGCTTATTGTTGTGATGAAGAAAGTATTGTGCTGTAACGTATTGTTGTGCTACGGAAAAGGCTGCCTCATTGTTGCTATACCACAAAAGTTACTACTAAAACATGTTTTACTTTCCAGAAGAATTCAGAAAAACTGTGCAGATATAAAACAGATACACCGCAAAAGCAACAAGATGAATTGTGTCACACATTAGTAGCGTCGTGATATAGTCGTGTAGCTGTCAAATAAACTAACCACTGTGTCACCTGGTATCTCTCAGAAAGCACCTTGAATCCGTAATATATTTGCAAGTAAACCAAAATGTTGCATTAAAACCTCAAGTTAAAAAAAGCACATTATCTCTCAATAAACGGTTTAACGTGAGAAAGGTGGTGTAAACCTTTGCTCTTCCTAGCACGCAGAGTTTGAACAATGCAATTATCATGCGGTATACATCGTTAAAGAATACTGGAATTTTTCTCAAGGTTAGCGTCTATGTTATTTTTCTCGGAGCCAGCCGGCGCAGGTGTCTGCCTGGGGTGCGGGTCATTGTCTGTCTCTTTGCTGGCGCGCGTCGTTATTCGGATTAGGAGACCGAACTTCTACAAATTCGCCTTGCCGAGAGGGCCCAGCTCTGTTTGAATCCCGCCAGTTCTGATGCAATTCAGGTCTGTCGTTACGATCACATCGTCTGTCGTCATGTCGGTAGGTTCCGTAGTTTCTTCCTTGTCCGTCACGTGGTGGAGAATTTCTCCCTGAATCGTAACTGTGCGCCGAACTGTTGCGTCTGAAGTTATTCTGCCTCCTTTCTTTTTTTTTTTTTTTTCTTTTTAACAGCTTATAGTAAAAATCATTGTGTCGGCGAGTAGCATATCGGTCATTGTTAGGTCGTGTCGGCGGTTTCATCTCAAAATTCGGTGCACCTTGCCAGTTTCTTTCATAACTTCCGAAATGCCCTGTGTTATTATTTTGCGTCTTTTCTGTATTTCTAAGTCCCTCTTCCCGTGTTGGAGCGCGAGTGTCTTCTGAAATACGTAATTCTTGTATTACCTGTGTCAGCTGATCTTGTACTTCGCGGATTTCTCTTTGGTGTTGATTCAGATTTTGTTTCAATTTCCTAATTTGTTCGCACTCTTCTGTGTCGTTAAAGACTACCGGTCTTGTGTCATTCGGATCATCATCTACCTTTGTAGATAAGTTAGTGAACTGATCTGAAAGTTCGGCTACTTTATCCGATAGTGTACTTATTTCCTCAGTGTGTTTTTCTGAACCAAGTTTCAGAGTATCTACTGTGTACTTTAAGTTTTCCTGAGTTTTTGCAAGTTGCATAACCAAATCGGTAGATGCAACTGAGTCAAATTTAGCTTGCAAGGTCTCATGATTTTCATGAACAGTAGTTTGCAGTTCTTTTATGGCTGCTTCGTGATTCTGTAGTGCATTTTCATGACGCGAAAAAATAGGTTGGAAATGTTCACAAATTTGTGTTTTTACATCATTACAGACCTTTTGACATTTCGATTCAATGTGATGTAACTCAGTAGTTAAATCTTCACGTGTTTGTTCAACCGTGGAGTCTAACTTTTGAAGATTTTGTTCCATTTGTTTCTGATTTTGCTCAATTGTGTCTAATTTTTGAAGATTTTGTTCCATTGTGTCTAACTTTTGAAGATTTTGTCCCATTTGTTGCATTAATTGCAATAATAATGTATTAGTGTCTGGAATCTGTTCCTCTACGCTTTTCGGCAGTGCATTTGCACCGGCAACATTCACATTTTGACAAGCAGAAAATGTGTCTTGACTTATTTGAGAAAACGGTGAGGATCCAAAACCTGAATCTACAGTATTTGTGAGATCGTCTCGTGTCATTTCGGATTCCTGAGCCGAGCTATTGCCGACCGATCGATCGATAATGCTTCCCTGTTCTCTAATTGTTTCGCTGTCTACACCATTGTTTGCCGCCCGCTCCATTTCCGTATGCACAATTACCAAATTATTACTTTGAACATCAGTTAATTCATTACTCGGTGGCGCTAACACACTGCTTTCGTCTTCGCTGTCATTTCTCAATTTACTTTGGAGCCTAGTATTACGTTTTTCACACGCCATTATTGTCACAGTATTTCACACGACAACACAGAAAAGCACAATTTGAAGATCAAAAATAAGAGAACACATTAACATAACACTGAAAATAATATCTAGTTAATTGCAGCTGCGAAATACTTGGTGCAAATCTACATGCATGCCACAACTATTTTACTATACAACAATGAAAAACTGCAACTACAAAGGAAATTCTCTCTATAATTACGCGCTAGCAATAAACAAAATCTACACTAATTACACAAACTACAAGAAAAAATTAGAAGATTCCAGTGAGGTATCCTCGGCTAAGGGTCGACATATGAAACTTCCCCTTTGAACAATTTTACACGACTGTGCTTAACCTGACACACAATATTTTTTTAGCGCAACGCGATCTGACTTTCAACACACAATATTTTGTTAGCGCAACGCAATCTGACTTTCAATAATCTCTACAAGAGAATGGCCCTGACTAGCATTAAACTATACCTTTCGCAAATCACTTACCTCACAAAAATCTTCGCTGCTCAAGCTATTGCAATACAGCGAGCGCCACTACTGCCAGCTAAATAAAAGATTCAAACTATGGAAGGCACTAACTACTGATAGGGATAGTTAGCAAATGAAAGATATTAATAGAGAACAAAGAATGTATTTACCTTTATATCATCATATATATATATATATATATATATATATATATATATATATATATATATATATATATATATATAGCAGTTCATGACAACTTCCAAAACTCCGCCATCTCTCTCCCCACATCCACCACTGCTGGCGGCTCACCTCCAACTGCGCAACGTTACGCGCTGTTCACAGCCAGCTGCCTAACACTACAATGGTTGAGTATTACAACAATGCAAAGAAGCCACAGACTGCACACGGCACAGCCGGTGATTTTCATACTGAGGTGGCGTTACCAATAAAAAACCTAAACAGCCTACTTACAGTCTCTCTTCGAATGTGTCACTGTCATACTCTACCATTACTACTGTTGTCTGTCTCCCTAGTCCTCTCCTTGACTGTGAAGTCAGTCGTTGCCTGTACTCGTTACCGTCTGTACTGTCGTCGCTGCAAGTACTGTTTATATAGCACCCTAGGTACGCTGCCTGCATAGGATTGAGATCGGTCCTCAAGGTCTCGTCTCTAAGTCATTGCGTGATATTGTGTGTGCATTTGTGTGTGCTAGTCATCTTTCCTGCGACTGTCACAGCGTAGAAGTACGTGCTCTGTGATCACTCTCTCTCTCTTAGTATCCTGACCGAGGCTTAGATGCAGTAGGTGCGTGAATATGTGGAACCAGAGGGGTGTATAATGGAATCAACGTAGGGTCTATGTACGCATTACAGCGCTCTAGGTGGCTACAACAGACAAGATAGGCTGCCAAAGTTTGCAAGGTCAGAAACAACTCACATTTCAGTTCCGCAGCCGCAATAGATACTGGAAAGCATATGTTACTTTAAAGTACTTTCATTGGTTATAAATCATCCCCAGTGTATGCCCAGTTATCAATTGTATTAATCGTAGTAATGAAACAGATGGAATGTCGTACTTTAGCTAAGTATCGTCATATTTTCACTTCTAACGGGTCTTGTGTTTAAAGTCATCTGGGATGTCAAGCAGCCGACCTCCCTACTGCATCTCAATGAACTGAAAAGAAGTCAATTTGTTCGGAATAAAATTACTTACTAAACAATAAGTTATAACATATGCTGTATGTAAATTCTAATTAAGCTAGTCTTTCTTGTACACAGTATCTTTGAAAAATCAAGGAGCCAACACAACGATGTGTGACGAACATATAGTGGAAACAAGTGGCAGCCTACTCAGTAAGATACTCTGGAAGTTGCTCTTTTCCGAGAAAGATACACGAAACGTGACAGTCCAGCCTTCCAATAGAACTGCTGGAAGCTACACAAAAACAACACGACGCTACAACAAATTACTCTAGCCGACAACTCTGACTTCTCCTCAAAAGCGGCGATAATTAAGCTTTCGAATCATGTGTTAAGATGATTATTTACCTGCACGATCGTTTGATTTTTCTATAAATACTAACGCCCTACATAAATATAAATAACAAACACGTAAGAGAAAATTTCCCAGCATAAAAGACACAAAACTTCATTGAAATGAAAGCCGTAGTAACTGTAAGTATAAGTTATAAAAAACGCTCCTCTGTCTATAGGGTAAGATACATCAGTAATTATACAAATGCGCGTGTTTACATTTCAGTAGTCAGTAGCTCGCACCCCGCAAACGACAAGCTTTTGATACCATAATACAGGTAAAAATCAATTCATATTGGGAATTATTCCTCGAAACTCGTCGTGCGGTCAATAAATAAACAATGAATTGCGCCTAACATCAGCAAATCTTATTGTATAACAAGGAAATACATGGTGAGGTACTAGCAGACCATTAGTATCACTCAACACGGCGCTGCAAAACATGGCGGCTAGTACGATGTTGCAATGTCTGCGTTCTTCAGAAGTACGATGTACTATTCTTTCGGAGTACTTGTAAATAAAGCAGGCACTGCAACACCGTATTCATCCGCCAACGCCATGCAAGCGGAATTCAATTCTACGGGGCGTTCAAAAAGAAACGAGCCGTAGGCATAATTACAGAAACCAGTAACTGTATGTTAGGAGTACTGTCCCTGGCTGTTGAGACACTTGTCCCTCTGTAACACAAGGCGGTGAATGGCTGCCTCATAAAATTCCCGAGGTTGCAATGTTAACCAGTTCCGCACGTATAGCTGGACGTCGTCATCCGAGGTTAATCGTTTGCCCCTCAGAGCCTTTTTAAGGGGACCAAAAACGGCGTAATCGCAGGGAGAGGGGTCCGGACTGTACGGAGGGTGGCCGAGAACCTCCCATTTGAATTTCTGCAGGAGTGCTGAGACAGTGGTGGCCGTATGAGGCTTTGCATTGTCCTGGAGCAGAAAGACCCAACGGGGGAAATTGCCTGGTCGTTTTGATTTTATCGCTTGGCGAAGGGTGGTCAAGGTTTGAGAGTAACGCTGGCCATTCATTATTGTCCCGTGCTGCAGGAAGTGAATCAGAAGGGGGCCATCTTGGTGAAAGAAGAACGTCAGCTTAACCTTTCCTGCACTCGTGTGGACGACGATGTCTAACTGTACGTGCGGAACCGGTTCACATCGAAGCCCCGGGATTTTCACGAGACAGTCATTCACCGCCTTGTGTCAGTGGGACAAGTGTCTCAACAATCACGGTCAGTACTTGTAAGATACAGGTACTGGTTTCTGTAATTATGCCTCTGGCTCGCTTCTTTTTGAACGCCCTTATAAAATATCTCCCCTGTACAAGAGTATACATAATGGATCTACGAGAGCAGGTTGTAGACATATTCTATTTTAAACTGTGAGCAACAGCAGCCAAATTTCCACATTTTGAAAGAAGTAATCCACACTGGCTCTTGAATACTTTGTATTAAAAGTCACGACCGGTTTCGCGTCACTTGAAGACGCATCCTCTGCTGATAAAGATTCTTTTTAATAAGTTATCATCGGAAGATAGCTGCCTTAGAGCCGCTCCCCAACATTCATGTCTACAGAGCACTAGAAGCAGTAGTTCATGTTTAAAACGAAGGGGACAGCAGAACCGTGCTACAGACAGGATGGAGACTGAGCGGCAGCAGGCGAGGTAATACTGCTTAGCGTAGCGGGCAGTACTGCTTTACCTTTCAAAATGGCAGTTTGGTTCTGGCCGTGAAGCGTGCTCGGATAGCCTGATGTACGGCGACTGCTCGCGAAGCCAGAAATCTGGTTTCGAGTCCCGGTCCGACACATATTTTCATTTTCGTCATTCCATTATACAGCTGACGGCTGCAAATACACTGGTGTACAACATTAAAGCACTAAAGGAAGTTTTGCAATGTTGCGTTTGTTTTACCACAAAACTGTATAAATAAGTGATAGTAAAGTAAAAGCAAAGTAATGAATACAGAATGCAAACAACTACAACTTGCATAACGGTAGACAAAAATGTTCTTCGTTTCTGCCAACTGATCAGTTTTGCACACACGTTCCGACAACTGGTTAGTGTGCTCACCATGGGGTGTGACCATCTCTGGCAGCAACACAGGCGTGACAACGAAGAGGCATGCTGTGAATAATGTTACCAGTCTTATGCTGAGGCAGTAATGCCATTCTTCCTGGAAGCTGCTCGCAGTCTTGGAGAGTGGTTGGTGGGTGCTGAAGTGATGGAAGCCGTCTCTCTGGTGCATCCCAGACATGCTGTATGGGATTCAAATCAGGAGAGCGAGCAGGACATGCAGTGAGTGCAATATCTTCCAAGAAAACATCAACCACCCGTGCTCTATGAGGTCGAACATTATCGTCCATCAAGAAGACACCTGTGCACGCAGCACCTCGCAACAACCGCAGGTGAGATGTCAAGATCTCGTCACGATACCTGATACCAGTTAAACTTAGCCGACTGACCTGTACAATTTCATGAAGAGAGGTTCATGGGGTAAACATAATCCCTACCCACACCATTAGGGACCCTCTACGGTCTCGGTCACTTTCCTCAGTATTTGGGTCCCGAAATCGAGTTCCACGTTCCCTTTAGATGAGAGTCCATCTTGAAACACTCTCCAGATTAAATGGGGACCCACCTGTCAAAACAACATTGGCCCACTGTTCGACCGTCCAGATGACTTGCCGATGACTCCACTCTAGAAGTTCCCTTCTGTGAAGACACGTCAGAGGTAGAATACAGCATGTCTCTGACATTAAATGCCACTCTGCTGAAGCCTTCTGCACACCGTTTGCCTCGGTGCAGTACGTCCATTGGATACTGCCAGCTTACATGTCAGTTGCCTTGCAGTACTAGGGAAGTAATGCCGTGCCCGTATGGCCAAATAACGGTCCTCTCTTCTGCTGTCACACGTGACCGGCCCTGGCGTGGTCTTCAGCATATAGTTTTAGTGTCTATAAACTGTCACCACCTACAAAAAACATCGTAATTCACATTAAGCCAAATTAGTTTTCGGCTGTCCTACCCCTTTCTCTGTATGGCCCTCTATCTCAGAGAGTCTGGTAGGCACCTTTCCTCTTCCATATTGCATCGCCTATGACTTTGTACTGTAGATGTGGGGCTACCTCGTTTCATAAGTGCCCAGATGTCATCGTTGTCACGGTTTTCCACTGACTGGTATGCCATCTTCCATGTAGAACACGACCATACAGGCTTTTGGTTGACAGTTTGTATGATTATATCGTGTGTTATACACAGTATGGGGAAATAGTGGTTTGCTGCTTTAATTTTGGATACCAGTGTATACTCATTCCAGTTGGCATTAAATGTGGCGGTGCCTTCGCTAGTCTGTGATGTTCATATAGGTCACTGTTTGTACAGTGGGAAGTACACTCTTCCATGAACTTGACAGTGCTTTGCAGAGTAAGGTGTGGAGAAGCAATGGATCTGCTGAGCGAGGTCAGACTAGTAGGAAGCGAGGGAGGAGTGGCATACAGTCGCCAGCTGTGAGCGAGCTAGGCTGGTGGGTCGCCGAGATTTTGTGGGCCGGCCGAAACCGCGAGGGACCGGGAGTCCGGAATCTGAAATCCGAGGTGCGGCCTAATGGAGGCAGGCATTCCCCCTGAGGGCCTAATTGCGCAGTCAGCCTGCGGCGCGGCCCAGTCCCGCCATGCCACGGCAACCCGAGCCTGGCCCCCGCCGTTCGCCATATGCCGCTGCTGGCCGGTAATGGCGCCGCCTCCGCCTTCCGGGCTGCAGTCGTGTGAAGTTAGCACCCCTTTTTCAAGAAATATACATTTTTTTCACAGTTCTTGATAGATGTAGCATAGTTCTAGAGTTCTTTGTACAAAATTTCAATAGTTCTGCAGAATTTAGCGACGAAAACAACAATACTCGAAAAAATTTTCGTATCGAAAACGGTCTTTGGCAATTTCCGCAAAATGTAAATAAGTACAAGAGTTCTGAGCACAGTTCTGAACAGAGCTTCAAGAGTTCTTTCGAAAATCCAAGTAACATTTTTGACTGCAGCTAATATTTTACGAGATAATTGCATTTTAATGAGAAAATCTTTTCACTTATTGTGAAGTTGGCACCATTTTTTTCAGAAATATATATTTTTTTCAGAGTTCTTGATAGATATGGCATAGTTCTAGAGTTCTTTGTACAAAATTTGAATAGTTCTGCAGAATTTAACGAAGAAAACAACAATACTCGAAAAAAATTTCGTATAGCAATCATTCGTTATTAATTTTCGCAAAAAGTAAATTCGGACAACAGTTCTGAGGGCAGTTCTGAACAGAACCCCAATAGTTCTATCGAATATCCTAATTACAATTTTGTGTGCAGCTAACACGTTACGAGATAATTGCAATTTAAGGAGGGAACCTCTTCACTTACTGTGAAGTTGGAATCCTTTTCTTCGGAAATATATATTTTTTCAGAGTTCTTGATAGAAATGTCATAGTTCTAGAGTTATTTGTACAAAATTTGAATAGTTCTGCAGAATTTAGCGAAAAAAACAATACACGAAAAATTTTTCGTATCGAATACATTCTTTGTCAATTTTCGCAAAAAGTAAATTCGTACAACAGTTCTGAACAGAACACCAAGAGCTCTATCGAAAATCCTAATAATATCTTTTTGTGGCGATGATAGTTTATACGGTAACTGCTTTGATGTTAGACCCACTTTCTCCACAGAAAAAGTAAATTCGATCAACAGTTTTGATGAACAGTTCTGGTTAACACCTCAAGGCTTCTATCGATAATCATAACAACATTTTTTGTGGTTATAATAGATTGTATGGTAATTGATTAATTGTGGAGCACACTTACTCAAAAAAAAAATTATGTCTGTTCGTATGCTCTGATGCCAGCTCTGGATAGCATTGTAAGAGTTCTATCGAAAATACTAGTAACATATTCTGTGCAGGTAATTGTTTACGTAGTAACTGCCTTTATTAAGGAATGCTTATGAGCATTTCCCGTGAAGTTTGAACCCCTTTTACGATAAATATAAATTTTTTTCACAGTTCTTGATATATATGCAATAGTTCTAGATTTCCCTGCTCAAAACACGAATAGTTCTACAGAATTTCGGGAAGAAAACAATAACTCGGCAAAATTTTGGTATGGTAAAAAATTATTTGTCAGTTTGGAAAAAATAAATTTGTACAACAGTTCTGTTGGCAGTTCTGGATAGCACCGGAAGAGTTGCATTGAAAATGATAAGAACATTTTTGTGGCGATAATAGTTTATACAATAATTGTTTTAATCTGATACTCACTTTATCTAATATAGCAAAATTCATAGAATAGTTCTGATGACAGTTCTGAATATCAGCCACAGAGTTCTACCAAAAACTATAATAACATTATTTGTGACGATGACATTATATGAGATAATTAATGTGGGACCCACTTTTGTCATGTAAAAGTAATAAATTCGTACAAAAGATCTGATAACATTTCTTAATACGACCCTAAGAGTTCTACCAACAACTGTAATAACATTTTTGTGGGGATAACAGTTAATGAGATAATAGCATTTTCGAGAGACCCACTTGGTCTACATTATAATAAATTGGCACAACCCTTTTGCTGACAGTTCTGGATAGCACCGAAAGAGTTCTTTTAAAAACCCTCATAACATTTTTATGGTGCCAGTAGATTATGAAATAGATTATGTGTTCACTCTGCAGTGGGTGTGCGCCGATGTGAAACTTACTGGCAGATAAAAACTGTGTGCCGGACCGGGTCTCTAACCCCAGGCTGTGACGAAAGATCGTCGCAATATCCTTTCGTCCAGGAGTGCTTCTTCTGCAATTTTCGTAGGACAACTTCTACGAAATTGGGAACGCAGGAGATGAAGTACTGCTGGAAGTACAGCTATGAGTACGATCGTAAATTCTCACTTTTATTTTGGAAAACCGAAAATCGAAAACCCGGATGTATATTCTACTAAATACAAAAAGTCTAAATGTTCAGCACTATACAAATGCCAGTACACCTTCTTAAGACTGACCGTAGTAATTGTAGGTGGAAGCGTGGGATGTGCACGCTTAGATGATTCAAGGAGAGAAGGCTCGTCAGTGCAAAACAAACAGATGGCTGAGAGAGCAGATACATTCACACGCGCCACTAACCAGATGGTGTCACACCTGTCGAGAATCGCACCAGAGGTACAATGAGCTGTGGTGGAGTGCTGTTGGCGTGGTTACTATGTAACTTACTTGATGGGCATCAATACACCGTTATATTAATGTACAATACTTGAGAAACAATGTCATTCACACACTCCGATTTCCTTATCACTCAGTACTAGACTAAATTACCGGCCTAGTGATAAGCAGCCTATGTACCTCACCGATTACACATCTTCGTGTTATAAGAAAAAAAGAGAAAATACCAAGGGACACAAAATATGAATCCGGATAAACCGGAAATCCGGATTACTGAGGACCAAATAAACGAGGTTCTTATTTACAAATTTCGAACTTCTTATTAACTTTAATACTGTATTCCCTCAACATTATAACACGTCTATCAGTCATGTATTGAATTAGGATTTAAACATACTACTTAGTTCGTTTGTACGATATTCAGTAAATATACTTACATTTCTGTACATTGTAAAGACTTTTAACTCTCGCTGTAGTGTAACTCTTCAAACTTCCACACTTCCTTTCTCACTAGAACAAATGTTTGCAACAATATTAACGACAGCAATTTCAAATTTATTCGTTACACACAGCACATCTTTTTATGTATCCTAGCGGCTGGTGATGTTGCCACATAACTTTCATCCATGAGGGTCCTGGGCATATTTTTAGCTGTTAGTGGGTCCTGGATGTCATGAGAGCTCAAAACAATTACTGTTTTACGTAATAAAATTCATCTGGTTCTTCCTGATTCTAAAAATATACACTTCATGTGTGCCTTTCATTGTTGTATGATTCAGTATCGACGCTAATGCTCTCTTGATGAGATATGAGCCGATTGCTCGTTTTTATCCACTGTGCCCTTTCGTATTTCATTTCAGCGATTAATTTATTTGTTTATCAACGTAGTAAGTAGTACAAAGCTAATCCAGAATATAAACTGCACTTAAATTCTGTTTGAACTGTTTAATAGTCGGTGTCCGCTGTCTGAACGTCAAATTTCAGATTAATACACTGCGCCTGGTTGCGTTATTTTATAGGAATTTTATTATTTTAAGTGGGAAGTACTAGATAATGTTGAAGAAATCCAAAGCATATTGTTCGAAGAGCATAATATTATTCGAAATTTACCTGTACCAATAGGTGCAGCCAAAGCAGCATTTGTGATGCTGTAATTACCTCATAGTTAACGATATTTGTCTATTGTAGTTTTGTATTCCAATCAGAATTTTGAGAGCATCAAAGCCTCATTTCAGCGTGAGAGAGGGGTAAAATCAATAGATGATATTGAATTGAAAGCCTTCATCAGTCTCTTGTTTTTAATTGTTGTTAACAAAAGTAACAGATAAAGCCTGGAAGATCTGTGTGGAACTGATGGTGATGGCATTGAAAAATTTCACCTCGCAAATGAACATAAAACGTTTCAAATTTATTCTGGAGAGCCTTAGATTTTACAGTCGCGCTATTCGTGATGAAAGGAGACAATTAGATAAGCTAACAGCTATTCGGGAACTATTTACTGTGTTTGTACGCAACTACCACTAATCTTACACCCTTGGAGAAAATGATACAGTAGACAAGAAGCTGGAAGGATTCTGTGGAAGGTACAGTTTTCGCCAATATGTATCAATCAAAACAAACGAGTATGGATTCTTAAGTGTGGATTCTTAAGTATTTTACCTGTACAATTTGGAAATATACGCTGTGTTGCAACCAGAAGGATTTACCAACTGAGCAATAAACATTTTGATGTTGTTCTGTGACTGTGTAAACCTATATATCAGTCAGGTCGAAATGTGAAAGCGAACAACTGGTTTACTAGTACTGGAATGATAATAGAGCTATGAAGGGAGAATTTTTCTTTTGTTGGCATGATGAAGAAAAACAAGCGTGGAGATTTCTCTAGAGTTTGCTATCAGTAAAAGAAGGGCTGCCCACATTTCCTTTTTTGGCTTCCACAAGACTGAACTCTAGTTTCCTCCTTACCTAAAAAGGGGAAGTGAGTGATCCAGGCATCACGTTTGCATGAAGATAATTCGATAGATGCTGACATTGTAGATAAACGGAAGCCATCCACCGTAAATTTTACAATAGCGTTAAGTGTGGTATTTTCACAGCGGATAAGCCGAATGCTTTGTACAACGCTGCAAGAAATGTGCGCCGCTGGTCAATGGTTGTATTTTTGTAATGATCAGTACAGTTGGAATCTATGCACAAGTGATTTATTGTTGCAACAGTAAGAATCGTATCTGAAGGAAAGGGTTCCTGAATCAGCTATGTTATACAATGTTGTTTTCTTCGCTAAATTCTGCAGAACTATTGAAATTTTGTACATAGAACTCTAACTATGACTTATCTATCAAGAACTCTGAAAAAAATATATATTTCTGAAAAAAAGGGTGCCAGCTTCACAGTAGGAGCTCTTATGGGGTTCTTAATTAAGTTGCAATTACCTCTTAAACTATTACCTGCACTAAAAAATTCTACTAGGAATTTCAATAGAACTCTTCACGTTGTGTCCAGAACTGTCATCAGAACTGTTGTACGAATATATTTATATTTTCTGTAGAGAAAGTGTGTCCCACATTAAATCAATTTATCACAAACTATTATCGCCATAGAAAAATGTTATTAGGATTTTCGATAGAGCTCTTGGGG
Source organism: Schistocerca nitens (assembly GCF_023898315.1). Taxonomy (NCBI): domain Eukaryota; kingdom Metazoa; phylum Arthropoda; class Insecta; order Orthoptera; family Acrididae; genus Schistocerca; species Schistocerca nitens. The sequence continues at coordinate 278,350,727 of NC_064619.1, read as the reverse complement.
TTCTGTTCAGAACTGTCCTCGGAACTGTTGTACAAGTTTAATTTTTGCGAAAATTGACAAAAAATGTTTTCGATAGAAAATTTTTTTCGAGTAGTGTTGTTTTCTTCGCTAAATTCTGCAGAACTATTGAAATTTTTTACAAAGAACTCTAGAACTATGGCATACCTGTCAAGAACTGTGAAAGAAATATACATTTCTGAAAAAAAGGGTGCCAACTTCACAGTAAGTGGAAAGATTTTCTCCTTAAATTGCAATTATCTCGTAAACTATTAGCTGCACAAAAAAGTGTTACTTGGGTTTTCGATAGAACTCTTGGAGTTCTGTTCAGAACTGTGCTCAGAACTGTTGTACTTATTTACAATTTGCAAAAATTGACGAAGAATGTTTTTGATACGAAAATTTTTTTGAATATTGTTTTCCTCCCCAAATTCTGCAGAACTATTGAAATTTTGTACAAAGAACTATAGAACTATGGCATATCTATCAAGAACTCTGAAAAAAGTATACATTTCTGAAAAAAAGGGTGCCAACTTCACAATAAGAGAAGAGATTTTCTCCTTAAATTGCAATTATCTCGTAAGCTGTTAGCTGCACAAAAAAAATGTTACTTGGGTTTTCGATAGAACTCTTGGAGTTCTGTTCAGAACTGTGCTCAGAACTGTTGTACTTATTTACAATTTGAGAAAATTGACGAAGAATGTCTTCGATACTAAAATTTTTTCGAATATTGTTTTCGTCGCCAAATTCTGCAGAACTATTGAAATTTTGTACAAAGAACTCTAGAACTATGGCATATCTACCAAGAAATCTGAAAAAAGTATACATTTCTGAAAAAAAGGGTGCCAACTTCACACTAAGTGAAAAGAATTTCTCCTTAAATTGCAATTATCTCGTGAACTATTAGCTACACAAAAAAAATGTTACTTGGGTTTTCGATAGAACTCTTGGAGTTCTGTTCAGAACTGTGCTCAGAACTGTTGTACTTATTTACAATTTGCGAAAATTGACGAAGAATGTTTTTGATACGAAAATTTTTTTGAATATTGTTTTCCTCCCCAAATTCTGCAGAACTATTGAAATTTTGTACAAAGAACTCTAGAACTATGGCATATCTATCAAGAACTCTGAAAAAAGTATACATTTCTGAAAAAAAGGGTGCCAACTTCACAGTAAGTGAAAAGATTTTCTCCTTAAATTGCAATTGTCTCGTAAACTATTAGCTGCACAAAAAAATGTTACTTGGATTTTCGAAAGATCTCTTGGAGCTCTGTTCAGAACTGTGCTCAGAACTCTTGTACTTATTTACATTTTGCGGAAATTGTCAGAGAATGTTTTCGATACGAAAATTTTTTCGAGTATTGTTGTTTTCTTCGTTACATTTTGCAGAACTATTGAAATTTTGTGCAAAGAACTCTAGAACTATGGCACATCTAACAAGAACTGTGAAAAAAATGTAAATTTCTCGAAAAAGGGGTGCTAACTTCACACGACTCCGGGCTGCCGGGGGTCGCAGCCACCCACCGCCTTCTTCGCTCCTCGCGACGCCTGGACCTCTGCGGCTACGGCTACAGCGAGGCCTACGTGGTGGGAGGCCTGCGGCTGTCTCCAGTGACGTCACGGCCTGAATGATGCACACATACAGCTCTAGAGGAACTGGGAAAGGGGACATACACTAAAGCACAAGATAAATTGGTATAGGAGTGCGTATTCAAATACAGAGATACGTAAAAAGGCAGAATACGTCGCTGCGGTCGGCAACGCCTATATAACACAAGTGTCTGGCGCAATTGTTACATCGGTTACTGCTGCTACAATGGCAGGTTCATCTACATCTACATCTACATGGATACTCTGCAAATCACATTCAAGTGCCTGGCAGAGGGTTCATCGAACCGCCTTCACAATTCTCTATTGTTCCAATCTCGTATGGCGCGCGTAAAAGAATGAACACCTATATCTTTCCGTACGAGCTCTGATTTCCCTAATTTTATCGTGGTGATCGTTCCTTTCTATGTAGGTCGATGATAATAAAATATTTTCGCATTCGGAGGAGAAAGTTGTTGATTGGAATTTAGTGAGAAGATTCCGTCGCAACGAAAAAGGCCTTTCTTTTAAAGATTTCCAGCCCAAATCCTGTATCATTTCTGTGACACTCTCTCCCATATTTCGTGATAATACAAAACTTGCTGCCTTTCTTTGAACTTTTTCGATGTACTCCGTCAGTCCTATCTGGTAAGGATCCTACACCGCGGAGCAGTATTCTAAAATAGGACGGACAAGTTTAGTGTAGGCAGTGTCCTTAGTAGGTCTGTTACATTTTCTAAGTGTCCTGCCAATAAAACTCAGTCTTTGGTTAGCCTTCCCCACAACATTTTCTATGTGATCCTTCCAATTTAAGTTGTCCGTAATTGTAATATCTAGGTATTTAGTTGAATTTACGGCTTTTAGATTAGACTGATTTATCGTGTAACCGAAGTTTAACGAGTTGCTTTTAGCACTCATGTGGAAGACCTCAACTTCTCTTTATTTACGGTCAACTGCCACTTCGCGCACCATTCAGATATCTTTTCTAAATCGTTTTTCAAATGGTTCAAATGGCTCTGAGCACTATGGGACTCAACTGCTGTGGTCATAAGTCCCCTAGAACTTAGAACTACTTAAACCTAACTAACCTAAGGACAGCACACAACACCCAGCCATCACGAGGCAGAGAAAATCCCTGACCCCGCCGGGAATCGAACCCGGGAACCCGGGCGTGGGAAGCGAGAACGCTACCGCACGACCACGAGATGCGGGCAATCGTTTTTCAGTTTCTTTTGATCTTCTGATGACTTTATTAGTCGATAAACGACAGCATCATCTGCAAACAAACGAAGACGGCTGCTCAGATTGTCTCCTAAATCGTTTATATAGATAAGGAACAGCAATGGGCCTATAACACTACCTTGGGGAACGCCAGAAATCACTTCTGTTTTACTCGATGATTTTTCGTCAATTACTACGGACTGTGACCTCTCTTACGGAAATCACAAATCCAATCACATAATTGAGGCGATATTCCATAAGCATGCAATTTCACTACGAGCCACTTGTGTGGTACAGTGTCAAAAGCCTTCCGGAAATCCAGAAATACGGAATCGATCTGAAATCCCTTGTCAATAGCACTCAACACTTCAAGTGAATAAAGAGCTAGTTGTGTTTCACTGGAACGATGTATTTTAAACCCATGTTGACTGTGTGTCAATCGACCGTTTTCTTCGAGGAAATTCATAATGTTCGAACACAATATATGTTCTAAAATCCTGCTGTATATCGACGTTAACGATATGGGCCTGTAATTTAGTGGATTACTCCTACTACCTTTCTTGAATATTGGTGTGACCTGAGCAACTTTCCAGTCTTTGGATACGGATCTTTCGTCGAGCGAACGGTTGTATATGAGTGTTAAGTATGGAACTAATGAATCTGCATACTCCGAAAGCAACCTAACTGGTATACAGTCTGTACCAGAAGACTTGCTTTTATTACGTGATTTAAGTTGCTTCACTACTTCGAGGATATTTACTTCTACGTTACTTATATTGGCAGCTGTTCTCGATTCGAATTCTGGAATATTTACTTCGTGTTCTTTTTGAAGGTATTTCGGAAGACTGTGTTTAGTAACGCTGCTTTGGCAGCACTGTCTTCGATAGTATCTCCATTGCTATCGCGCAGAGAAGGCATTGATTGTTTCTTGCCGCTAACATGCTTCACATACGATCAGAATCTCTTTGGATTTTCTCCCAGGTTTCGAGACAAAGTTTCGTTGTGGAAACTGATATAGGCATCTCGCATTGAAGTCCGCGCTAAATTTCGAGCTTCTGTAAAAGATCGCCAATCTTGGGGATTTTGCATCTGTTTAAATTTGGTATGTTAGTTTCGTTGTTTCTGCAACATTGTTCTAACCCGCTTTGTGAACCAAGGAGGAACAGCTCCGCCGTTTGTTAATTTATTTGGAGTAAATCTCTCAATTGCTGCCGATACTATTTCTTTGAATTTAAGCCACGTCTGGTCTACACTTATATTATTAATTTGGAATGAATGGAGATTGTCTCTTAGGAAGGCGTCAAGTGAATTTTTATCTGCTTTTTTGAATAGGGTAAAATACAGAGAGCGAAAGGCTATTTACAATTTATACAGAAGCCAGATGGCAGTTATAAGAGTCGAGGGGCATGAAAGGGAAGCAGTGGTTGGGAAGGGAGTGAGACAGAGTTGTAGCCTATCCCCGATGTTATTCAATCTGTATATTGAGCAGACAGTAAAGGACACAAAAGAAAAATTCGGAGTGGGTATTAAAATCCATGGAGAAGAAATAAAAACTTTGAGGTTCGCCGATGACATTGTAATCCTGTCAGATGGTACAAATGGCTCTGAGCACTATGGGACTTAACATCTGAGGTCATCAGCCCCCTAGAACTTAGAACTACTTAAACCTAACTAACCTAAGGACATCACACACATCCATGCCCGAGGCAGGATTCGAACCTGCGACCGTAGCGGTCGCGCGGTTCCAGACTGAAGCGCCTAGAGCTGCTTGGCCACACCGGCCGGCAATTCTGTCAGAGACAGCAAAAGACTTGGAAGAGCAGTTGAACGGAATGGACAGTGTCTTGAAAGGAGGATATAAGATGAACATCAACAAACGCAAAACGAGGATAATGGAATGTACTCGAATTAAGTCTGGTGATGCTGAGGGGATTAGATTAGGAAATGAGACACTTAAAGTAGTAAAGGAGTTTTGCTATTTGGGGAGCAAAATAACTGATGATGGTCGAAGTAGAGAAGATATAAAATGTAGACTGACAACGGCAAGGAGAGCGTTTCTGAAGAAGAGAAATTTGTTAACATCGACTATAGATTTAGGTGTCAGGATGTCGTTTCTGAAAGTAAAAAAATGGTTCAAATGGCTCTGAGCACTATGGGACTCAACTGCTGAGGTCATTAGTCCCCTAGAACTTAGAACTAGTTAAACCTAACTAACCTAAGGACATCACAAACATCCATGCCCGAGGCAGGATTCGAACCTGCGACCGTAGCGGTCTTGCGGTTCCAGACTGCAGCGCCTTTAACCGCACGGCCACTTCGGCCGGCCTTCTGAAAGTATTTGTATGGAGTGTAGCCATGTATGGAAGTGAAACATGGACGATAAATAGATTGGATAAGAAGAGAATAGAAGCTTTCTAAATGTGGTGCTACAGAAGAATGCTGAAGATTAGGTTGGTAGATCACATAACTAATGGGGAGGTATTGAACAGAATTGGGGAGAAGAGGAGTTTGTGGCACAACTTGACTAGAAGAAAGGACCGGTTGGTAGGACATGTTCTGAGGCATCAAGCGATCACAAATTTAGCATTGGAGGGCAGCGTGGAGGGTAAAACTCGTAGAGGGAGACCAAGAGATGAATACACTAAGCAGACTCAGAAGGATGTAGGTTGCAGTAAGTACTGGGAGATGAAGAAGCTTGCACAGGATAGAGTAGCATGGAGAGCTGCATCAAACCAGTCTCAGGACTGAAGACCACAACAACAACTTCTTCGGTCCTTACATGCTCATTCGATTTCATATTGCCTTGCAACTTTACACCCAGCGTCAAGGAACAAGTACTAATAGTGTATTCGAACAGCATGGGTTTATTTTTCCTACTCATCTGCATTAACTTACATTTATCCATATTTAGAGCTAGCTGCGATTCGTCACACCAAATAGAAATGTTATCTAAGTCATCTCGTATCGCCCTACAGCCACTCAACCACGACACGTTCCCATACACCACAGCATCGTCAGCAATCATCCACAGACTGCCGCCCACCCTGTCCGCCAGTTGATTTATTTATGAAGAGAATAAAGACGGTCTTAGCGCACTTCTTTTGGGCACTGCAGATAATACACTCGTCTCTGATGAACACTCGCCGTATATCCCATTGATCACCTCACCACTTCAGCCTATTCTCTTTGTCCATTCACATCTGATGCGAGTACGCTAGTAGCGCAACCTTTTGACGTACTTCGTCTCAGAAGCCATAACTTCACTTTTCTCCTATTTTGAAGCCCCTCTCAGGGGATGGAAAAGAGGCTAGTGCCAGCAGTCACCAGAAGCACCTGAGTAGAGCCAGACAGCGCAGGTTTGGCTAACGTGCGCGCAGGCAGACAGCAGGTGCTCAACTCGTGACGTATGGCCGTGAGGTGTCGCTCCGGGGCGCACGAAAATTGGCCTTCCGTGTCAACTCGTCTCGAGGGATGGAGCCGCGTGGAGGAGCGGCGAGGGGGGAGTGGGAGAAGGAGGAGGCAGAGCGCGATATCGGGGCCGCAGGCGCGCCTGGCTGGTAATCACACACCGTGGCCTACGCTGGTGTACATCTGTCGCCGCGGGCGACGCCCAGCAGCCGCCACTACAGCCCGCCCTCCCAAGCGGCAGCCGCTGAAGCCAGCACATTTCTATTTACAGTTCACTTTGCAAATGCTGCTATTCGAACGGGGATCGCTCGGGTAACTAAATGCGGCAAATGCTCGGCTGTAGAGCGAGAGGGGGAAGAACTGAACTGTGGTTCAAATGGTTCAAATGGCTCTGAGCACTATGGGAATCAACTGCTGAGGTCATAAGTCCCCTAGAACTTAGAACTACTTAAACCTAACTAACCTAAGGACAACACAAACATCCATGCCCGAGGCAGGATTCGGACCTGCGGCCGTAGCGGTCGCGCTGTTCCAGACTGTAGCGCCAGAACCGCTCGGCCACCAGCGGCCGGCGAACTGAACTGTGTCGGTAGTGCATTGGTGGAATTGTCTCCAGTGCGACTTCCAGTGCTGTTGGATCAAGCTCATTTCCTTCCCATCGCGGCACTTACAATTACCCCATAACCCATTTTGTGATGAACTGTTTCTCGTAGTAGCCCTGGCTGATATTCTTGACAAGATCGAGATGAGATATTGAAATTAGACTAAAAAGTAAAGTCTGCAACACTCAACCCGTGCACGGGCTCCTGGCACGATTGCAAGTGTACTCAAATACAACAAAAAAAAGGGACGCGCCGAGAAGGAATTATGCGAATGGGACGGAAATCGGAAGATACGGTATACATGTGCCGACAAATGGTTACGATTTCAGAAGAACTGGATAATTTATTCAAGAAAAGGAGCATCAAAAATTGAGCGAGTCAGTAACGCGCTGGTCTACATCAGTTCCTTATTGTAAGCTGTTATTTGGCTTGGCACTGATTGATATTGTCATTCGATGTCATTCTCAGAGATATCGTGGCAAAGTGTCCAACTGGCGCATTATATCGTCAGAATCCCGCGCTGGTGGAGGGCTCTGCCCATAATGCTCGAAAGATTCGCAGTTGGAGACATATTCGGAGACTTCGCTGACCAAGGTAGGGTTTGGCAAGCTCGGAGACAAGCAGTAGGAACTCCGGCGTGTGCGGTCGGGCAATATCTTGCTGAAATGTAAGCCCAGGATGGCCGCGCAGTGTAGCCATGCGGTCTGAGGCGCCTTGTCACAGTTCGCTCGGCTCCCCCCGTCGGAGGTTCGAGTCCTCCCTCGGGCGTGGGTGTATGTGTTCTCCTTACCGTAAGTTAGTTTAATTAGTATGTAAGCCTAGGGACCGATGACCTCAGCAGTTTGGTACCGCAGAACCTTACCACAAATTTCCAAATTAAGCCCAGGATGAGTTGCTGTGAAGGTCAACAAAACGGTGGTAGAATAAGGTCGACGTACAGCTGCGCTTTAAGGGTGCCGAGGACGACAGTCAGCTGAGTCGTTGATAGCTGATGGCTGCAGATAAAACATCCTCTTACAGTATTCTACGGAAGTCAGTTCATAGATGTTGGCCACTGATGGCGTCGTGTATAGCACTGGAGTTCAGGCCCTCAGCGTCAGTTAAGGCCTGAAAATGGTGTACTCAGTCACCGAAATTGTTGCAGTGTAATAAAATAACGTCAAAACGACGGCTGTAGGTGTTTCATTTTACTACGTAAATCATTCAAAGTTATATATATGAAGATGGTATCTGTTCATTCGGATACCATCTTCCATTTGACCATCTCCTTTTGTGCGGATGCACAAACAGTGCCCGAACTCTTACGGGAATCGGCAGTAAAGCCGCGAGTAATGAGTATAATGGGCAGGGGCACTACGAATATAATGCGGGACATTAAGTTGCGAATGTGGGTTTCACGGGAGGCGTGCCTGAGATAAGTCCCTGCAGTCGCAGTACCCTGTGTCCTCGGTGGCTCAGATGGTTAGAGCGTCTGCCATGTAAACAGGAGATCCCGGGTTCGAGTCCCAGGCGGGACACAGATTTTCAACTGTCCCCGTTGACTTATATCAACGCCTGTATGCAGCTAAAGGTATTCATTTCATTGTAAATTCATTCAAAGTTAGTCCACTACACCGTGTGGCCACAGACTCGAGGGCTGAATTGAGTACTTGAATCCGTTTTCAATTACAGCGTCTAACAACCCTACCACAACAAAGGTCAGCATTTAATAACGATTGTGGTGTTGCTCACGCTGCTAAAAACTGCATTATCGAGCAACAACAGTCATATTATGTGGCAGGTGTCGTTAGAGCACATTTAACAGTCATTTCATGTAATAATGAAAAAACTAGGCACTCATCTTTTTGTGTTTCCCACGCTGGCCTCGTCGTAAAATCATGGCTCAATCGTTGAAAATCTAGGTGGTTATGATTCCAAGCTCGGATGCAAAGAGGCCTAGGTTTTATCCTGCTATATTCAAAAGTTTTGTAGATGCGCTTCTCAAATCATTCTTGGAGATTACACTTTTGCTGGACAATGGTGATGTAAAAAAATAATCAGCACTCCGAAATTAAGTTACACTTCCTTTTAATTGCTTTTATTGCAATATCACGCGACACACTAAACATCACTTCACAATACAAAACATACTTGAAAACATCTTCCTCACAGTCACTGTTAAAGTTCACATTTTATAAGCTGACGACAATATTCTTCTTTCCAACATGACGTCCACGACTTGACTTTCTCGAGGTCCGACTCTCTAACAAATTAATAACTAACTAACAATCGCTTACGCGCCCAAAAATCAGAATTACAAGTACGTCAAAGATCATGGCGACAAAAGAAAGATTACACATGATAATAATATCATTGCAATATAAACATATCGATGTATCAAAAGTGAAATCAAACCTGAATGTTGTCTCAGAAATATGTTAAGTGGTTAACAGAAATACAGTAGAATATTACTGGTATCGAGAGGTTCAGGTGAGGTGCAGTAATGGTTGCGTAATTCAAGTACCATTACAAGCGTCAGCCAATTTTATTTGCCTTCAAATATTCATTAATTTGTTTCGTCTTTCCCTGTGTCAGAAAACTTCCTTGTGACACGGCATCCATACTAGAACTTAAAATGGAACTAACGAACAGGTTCTTGTAATACATAGAATCTCTTACATAAGGGAAACATTGCACAAGTCTTTTCCCTAAGTAAGTGATTTTTTAGATCATAAGTTTTGCTTTGTTGCAGTTTTCTCCGACTTCTTCTGGCGGCGGAGACGAAGAACTTGGCCGTGTGATTTTTCCTCTGTCTGTTGTGCCTTTGCGTAAGCTTTTCTCCCTATATCCATTCAAATAAGATCGCAGTATTATTAAATTGTTCCTTCTTATGGGGGGAATATTTCAGAGCATAAATAGTTGTTTTAAGCTCGTATGAATACGCGAGTTCTACATCTTGAGATGTAGCGTATTCTGCCGGATATCAGTGTCGCCCGTGCACAGTATTTAAGTGCTGTGCATGGACGACACTGCGGCAGAACAGCCGACACTTCAAGATGTCAATAGATTTTCGGAAAAGCCTGAAGCATTACACACAGGTTCTAGTTCACAAGATTGGGGCAGCTTAGAATTAGACTGGTACAATCTTTGCTGATTCATGTTAGGGTAATGAGAGTCTTAAACCTACCTCGTAGGTTGACTTGGGACTGGAGGCCGTTATCCATACACCTTTATTAGTGTAGCAGTTCCGATAATAATTCATAAAGGTCACCAGTGAATTTTTATCAGCAGTACAACAGGCCGTCTATCAGACGCACTCGCTTTACATCGTTATGACCACCTCAGGACGTGGACACTGGCGGCGGACGTATAACAGATTACTTGTGACTCTATGCCGTCTCCACAAAGGAATCGAAGAAACATCCCCACCCCCCTTCTCTCTCTCTCTCTCTCTTTCTCTTTCTCTCTCTGTTTTTCTTCTGTTCTGTGATGTACCTATCTGTACAACAGAGACGCGAATCTGACTTCCTGTATCGATTTGTGATCATTGTTGAAACATGAAGTATTACGAGGGATCAGAAGAAAGGTAAAGTCCTAGTCACAGATCGCAACTGATAAAAAGTTTATAAAAGTTAACGTGTCTGAAGGTAATTTCGGAAACACATCAATGAAGTGTTGTAGGGCAGTTACTGCTTACAGCATATTTTAGTGATGTTGGTTGCAGACGTTGTAACGTTCTTTAAAAATATTGTTGAAATACTTAAATGAATGCCTGAACTGAGAATGCATACAAAACTGGAGTTATCATAAGGCTTCTTGTCACTGCATTGAAAATACATTAATCAGAAAAATTACATTCTTTTTACTAAATGAAAACCTATCTTTACTGACGTAGGCACAAACAATGTGATTTTTACAGCAGGTCTTATCTAATATCACAAAAGGCATAAAGCCAAGTCATCAAATTACATATACATCTGTTAACAAACCTTAGAAACATTACAAAAGGGAAATATCTTACTAGCCTATACATCAGATCTGTTTACCTACCTTCTGGGCCTACCCTATACAGAACTATCTATTACCATTTATGAACCAACTTATTTACACTAACGCGCTGGCAAAAGGAAAGTACTAAAAAATTAAGTTCTTTACCTTAACTGCGAGAAAATTTCTTCTTCCATATATGTATTTCCAATAATACATGTGTTCGAAAAGCTTCTTTGTAATATCAGTCCAGTAATCCTTTCTTGTTACAACTGAATTTACATTTCATTTTAAAATGACTCATCATTTTCAATTACCTATTTTACGTGCGGTGTAACACAAAATATTAGTTTGAAAAAATACCTGCATTATAAGCTAACACTTAGCAGCTTTACAGGGCACACCACAAAAACTGCCTACGGCGTCCTCTTTCCCTCACAGAGCGATACACACTGCTGCTGTACGCCAAGAGCTCTCTTACTCCAACACTACAATCTCAGACCAGAAGCAGTATCTTTGGCTCTGTGGCCGTGCAAAGGCAGTGATCCACTTTATAGAGCCCATCACAGACAGACATCGTTTGCAATATAATAGTTTCATTTTAGTTTACATTAGTATCATTACAAGATTCGGGTGCCACATACAAGTGTACCCCAGTAGACACCTTTCAACGTTGAGCAGAGATGTTGAGACCAGCACAGGAAGAACTAGAGTGGAGACTGCAGGAAATCACTCCTGAGAGTAAAGACCATAACAAACGAAAAACATAATCAACAGCAGCTATTTGAAGCTTTACACAGACGATGCTGTTGGCTGCAGGATGTCTGCGAAATCTGAAAACCGTAATGAAATACAGGAAGACATGCAGAGATTAGGGTAGAGATTGGTTCTTGACCCTGCTCGCATATACACTCCTGGAAATGGAAAAGAGAACACATTGACACCGGTGTGTCAGACCCACCATACTTGCTCCGGACACTGCGAGAGGGCTGTACAAGCAATGATCACACGCACGGCACAGCGGACACACCAGGAACCGCGGTGTTGGCCGTCGAATGGCGCTAGCTGCGCTGCATTTGTGCACCGCCGCCGTCAGTGTCAGCCAGTTTGCCGTGGCATACGGAGCTCCATCGCAGTCTTTAACACTGGTAGCATGCCGCGACAGCGTGGACGTGAACCGTATGTGCAGTTGACGGACTTTGAGCGAGGGCGTATAGTGGGCATGCGGGAGGCCGGGTGGACGTACCGCCGAATTGCTCAACACGTGGGGCGTGAGGTCTCCACAGTACATCGATGTTGTCGCCAGTGGTCGGCGGAAGGTGCACGTGCCCGTCGACCTGGGACCGGACCGCAGCGACGCACGGATGCACGCCAAGACCGTAGGATCCTACGCAGTGCCGTAGGGGACCGCACCGCCACTTCCCAGCAAATTAGGGACACTGTTGCTCCTGGGGTATCGGCGAGGACCATTCGCAACCGTCTCCATGAAGCTGGGCTACGGTCCCGCACACCGTTAGGCCGTCTTCCGCTCACGCCCCAACATCGTGCAGCCCGCCTCCAGTGGTGTCGCGACAGGCGTGAATGGAGGGACGAATGGAGACGTGTCGTCTTCAGCGATGAGAGTCGCTTCTGCCTTGGTGCCAATGATGGTCGTATGCGTGTTTGGCGCCGTGCAGGTGAGCGCCACAATCAGGACTGCATACGACCGAGGCACACAGGGCCAACACCCGGCATCATGGTGTGGGGAGCGATCTCCTACACTGGCCGTACACCACTGGTGATCGTCGAGGGGACACTGAATAGTGCACGGTACATCCAAACCGTCATCGAACCCATCGTTCTACCATTCCTAGACCGGCAAGGGAACTTGCTGTTCCAACAGGACAATGCACGTCCGCATGTATCCCGTGCCACCCAACGTGCTCTAGAAGGTGTAAGTCAACTACCCTGGCCAGCAAGATCTCCGGATCTGTCCCCCATTGAGCATGTTTGGGACTGGATGAAGCGTCGTCTCACGCGGTCTGCACGTCCAGCACGAACGCTGGTCCAACTGAGGCGCCAGGTGGAAATGGCATGGCAAGCCGTTCCACAGGACTACATCCAGCATCTCTACGATCGTCTCCATGGGAGAATAGCAGCCTGCATTGCTGCGAAAGGTGGATATACACTGTACTAGTGCCGACATTGTGCATGCTCTGTTGCCTGTGTCTATGTGCCTGTGGTTCTGTCAGTGTGATCATGTGATGTATCTGACCCCAGGAATGTGTCAATAAAGTTTCCCCTTCCTGGGACAATGAATTCACGGTGTTCTTATTTCAATTTCCAGGAGTGTAAATGTAACGTATTGCCCATAAATGAGCAAAGAGACAGCTTACTAAGGTTTGATTACATGAGGAAGCAGTTGTGCCCAGCAACTGAATTTATTTCGAGAAGTAAAGAGTAGAGCAAACGGTTGCAAATAATGTTTATTTCACATCCAGATTTTTGTCCCTGTGTGACCATCTTCAGTGCGTTCTGCGTTTTAACTTACATTTACTCCACTGAATGCTGGTGCACAGTGACAGAAAAATGGATATCAAATAACGTTATTTGGGACTGTCCGCTGCACTCGTTACTAATTCAAGACATTACTGTTCGGTTATGCTACTGGTGACAATACGCTGGAAACAGTAACAGTCGTAACATATCTAAGAGTAATCACCCGGAGCAATCTAACGTGGAATTCATGGAAAAGCATGACATCCGTACTGAGATTCATTGGAGAAGTGTTAAGCAAATGTAATTAATTAGTTTCTCCATAAAGGACGGCACTGATATCTCAAAGGTTAGTTACTGTAAACCCCGCTCCAGTTGCTAATAAGAACTTCATTATGTCGACGACTGGTTTGAGCTTTCATATTAGGACATTTTCCAGTCAATCTGAAAATTGTGCTGAGGACAAACAACAAGTGGAAAGGAAAAACCGTTGCTTTCTTACAGCGTAGTTTTCAGATGCACTTGAAACTGGCCTGATATAAAAGTTGAAACTTGTCGCGAGGTTTATAAAGTCGTTATTAGCAATTGAGCCAGCGTTCACTAAATGTAACTGATCCACGGAAGAAATGGCTTGGACCGATGCTGGTCACTGGGCTGGAACCCTTCTCGTAGGTGGGATTACTAGAAGAGACATGGTCCATGAAGAGAGGGGAGGTTTATTGTTAAAACTGCAAAAGCAAATGTTCCATAACGACTCGCTCGATATATTACTTCCTCTCACATACGTCTATCGAAATAACCGCAACGGGAAACTCGGAGAAATTAGAGATCATATGGAAGTTCCCAGAATGAGATTTTCACTCTGCAGTGGAGTGTGCGCTGATTTGAAACTTCCTGGCAGATTAAAACTGTGTGCCGGACCGAGACTCGAGCTCGTGACCTTTACCTTTCGCGAGCAAGTGCTCTACTAACTGAGCTATCCAAGCACCACTCACAGCCCTTCCTCACAGCTTCCTTTCTTCCAGGAGTGCTAGTTCTGCAAGGTTCACAGAAGAGCTTCTGTAAAGTTTGGAAGGTAGGAGACGAGGTGCTGGCAGAATTGAAGCTGTGAGGACGGGTCGTGAGTCGTGCTTGGGTAGCTCAGTTGGTAGAGCACTTGCTCGCGAAAGGTAAAGGTCACGAGCTCGAGTCTCGGTCCGGCACACAGTTTTAATCTGCCAGGAAGTTTCGTATGGAAGTTAACCAGTGGTCCTTCTTCCCTTGTCACATTCATGAATGCAACAGACATGTAAGAAACTATCGTCATATCCTTCGCCCCATATTGTAACAATGGCTTCCATAGTACAAAAGTAGATGTAGAATTAAGAATTACATTGAGTTCTGATTCCGTATTTTTGACAGTTTTGTGAGTAAGTAGATATGCAATTTAATTTAGTGCGTTTCAATAGAAACGTAGTTCAAAAACTATTCCGTTAGGATAAATATATAAATCATAATATTTTTCATGACACGAGATTTATGTGTACCCACATACGCACGAATGCGTCGATACTACAGTAATGTAAATGAAGTTAATAGTAGCTAAACTGACATATACAGTGTACAGGGTGTCTCTCCAAAGAGTCGTCAGGTGCATTTTCTCTGGTGTTTCGGGACATATTCTGCAGTTTTGTTCTTGCAACATGTAGCTGTAGTCAGCCGACACAAATGCTGCTCATCACGTGTTTTACGCGTCTTTTAGCGTCGATGGAAAGATCGATTTGTCTCCAGCTACAAAAAAAAAAAAAAAATTATAAAGTGAAATTTTAGACGGCTATTCGACAGAGCGATCCCAAATTAGTCTAGTGCGATATTCGTTTTACCGATATGTATTAAGAGGTACAGTGATATATGAGGAACAACGAGTAGTCTAGTAGCGACAGGACCGCTCTAGCTGCAGCGCTTGCTATCGCCATGAAGAAGCACGCTGCTCATTCGCTTCTGGAGTACTGATTATTCTTCGCGTTTTACTGTTCCTGTTGTTGCGTATCGGTAAAACGAACATCGCACTATTCTAATCTGGTAGAGCTCTATCGAATCGGCACGTAAAATTCAGATTTAAAGATCATTTTTCTTGAAACAAAAAAGAAAACGAAAGCATTCTGTCAGTGATGGGCGTCGTATGAAAGACGTGATGGGCAGGATTTATTTGGGCTGACACCAGCTTTGCAAAAACGGAATTACAAGTATCTGCCTAAAGACCAACAAAATGCGCTTGACGACCTGTAGGAGTCACACCCGGATATTCGTTCGACTTGGTGAAGACAATAATAGCCCACAAAATACATCGCAATAATGCACCACAAATTAAAAAACCGAGAGCAGTGGCGCAGTGGTTAGCACAATGGACTCGCATTCGGGAGGACGACGGTTCAAACCCGCGCCTGGCCATCCTGATTCAGGTTTTCCGTAATTTACCTAAATAGCTTGAGGCTAATGCCGGGATGATTCCATTTAAAGGGCAAGGCCGATTTCCTTCCCCATCCTTCCTAATCCGATGGGGCTGATGATGTCGCTGTTTGGTTCCCTCCCCCAAATCAACCAACCAACCAACAACACAAATCGTAATAAAACAGGTAACGTACGAGAAAACAAAAATATCAAGTGGACACGAAAATACACACTGCGAAACGGCATCACATCTGAACTGTAAAGCACAAAACCTCCTGAATCTGAGAGAATTAAAAATAAACTGATAAATGAAACAGAAGTCTATTAATCAGGTAAGATATACACTATACACACTACAGTGAAACAGCACAGTGAAGATTACCTACGCACTGGAGGGCTTACCCGGTCACATTGTGCATGACCTTAATTCGTCATCCTATGAAACCATAAATTACGCACTTTGGTTTGATCTATAGTTTAAAGTTCACCGCAAGTGATAAAGTGGTATCTCCAAACGCACAGGTGCGTGTTGTATTCAAAGTCAAAGAAACTAAAACCGAAATAGCTGCATTAATGATGCAAGCAGAATAAAAAGTAAGAAAAGTTCAAAATACGAGCGAGCATGGTGTAGAAGTGAGGACGGCGGGCGGAATTTCACGTTGACAGCTTCCACCCGAGACAAGGCGAGTAAGATGCAAACCGAGTGGGAGTACACGGTCGCGCCTTTCAGGAATACCTTTCCTTTTTGTAGTTTTGGGCAAAGCACACCCGCTATGCGACTGGTACGCTCTGATTTCACTGCGCTGATAACATCTGCGTCCAGCCGGTGTTCCTGCGAGTAGTCACTCCACCGAATAACTAACGGCTTCCCGTGAACATGTAACGCAGACACAACATGCATACACCGCAGTCTCCGGAATTTACTGTCAGTGGTCAGAAAAGCCGCCGATCACACCGTCGATATATTCGTTTGAAATTCGTATTTGATTTTCTGTTACCTTAGAGAGGATTTCCCCATAGCTCTGTGCCACTTACGTCCGCTTCGCACCGGTCTGCGTTGTACCTCGCCCAGCCCAACACCCAGCAGGAGGTGAAGAGAGCACGTCTCGGTACACCGTAAAGTGCCCAGTGACCTTCACACCTCTTTTTCTTTTTACTTTCTGAGAGTCACCTTCGCACACCTAATATGTAATCGAACGCGGCTACATATATTGAAACGAAGAGACATGTGAACATTTCCAGAGCACTGTAGAAACAAGTATATCTGTTACTGATCGACGACTCGTGAAGATAAATGGCAGTCGCCTCTTTTCAGAGCTAAACATTTTAAGTTCCCTGTCGATGTTCTACGCCTCTTGCAGGGGAAAGGCAGGATTTTTTTGTGTAATTTTATGGAGCCCCATGAGATTCCCAAGAGCCTTACAACAATGTCGATATTTCACTGCAGAACAAGTACATAGCGCAACGGAACTTTCTCTAAGTCTGTGTTTATTTGCGTTGCTTGGCCCATACATATCACGGATAATCTTGAATTGTCGCCGAGGAGACTGATTTCCATGCATTATGGGGCATTTAGACTGACGAGCAATGATATTAGAAATTTCCCGTATGCATGATGAATGGAGTAGACTTCCCAATAACATTCTGACAAACTGGTTATCGTTGGGTGGATTAAAATATTACTTTGTTTTGCTTTTCAAATGTCTGTAAAGTGTGGCCTGTCTAAACGTTAGCGTGATGTTACCATCCAGGAAATTAGTGGGCTCTGTGGACCCTGTCGAAAATACTGGGCGACTCGAACAGTTCAGTGTATTGCGTAAATGAAATGCCAACCGAACACGACAGGATACAGTCGTTGGACAAAAATATGGACAAACCGCGAGAAATTCTTGGCCGGCCGCAGTGGCCGAGCGGTTCTAGGTGCTTCAGTCTGGAATTGTGTTACCGCTATGGCCGCAGGTTCGAATCCTGCCTCGGGCACGGATGTGTGTGATGTCCTCTGGTTCGTTAGGTTTAAGTAGTTCTAAGTTCTACGGGACAGATGAACTCAGATGTTAAGTCCCGTAGTGCTCAGAGCCAGAAATTCTTGCTTGAACATAAATGCAGATGCTAACCAGGCCTTCAGATTGCGCCGTTGTATTTGACCACAAAAGCGCCTGTGCAATGCCCTCGGTGCATTGGAGGTGTCTGTCGAGATCAGAACAGTGTTCCGCGTATTGGTGAGCGAATTACATCGGACCTAAGTGAAGTCGAACGTTTTCAAATTGTTGGTGCTCGTGTAGTGGGAGCTTCCACAGTCAAGGTTGCCGAAGTGTTTGGTGTTTCAAGAAACAGCATAACGAAGAGTTACACCGCGTACAGGGAAAGCCGAGGAACATCATTCGCTAAATCACAAGGTGGAGGAAAGTGTGGTGAGTAATCTACTCTGATGTAGCTTTTATTTTACTTATGTCCAATCAGTCCTTAGTTAATCCTTTGTTACATAGTACGAGGGCACGCTTTAAATAATGTCTGCCCTACCAGTTATCAAAACCAATTGTAATATGGCATTTCCTGTGATTAGCTGGCTGTATGGACGAGTTCAGGAAGCCAATAAATTTAAAAAAAAAGAAGGAAGTGTGTTGAGAGATTGCAGCAGACGGACCATGAGCACAACTGTGCCGGAAAATGAGACAGCGATAGCTGCAAAAGTCACTGCAGAACTGAATGTCCCACTCATGAACACAGTTAGATTCCAAAAACCACTTATCTGTGATTCAAGTGTCCGTAACAGGAAAACGTGGCGTCGAAGCCGTGAAACGTGGACTGTGGGGAAATTGAAAGTGGTCATTTGGTCGGATGAGTCTTGTTTCACACTCTTTCCAACTTCTGGCCAATAGCAAAACATGGCCGGGGTATGGTGATGATTTGGGCAGCCACATCGTGGTATTCCATGGGCCCAATGATTACTCTGCAATGTCGCATTATTCCCAAGGTTTATGGGACTATAGATAGTAACTGTTCTCGAAAGAACAGATACCATTGATGACCATGCAGCTTCTCTAGAATAAATGATAATTAATTGAAACCCTCAGCTGCCGACAGGTGTTGTTGACAATGTTTGATGGGGATAGCTGAAAATGTGTGCCCCGACCGGGACTCGAATCCGGGATCGCCTGTTTACATGGCAGACGCTCTATCCATCTGATCCACCGAGGACACAGATCAATAGCGCGACTGCAGGGACTCATCCCGTGCATCCTTCCCGTGAGACCCACATTCCCAACTGTCCACAATCTACATACGTAATGTGCGCACAGGTTGCCCGAACTCTTACGGGAATCGTCAACTTAAGTTACTCAACTTAAGTGGGCGCGAGTACCGAGTGGATGGGCAAAGTATCTATTAGGAACATCTCGTATGTAGATTGTGGACAGTTGGGAATGTAGGTCTCACGGGAAGCGTGCACGGGATAAGTCCGTGCAGTGGCGCTATTCGTTTGTGTCCACGATGGCTCAGATGGATAGAGCGTCTGCCATGTAAGCAGGAGATCGCGGGTTCGAGTCCCGGTGCGGGCACACATTTTCAGCTGTCCCCATCAAGATATGTCAACAACACCTGTCGGCAGCTGAGGGTTTCAATTAATTATCATTGATTATGTGACTGTTTTGGCTGATGAGGACCACCCCATGGTACAATGTACCCCAACAGTGATACTGGGTTCCAAGACGACAGGGCCGCTTATTATTATTGTTCCTTTGTAGACTACTTTGGAAACAAGGGAGCGTGATCCCTATCCACCTCCACCATTGATTACCTGAACTTCTCACTATTTTACGGGAAGGGTGGTAGAATATTCCCTTAAAAACCATACGGGACCTGTATTTAGTCATTCCGAGAGGACTAGAAGATGTTTTGAATGCCAATGGATTTCCTACGTGGTACTGAGCTTGGTAATGTGTCGTGCTTTTGGTTTGCTATTTAGTTATCAAAAGCAGTATCTTCGGAGAAAGACGATAGTCTCATTAGTACGTTACACAGAACGGTAGTTGGCCCACAGAAACGGAAGTAATACATTGTGTGCCCACAGGAAAAGTAATCGGATCTCTCCAGGTACATGAATGATTTATCAGACAGGATCAGCAGCACTTTCAGATTGTTCGCTTACGATGATTTTGTCCTCAGAAAAGTATCCTCGTTGGACTTCCGTCATGGAATAGTGAAAGACTTCAACATAATTTCCACTAGGCACAATGAATTACATGTCTCATTAAATGTGGATAAACGCAAGACAATGCCCATATTACTGAATAAGAACCCGAAATCTGATTTCAAGATTAGTGGTAGGCATCTTGATCACATAACATCGCTTAAGTTGAAGTACAGTATAGCATCGATTATCCCAGTACCGATCAACCGAAACATCGGTTAACCGCAAGCTGTCCAGTCGGCAAATTCATACGCGCGCGCACTCCGTGTAGAAGTACTGCTAGCGCTCGTCTGGCCAACTGGGCGGTTTCCCGCTCCCTGACACTCGTCAATGTTGCTGTTCCGTGTTGACGTCTGAACCTTCCCTTGTGACGAACTGTTGCGTTGCTGGCCCGTCCGTAATGGCAACAAAGCGCAGACGCTTTGTTCCTAGTGTTCCCTACAAAGTAAAAACAATAGGCATGTGGGAGCTGATCAAGCTTAGCTCTGAAATATTATATTGAAAATTCGGCGATATCGGACATTAGCACGAAGAGTGGTAGGGATTTATGTTGTATTTCGGACTTAGAATTGTTGTTGGTGGTAATGGAAATGTCGTGTGGCTAGGGCCTCCCGTCGGGTAGCCCGTTCGCCAGGTGCAAGTCTTTCGAGTTGACGCCACTTCGGCGACTTGCGTGTCGATGGGGATGAAATGATGAGGACAACGCAACGCCCAGTCCCTGAGCAGAGAAAATCTCCGACCCAGCCGGGAATCGAACCCGGGCCGTTAGGTATTACATTCCGTCGCGCCAGCCACTCAGCTACCAGGGGCGGACGTTGTTGCTGGTGGCTACTACACTCCTGGAAATGGAAAAAAGAACACATTGACACCGGTGTGTCAGACCCACCATACTTGCTCCGGACACTGCGAGAGGGCTGTACAAGCAATGATCACACGCACGGCACAGCGGACACACCAGGAACCGCGGTGTTGGCCGTCGAATGGCGCTAGCTGCGCAGCATTTGTGCACCGCCGCCGTCAGTGTCAGCCAGTTTGCCGTGGCATACGGAGCTCCATCGCAGTCTTTAACACTGGTAGCATGCCGCGAAAGCGTGGACGTGAACCGTATGTGCAGTTGACGGACTTTGAGCGAGGGCGTATAGTGGGCATGCGGGAGGCCGGGTGGACGTACCGCCGAATTGCTCAACACGTGGGGCGTGAGGTCTCCACAGTACATCGATGTTGTCGCCAGTGGTCGGCGGAAGGTGCACGTGCCCGTCGACCTGGGACCGGACCGCAGCGACGCACGGATGCACGCCAAGACCGTAGGATCCTACGCAGTGCCGTAGGGGACCGCACCGCCACTTCCCAGCAAATTAGGGACACTGTCGCTCCTGGGGTATCGGCGAGGACCATTCGCAACCGTCTCCATGAAGCTGGGCTACGGTCCCGCACACCGTTAGGCCGTCTTCCGCTCACGCCCCAACATCGTGCAGCCCGCCTCCAGTGGTGTCGCGACAGGCGTGAATGGAGGGACGAATGGAGACGTGTCGTCTTCAGCGATGAGAGTCGCTTCTGCCTTGGTGCGAATGATGGTCGTATGCGTGTTTGGCGCCGTGCAGGTGAGCGCCACAATCAGGACTGCACACGACCGAGGCACACAGGGCCAACACCCGGCATCATGGTGTGGGGAGCGATCTCCTACACTGGCCGTACACCACTGGTGATCGTCGAGGGGACACTGAATAGTGCACGATACATCCAAACCGTCATCGAACCCATCGATCTACCATTCCTAGACCGGCAAGGGAACTTGCTGTTCCAACAGGACAATGCACGTCCGCATGTATCCCGTGCCACCCAACGTGCTCTAGAAGGTGCAAGTCAACTACCCTGACCAGCAAGATCTCCGGATCTGTCCCCCATTGAGCATGTTTGGGACTGGATGAAGCGTAGTCTCACGCGGTCTGCACGTCCAGCACGAACGCAGGTCCAACTGAGGCGCCAGGTGGAAATGGCATGGCAAGCCGTTCCACAGGACTACATCCAGCATCTCTACGATCGTCTCCATGGGAGAATAGCAGCCTGCATTGCTGCGAAAGGTGGATATACACTGTACTAGTGCCGACATTGTGCATGCTCTGTTGCCTGTGTCTATGTGCCTGTGGTTCTGTCAGTGTGATCATGTGATGTATCTGACCCCAGGAATGTGTCAATAAAGTTTCCCCTTCCTGGGACAATGAATTCACGGTGTTCTTATTTCAATTTCCAGGAGTGTATATATTAGGTTCATGCATAAGTACGTATCGTTTTTCCATCACAGATTAACAGAGACATTAGTCATCAATAATATATTCTCCTTCACTTTTTACAACAGTCTTCCAGCGATGGGCTAACTTCGCTAATCCGCGACTGTAGACATGGTTTTTAGGCGAAGAACATGTTGAGCCATGTTCGGAGCGCATTTTCATGCGCAAAATGAAATTCCCAGAATGTTATTCTAAGAAAGCGGAAAAGGTGAGGATAAGACGGTACAAGATCAGGTGAATAAGGTGGGTGTGGAATGATTCCCAACGAAAATCCTGTATAGTGTTTCATGTCAGAGTTGCGGAATGATGATGGGCGTTATCGTGAGGTAGCACCACTTCAAGCAGTCTTCCTGCTCGTCTGGTCATTGTTTTTGGATTGCGCGTGCAAACATCTCAGCTGTTGACAGTAAATGTCAGAAGTCACGGTTACTTGTCGGGAAAGCAGTTCATAGTGCAACACACCGTCGCTGTTCCACCAGATGCATAACATTATCTTTTGTGGATGCCCGCAGCTCCTTGTACGGAGAGTTGCTCCCATGTTTGTATTCACTCATTCTTCTCTTTTCCTTATGTTAACATGCAGATACCACTTCCCGTCACCAGTAACGGCACAGGCCAGGAATAATAAAAAAAAAATGGTTGAAATGGCTCTGAGCACTATGGGACTTAACTTCTGAGGTCATCAGTCCTGTAGAACTTAGAACTACTTATACTTAACTAACCTAAGGACATCACACACATCCATGCCCGAGGCAGGATTCGAACCTGCGACCGTAGCGGTCGCGCGGTTCCAGACTGTAGCGCCTAGAACCGCTCGGCCACTCCGGCCGACCAGGAATAATCGATGTTTTTCAAGAGCTAATTGATGACGAACAAGCAGGTATACATATATGATCCCCCGCTGATATTTGTGATTTTGTCGTAGAGTATGGGGTACTCATACACCCGATTTTTAAACCTTCCTCACTACATTTTACACGACGGTGTAAACATCAAATTTGCCACTTCTCGAGTACACTGACGTGGATCATTGTGGAGTAATGCGTTTAAACCTTCATCAAACGCCGAACGTTTCCTTGAAGCTGGAGAGTCATTAATGTCGAAATGATCCTCTTAAAAAGAGAAAAATCATTTTCCTGCCATGTTTCGTCCAGTGGTATTATCCCCCTACACGGGGCAAACGTTTGTGACTGCCTCCACTCCTGTCACCCCTCTATTGAATTCATACAGAAGAATATGTCGGAAATGTTCCGATTTCTCCACTTGCCACTCCATTTTCTAGCGCCCACAGCTCCTCTCACTATCTCCAAATGACGAAATAACAATACGTAAATTGAAATGGCAACAACCCGGTCGGGGCACACATTTTCAACTGTCCCCGCTGATGTACTCTCCTGGAAATGGAAAAAAGAACACATTGACACCGGTGTGTGAGACCCACCATACTTGCTCCGGACACTGCGAGAGGGCTGTACAAGCAATGATCACACGCACGGCACAGCGGACACACCAGGAACCGCGGTGTTGGCCGTCGAATGGCGCTAGCTGCGCAGCATTTGTGCACCGCCGCCGTCAGTGTCAGCCAGTTTGCCGTGGCATACGGAGCTCCATCGCAGTCTGTAACACTGGTAGCATGCCGCGACAGCGTGGACGTGAACCGTATGTGCAGTTGACGGACTTTGAGCGAGGGCGTATAGTGGGCATGCGGGAGGCCGGGTGGACTTACCGCCGAATTGCTCAACACGTGGGGCGTGAGGTCTCCACAGTACATCGATGTTGTCGCCAGTGGTCGGCGGAAGGTGCACGTGCCCGTCGACCTGGGACCGGACCGCAGCGACGCACGGATGCACGCCAAGACCGTAGGATCCTACGCAGTGCCGTAGGGGACCGCACCGCCACTTCCCAGCAAATTAGGGACACTGTTGCTCCTGGGGTATCGGCGAGGACCATTCGCAACCGTCTCCATGAAGCTGGGCTACGGTCCCGCACACCGTTAGGCCGTCTTCCGCTCACGCCCCAACATCGTGCAGCCCGCCTCCAGTGGTGTCGCGACAGGCGTGAATAGAGGGACGAATGGAGACGTGTCGTCTTCAGCGATGAGAGTCGCTTCTGCCTTGGTGCCAATGATGGTCGTATGCGTGTTTGGCGCCGTGCAGGTGAGCGCCACAATCAGGACTGCATACGACCGAGGCACACAGGGCCAACACCCGGCATCATGGTGTGGGGAGCGATCTCCTACACTGGCCGTACACCACTGGTGATCGTCGAGGGGACACTGAATAGTGCACGGTACATCCAAACCGTCATCGAACCCATCGTTCTACCATTCCTAGACCGGCAAGGGAACTTGCTGTTCCAACAGGACAATGCACGTCCGCATGTATCCCGAGCCACCCAACGTACTCTAGAAGGTGTAAGTCAACTACCCTGGCCAGCAAGATCTCCGGATCTGTCCCCCATTGAGCATGTTTGGGACTGGATGAAGCGTCGTCTCACGCGGTCTGCACGTCCAGCACGAACGCTGGTCCAACTGAGGCGCCAGGTGGAAATGGCATGGCAAGCCGTTCCACAGGACTACATCCAGCATCTCTACGATCGTCTACATGGGAGAATAGCAGCCTGCATTGCTGCGAAAGGTGGATATACACTGTACTAGTGCCGACATTGTGCATGCTCTGTTGCCTGTGTCTATGTGCCTGTGGTTCTGTCAGTGTGATCATGTGATGTATCTGACCCCAGGAATGTGTCAATAAAGTTTCCCCTTCCTGGGACAATGAATTCACGGTGTTCTTATTTCAATTTCCAGGAGTGTATATCAACGCCTGTCAGCAGCTAATGGTATTGATTTAATTGTAATTTCAAATAACTTTTAGTCCGATTGCCTAAGTAAACCAGCAGTTACACGACAAGGCCAGAATTTAGTAAAATAATATCTCACGAGAGAAAGAGAGAGAGGTAGAGGGAGAGAAAGAGAGAGCGAGAGAGAGAGAGAGAGAGAGAAAGAGGGAGAGAGACAGACACAGAGAGAGCGAGAGAGAGAAACAACATCGGACGAATTGAGAGTGTTCTTGTAGGACCATAATAGGTCAGTGTAGCATTTATGAAGCTGTGAAAGAGATGCTCGGGCAACTTAATGGTAATCTTTGGAAGAGGAAGAAGGCCTCACAGACTTCGTCGTGAAAATCAGTTAAGAGTTGTTAAATTCGATGGGAACAGCGTAGTGGGAACGTCTGCTGCCCTGCCCCCATCTGGTGGTGCAAGGCGGCTGATTGCTGTGAAGTTTACACTCAGCGCGCCCCCGCGGGCCGTTTCTTTGCTCAGGCGGCCAGGGTAAACACCGTTACCCGTCCCGGGCTGCCCATAGAGGGCGGATGGAGCGGCGCCGCTGTTTGGATTCGTCGCCTCGCCTCGCCTCGCTCTCCTATCGATTCCGCTCCTCTTTTCACTCTCGAGTCGTTCTGCGCCGTCTCCTTACGTGTGTACTTCGCCCAGCTAAGGAGCCGGCCTGTCCGCTACAGCGCCCCCTCACAAGCTGCTGGGAGACGGGCCGATTGCAGGGTGAGGAAGACATCAGGCAAAGGAAAAAGGCATGCAACCACAATGGCACGTTCAGGACGACATGAAATTTCTGTTGTTGCGCATACACGGACGGAAACGATGAATGTTAGGCCATGAATCACTGGTCCGATACGTATCACACTCTGTGGAGCTATCCTCCACATAATGCACGCTAAATGACTAAACCTTCATTCAATGCGGAACGGATGTCTGTCATTATCATAATCATCATGAGATGTGTCACCCACAACACGAACATACTGTTGAGTGCAAGCAAACAGTTGCCGAATATCACCTGAGGAATTTTTTGCAATGCCTGAAAGCATGCCTATTTTGCGGCAGGAGACAGGTAGGAAAGTGTAAGTCTCTCATATTGCATTCCAGCCATGCTCTATGAGTGACAATTCGTGGTACCGGACAGAACAGTCAGGATCTCTACATTCATCAATGCGTTTGTGGTGTTAGCGTTGATCTATGGTTTTGCGTTATCCTGCTGGAATATATCATTTGGTACCCCGTTTATGAAAACTGTTACAGCAGGATTTATCATTCTTGCCACCTACTGGCGAGCATTCAGCCCCCTTCAACAACTGCCGCAACAGTACTGTTAGCACACCCAGTAGCTCCCCGTACCATGATTCCAGGAACTGGTGAGGCACAGGTTGTAAGACAGCTCGTCTGTTATATGTCACTACGCGATTTTTATTCATTATGAAAATATGTGTGTTTCCCTGCAGGGCACTGAAGTATGCGACTCCGCCATTTTGTGCTTCCACAGCGTGAAAACTTCTCATATTCTGGTAGCTCCAGCAGCTGCCTAGCTCTGTTATTGATTTACCCAACGAACGACGAGACAGGAATCGGTGTGCCAACTTTCAAACAATAAGGAATACACAGTCGGCGCTATTCTAGAATTCTAGCAATTTCTCCCCAGCGATTTGTGTTGGGATGAGAAATAATCGGTTGTTCTGCTGGTATCATGATGGACTCGTCCCTCGAGGACGTGGTGTATTGGTGCGTTGGAGGGTGGTTGCGGAGAGGTCAGAGAGCGGCGCGTGGGTCCACAAGACCCGGTTTTTGATTGCTGCGGCAGTCGTCTGCAGCCTCGGGCGGGTTTACTGTTGGAGTGAGTCTCACAGTTCCGCAGCAGCGTCGTCCTTTTACCTCTGAGCAACACTCATTTTGCACGCCCTTTAAATCGCAATGTGTATTGCATCTGTATTAGTTCGGAGTTGGAGTTAGTATTCAATAGTTTCCTTTAATAGTTTTTGTGTGCTGCTGAGATCTATCTGAACGCCACCTGCACTTCTGCCAGCAGTCTTCCTTGTTTTTAGTTTCAATTGCTCTTAGATAACTGGGGTATTATCCACAAAAATTTGTGTATTATTCAGATAATCATAATAAATTGTCTCGTTTGATACATCGATCTTGTTTGTAAAGAATCTTTGTGAATAATCAGTTTAACGGTGTTGCACTACCAAGTTCGTGACTCTTTGAGGATTTTGTGGACAGTTAAGACTCCAAGATTTTTGGTTCTAAGCTAACTTTCTCTTGTTACACCATTCTTTCAACAAAAACTATTTTTTATGAGTGTCACTGACCTCAGATTATATTGTATATTCCACATCAACGAAATAGACTAGATTAATTAAAGGTGATTAATTTAACTTATTGCACTTAACTTCATGAGTTTCAAAAGGTGACCTTCATTACTGAGAATTTTATAAATACGTTCGGTCACATTTGTTTATTTTAATCTGTGCTCTTCTAGGAGCTACAGTCTGGAACCGAGCGACCGCTACGGTCGCAGGTTCGAATCCTGCCACGGGCATGGATGTGTGTAATGTCCTTAGGTTAGTTAGGTTTAATTAGTTCTAAGTTCTAGGCGACTGATGACCTCAGAAGTTAAGTCGCATAGTGCTCAGAGCCATTTGAACCATTTATTTTAATCTGTGCTTTCATTGTGCTATCGATCCCTTACAATACAGGTTCCCCCACAGAGGTCAATATGAGGAGTTTCCCCTGGAAGAATTTGATTTTTATATACTGTGTGAATGGTTATTCACCAAGGATAAATCTCTTCTTTCTTTCGGAGTTCGTGCCGCAGGCAGACTGCACGACCCCGGCCGAACCCCATAACACTTCAAGGTTTCTAGAATACCTGCTTTCTATGATTATCACCAGTAGTTTCGATCTGACCGCTGCTGCCATAAGCGAGACTCATCACTGAACTCCACATAACGCCAATAACCAATGTAACTCTCTTGTCAGTGGTATGTGTGGCATGGCATTAGCAATAAACGACGTATGGAAATCAGCTCTCAAATGAGTAATCTGTTTATGTTGACACTCTAGTTGTAGCCACTGAGCGGATTTCAGCTGTTTTCGTCTGTTCATCACAAGCAGTCCAACTATCTCACGATCTTCCAGTGTTGTATGTCTTCCCGGAATTAGTGAAATCATCTTTTATGCGGGATACGTGGATGACATTCTTCTACTGGTTAATAATTCTCCAGAACAAATAAAGAAAATTTTCGTCACGTTTAACAGTCTACATGAAAAAATAAAATTCACGCAAGAATTGGAATCAGCTGATAGATCACTAAATTATCTTGATTTAACTTTGACTATTAAAGATGCTAAAATAGAGTTCAACATATTCCGGAAGGCAACTTATTCAGACAACATCATCCCGGCCGATTCAACCCACCCCCAAGCGCATAAAATGACGTTTCTCTATTCTAGTATCCATCGGGCGATTTCTATTTCGTTGTCAGATGTCAACCTCGAAAAAGAATTACAAATTCTCGAGAGTATTGCACAGAATAATAGCTATGATCCAAAGATAGTGAAGCAGTTATATCATAAGAAAACGCGAAAAAGGGCAACGACTTTAGTAAACACAAATACTCAAACCCAAGATCAGACCGAGAAATGATTGTCGGTTCCTTATATAGGTAATGTCTGCTACAATATAGGGCGCCTGTTGAAAAATTCAGGTTTCAAATTTTCCTTCTCGACGAGTAATAGTTTAAAGCAAATTTTGGCTCATTCCCTTGAGAAAGACTGTGATAAGTCAGTGAAATCAGGCGTATATAAGATTATGTGTGATGATTGCCCATGTTATTACATAGGTCAAACAGGCAAAACACGGCGGTCAGCCTTTGCGGAACATCTGGTGCAAATGGCTCATACACCTAAACCTTTACGTGACAGAGAGCTACTACATTATGAAGTTAAGGGATATAGACTCGACACGCTTGAGGAACTACAAATTTATGCACACCTAATTACAGATAGAGGCAATTTACTGAACGATCAACTGTATCTAAAACATAGGGCATACTTCGAAGGCTTCCAGCCTATATTAGGTTTACAATAATTCATAATGCACGTGACCATTACAGTTTCTGTAATAATAGAACCTTTCCTACAGATGTTCATACGAGATTTGTTGGTCAGTTTATAAGGCTCTGTAGTAGAATGTAAAACGTAGTCATGTTATCTGACGGGTGCGAAATAAGTGTTTGATTCTATACGTCTCGCGCATGCGCGCCGCCCTCTGTGAGGCAGACCGCGAAGCCCTCTCGGTCCGCAGTCTCTAGTCAAACGACGGGGCCCATACAACGGGCTTAAAGTGAATTTGCTACAGCTTGTTTTGTAGAAGTGACAAAACCTTATGGTTATGCATCAGGTTTTATAAAGTTGACTTCGGACATGGCTTGTTTTAGGCAAACATTTAAATAATATTTTATGCAAGTACTACACGTTTCGTCCTGTAGGATGACCATATCTAATATAATTTACTAGCACATTATAATATTAACTTTTTGCAGGTTCTGAAGAAGACGTTATTACTAACGTTGAGGCCTAGGTAAACGATAAAGTTAACCTACAACTGTACGCTGCATATTCTTATATATTATTCCTTGGTTCTTATCAGGAGTGTAACTATTTTCTCATTTGCATTTCAGCTCCCAATATCTTATAGTCATAAACAATACATTGTAGACAATATACATGGAGTATTTTTCGTTTGCCTGGAAAGAGAGTCACTGTTTACTTAGCTATATTTTTTTAAAAACTATTATAGAAAATTTTGAAATAGTGAATTGCGTGACGCTGAAAAGTAATTCAAATAGTTAATACTTCTGTTAAATTTACAACCTAAAAAATTCTCATTGTGCTGTGCCACAATACCATATTAGAAGTGCGTGTTTCCTAACCCATCTTCTGTTTGCTATCTGTCAGTTATGTCAACTCTTAGGTGAAGAATACGGTTTCTTCACTCACAACCACAACATTATGTGACTGACGTATAGTGAGAAACATTTGATATTTTTCGTGTCACAGTGCACCACACGTACTGTTCTTGCACCTCAATTACCTTTTATACCTTTAAACTACTTGTACGCCGCATTTATAAGTGCTATGACTAATTCATTTAACTATTAGCCTAACTCTCACTCGCTTCCCATGCTACTGTAAGAAACTGCCATTTCATCCGATAATTATTGTGCCCCCATCGAAACGCCTAGAGGACGAATTAAATTCGCTGAACCAGAACTCCACCGACAAAGTTCAGAGGTTCAGGGATACCTTCTGTGTGTGTTGCTGTAAGGGACCCACGGTCTCCAGCGGCTCGGTAAAGAGTTGTTGCGTTTCCTTTGGTTTCTTGCCCGAATAACTTCTGTACCGTCAGCGTCGGTAGCTGCACGTTCAGCGCCGTGAGTTACCAAGCGAAGGGTCCTGTGTTCGATTCCTGACCGCGTCGAAGGTTTTCTCCGCTCGTGGATTGGTTGTTGTGATGTCTTTACATTTCTATCGTAATAAGTAGCATTCTAATAGTGAGCTAATTGAAGGGCTGTCCCCTGATAAGCAATAAACAGAAAAAAAAGTTTTGTATCTTTATTGCACTGCAAGTGTTACACGAGAGCGCTTATGTTGACGTATGCGATATACACTCCTGGAAATGGAAAAAAGAACACATTGACACCGGTGTGTCAGACCCACCATACTTGCTCCGGACACTGCGAGAGGGCTGTACAAGCAATGATCACACGCACGGCACAGCGGACACACCAGGAACCGCGGTGTTGGCCGTCGAATGGCGCTAGCTGCGCAGCATTTGTGCACCGCCGCCGTCAGTGTCAGCCAGTTTGCCGTGGCATACGGAGCTCCATCGCAGTCTTTAACACTGGTAGCATGCCGCGACAGCGTGGACGTGAACCGTATGTGCAGCTGACGGACTTTGAGCGAGGGCGTATAGTGGGCATGCGGGAGGCCGGGTGGACGTACCGCCGAATTGCTCAACACGTGGGGCGTGAGGTCTCCACAGTACATCGATGTTGTCGCCAGTGGTCGGCGGAAGGTGCACGTGCCCGTCGACCTGGGACCGGACCGCAGCGACGCACGGATGCACGCCAAGACCGTAGGATCCTACGCAGTGCCGTAGGGGACCGCACCGCCACTTCCCAGCAAATTAGGGACACTGTTGCTCCTGGGGTATCGGCGAGGACCATTCGCAACCGTCTCCATGAAGCTGGGCTACGGTCCCGCACACCGTTAGGCCGTCTTCCGCTCACGCCCCAACATCGTGCAGCCCGCCTCCAGTGGTGTCGCGACAGGCGTGAATGGAGGGACGAATGGAGACGTGTCGTCTTCAGCGATGAGAGTCGCTTCTGCCTTGGTGCCAATGATGGTCGTATGCGTGTTTGGCGCCGTGCAGGTGAGCGCCACAATCAGGACTGCATACGACCGAGGCACACAGGGCCAACACCCGGCATCATGGTGTGGGGAGCGATCTCCTACACTGGCCGTACACCACTGGTGATCGTCGAGGGGACACTGAATAGTGCACGGTACATCCAAACCGTCATCGAACCCATCGTTCTACCATTCCTAGACCGGCAAGGGAACTTGCTGTTCCAACAGGACAATGCACGTCCGCATGTATCCCGTGCCACCCAACGTGCTCTAGAAGGTGTAAGTCAACTACCCTGGCCAGCAAGATCTCCGGATCTGTCCCCCATTGAGCATGTTTGGGACTGGATGAAGCGTCGTCTCACGCGGTCTGCACGTCCAGCACGAACGCTGGTCCAACTGAGGCGCCAGGTGGAAATGGCATGGCAAGCCGTTCCACAGGACTACATCCAGCATCTCTACGATCGTCTCCATGGGAGAATAGCAGCCTGCATTGCTGCGAAAGGTGGATATACACTGTACTAGTGCCGACATTGTGCATGCTCTGTTGCCTGTGTCTATGTGCCTGTGGTTCTGTCAGTGTGATTATGTGTTGTATCTGACCCCAGGAATGTGTCAATAAAGTTTCCCCTTCCTGGGACAATGAATTCACGGTGTTCTTATTTCAATTTCCAGGAGTGTATGTCTTGTTTGGAAACAAATCTGTTACATTCACTCACTTAGTTGCTGCCGACAATAGTCCTCAAGCTTGCGTTCAGTACTGCTCGGCCCAGTCTCGGATTTTTTCTCTGGCAGTGCTAATTGTACGGTAACAGTGATACACTGCAGTATGGATAGGTTTACTGACAAAGACTCGGCGGATATGTGTCTCTTCTATCGGCTCATTGATGGAAAGGACGACTCTATGCTCAGCTGTTGCCATAGCGACGTCAATCACATCACTCTAGTTTTGCATTTCTGTACTGTACCAAAATAACCGGATCCTTTTATGTGACTACGTTTCTGTGATTGCATATTAAAGGCTTCTTCACTACAGTGAAAGTATTTGACACAAACAAAGATATCGCTAGCAACAAACCCGAGTAAATCACCGTTACGCTATTATCCTGTAACGAGCCACTGGAGACCAGAGGTCCCGTATACAAACATACTCTTAAAATATCCCACAACTAGCTACGAAATACTGTCAGAGGAGTTCCAGTTCATCTTGCATTTTTTTTAACTACCTGCCATCACAACATCATAATGAATGTTGTTGTTGTTGTGGTCTTCAGTCCAAAGACTGGTTTGATGCAGCTCTCCATGCTACTCTATCCTGTGCAAGCTTCTTCACCTCCCAGTAGCTACTGCAACCTACATCGTTCGGAATCTGTTTAGTGTATTCATCTCTTGGGGTCCCTCTACAATTTTTACCCTTCGCGCTGCCCTCCAATACTAAATTGGTGATCCCTTGATGCCTCAGAATACGTTCCACCAAGCGATCCCTTCTTCTAGTCAAGTTGTGATACAAATTTCTCTTCTCTCCAATTCTCTTCAGTACCTCCTCATTAGTTATGTGATCCACCCATCTAACCTTCAGGATTTTTCTGTAGCACCACATTTCGAAACCTTCTATTCTTTTTTTGTCCAAACTATTTATCGTGCACGTTTCACTTACATACATGGATACACTCTACACAATATCAAATGTTCAAATGTGTGTGAAATCTTATGGGACTTAACTGCTAGGTTCAATAGTCCTTAAGCTTACACACTACTTAACCTAAATTATCCTAAGGACAAACGCACGCACCCATGCCCGAGGGACGACTCGAACCTCCGCCGGGACCAGCCGCACAGTCCATGACTGCAGAGCCTGAGACCGCTCGGCTAATCCCGCGCGGCCACTCCATATAAATACTTTCAGAAACGACTTCCTGACACTTAAATCTATACTCGATGTTAACAAATTTCTCTTCTTCAGAAATGCTTTCCTTGCCATTGCCAGTCTACATTTTATATCCTCTCTACTTCGACCATCATCAGTTATTTTGCTCCCCAAATAGCAAAACTCCTTTACTACTTTAAGTGTCTCATTTCCTAATCTAATTCCCTCAGCATCACCTGACTTATTTCGACTACATTCCATTATCCCCGTTTTGCTTTTGTTGATGTTCATCTTATATCCTCCTTTCAAGACACTGTCCATTCCGTTCAGCTACTCTTCCAGGTCCTTTGATGTCTCTGACAGAATTACAATGTCATCGGCGAACCAAAAAGTTTTTATTTCTTCTCCATGGATTTTAATTCCTACTCAGATTTTTCTTTTGTTTCCTTTACTGCGTGCTCAATATACAGATTGAATAACATCGGGGATAGGCTACAACCCCGTCTCATTCCTTTTCCAACCACTGCTTCCCTTTCATGCCCCTCGACTCTTATAACTGCCATCTGGTTTCTGTACAAATTGTAAATAGCCTTTCGCTCCCTGTATTTTACCCCTGCCACGTTCATAATTTGAAAGAGAGTATTCCAGTCAACATTGTCAAAAGCTTTCTCTAAGTCTACAAATGCTAGATTCGTAGGTTTGCCTCTCCTTAACCTATTTTCTGAGATAAGTGGTAGGGTCAGTATTGCCTCATAATGAATATAACTTTACAAGCTGTTCGTGTTTGTAGAGAGAGATCCCAAAAAGAAATTGTAAAATGGCTCTGAGCAGTATGGAACTTAACATCTGTGGTCATCAGACCCCTAGAACTTTGAACTAATTAAACCTAACTAACCTAAGGACATCACACACATCCATTCCCTAGGCAGGATTCGAACCTGCGACCGTAGCGGTTACGCGGTTCCAGACTTAAGCGCCTAGAACCGCACGGCCACACCGGCCGGCAGAGATCCCAAAATATCGATGCAGTTTTCATATTCATACTCGGTGTTGTAGAGGGCTTCTGCGTCTATAAAGGTCTCCTTGTTGATCTAGCTGCTATCTTACAGTATATTTTCCGCCCAGCGCTGTATTTTTATACTGTTCCACCTGGGACATCGCCGGGCTAGGTGTTATTACCGTACCGCTTTACCACAGAGTAAGTTTCTGTGACGGAACAAACACTGTGCGGGCAGGTCTTACTGAAGAGTTAGAGGGCGTTGCATAAGCAGCAGGGGAATATTCCCGCGCTGGGTGGAAGAGGTCGTGCATGCGGCTGCTCTGGGTGCACGACGCGGCAACTCCAGTCACGACCGCAGCGCACCGTCCTGCGGGTCTGGTCCAGCAGCAGCGAAGGGGGAAAGCCACCACGGGTAAAAGCGCCGAAGGTGTAGTCCTCAGTCGTCCGCCTGTTCAACAGCTTCTAGTAACGTAACAAGACGCCGATTTAACTCTTAATCAACAGATCGGGATGAAAGGTCCTTGTATCAGACCGAAACGTAGAAATGAACTGAATGACAGAGACGTGGGCTTCTTATCTTTAATTTACCAGTCTCATGATATCTTTACGCCCACCAAATGGTTCATTTCCTAGTTGCATGCACTCATACAAAAAATAGAACAAAAATAAAAATAAAATAAAAATAAAATTAAAAAGACGCACCAGGAAGGAATTACCCGAATGGGACGGAAATCGGCAGAAGTGATGTACATGTACAGGCAAACAAGTGATTACAATTTCAGGAAAATTGGATTATTTATTCAAGAGAAAGAGCTTCAGAAATTGAGCAAATTTATTACGCATTGGTCCACCTCTAGGCAACGGCCTTGCCGCAGTGGATTCACCGGTTCCCGTGAGATCACCGAAATTAAACGCTGTAGGGCGTGGTCGGCACTTGGATGGGTGACCATCGAGGCCGCCATGCGCTGTTGCCATTTTTCGGGGTGCACTCAGCCTCGTGATTCCAATTAAGGAGCTACTCGACAGAATAGGAGCGGCTTCGGGCAAGAATTGCATCATAACGACCGGGAGAACGGTGTGCTGATCCCATGCCCCTCCTATCCGCATCCTCCTCGGAAGATGACACGGCGGTCGGATGGTCCCGATGGGCCACTTGTGGCCTGTAGACGGAGTGGAGTGGGTCCACCTCTAGCCCTTATGCAAGACGTTATTCGGCTTGGCATTGATTGATAGCGATTTTGAATGTCCTCCAGACGGATATCGCGTCAAATCCAGACCAAATGGCGCGTCAGATCATGAGAGTCCCGAGCTGGTTGGAGGGCCCTGCCCTCTAAATGTACTCAGCTGGGGAGAGATCTGGTGACCTTGCAGGGCAGGGTAGAGTTTGGCAAGCACGAAGAGAAGCAGTAGAAACTCTCCTCGCGGGCGGACGGTCATTATCTTGCTGAAATGTAAGACCAGTATGACTTGCCATGAAGGACAGCAAGACTGAGCGTACAATATCGTCGACGTGCAGTTGTGCTGTAAGGATGCCACAGATGACAACCAAAGGCGTCCCACTATCTAACGAAATGGCGCTCACACCATCGCTTCTGGCTGTTGGACTGTATGGCAGGCGCACTTAGGGGCGTCTCCAGACACGTCTTCTATCTAGAATATCATTGTCTGGAGTAGAATTGTCTTCAGTGATGGGCCCCCGCTTCGAACTGAGCCCCGATGAAGAACGAAGACGTATGGCATACCAATCTGACTGTCGCCAGCCACATGGCCATATAACCTGGCGTGAAGGTCTGGGATGCCATTATATTTCATAGCAGGACCTCTTGCATCCGCGGTACATGGACGACATTTTGCGCTCGTTTTGTTGCCCACCATGGCAACCCTTCCTTGGCTTACGTCTCAGCAAGACAATGTCCGCCCGCAGGCGGCGAGAGTTTCTACGGCTTGTCTTCAAGCTTGCCAAACCCTACCCTGACCGGCAAGGTCGCCGGATCTCTCCCCAGCTGAGAATGTTTGGAGCATTATGGGCATTATGGGCAGCGCCCTCCAACCAGCTCTGGATTTGACGATCTAACCCGCCAATTGACTGAATCTGGTACGATATTCTTCAAGAGGACATCGAGTAACTCTGTCAATCAGTGCCAAGCCAAATCACTGCTTGCATATGAGCCAGACGTGGACCAACGCGTTATTAAAATTCAAATGGCTCTAAGCACTATGGGACTTAACATCTGAGGTCATCAGTCCCCTAGACTTAGAACTACTTAAACCTAACTAACCTAAGGAGATCACACACATCCATGCCCGAGGCTGGATTCGAACCTGCTACCGTAGCAGCTGAGCGGTTCCGGAATGAAGCGCCTAGAACCGCTCGGTCACAGATGCCGGCAACGCGTTATCGATTAGCTCAGTTTTTAAAGCTCTTTCTCTTGAGTATACCATCAATTTTTTGTGAAAATGTAACCATTTGTATATCTTCTTTTTTGTTTTTGTTTTGGTTTTAGGGCGCAAAACTGCTATGGTCATTAGCGCCCGATTTGTATATCTGTACATGTATATCACATCTACCGATTTCCGTTCCATTCGGATAATCCTTTCACGGATCGTCAGCTTCTTGTCTTAGAGCATATATCGCACATGCAACACCGTGATGATGTTTCCCATCCAATGTCCCTTTTCCGCAGTAAATTTCAATACACTGCCTTTATATAGATGTAGGTGATTCCTCCATTCTCTCGGCAAAGGGTTTTCTTAGACTTCTTTCCTGGCCGACTATTTCGAGAATATTGCCCATTTGCACAGTAATATTTGAAATACTTTTTTATTTGCATCCTTTCTTGTTTTACCATTAACCATATTCCACTTTCATATATTCCTGTGCTCTGAAACATCTCCCTCATTCTGTATCATAATTTACATTATTACATTTACATCACTGAAGATAGGGTTTCACCATTTGCGACGTTTCCTTGTCCCAGTCATTCTGCAAGTATTTCTGCCTCCTTTGTGGTCCAGAACTGCTTCTTTTACTCTCTCTTAGCCAACTAAACAGATGCCAATAATGATTTTGAAGTTGAAATATGCTGAACGTAAGTGAGAAAACGACACTATTGTAGAAATCGAGAACCGCTTTGTAGGTGGTTCTAATGGCTCTAAGCACTAAGGGACTTAACATCATCAGTCCCATAGACTTAGAACTACTTAAACCTAACTAACCCAAGGACACCACACACATCCATGCCCAAGGCAGGATTCGAACCTGTGACCGTAGCAGCAGCGCGGTTCCGAACTGAAGCGCCTAGAACTGCTCGGCCACAGCGGCCGGCCGCTTTGTAGAAGAAACATGTAGAGTAAATGGTCGTATGACCATTTTTGTGACAGAAGTCACAACTGCAAATGTTTAATCCTTGTTGCCAAGTTGTAGCTGAATCTAACTGTATGATGGAGTGCTCGTAAAAGGGCACTAAGGTCAGCAAAGTTTGACGGCATCACGGATATGAATCACTGGAATCAGCAGCAGCCGCTCAAGTGTTTGGATAACAACACTGCACGATTTATAGTGGAGTGAAAACATCAGTTTAGATGAGGTGGAGGCAGACGCCAGAGTGAGATTGTTTCGATGTCTGCTAAGGTGGTGTAATTCATCCAGGATGGATTTTGACCCATTCTTCAGTACGGTTCTCATGGCGAAAGTCGCGAAGGATAATGTAGGAAGAGCTCCAAGATTAATCAGGGACTGTGTGATCAGCGTGCAGTAGCAGAATTGCTGAACTGTTTACAGAGGGAAATTCCGTAGGTAGAACGCCAAGCGCTATGGAATGGCTTCCATTCAAAATTTCCGAACCAAATCAAGACCCATTTTAATCCCTTACACGCACATCTTTCGCAAAGATCATAGTATTAAATGAAACTATGTGGTTTCTATCTATGTTATATATATGCAGACTGAAGCAACGAATGAAAACCTGTGTCAAGGTCATGATTTGGAATGTGCGCACATCACAGTGTCACCGTGATTAATTGGCGTAGTCGGTGCAGCCACGTGCAGCCACTGTGGCAGGGCGATGTAGTGGTTAGCGCATCTGCCTAGTTAGCAGGAGACCGGAGTTCGAATGCAATCCTTGATACAAATTTCCATTCTTCCCTTCTGTCTGCATATGTACATTATGCATGTTGCGTTTGTATAACACGGAGGATAGCGGATTACAGATGAAGATATAGTGATGGATAAGCTGCAGTCTCCAATGCTATCAGAAAATGAAAGTTATGGGTGACTTTAAATCAATAGCATTCTACTGGCGGCACGTAATTAAACTGTTCGTGTCCCCCTCAAGCAATAGTTTTCGAAATTTACCAAAAGCGTTCCGCAAGACCAGTCCAACCTTTCTGCCAGACAATATTACCGAATACAAAATTGTTGAGGCTTTCGTGGTCACTTGTTGACAAACTGCCTATTGGCTTCTGTCTCGGGTTCTTCGGCCGACGTTCATCTAATGATTTTTCTGACGTTTCACCAGCACGAGTGGCTGTCAAAGCTTCACCCTCCATTGCCGGTGGTGAACTGGAGCCGAGGTTAAAAAATAGAGATGGGGCCCCTCCACGCCCGCACCAACGTGGTGACCAAACCAAAAGTTCTACTGTCACCTCCGTAAAACATGTTAGTTATCTAGTAAGTGGATCACAGGATGCTGGGCTGTGATGTTGTCCGTGCGTCTGGGTAAGGCTACGCATTAACACGGTCCATCAGGTGATAGATAGTGGACGAAACGCGAGTGAGGGTAGCGATTTGAAGAGCAGAGGGAAAAAAGTGCCATGGCTCGTGCCGTGGGAAAAAAAACCTCTGCGACAGTGGGATGGGTAGTAAGAGCAGTAGTGGCTTACTAGCTGCGATAGCTCATGCAAGGTTGGATTTGTTAGTATGGGTATCATGCATCATTACCGTGACAAGCGATGGCGATGTATCCCAGTGGCTGCAGCTGCTACATTCCTGGAACATTCAAGATCGTTATACAGTAGTGGGAGATCGGCCATAGATCGTCTCACTGTGTGGGGGATGTGTGGAGCTTGTTTGCATGCGGTGTACGGTACGGCTTCCCTGTGTGGTGCCAGTTATTCGGCAGTGTATTTCAGCTGGATATCCAGTAATAGCGTCTGATTAACAGGGGCTCGCCTGTGCCGTTATGTTTGCGTGTGCTTGGCCATAGATGTTATTCCCTTACAAGTATGTCTTTTGGTCTTTTATGTTTCCATCTATGGTTATGGTCGTAGTTCCCCAGATTCAGAATAAACGGGTTCTGCGAATGTCTGGAGTTTCTGTATAGTCTTGTGGTGAGTTTGTGGATTACCTCCGTGAGAGTCTCAAGTCGGTATTCCCGGTGAAGGTCCGCGATGCGTGTGTATCGTGGAGCATTGCTTATGATTTTGAGTACTTTGTTTTGTATGAGCTGCAGACGGCGCAGGCGTGTAGGCGCAGCGTATCCCCAGACAGGAGCTGCGTACGTCATCAGGGGTCGGATAAGTGTCATGTACATGGACCTCGACACCCTTCTGTTCAGTGTGCTACGCCTGTTGAGCATAGGATAGAGCTGTTTGAGCCTCGCGCTAGCTCGGTTGGTCATGTGTTGTATGTGGTCCCCCCAGAGTAATTTCCGGTCCAGCCAGACACCGAGGTATTTGACTTTCTCGCGGAAACGTATTGGACGTGCATGTAGGGTTATTGGTCTGCAGTAACGGTGTTTGCGCAGTTGCTTCGGTCTTCTAGTGAACAGAACGGCTTCGCACTTGTCTCCAACCAAGGCTCCGCCACTCTGAGTGCAGTCTGTAGGCGTGACGTAATGTTTGATGGTTTCCAATCTTGCGCAAGGATGGCTGTGTCATCCGCGTAGATTGCCATCATTGTGTTGTGCGTGGTTGGGAGATCGTTTATGTAGAGGTTAAACAGTAGGGGCCCTAGGATGCTTCCCTGGGGTACTCCCGCGTGTATACCGTGTCGTGTTGATTGTTTTCCCTGCACATCAGTGTTGAAACTCCTGTCTGTGAGGTATGAGTGTATTAGACGCAGCAGCCCGTCGGGGAATCCCGCGTCGCTGAGTTTGCGGATGAGGCCGTTGTGCCATAGACGATCGAAAGCCTTTTCGATGTCCAGGAACACTGCCCCTGTAGCTTTGTTTATGTTGAAACCATGTGTTATATGTTCAACGACCCGTAGGAGTTGTTGTGTTGTGGAGTGGTGATTCCTGAAGCCGAATTGCTCCGGTCTCAGGATGTCATTTGTTATGCAGTGCCTAGTGATGCGTTTGAGAATCACCTTCTCAACAATCTTACTGAGCGAGCTCAGAAGGCTGATGGGTCGGTAATTTTGTGGGAGGCTGTGGTCTTTCCCCGGCTTCCTGAACATCAGGACCTTGGCCGTCTTCCTAAAGGCGGGGAAGTGTTGGTGTTTTAGTATGGCATTCGTTATGTGTGTTAGGTACTCAGTTGCTTTATCCGTGAACTCCTGGAGGACACGGTTTTGAATGCCATCATGACCAGGGGCTTTCCTAGCGGCGGAATGCATTATAGCCCAGGAGACTTCGGCTGTGCTAGCATGTCGAATGTCGTCGCGCGATGGTTGGGCTAGAATGCGTGTAACCTCTTGGTCAGAAGCAAGTGTGAACACTGGATCTGATGGTACCAGGTTCGGTGTGAATGACGCTGCGAGTGTTCGGGCCATTAGTTCTGCTTTCTCTTCCGCTGAGTATGCAGGTCCGTCGGGCCCTTGAAGCGTTGGGGTGTATATTTTCTCCCTGGTGAAGTGTCGGGCTAGTTGCCACACGCCAGGTCGTGTGGTGTCCAGCCCTTCGAGTTTTTGGTTCCACTGTTGTGTTCTATGTGTTTGTATTTTATCATGTATGATGCCCTGTAGTCTGTTAATGTGCCGTTTGAAGTACGGACGCCTGGTGCGCTGCCATTGTCTCCTGAGGCGATTCCTCATTGAGATTAGGCCCACGATTTCCTGGGGCAGGGCCGCACTGCGTTGTTGTGAGGTGCGATCAGGTATGGTGCCTGCCATTGCGTCCTGGACGGCGTTGGTGAGGGTTTCTACTGCCTCGTCAATTTGTGCTGTTTCATTAATTTCGTGTATAGGTGGGATGTGGCTATCGAGCGTTTGCTTGAACCTTGTCCAATTCGCACGCCCGTAGTCCAACATCTTGCGTTGTTCCATGTGCTGCAGTGTTTCCTCAATGTATAGTATTACAGGTTGGTGGTTTGAGGGCAGATCGTTTTCAACGGCAACGTTGAGTGTCGTTGTAATGCCCTTGATGAGGGCCATGTCTATCACGTCTGGCCTGAGTCCCCTCTGATAGGGAATGTGCGTCGGTTCAGTCGGCGCTAGTATAATGTAGTTTCTGCCAAGTGAATGTTCGTACAGTTTTTTGCCGTTGGGATTTCATGTACGTGAATTCCATTCTGGGTGTTTTGCGTTCAGATCTCCAGCGACTATTACTCGCGGTGAGATGTTGAGTAATGTGCTGATATCACGTGTTGAAATGCCTACAGGGCTGTTGTATACCGATATCAGTGTGGTGTAGGCTCCGTTGAACTTGACTCTGACGGCCGTAGCCTCGATTTTTTCCAGTTCAGGGAGCTCTATGTTTGTGTGCTCAATGTCTTTGTGTATGACGATTGCAGTTCCACCTGCCACGGCGTCGCCCGGTCGGTCGGTACGATAGACACAGTAGCCAGGAAAGTTTAATTGTTTGTGCGGTTTAAGTTTAGTCTCGCTCAGTAGCGCGACAAGGAATCCCTTGCGCTCCATGAACGCGGCAAACTCTGCCCTTTTGTTGTGGATGGAGTCTGAATTACAGAACAGGATCCGTGATAGTGTGTGCGGGTCTGCGTTATGGGCCAGGTGTGGTATATTATTCATGTAAGAGTGTGAAAGAGTGTTGTGATGGCAGTGTGTATGACAGCCCAGTATTGCCCGGGTTCGGCGCTCATGAGCTGGGTGATGAGTGTAGTGACGGCCATCAGCACCTTGGTAAGGATTTCAATGGTCGTGTGTCGGGGGAATAGTGTTTCCAATATTCCCCCAGGTGATGTGTTGGTGTTGGGTGTGGCAGCCTGAGGTGCTGTTGTGGGGTTAGCGGCCGCTTGTGCGGGTATTGGTGTGTTGTTTGGGGCGGCATTTGTGTTTTGTAACAGAGGTTGTGGCGCCTGCGTTACTTCTGTGGTGAGGGGGATGGTAGTGTGAGTTACAGTCTCGGTGTCTTGTTGACTGTTTTCCTGTGTGTTGCTGTTCTGTTGTTGCTGCGTGGCCTGTTGTGGTGATTTCGTGTTCCCCGCCCTGTGTTTGCGTGTACGTCTATTCCTCCTCTGGGCTTGGGGTTCGGGGGGTTCTTGTGTGGATGTGTTTTCCTGTATATGGTGCGTTTCTTCGCAGCTCGTGATTTCCGGGAGTGGGGTCGTGTTGTTTGGGGGCATAGGTGTTGGTACCGATGCTTGTTGGGTTTCAGGTGTTGTCTGTGGCTGTTGTGTGGCTGTTGCAGCGGTTGTTTCACGTGTGTGTGTAGGGCGCTGAGGTTCCGCAGCCTGTGCCGTTCCGCCAGGGCGTGCAACCGTGGCAAACGTTACGCCGTTCCTTACTGGGTTCGGCGCTGGCCTTGGGCGTGGTATGTCGTACAGTACCCTGCTTTTGTCTTGTTTTCGCTTCAGCGCCTGTTTGTATGAGTTGCACTGTCTGAAGTTGGCCGCATGGGGCCCACCGCAGTTGGCACAGCGTCGCTGGTTTGGTTGTGTTTGTGTGCAAGTGTTGGATCTGTGGTTGCCAGCGCATCCGCGGCAGCGAGTTGCCAGGCCGCAGCGGAGGGCCGAGTGGCCGAACCGCTGGCAGTTGTTGCATTGTTGGGGGACGTTGGGTGGTTCGTAAAGTTCTACACGTACGTCCATCCGCAGAAAGCTCTTTATCTGCAGGATGGCGCGGGAATCAGCCGTGTCGGCTAACTCAACCATGTAGTGTGGTAGCGGTGCGTGTGTACGGAACCCTGTCATCCGGGAGGCACTTTTACAGTCGAATCCCAGATAACAAAGGGCCGCATGTACTGTCTCGTTGGGGGTGCTGGGGTCCACTCCCTTGATCACGTACTGCTGGGTTCTCTCGTCCAGCGTTCTGTACGTGTAATGTTCGATCTTCCGATCTT
Source organism: Schistocerca nitens (assembly GCF_023898315.1). Classification (NCBI taxonomy): domain Eukaryota; kingdom Metazoa; phylum Arthropoda; class Insecta; order Orthoptera; family Acrididae; genus Schistocerca; species Schistocerca nitens. The sequence continues at coordinate 278,307,257 of NC_064619.1, read as the reverse complement.
TGAGGAAGGTCAGAAGATCTTTGTATTCGTTGTCTGTGGCAACGTACAGTGAGGCCCTATCCCCCGAGTACTTTGCATGTAATGTGCTGTTTATGTGCCTCTCCGCGAATGCAGTGTTAAGGGCACTAAGGTTCCCGTAGTTTTGTATAACAACTGGGGGGAAACCAGTCTTGTGTTGTGTGGGCACTGTTGTGGCTTTGTGTGCTTTGTTGTTGTTCGCCACAACTGTGTTTGCGTTTTGTTGTGTGTTAATGTTGCTAGCCTGAGGTGAGCTAGTGGGTGTAGGCAACAGCGCCTTTCGGTTGCCTAGCGAGTTTGGTTGCTCGCTTGTTTGTGCTGGTGTTTTTTTGGGTCTGCGTTTTGGGCCCTCCACCTGCCAGGGCTCTGTGTAATAGTTTTCTGTGTCCACATCCGCCGTCGCTGCCTCGATCTCTTGAGGCTGCGGCGTCGGTGGGAGAATGGTGCATGACTGTCCAGTGACAGGTGAGTGTAATGTGATGCTAAGTGTACTTGTTTTTGTGGGAGAGACGTCCGCCCCGAAAAGTTCGGTGATTAGCCGGCGCGACTCGAGCTGCTTTTGCGCTTTCGCGCCAAGCTGTCGAGCGTCGCCAGCCGCTCCCTTGCCTTCGGTAGCGGGCGGGGCGCGAGTTCCGGCGGGTGCAGTCGATCCTCGCGCCTCTTGTGTTGCAGTCTTGCTGCGGGTGACAGCGGGGGAAGTGCTAGTAGCGTCCGCCATCTCGCACTTAGGATTATTTATTGGGTGGGAAGGGGGAAACGACAATTTTACTTTTCTCGAAAGGCGAGAGAAGTGTTGCTTGTTCCCTATGGAAGTGGGTGGTCCCTACTTTACGCTAACATGCGCTGTTCGTGCAAGCGCGGCACCTAAAGGAGGTGCGGAAGAAGAATGGCCTGCAGCACGCGGGCTTGGTCCCGTGAAGGAGCCCTGGTACTGTCTCAGAGTCCCTAAAAGAACGTGAGAATCACGTTGGGGGCGTTGGGTAACCGGAGGCTACCGGGAGCTGCGAGCCGAAGCTCTTTCGCGGCAGTCCGCGACTGGTTGCGCGGCTTTGCGTCGAAGGGGAGCGGGCTCAACCCTTCGGCACTCGGCCGGTAGCCGCTGGGCGGCTGCGCCGGGAGCGGCTGATGCGCACTCCCCGGGCGACTGGCTGCGGAGAGGGCGCAGACTATATGTACCTGGCGCGCCAACGTCCGAGGGCTTCTCCGCGGTCATTTCCGGTGCGGTTCTTCTCCTCTTGCTACCTGCGACGGTCGTTCGCTGCAGTACGGGAAGCCAGGATCCGTTTACCTTAAGGCTTTCTTCTTTCTTGTTCAAACTGTTCGCGTGTTTTTGTATCTCTACAGCTTCTCTGAACAAGCGCGTGTGATAGTGGTTCTCTACAACACTTCTCATACACTTTTGTGTGGACTATTACGATCCTAACACCGCGTCTCTGAATTCTATTACACAAGGACTCCAAACGCTGCACCGATAATTTAGAATTGATAATACTAGTGTCTTGTATGTGCTTTCCATTCACCTTACCTACTAGTGATTTTACATATTCGTCACAGTTCATATATCCGCAGCATTTTCCTAGATACTGAAGCCGTGTGTCGTGCTCCAGACGTTCTACGACTGATGCTCTTACTATCGGGTTCTTATATTTTACATGTCAGTCGTTTTTATTTACTCACATTTAAATAGAGCTGCCTTTCGGTACACAACTTAGAAATATGCTCTACTTCGTTCTGCATTTCCTTATGACCATCAACACACGGTCTTTCTGTAGATAGTACGATGTCAGAAAACAATCTGAGTGTGCTGATGACTGTATCTCGAAATCGCATATTTATATTTTCTATGTGAGCGGTCCCCATACCCTTCCTTGAAGCACATCTGACATTCCTTTTGTTTCTATTGAACATTCGCCATCCAGTATAACGTACTAGGTACACGAGTTAAAAATCGTTGTTGTCGTATTCTTACGAAGATCGTGTTATCAGGCACTGCTGTGAAGCAGGTATCAAACGCCTTTCGGAAATCTAGGAGGACGAAATCAACTTGTTCAGCCCGGAGACCCTCTGGTTCCTCGAAGAAAGCTTCTTTCCTCTGAAACATCATAGCGTTCGAGCCTCTATTACAGGATTCTTGGAACATATGGTCATTGGGGACTGGCTCAGAAATTCATTCATTCGTTCTTTATCCTTTGCATGAAGAGGAGTGACGTGAGCCTTTTCCACTCACGTACGTCTGTTCACTGCACCAGATATTGTCGATTAATATGAACCAAGAAAGCTCTGATTACACCACTTGTTCAATGTAATGTCAAACGAATTGCCGTCAGGTGCTGGAGTGTTGCATACCTTCAGCTGCCCTAACTGTTTCTGATAACTCATAGTGCTTATTTTAGTATCTCTCATTCGTTATTGTGCGTGACGCTGAAACGGTGGTATGGCAACACGATCCTCAAGCGCGAAAGCATCATCAGCCAAAATCAGATTATCAATTGAAATTCCAACACTCTTATGGACCTTAAGCTTTAAATAGAACCAACTGATATTTTCACTGTACGATAAGTTTGGGTGTGCTCCACTTGACTATTGACCGGCATGTATTGTCAGGATGCTGTGTTACCTGAACAGCTCTGAGGAGGTGTTAGTCTCTGCTAATACCTAATTTACGAAAGCGAGTTGAAAAGTAACCCCCCAAAATTTTCATGCGAAAGCTCTTAAGGCTTTTTAAGTAAAACAAATGCTATCAACATTCTACATCTTTGTTCTTCATGTCTACATATTTATTTCTCAACACAGTCACCTCGGCGACGAACGTATTTTTCCCAATGAGGGACCAGTTTGTTGATACCCACAGTGTAGAATGTTTGACGTTGTTGGCGGAGCCACAACCTCACCTCTGCTTAAACCGCTTCATCACTATCAAAGTGATTTCCCCGAAGGTGCTGTTTCAGATCTGGAAACAGACAAATCTCGAATGGGGCAAAGTCGGGACTGTATGTAGGGTGATCAATGACAGTGGACCCTGAGCGTCGAATTGCTGCAGATGTCGCAACGCTCGTGTGTAAAATGGTTCAAATTGGCTCTGAGCACTATGGGACTCAACTGCTGAGGTTATTAGTCCCCTAGAACTTAGAACTAGTTAAACCTAACTATCCTAAGGACATCACAAACATCCATGCCCGAGGCAGGATTCGAACCTGCGACCGTAGCGGTCTTGCGGTTCCAGACTGCAGCGCCTTTAACCGCACGGCCACTTCGGCCGGCCGCTCGTGTGTAGTCTGTCATTGTCATGCTAAAGGACAGGGTGCTCCATGTATAGACAAAGTCATCTAATCGGAAATTCGATGACAGCACGCTGTTTCTCACGCACTGAGACAGTTACGTTACACACCGCAATATTACACGCCAAAATTCGGAGCCCTCTAGCGGCAGAGGGCTGCAGTTAAGATGTAGAATGTTAATAACGTTTGTTTCGTTTAAAACACTTGTAAGAGCTTTCACATAAGAAATTCGGGGGCATTTATTTTCAGCAAACCCTCGTATATAACACACTTTTCTGCAGTAGTTTATTGCACTACTAGCATTATGATTAACACCATCATCTTCAGGTGGAGATTTACATATTTGCGTGCTTGTTATTAGTACAGAACACAGATGCATTAGAAAATTGCAGCGAAATGCAGGAAGATCTGCAGCGGATGGGCACTTGGTGTAGGGAGTGGCAACTGACCCTTAACATAGACAAATGTAATGTATTGCTAATACATAGAAAGAAGGATCCTTTATTGTATGATTATATGATAGCGGAACAAACACTGGTAGCAGTTACTTCTGTAAAATACCTGGGAGTATGCGTACGGAACGATTTGAAGTGGAATGATCATATAAAATTAATTGTTGGTAAGGCGGGTGCCAGGTTGTGATTCATTGGGAGAGTCCTTAGAAAATGTAGTCCATCAACAAAGGAGGTGGCTTACAAAACACTCGTTCGGCCTATACTTGAGTATTGCTCATCAGTGTAGGATCTGTACCAGGTCGGATTGACAGAGGAGATAGAGAAGATCCAAAGAAGAGCGGCGCGTTTCGTCACAGGGTTATTTGGTAAGCGTGATAGCGTTACGGAGATGTTTAGCAAACTCTAGTGGCAGACTCTGCAAGAGAGGCGCTCTGCATCGCGGTGTAGCTTGCTGTCCAGATTTCGAGAGGGTACGTTTCTGGATGAGGTATCGAATATATTGCTTCCCCCTACTTATACCTGCAGAGGAGATCACGAATGTAAAATTAGAGAGATTCGAGCGCTCACGCAGGCTTTCCGACAGTCGTTCTTCCTGCGAACCATACGCGACTGGAACAGGAAAGGGAGGTAATGACAGTGGCACGTAAAGTGCCCTCCGCCACACACCGTTGGGTGGCTTGCGGAGTATAAATGTAGATATAGATGTAGATGCCATTTCACATCAAGTGCAAAATAAGGTATGCATCGACTTTTGAGGTAAAGTAAAAAGATGCTCCATACTCTTCACTGTGTACAGGGTGTTGCACTGTTTTTTGTTTTATAAATTGCCAGCACATACAACAAATAAGAGTAAGCAGCATTTTTTGGTCCTACGTTACTTCAAAAGACGAAACATTACCTGTTTTTAATTTGGTCTGCTTCTCTGAAAGTGCGTCTGTGCATTGCGCTTACACTAAGAATGCAGCTAAGTAAATTGCGGTCTCAAAATGATGGTGTGAAACATCCAACCATGAAGTGGTCCGATAAATATTTGTCTGATGCAGAAAATTATTTTGTATATATTCATAAGTTACAGCAGTCAATCCTCGTCGCTCAGTGTCTGCTTACTCATAGGAGAGCCTATCGGACAAAATAAAAAGTTTAATTTTTGGAGTAGATATGGCCCAGTTTCTCTCGTGTGCCAATTTCAGAACTGTATCTACACACAATGTCCTCAGTTAGGTCAACACGACGGCTACGGTTTGAGCTGCACATAACACCATGACCCCTGGACTTTTTGTGGACAGACGAAGCCCATTTTCATCTCCAAGGATATGTAAATGTGCAGAATTGCAGAATATAGATAGCGGAAAATCCGAGTGCACATCAGTCGATACCACTTCATTCTACAAAAGTGACTGTGTGGTGTGGGTTGACTGCGTCGTTTATCTAGTATGGAGATGAATCCTGCGGGTCCTGTGACCTGTTCCGTCACTAGTAAACGCCATGAGAGTCTTTTGCGCACCAAAGTTGTTCTAGCATCTCAACAGCGTGGAAGTGTGGGTAGGACCATTTTTATGCAACATGGTACTCATCCGCACATTTCATAGCCAATGAAGCGGCTACTGCAGATGCATTTCGGAAATGTTAGAATTATCACCGCCATTTCCCTACAGCTCAGCCCTCCAGTCATCTGATCTAAATCCATGTTGTATTCAGTGCTCCAGTCACGAACGTAGCTGAATTGAAGGCACACACTGCGCAACGCATTCTGAACGTGAGCCGTGAGACACACCGCTCTGTTGTGGAACAAGCTATTTCTCGATTTCCACTTGCGGCCGAAAACAGCGTACAGCACATCGAACATGTCTTGTTCCAGTCTCACGACAGTTATAAAACGATGTCTTTTGCTTTTTATGCTGTTTTTGGCACAACAACAGTAAAAATCCGATATCATTTTGCTTTTTATGTGGTATTTGGCCCCAAGACTTCAAAACCTATGTCAGTTTGCTTTTTATGCGGCTTTTGTCCTAAGGACAATTAAAAACTGATTTTCCCACCCGATGTGGCACGAGTTCGCCGTGATGGATGGGCCTACCTAACTAACTGTTGACTGTCGGTATAAAGAGTGACGAGATCTAATGGCATAAAAATATTTTATAAGGCAGGTTACAACTGATGTGAAGGTCGATATCAGAACGTCATGACCTCACACAAATGCAGAATGCTTTTCGATTGGTACCCCTGGGATTTGCAGTGGGAAGATAGAGGCTAGCACGAGTGGGGTGGTTGTACCAATCTGGAACATTCTATAATAATTAGTCCTGGAATACTTTAGTAAATAACTTTTACTTAACTTTGTCCTGCTACTGCACTCCATAAACATAACTAATAACAACTATCTTTCCTGAATACAAATGACTCATTGACAAACATTAACTGGATTATACAACAAGCAAGATAACACAGTTCTGGTATTACGTGCGTAATACATGCTCGAACTAGAGGCTGCGAACCTAGTGAGCTGAAGGCTATTCTAATATATGACTTCGCTCACGACCTGTAGCTGAGTCGGCCGGTGCGATCTGCAAATCTCTGTCCGTGCCATACGGCGGCGCCAGCGAGTCCAGAGAGGTTGCAAGTGCTGGACCCCTATCGATTATCGCAACCTCTAGCGTGGTGTCTAACGTTGACACCACAACTACTCAGGACTTCTATAACCCTTACATGACTTTATGTGTAAGGAGGATTGTTTTACTCCGTTTTCTTGTTTTTAGCGCTTGAAAATGGGGTAATGTCACACCGAAACATGTTAAGGCAATAATCACGTGACTGACAACTGGACTGAATATATTCAGTATTGCTTAGCCGTCGAATTGCTTTTCGTCTGTCATTTGTATCCGATCCCATTTACATTCAGACACTTACAGCACTAGCTATTGCTAAATTTTTCGTTAATTTTTTTTCGACGACTTTTCCTCCTGCGTGAATAGCATGCTGTTCAATTCCGTGTCATTCTGAGCAGTTATTTTCTTTCTACAGTCTTTTGAAACTGTAACATTAGTTATGAACACCTGTTTACTCCAATATCGGTCTTCACTGACAATTTTTCTTCTGCACAGCTCAATCTAGTGCAATGGATGTTTTTTCTGAAAATGCGTGTGATATTACGCTGCCCCTTTTACCACCACGTGTTTTTCACATGTTCCTTTAGTATCCAAATTTCGTAAAGTGAAAACAGATTTCTTTTTGTGGTGGGCACAACACTGGCGACTAACGAAACAAGAATTGTGAGGCTGCGTAGAAACAAGCCATGATTCGTATTAGAAACGAGGAAATTGGACTGTATCATTGCCTCGGCAAGTTAATGAACTGCGGGACTGATAACTCGAAAAAAATGGGTGGCGTGCTCGGTAGGTGAGTTATCGTGCTGTGCTGGATGCACGAAAGGCCGGCGAGTCCATGGGAACGCCCAGGACACGCGGAAGGCCCGCTACGATTTTCCCGCTGGGCTCGCAGGGAAAGTGCAGCGCACAGCTCACGTGCGGCACGATCGCGCACCGCATGAGGAACCTCACCTCTCGCCAGTGATAAATAGAACCAGCCCCTCCCCTCGTTCCCGGCCAGCTCTGGCCGGCTACGCCGCGACCAGCGTTATCAAAAGCTTCACCCTTTATTGCTGTGCGTTACTCAGACGTAATGAGTTCCAGTTCAAAGTTGCATTACATTTTGGAAGAAGTAAGGTGGACTGCGTACAGGGTGATTCAAAAAGAATACCACAACTTTAGGAATTTAAAACTCTGCAACAACAAAAGGCAGAGCTAAGCACTATCTGTCGGCGAATTAAGGGAGCTATAAAGTTTCATTTAGTTGTACATTTGTTCGCTTGAGGCGCTGTTGACTAGGCGTCAGCGTCAGTTGATGCTAGGATGGCGACCGCTCAACAGAAAGCTTTATGTGTTATTGAGTACGGCAGAAGTGAATCGACGACAGTTGTTCAGCGTGCATTTCGAACGAAGTATGGTGTTAAACCTCCTGATAGGTGGTGTATTAAACGTTGGTATAAACAGTTTACAGAGGATGGGTGTTTGTGCAAAGGGAAAAGTTCTGGACGGCCGAGAACGAGTGATGAAAATGTAGCACGCATCCAGCAAGCATTTGTTGGCTGTCCCCTCATCTCGAACAAGAAGCACAACAATTCATATTTCAGCAGGATGGAGCGCCACCACATTGGCACTTATCTGTCCGTAACTACCTGAACGTCAACTACCCGAGGCGATGGATCGGCCGCCAGGCAGCCCGTGACAGAGCACTTCATCACTGGCCTCCAAGAAGCCCTGATCTTACCCCTGCGATTTTTTCTTATGGGGCTATGTTAAGGATATGGTGTTTCGGCCACCTCTCCCAGCCACCATTGATGATTTGAAACGAGAAATAACAGCAGCTATCCAAACTGTTACGCCTGATATGCTACAGAGAGTGTGGAACAAGTTGGAGTATCGGGTTGATATTGCTCGAGTGTATGGAGGGGGCCATATTGAACATCTCTGAATTTGTTTTTGAGTGAAAAAAAAACCTTTTTAAATACTCTTTGTAATGATGTAACAGAAGGTTATATTATGTTTCTTTCATTAAATACACATTTTTAAAGTTGTGGTATTCTTTTTGAATCACCCTGTATAATGGAATAGTATTAGGCAGGTGCATGATTTCGTAGCGTTTTGCCATCCGTTGTGGCCGATCGGTTCTAGGCGCTTCAGCCCGGAACCACGCGGCTGCTACGGTCGCAGGTTCGAATCCTGCATCAGGCATGGATGTGTGTGATGTCCTTAGGTAAGTTAGGTTTAAGTAATCTAGGGGACTGATGACCTCAGATGTCCCACAGTGCTTAGAGCCATTTGAACTATAGCGTATTTGTTTCGCATATTGGTATTCTGATTGCTATGGGTTTATTTATCGACTGTCTTTCTTTATTTGTAGCTCATTGTTGCTATTTGCGTTTACATATTGTCATTTTATCATTCGGAGATAATTAGTGGAGCTGTGGACGCTAGAAAATGGAGAGGCAAGTGGGCAAGTCGGAACATTTCTGACATATTCTTGTGTTTGTCTTTAGTAGAGGGGTGACTGCAGAGGAGTCAGCCAGAAATATTTGCATCGTACATGGGGATAATGAGACTGGGCAGAGCAAGACAAGAAAATGGTTTTCTCGTTTTAAGAGGATTGTATCGACATTAGTAACTCTCCACTTTCAGAAAGACCTCTGGGTTTGATGAAAATAGTTTTTCTCAGTAATCCACGTATGCGTACTCCAGAACTAGCAAATGTGATGATTTGTGATCATTCCATAATAGTAGGACATTTGCACGCAGTAGGAGAGGTTGAAAAATCGGGTGTATGGAAACGTATGCTCTAAGACAAAAATTACAAAAATAGGCGGCTGTCCATATATATAGCTCTGCTTGCTCGTCATCAATAGCTCGTGAACAACACCGACCACTCCTATCCAGTATCGATACAGGTGACGAGAAATGGTATCTTTATGCTAACATAAACAAAAGACAGTAATAGCTGACGCCACTCAAAGCAGCAACTTCACGTAGAAAGACCTGCGCGCATCCACACAAGATAAATTATGCATCAGATGGACCAGCGGCGGTGTGGTGCAGTACTAATTGCTTTCCCGAGGCGTACCCATCACTGCTGACAACTGTTCTCGGTAACCGAGCCGTCTTTCAGACGCAATCCAAGTATGACGACGAGAAAGACTGCGTGAAGTGATGCTACTCGCCGATGACCCCCGCCCGCATTCTGCTACACTGATAAAAACCACTATATAGAGGAGTTAGGTTGGGAATCATTCGGTACCCACCTGATCCTGCGCCCCCAAATTTTAAACTTTTCCGCTGTCTTGGAACAGCATTCACGGATCTCCCACAGGGTAGAGTAGCCACGCGATCTAAGGCGCCTCGTCACGGTTCGGGCGGCTCCATTAGTCGGTGGTTCGAGTTCTCCCTCGGACATGGGTGTGTATGTGTTGCCCCTTAGCGTAAGTTAGTTTAAGTTAGATTAAATAGTGTGCGAGGGACCGATGTCTCCAGCAGTTTGGTCCCACAGGAACATACCACTACCACCAAGGATCTTCCTTTTGCGCATCAAAATGCGCTCCCAGCACGGTTCAACGAGCTCTTGGTCTGAAAACTATGTGGTTTCAACAGTCGCGGAATCGGAGAGTTATCGCAGCGGTGGCAGTCTGCTGTAAATACTGAAGTAGAAAATGTTATTGGTGACTAATCTCCGTGTTATCTGTCATGTTTATTAAACTTATGGAAAAACGCTACGAGCTTATATACCAACCTAGTACTTGCAGCACCATAAAGAGAATCCCACTCTGGAGACTTGTATGAAATCCACAGTACTTCAGTAGCCATGACCCTACTACTGTAGTTAAACACTTGACTTCATCTTGGAACCAACGCCTGTACATCCGCACGGTAAAATTCTTGAGCATCCTGTTGTTGCCACTGTTTGGCAGCATGCACAAGGGAGTCATCATCTTCAAACCTTGTTCCACGAAGAGAGTCTTTCAGTTTCCCAAAGAGATGATAGTCACATGGAGCCAGGTCAGGACTGTAAGGCGGGTGTTTCAGTGTTGTCCATCCGAGTTCTGTGATCGCTAGCGTGGTTTTTTGACTGACATGTGGCCGTGCATTGTCGTCCAACAGCAAAACGTCCTGCTTTTGCCGATGTGGTCGAACACGACTCAGTCGAGCTTGAAGTTTCTTCAGTGTCGTCACATATGCATCAGAATTTATGGTGGTTCCACTTGGCATGATGTCCACAAGCAAGAGTCCTTCGGAATCGAAAAACACCGTAGCCATAACTTTTCCAGCAGAAGGTGCGGTTTTGAATTTTTTTTTTCTTGGGTGAATTTGCATGATGCCACTCCATTGATTGCCTCTTCGTCTCTGGTGAAAAATGATGGAGCCATGTTTCATCACCTGTCACAATTCTTCCAAGAAATTCATATCCACCATTCTCGTACTGTTCCAAAAGTTCGCTGCATACCGTTTTTCTTATTTCTTTTTGAGCCACTGTCAACATCCTGGGAACCCACCTGGCACAAACCTTTTTTAACGCCAACACTGTCAGTATTCTGCAAACACTTCCTTTCCCTATCCCAGCGTAGCGTGACAATTCGTTCACTGTGATGCGTCTGTCAGCAGTCACCAATTCGTTAACTCTCTGCACATTGTCTGGAGTGTGTGCAGTACGAGGCCTGCCGCTGCGAGGACAATCCTCAATATTGCCGTGCCCGCTTTCATCACGTAACCTGCTTGCCCACCGACTAACTGTACTGCGATCGACAGCAGCATCTCCATACACGTTTTCCAACCTCTTGTGGATGTTTCCCACTGTCTCGTTTTCACTACACAGGAACTCTATGACAGCACGTTACTTCTGACGAACGTCAAGTGTAGCAGCCATCTGCTGTGACGGCGTCACTCACGGGAACAGGTTGAACTAGGTTTGAAAACAAGCGGGAAGGGTGTATCTACACACTGTAAAACTTTTACACATGCAGAATGAAAACTGAATTTTTACAAAAATGTGTGCATTTTTTATGGAGTGACCCTCGTAATGCCTTTGTTGTGACTAATGTGCATGAGTCAAGGGTAAGGCGATGATAAAAGCTTACAGCCTACAACTTGTTATTAGTTGGGCACAATTTTTTTACTTGCTGTTCGTTAGATCCATTTTCAGAAGCTAATTTAATGGGGTTCGTAAGCTAATTTATATTAAACACGTTGACTAATTACAAACCTTTCCTTTGAGCGAGGCAGCTGCAAACAATATCAGATATTAGGATTAGGTGCACTAGCTACCAGGGTGTAGTTAAAGAATACTGTAATTTATTTACTCCCATTAAATTAATGTTTCTCTGTACCCAAACATGATATGAAACAGCTACAATCTTTCCATTACTTAGTAGTGACATACAGGGGTTGGGCAAAAATATGAAAACATCGCGAGAAATGCACACTTGTACATAAATGCAGAAGCTAGTCAAGCCTATTAGTTGCACGGTTGTATTTGACCGTGAAGCACTTGTGTGATGACCTCAGTATGTTGTTGCAATATACAGAACAGAGTGGCACAGTATCAGTAGTCTATACGGCATACAGGGAAAGCGAGAAAACATCAACCTCTAAGTGACAACGTGGACGAAAATGTGTGTTGAGTGTTCGTGGTACATGGTCATCGAATAAGATTGTGACGAAAAATAAGGGGAAGAAAGCCGCAAAAGTCACTGCAGAGTTCAATGTCGCACTCGCGAATTAACAACTAAACAGCACCAAGAGAGCTCCATAAACAGAGAATTGCATGGCGAGCTGGATTTCCAAAAGTACTCATCAATGATGCAGATGCCCATGACAGGAAAACGTGGAGCCGGAGTCATAAAATATGGATCATGGAGCAATGGAACAATGTCAGTTGTCGGATGAGTCTCGTTTCCCAAATTCCGACCGAGTTTACGTCCCAAGAGTGAAGCATAGCGGGGGTTTGGTGATCTGTACAGCCATATCGTGGTTTATCCATGGACCCCATGGGTGCTCTGCAAGTTCGCATTATTGTTAAGAATTGTGTGACCAATTTGGCCGATACGGTCCATGCCAGGGTAGAATATTTGTTCCCCAATGCTGATGCTGTGTTTCCCACAGCTTCCACCGTCCAGCCTGGCCTGTGATCATAAGGATTTACTGTCGCATCAGTCCTGGCCACCAGTCCCAGCTCTCAACATTATTTAGCTTTTGTGGTCTACTTTGAAGAAAAGGGAACATGGTCGCTATCCACCTCCTTTGTCGTTATCTGATCTTGCCACTATTGTACAGGAAGAATGACATAAAATTTCCTTGAAAGTCATACTGGAACTGTATTTATCCATTCCAACACGATGGGAAACTCTTTAAAATGCCAACGTTTTTCCTACACCGAATCAGGCATGGTAATGTGTTGTGTTTTTGATGTTTCCTTATTTTCGTCCGCTCCCTGTACATAGATGTCCTAGGCTAAAGTATTTCGTGTAACAGGCAGCGACCCTGTAATGAATAGAATTTTGTTTGGATATTATGAAATACTACTTAACTTAAGCCTTGTTATGTAAAGGAACATGCCCCTGAGTTTTCATCGCCGATGTGTGTTGATTAATAAAGATAATAAGAAAAGTAAATCCGCGTGACTCAAAGGCCTAGTACAGTTCTATCAGTAAGAATTGCTTGTTCCTGACCTACTTCCGGATATCTACCGCATAATAGAGACTTAACAGTGAAACGTGCATGAAACTTCACGTGAAGAAAAGGTGAAGTCTAGGTTAAAGGCATGTTCCAAGCACGCACTTTTGTATTAAGACCACTGTATCCGTCATTAATATAGATAGGCCATGGTAACTGACAAGTGTGTTATACAAACCTATTATGAATAGAGCTGAACGATATAGTGTACGGGTTGGATCTGGTGCTCCTGAAGCTGAGAAAGACTGAACCTGAAAATTGGGCTCACGCTAACTTTTCGCTCTAAAGCTCTTCGGAAATTACCGAACGAGGTGACGCAGTGGTAAAGCTACTGCACTCGTGGTTGGGAGGACGAAGGCTCAATTCTACGTTAAGACATCCTGACTTAGGTTTCCTACGACTTCTCTAAGTCTTTCAAGGTAAATGCTCGAATGCTTCCCTTGGGGAATCAAAGCCTATTTCCTTCCCCTATTCAACCCCAATCTGAGCTTGTGCGACGTCTCTAATCATCTCGTTGTCGACAGGGTTATAAACTTGTAATTTCTTTCCTTCTGTCCTTCTTCGGTAGTAACATTTTATGTTAACAATTTGAAAAATAACTCCAGGCTTTTGGGTGTTTATAGAGTACGTCTTCGACAAACACGACTAAAATGGAAGACATCAACGAACTATAAATTACTCGAGTAGATAATATGCGAATCAGGTCATGCTTAGACAATGTTTGTTTTGATATTCTGTGACATATCACTGCAACTTATCCGTAACTTATCCTGTTTTTCATACGCTTCAAGTACATCTCAAGGAAAACCTTCACACTGTGAATACTGAAGAAATTTTTAGCTGCTGAAATCAGGTATGCGCTGACAAGTATTATCAGTCATTTTTGCTTTAGAGTACTTTCACTGGTGTGTAAAATTCCTTAACCCTCATTTTACTGTGGCGATAGTGTTTAGTTAGATGACACGCTGCGCAGAAAAAAAATACCATGTGCGGAGATATTCCACTTCGTCTAGTTCCTTGAATCTTGTTTGTTTGTTTTACGCTCCCTTGCGTCTGTTGTAGAAATTACGCGTCTCGTGGCACAAGACAATCGCGCACGTATCGACCAGAGGCTTTTAAACAGTAATCACAGCCGCTCCTTGACTATAGGACCATAAGCGATGGGTCTACACATCGATAAACACACAACGTAGCGTTTGATGCTCAGAAGACTCTACCTGTGAAATGTAAACAGGGTCACCGATTGGTGCACCACATTAACGCTCAATAGTTCCAATCGGCGATTCTGCTTTTCCTTTCCTTGTTTTTCCAAACAGTCTTTGGTGAAACATGGAATGATTTAAATTGTCTGACTAACCAGTCTAGATCACAAATTTATTCACTTTCAATTACCGTTTTCGGTCAATATAGGATATCGTCAGATCTGGAAACCTTTAAAAAATTAGCTGTATCCCACATACAATAAAAATATCTTAGTGTGGAGTCACGAAATAACTTGCTTCCCGAAGACAGACAGCGACAGCTAGTAATTACCAGGAATCTGATATTGACGTACTATAGGCCTATTCGAAAGCTAAAAAGAAAAAGGAACGAAGATAGACTATTTAAATGTTACCAAAAAAAGATAAATATGATACGGTGACCTGACAATACTAGATTATGCGATAAAAGTGCTAATTGGTTCCGCAGATCTAATGTAAGAATTCCGTTCCAATCAAACAGCATACTGAAGTCAAGAATATGACACAAATACGAGTATAAACAAAAGGCACGCAGGGACGGTAAAGGGTAATGTGTGGAGACTGTGAGAAGCAATATAATGCAAAGGTATGGCGAAATTTTTAGATACATTAGAAGGAGCAGACACAAGTACTAAATGATAAAACAGTCGTTGCGGTAGACCTCTCCAGCAACAAACATTCTATTAAAACTTAACGATCTTACCTGGTAATTAAAAAAAGGTAGCCTCTTAAAGCTGTAGTAGGAAATTGAAGTCCATTCCAGTATGAAAAATAACTCTCAATCATCAGAATAAGTTTAATCACAACGCATATCTCAATATCAATTAATATGGTAGTTGTTATCGACAGTGTGGCACTGGTTGTATATGTGCGCTTAACTAAAGGGTGCCTCGTCTGCTGTTATACTGATGTGTACAACATGCCGTGCTTTGTCCACGCTGCCGACAGTACCAAAATTAGGTGAAGCGCTCCTAATAGCCACCTAAGTAAACAGCAGCGCTAGCAGCATCAATGTCCTCTATGAAGTCTACGAACTTACAACCACATAGCGATAATTATGTTATTATTTCATGGCACACTATATCCTATGCATACTATTTGCATTGTTTTTCTTCTTTCTTCTTGTATTTTGCTATTGGGTTTGAAATCTTTCCCTCAGTTAAGTTTATAGTAATTTTAAGATGATAGTCGATGCCACATACCATCCAAGTGCAATAATACTGGTTGTACTTAACACAAACTTTCAATATTTTAAGTCACACTTTCTTATTTTCCATGCCGTAACGAATGTTAAAGGACAATTTTCCAAAACTGCTTCACAGCTTTATTAACAAACCATTATTCAGATGTCGACGTCCACTCCATCTGAATCATTAACGCTGCATGATGGTATGCACACAGTCACAGCTAACACCAGTGCTTGCAAATCTAAGTAGTACTGTTTCTTTTCATTCTGTTATGTGACAGGTCCTTGTAGTACTTTTCTGCAACTTGGTATGTCTAGACCAGCTGTGAGGAGAACAGCGTGCAGATCGTAAAAATGTTTCCGCTGAAAGCCAGGATTCAGTCAGTTACATGTTTGGAACACAGAACTGTTTGTCGACAGATGCAAGAACCCAGGGTGATCATTGTGTGGGCGGTGGACCAAGAGTCCAAAGCATACTACACACTTCCAGTGTTTAAAGAGCTTAACGAATACATTTTAGAAGAGATAAGATCTTTGAAGGGAAGAAGAAACCACGACGCACTCAGCATAGGACACAACTGTTGGGGACCAGAGTAGGCTACAGGCGCAGATATTCAAATTTTGTAAGAAGGTCCATGGTTGGCTCATGGCAATTAATGTCATAGTGGTGTTGGTTCCTTGCGAGTGCAGACGTGCAGCCGTTTCTATTGGACGGCAATATACTGGGAGACAATTTCTGTCTACTGTCACACTGTAAGACAGAACTGAGCGGTATTGAGTAACCACAGCAGTTGGCGTTCGGAGAAGGGGAACTGTTGCAGTTCTTATAAAATTTTCATTGGCCAGAACGTGTAGAACACTGCCATTGGCTACCAAGATTCTGGAGTTGGGAGGATCAGCTACATTTTGTGGAGAACAGGAGAAAGATGCTTCGTCTCAGACCACGACACAATACATAACTTTGTCTTCGATCTTAAGGGAAACATGACTACATTTTAGTACTGCAGAGTGAGATGTCTTTGCTTTAGAGCTGATCACAGACACCAGGGCTCAACTTACAATTCTCAACCACTACTGCAGCCATCGTCTGCATCTGAGTATCAGCAGAGTGGTAAGCATGGGCTGCATTTGCATATGTCATGACAAGGGCCCGCGAATGTATTTGTTTCACGCCAGTTTTCATTTTTTTCTGAATAAATCCATGCATACAGCTAGTTGCACTCAATATGCGCTTGGGCGAGAAAGCTAGGGCTTGTATGCACTTCCCTGTGACTTTTCTTTGAGCTGTCAAACTTATTCAGTAATCATTGGTGATTTCTGTGGACACAGTTTTTCTGTCTCATATACAGCCACCTTTGTAAGGGTCTTTCGTATATGTTTCGGCATCCCTGACGATTTTGTAATTATTGTTATTTAAGTGGCTAGAACCACATTAAGGCTTAAATAAGGTTGCTATATTGACCTTTACTTTCTTTTGGTAGCCTGATGGAAACAATCACCAATACACACCGACGGAAAAAAATCGCAGCATGAAGAAGGAGTAGCACAACAGGCATTTCTGTACATCCGAAAGATGATGTCCAATCAAATAAACCAGTCACGTAAGAGTGGAGCCACTATAATAATACCTATCACGTATGCTTTAAATACACTCTGTAACAGTCGCGAGCATAATTTGCCTTTGAGAAAGGACGTGGTGAGTTGATGTCGGTCAATAATGCCTTTAATGCGACAAGGACGCCATTATCAACACCTCACAGAGTCTGAACGATGGCGTGTAGTGTGGCTACGAGAAGCTGGATGTTACTTCTGCGATAGTGCAGAAAGACTTGGCAGGAACGCAACCACTGTGCATGATTGCTGGCAGCGGTGGTCACAGGAATGGACGGTCGTAAGAAGACCGGGCTTTTTACGGCCACGTGGCACTACCATGAGGGAAAACTGTCGTGTTCGGCGAATGGCTCTGGCGCACCCTACTGCATCTGCATCAGTAACCTCAGCAGCAGATGGCACCACAGTGACACCGTGAATTGCTACAAATCGGTTATTTTAAGGACAGCTCAGAGTTGAGGGTCTGCAACCAACCTTTCTGTGTGCTAGAGACAATGGAGCTACACCTGGAGTTATAGTTGAGGGTCTGCAACCAACCTGTCTCCGTGCTAGAGACAATGGAGCTACACCTGGAGTTATAGTTGAGGGTCTGCAACCAACCTGTCTGCATGCTAGAGACAATGGGGCTACACCTGGAGTTATAGCTGAGGGTCTGCAACCAACCTGTCTGCGTGCTAGAGACAATGGAGCTACACCTGGAGTTATAGTTGAGGGTCTGCAACCAACCTGTCTGCGTGCTAGAGACAATGGAGCTACACCTGGAGTTATAGTTGAGGGTCTGCAACCAACCTGTCTGCGTGCTAGAGACAATGGAGCTACACCTGGAGTTATAGTTGAGGGTCTGCAACCAACCTGTCTGCGTGCTAGAGACAATGGAGCTACACCTGGAGTTATAGTTGAGGGTCTGCAACCAACCTGTCTGCGTGCTAGAGACAATGGAGCTACACCTGGAGTTATAGTTGAGGGTCTGCAACCAACCTGTCTGCGTGCTAGAGACAATGGAGCTACACCTGGAGTTATAGTTGAGGGTCTGCAACCAACCTGTCTGCGTGCTAGAGACAATGGAGCTACACCTGGAGTTATAGTTGAGGGTCTGCAACCAACCTGTCTGCGTGCTAGAGACAATGGAGCTACACCTGGAGTTATAGTTGAGGGTCTGCAACCAACCTGTCTGCATGCTAGAGACAATGGAGCTACACCTGGAGCTATAGTTGAGGGTCTGCAACCAACCTGTCTGCGTGCTAGAGACAATGGAGCTACACCTGGTGTTATAGTTGAGGGTCTGCAACCAACCTGTCTGCATGCTAGAGACAATGGGGCTACACCTGGAGTTATAGCTGTGGGTCTGCAACAACCTGTCTGCGTGCTAGAGACAATGGAGCTACACCTGGAGTTATAGTTGAGGGTCTGCAACCAACCTGTCTGCGTGCTAGAGACAATGGAGCTACACCTGGAGTTATAGTTGAGGGTCTGCAACCAACCTGTCTGCCTGCTAGAGACAATGGAGCTACAACTGGAGTTATAGTTGAGGATCTGCAACCAACCTGTCTGCGTGCTAGAGACAATGGAGCTACTCCTGGAGCTATAGTTGAGGGTCTGCAACCAACCTGTCTGCGTGCTAGAGACAATGGAGCTACACCTGGAGTTACAGTTGAGGGTCTGCAACCTACCTGTCTGCATGCTAGAGACAATGGGGCTACACCTGGAGTTATGGTCTAGTGTGTATTCCGTATGACAGCAGAAGCCCTTGATGGATATCCCATGCACTCTGACTGCATATGTGTCCGTTATTTTGGTGCTGCCATTCATGAATAGGATCCTACGGGGTGTTTTCCAATAGGATAATGCTCGTCCACATATTGCTGTATTGACCCGAGATGCTCGAACCTACCGGTAAAAAGTTTAGCATCCCACCTCTGAATTGTGTTGATGTCTTCCTCCAATACGACCTGTACGGATCCCAGATTCTCGAGCAGTACTCAAGAATAAGTGGCACCAGCGTCCTGTATGTGGTCTTCCTTACAGGTGAACCACTCTTTCCCATAATGCTCCCAATAAACCGAGCATTCGCCTTTCCTACCATAGTTCTCACATGTTCATTCCATTTCATACCTTTTGCAACGTTATGCACAGATATTTAAACGACCTGGCTTTGTCAAACAGGACATTAGTAATGCTGTATCCGAACATTACAGGTGAGATCATCCTATTCATCCTTATTAACCAAAATTTTTACAGATTTAGAGCTAGCTTCCACTCATCAAACCAACTACAAATTTTGTCTAAGTCGTCTTGTATCTTGCCACAGTAACTCATCTTCGACACCTTATCGTACATCACGGCATCATCAGCACATTGCTGCCCACCCTGTCAGCCAAATTATTTATGTATATAGAGAACAATTTCGGTCCTATCACACTTCCCTGCGGCACTCCTGACGATATCCTTGTCTCTGATGAACATTCGCCGTCGAGGACAATATACTGGCTTCTATTATTTAAGAAGTCTTCGACTATTGACACATCTGTGAATCTGTTCTATATGTTCGGACCTTCGTTAACAGCCTACAAAGGGGCACACTGTCAAATACTTTACGGAAATCTAGAAATATGGAATCTGGCTGTTGCACTTCATGCATAGTTCTCAGTTTGTCATATGAGAAGAGGGCAAACTGAGTTTCGCACGAGTGGTGCTTTCCAAAACCATGCTGCGTCGTGCACATAATACTTTCTGTCTTAAGAAAGTGTATTATGTTCGGACTGAGATTATGTCCAAGGATTCTGCAGCAAACAGAGGTTAGGGATATTCGTCTGTAATTCTGCGAGTCCGTTCTTTTACCTTTCTTATACACTGGAGTTACATGCGCTTTTTTTGCAGTCACTTGGGATTTCACACTGGGCAAGAGATTCACGATAAAGGCAAGCTAGGTAAGGGGCTAATGCCGTAGCGTACTCTTCGTAAAATAGAACTGGAATTCCATACGGACCTTTTATTTGCTTTCAAATTTTTCAGTTCTTTCTCTACGCTAGGTACGCTTATTACTGCGTCGTCCATACGAGAGTCTGTCTCCACAAAAGCATAACGCTGTCCTTTGGTAGTATAATGGTTCCTTAAACAAATGACAACTGCTTTCATTCCACATCGTTCCCGATATCTACAAATGCTATCTGTAAAGATGGAACAGTAGAGAGATTAGACTTTAGCTATCGTTACTTTTTAACATTACTCATACATAAAAACGTTAAAAAATGTGGTAGTTATATCTGAGAAATAGTCCTGGTACCAAAATTTCCAAAATCATTTAAATCTTCGCTCTGATTCGATCTAGTGCACCAAGTTAAACCAAACGCATCTGATTACAATAGCAACTTAGAAGTAAACTTAACAATTGAACATCACAAATCAATCATTATTCTTTAATTTTGTAACAATTACATGATAATATCAAAATACAGATCAGTCGCCTAACGTTGATCCTCTTGTGATTGCAGACTTGCTATGCTCATACATTTACTCCATCCTATTGAAATTATCCGCGTACCCCTACATAATGCCGAATTGCCGTCTGTCTGTCACGAGAAGTGTACCCGCTAGTATAAAAAGAGTCGGGCTGTGCTGTCAATAGAGCAGCAGTAACAGCAGAATGGATCTGGCAGGACCATTAATTGGCAGTTAGCTGAGTAACAAATCCATCAGGAGTACTTCAGTCCTTCTAAACTGCCCAGGTACTCTGTTTTTGGTGTGACTGTGAATGAGAACACGAAATAACATCAACAGCTAAACCATGGTAGACCTCATGTATTGAAGAACAGGGATCGAGGAGGACTGCAGAGGATAGCTGTAAAAAGTCGCATGAAATCAGCCGAAGAAATTATGAGTAACTTCAAAAATGGTTCAAATGGCTCTGAGCACTATGGGACTCAACTGCTGTGGTCATTACTCCCCTAGAACTTAGAACTAGTTAAACCTAACTAACCTAAGGACATCACAAACATCCATGCCCGAGGCAGGATTCGAACCTGCGACCGTAGCGGTCTTGAGGTTTCAGACTGCAGCGCCTTTAACCGCACGGCCACTTCGGCCGGCTACGAGTAACTTCCAAAGTGCTAACAGTAGTCCATCTAGAACAATGATTGTGCTTGGAGAGTTAAAAAGAATGTGATGCAATGGTCGAGCAGCTCACATTTCTGTAGTCGACGCTAAGCGCCACTTATGGTGATGCAAAGAGCGATGCCACTTGACAGTGGGTGACTGGAAACGAGTGATTTGGAGTGACGAATCAGGCCACACCTTGGAAGGGTTTGGGTATGGCGAACGCCGGGTGAAAATTATCTGCCGTACCACGCAATGCCAAAAGTGAGGTACAGAGAAGGTGATGAATTCCTCTCTGGTTATCAGCCGAGTGGGCGCGTCGTCTTGTCGCAACGTTTCAATGAGTTTCGTACCCATCATCTTCTGGCGAAGTGTCGGGATGCTCTCTCTCTCTCTCTCTCTCTCTCTCTCTCTCTCTCTCTCTCTCTCACTCTCACCTTTTAATCTTCCCCTCCTTGGGGAAGTGTTTTGAGGAGTTCGTAGCCTATTTGGCGTTTACTCCACTGTGTGCGTTGTGGTTGTGTGATTGTGTTTGACTGTTTTGACTGTCTGTGTGTTGTGTTGAGGATTGGTGTTAGGATTTGGGAATTTGTGGGAATGGTCGTCGAAGATCGTCAGGGGTGTTTGTGCTTGTCGCGGTACATGTCATACCGACCTAGGGATTGGATAAGGTTATTTCCAGATCTGGAAGAGCTTTCATAGATAGCCCTTGCTAGATCCGAGAATCTTTCTTTAAGGAGTGGGTTTTCGGCAGCGGCGTGCAGATCGTCAGTGGGGAATCTCATGGGTAGGCGCAGTTCTGCAGCCTCTGGAATTTGTCCAGGGTGCTGCTTCGCCGCGTATCCCCAGACAGGGCACGCATGCTTCATTACTGGCCGTATCAGGGCCTGATATACGTTTAGTCCTACAGAGCAGGGAAGGGAGCTGGTTGTGTTGAGGACTGGGTATAGGATGGACATTCTGGCGCAGACCTTCCTGTGGATCTCGTCTATATGGGGGTTTCCACGTTAATCTCGCCGAGATACTTGGCGAATCTGCGCCAAGGGAGTCGGGATCCATGTAGGTGCAGGTGAAGGGGGAGGTGTTGAGGGGGTCCGCGTCTCCCGAGTCTCTGCGTGATCAACATAGCCTTTGTCTTTTCAGGATTGATGGTGATGCGCCTTCGACGGGCCCAGGTTTCTGTCTTATCTAAAACCCTTTGTAACCTACGAGTTTCGTACCCATCATCTTCTGGCGAAGTGTCGGGATGCTGTGTTCTGCATATCTATATAGCTGCTTGGCCGTCGTTCACTCTTGTAGGCCGGCCAGTCACATTCCTCCGGAAGAGGATACAGCGTCGGTAGTGGTGGGGGGAGGGGGGGGGGGCGGACCGGCGTTGAGACCCGGTGGCTATCCAATCTATCTGCGGACGCCGCTGCCTTCAGATCGCAGTGTTCCTGACGTATTTTGTCAATTGTGGGATTCCACGCTGCACTGAGCTGAGAACCGCTACCCCTGTTTACTAAATAGTTGTGCAGACGTATCTCCACTGCCTCTTTGAAGATCGAGTGGCAGAAACCGTTGGCGCTGCACAGCTTCTTCGTTTTCTCGAATTCGAAGGTGTGTCCCTCGACGATGCTATGCTGTGCCACAGCGGACTTGTTTGTCTGTCCTAGTCGTACGTTCCTGACGTGTTCAGTACAGCGCTGGGAGATACATCGTTGTGTCTGCCCGATATATTCCATCCCACATTCGCACTCAATACTGTAAATTCCCAGCGTCTGCAACCCCAGTGAGTCTTTGGTTGAGCCAAGTATATCTTTGACTTTTTTCGGTGCGCGAAAGAAGGTCGTTATTTTGTGCTTCTTTAATATTCTTGAGATTTTGGCTGTTGGCGGTCCAGCAAACGGCAGAAACGCCACACGTTTTGCTCCGTCTTCTTTTGGTTTCACCTCCCGCCTCTTGTCTGCACGCAAGGCGTATCTTATTTGTGTCTCGGTGTAGCCATTCTTACGGAAGGTTTCCCGCAGATAAGCTAACTCAAGCGGCAAATTCTCGCTCTCACAGTTCGACCTGGCTCTTTGTACTAAGGTGTTTAGTACTGAATTACGTTGTGCTGGATGGTGGCAGCTCCGAGCATTGAGATGTAAGTCCGTGTGCGTCTTCTTCCTGTAGACCGAGTGTCCCAACGCACCGTCCGCATTTTTCTTGATCAAAATATCCAAGAAGGGAAGGCAGCCATTCTCTTCTACCTCCATGGTGAATTTGATGCTGTTATGTGTGCCATTGAGATGGCGTAGGAACTACTTGCCATGGGAAGGTGTCGTCTACATATCTGTAGAACATCTTTGGTTTATGGCGGGCGGTGTTCAGTGCCACATCTTCAAAGTGATCCATGCACAAGTTTTCAACACCTGGGGCCAGGGGGGAACCCATGGCAACACCATCTGTTTGTTCATAGAATTTCCCACCACATTTGAAGTACGTTGTGGTTAACACGAGACGAAAGAGTCTGAGTGTGTCCTCATTGAAGTGATCTTCGAGCAGGGCTAAGGAATCATCCAGCGGCAGCCGGGTGAAAAGAGAAGTGACATCAAAGCTGACTAGTAGATCCTTCTCGTCCAGGCGTAACCCTTGGAGTATATTAACAAATTCGGTCTAGTTCCTGGCACGGTGAGGGCATTCGCCCAATAGTGGTCTTAACAGCTGTGCTAGGTGCTTCGCTACACCATACGCCGGAGAATTTATGGTGTTCAGTACAGGACGTAGTGGGATATTCTCCTTTTGGATCTTCGGGAGGCCATACAGTCTCGGTGTAGCCGGTGCCCGAGGGTAAATCTTCCTGATGGTGTTTCTGTCAAGTTTTGAGCTGTTGAGAAGATCGATGATCTTGCACGTAACAGAAGCAGTTGCGTCTTTCCTTACTTGTTTGTATGCTGGATCTCGTAGTAAGGTGTCGATCTTCTGCCAGTAATCTTCTGACTTCAGTTGGGCTGTCACATCCCCTTTGTCTACTGCTAAGACCACTATATCTTTGTCATCGCGAAGGTTCAACAGTGCCTTGCGCTCTTCTGCCGTAATGTTGTTCTTTGGCATTCTCGCTTTCTCGAGTACCATGCTGGTGTCCCTCCTCACTTCCTCGGCTGCTCTCGGCGGGAGTCCACGTATGGCATGCTCGACGTTGCTGATGATGTCACGTTTTGGTAACGTTCTTGGAGCCGGAGCAAAGTTCAGGCCTTTGGACAGCACGGAGATTGTTGGCTCATCCAGTGCTCTCTCTGTCAGTTTGATGACGGTCTTAATATTGCTGGCTTTCCCCTCCTGTGGACATCCGCCCGGAAATCTGAGGAACTTCTGGCACTGTTTGTTGGTGGCTTTCTTCTTGTGGAGCTCACTGCTGGCGTACGTGTTGCCGTCCAGCCACTCCCAGGTGTGTGCTGGGAGAGTGGAAGCCAGGTACAGGTGGTGAATGAGGAAAGTCTTGGCGTTCTTGTCGAGTTCCATTCTGGTAACATGTATGTGTTCCCGTACTAAGATTGGATAGCTGTCGGGTCTCAATGCCGGTCCGCGCCGCGGCATCCCCCCCCCCTCCCCCAAACTCTACCGACCCGGTACCCCCTTCCGGAGGAACGTGATTGGCCAGGCTACAGGAGCGGACGATGGCCAAGCAGCTTTATAGATATGCAGAACACAGCATCCCGACACTTCGCCAGAAGATGATGGGTACGAAACTCATTGAAACGTTGCGACAAGACGACGCCACCACTGGGCTGATACCCCAAGAAGAATTCGTCAGTGTAATACGCCGAGAAAGACTGCAATCGCATATATAGAGAAGGTGTTTCTCGTGGCTGGGGTGTGGTCCCTGTATTGGGTTTAAGAAAACGCTAATTGGGAGTGGATATGACCACCTTTTGCAGCATTGTGTACTGAGTACAGTGGAGAAACAGTTTGAGGTAATGGCAGTATCAGCATGACGATGCACCCTCTCATAAAGCAGCATCTGTGACGCAGTGGTTTGTGGGCAACATTCCTAAAATGTACTGGCTTGCCCACAGATCCGACCTGAACCAAATGGAACACCTTTGGGATAAGGTGGAATGTCGACCACGCACCAGACCTCAGCGTCCAGAATAACTGCACTCTCTGGATTCGACTCTTGAAGAAGACTGGGCTATCATTCCTACAAACATTCATATACCTAATCTAAAGAGCCAAGAGCAAAGTTTCAGCCGCCATAAAGGTTGAGGGTGGACACACACCATATTAATGACCTCTAATAGAAAGGAAAAAAGGAAGGAAGGAAGATTGGGTTTAACGTCCAGTCGACATCATTAGAGTAGGAGCACAGCTCGGATTGTCAGGGATGGGAAAGGAAATCGGCCGTGCCCTTTCAAAGAAACCATCGCGGCATTTGCCTGGAGTGATTTAGGGAAATCACGGTAAACCCAAATCTGGATGGCCGGATGCGGGTTTGGAACGTCGCCCGTGTGCTAACCACTGTGCCACCTCGTTCGATGCCTCTAATAGGTGTTCGAATACTTGTGATCGGGTATGTAACAGCCATCTCCGCAAACGTCTGTGATTTCCACAGAACGGACATCGATCCGCCACAACCTCGTTTGGTGGGCGTGAAACGTAAGAAACGAAGCAAGAAATCAATTTTTATGCTTTAATAAAACTCTACTCTGAGATGAAGAGATTGGCATAGGAGAGGAATTCGTGGAGGGCCGCATCAAACCAATCAGAATTTTAAAAAAGCTCATAAAAATATGAAATACTTTTTACTTGCTCTCAGTACCGGATATTGCGGATGTGGGAGAAATATGTCGTAGTCCACGATTTCTGACACTATAACAGATGCCCCTGATGCACATGGACGTCTCGCTTCCAACTGGCCAGAAGTAAGATTTAATCTTAATTTGAAAGTGGTTTCGCAGCCGAAACAGCGTAGCAATGAAAGCATTTTTTTAAAAATTTTTTATTTACTTTGTCTTCTGATTGGTTTAATGCTGCCAGCCACGAATTCCTCTCCTCTACCAATTTCTTCATCTCAGAGTAGGACTTGCAACCTAGATCCTCAATTATTTATTGGATGTATTCCAATATCTTGTTTTCCTCTACAGTTTTTACCACCTACAGCTTCCTTTGTTACCATGGAAGTTATTCCGCGATATCTTAACACATGTCCTATCATCTTGTCCCTTCTTCTTGTCAGTGTTTTCCATATACTCCTTTCTTCGCCATTTCTCCGAAGAAGCTCCTCATTCCTTACCTTCAGCCCACCTAATTTTCAACATTCTTCTGTAGCACCACATCTCAGATACTTAGATCCTCTTCTGTTCCGGTTTTCCCACAGTTGATGTTTCACTACTACCATAAATACTGTGCTCCAAACGTACATTCTCAGAACTTTCTTCTTCAGTTTAAAGCCTATGTTTCATACTAGTAGGCCTCTCTTGGCCAGTAATGCCATTTTGCCGGTGGTAGTCTGCTTTCTAAGTTCATAGGTTATTTTGCTGTCTAGGTAGCAGAATATCTTAACTTCATCTACTTTGTGATCACCATTCCTTATATTAAGTCGCTCGTTGTTATCGTTTCTGCTGTTTGTCTTACTTTCTTCTTTCTTCGATAAACTCTTAATCCCTGCTCTTTACTCATTAGACTGTTCACTCCATTCAGCCGATCCTGCAGTTCTTCTTCACTTTCACTGTAGATAGCGATGTCATCCGCGGATCTTACCACTGATATCATTTCAGCTTGAATTTTAATCCCACACTTGAATCTTTCTTTTATTTCCATCATTGCTTCTTTGATTTGCAGATTGCACAGTAGGAGCGAAAGACTACTTGCATATGTTACACTCTTTTTGGTCTGAGCATTTCATTCGTGATCGTCCACTGGTCCCTCTTGTACATATCATACATTACTCGTCTCTCCCTATAGCTTACTCCTATTTTTCTCAGAATTTCAGACGTCTTGCACCATTTGACAATGTGGAATGGTTTTTCCAGGTCGACAACTCCTAAGACAGTGTGTTGATTCTACTTTAGTCTTGCTTCCATCATCAACCGGAAGGTTCTTAAAGCCAAACTGTCTTATAGCCAGCCGCGGTGGCCGTGCGGTTCTAGGCGCTTCAGTCCGGAACCTCGCGACTGCTACGGTCGCAGGTTCGAATCCTGCCTCGTGCATGGATGTATGTGATGTCTTTATGTTAGTTAGGTTTAAGTAGTTCTAAGTTCTAGGGGACTGATGACCTCAGATGTTAAGTCCCATAGTGCTCAGAGCCATTTGACTGTCTTCTACCAGATCCTCAATTTTCTTTTCCATTTTCTGTATATTTATCTTGTCAGAAACTTGGATGCATGAGCTGTTAAGCAGACTGTGCGATAATTCTCGCACTTGTCAGCCCTTGCAATCTTGGAAATTATGGATAATGTTTCTTCCGAAAGTCTGACAGTACATCACCAGTCGTATCATTCTACACACCAACGTGAATAGTCGTTATGTTGCCACTCCCCCCGCCCATTTTAGAAATTCCGACGAAATATTATCTATCCCTCGTGCCTTATTCGCCCTTAAGTCTTTCAAAGCTCTTTTAAATTCTGATTCTAACACTGGACCGAGAATTGATGGGTTTTTAATCCACTTAGTGGTATCCAGTGGGATCGAAACTTGTCATTGGCGTAAAAACTAGATAATTAATTACAAGCAGTTACTCACCCGACAGGTGCTTGAAGATGACCGCGGGGAGATATTCTCCTCTTCTCCTGTGCAAATGGTATCACAAACGGTTGCCGGCGACTGCTGAGACCTTCCTTTCACCGAAAGACGTAAATGAGCGGCCGGCGGTCCCCTAAGTGCGCTCAATATTCAGGCGTCCCGCTCCGCCGTCCCCCTAATTAGATGCGTCGTGCCAGCCGCGCAAGGCCACAGGCCGCCGCCGACGCGATATCATCAGGCCCTGCGTGTGTGTGTGTGTGTGTGTGTGTGTGCGTGTGTGTGTGTGTGAGGGACGGGGAAAAAAGGCGCGCCAGGCGGCGACCGCAAACAGACCAAAGCGAGCGGCCAGGCCGGCAGGCCAGCCCAGGGAAGACGACACGGCGCCGGCTGCAGCGGAGGCCCGCGCCTATCCCACCGGCCTTGTCTGCGCCGCTCTGCTCGCGCATTTCCACCGCCTGGCTGCTATCTCCCGCCAGGGAACACGCTCTGCTTCGTTTCCATACTGCACGGCGGCAGGGTCACCGCTGAGGCGACGACCTCCCACCTCACGGGACTGAGAGTCATCTGTGAGGCCGCACAGAAAAGTCCCCAACACTTCACCGAATCATCGGTTGAGATACTGGACTCGTATTCAGGAGGATGGTAGTGCGAACAGCCAGTGGCCTTGCTGCAGTGGCAACACCGGTTCCCGTCAGATTGCCGAAGTTAAGCATTGTCGGGCTTGGCTAGCACTGACATAGGTGACCGCTTGGACTGCCGAGCGTTGTTGGCAAGCGGGGTGCACTCATCCCTTGTAAACCCAATTGATTGAGAAGCAGCGGCTCCAGTTATGAAGATTGACATTTGGTATTCCGAGGCCTTTTTGGACGGAGTTTCTTCTTTTTTAGTGGTTCGATTCCCGGTTCGGACATACAGACCGAGGCTTTTGCGTGTGCAGCGGCGCGGTTGCGTACCTGCTTCTTGCTGTCTTACCTCAGTACAGTGCGGAAACTTTAACGGCGCAATTTCAGGTGGCGGCGTTTTGGGCTATGGTTGTGTAACATACCAGTAGAGATCGGGACGGTACTCCATCATGTCCATAGACTCCCCACTATCATTAAAAAAAATCATGGAAACTAATAGAGATAGATAATCGTGGTTAATTGCAAAAAGTTTAGCAGCATCCGCATGGCTTCCCCGTCGAAAGTTCGAGTCCTCCCTCGGGCATAGGTGTATGTGTCGTCCTTAGCTTAAGTTAGTTAGATTAACTAGTGTGTAAGCTAAGGGACCGATGACCTCAGCAGTTTGGTCCCATAAGACCTTACTAAAAATTTCAAATTAGCAGTTTTCAGTTATGGGTTTTTTTGTAAATAACTGTCCTGGTGCCAGTCACTATTCTTTTTTAAATTTGTTTTATAAGACGTGTTTCAGGAGTTGATTCCCTCTGTCAAGTGCGTTTTCCTCTGTGTACTATGTCATTTTTATGTAATGTTTTTGATGTGTGTGTATCTGTTGACTTTAAGTTTTCTTAATGTCCACTTATCCAGAGTATCACACATGTCAAACGTCACAAGCAATTTGCTGTGCGCAGAATACATCGAGAATAACTTCCATAAATAAACAAATATCTTTGTCATCTTCAGGACGTAACAATCTTTTTGTTGTAAAACGTGTTCACTGAATCTCGTGTAAAGAGGTCAAGCGGATAAAAATCAGAGCATTATAAAATGCTTGTCATCGCTAAAATATTTTAAAAATTAAAGCACCTTTTGCAAAAGGGGATATCCGTTTACACAGTGCTCACAGATGTTTGTTACATCATACAAACAACGGTACATAACAGCACATGTGTTTACATATGCTGGACGTATTCTAAGCATTGTGAATCCAGCAGATGTAAACAGATGTGCTATTGTGTACCGTATTTGTGTGATGTGGCAAGCATCTGTGAGCACTATCTATACGGACATGCCTTTTGCACAAGGTGCTTTATGTTTTTAAATGTTTTAGCGATGATAAACCTTTTATAACGTAAAACGAACACGTTTTACAACAAAAAGGTTTTTAAGACTTCAAGATTAGAACGTAGTTGTTGTCTTAGGTAAAGAAATATTTCATGCGATTTTGGCTGTTGAATTGTTTTTAACAGTTGCACTAATCGCCCTTCAGTACTCTCAAAATGAGAAAATTCAATCAAAGAGTTGATGGTCTATGATTTAACCAACAGTGTTAATCGACTATCAAGTATAACTTGGACCGAGCGAAGTCCACAGCGCCACATTTAACCTTACAAATTGTTCAGTACGATGTTTCATTCCCTTTCAGACACGGGATAATATGCGTTGTGTCGTGTCGAGTGGGGTGGTTATTCTCCTCGCCTCCAGAGAGTCATTTTAGCCGAGTATCACGAAGGAGCTGCGAGATAGTGGACGGCGCGGTCACGTGACTGTAGGGAACGCCGCCGTAACCGAGCTGGGGGCAAGTACGGGCGGTAGTGTGGTCAACCAGCTGCAGTAAGTGAAACTTCCAACATCTTCCGTAGGCCAGCGCCGTTTCTACGGAGAAATTTATAGACATTGTTCGGCTCGACACACACTGAGGAAGCGAACACGTTACAGGACTGTGATTCTCATTTATGTGCCCAAGTCTGAAAGCAAATGGTGTTTTTTTCATGAGGACTGAAGCGTGTTTGAGAATCTGTAGTACTTGTACCCACACTAAAAAACTGTTGACCGACAAATGAGTGTCATTGGATTTTTTTCACTAGTGCTATCCCCTTATCCCTCTCCCCCCCCCCACACCCCACACACCCCCACCATGACCCATGGATCTTGCCGTCGGTGGGGAGACTTGCGTGCCTCAGCGATACAAATAGCCGCACCGTAGGTGCAACCAGAACGGAGGGGTATCTGTTGAGAGGCCAGACAAACGTGTGGTTCCTGAAGAGGGGCAGCAGCCTTTTCAGTAGTTGCAGGGGCAACAGTCTGGATCATTGACTGATCTGGCCTTGTAACACTAACCAAAAGTGCCTTACTGTGCTGGTACTGCGAACGGCTGAAATCAAGGGGAAACTACAGCCGTAATTTTTCCCGAGGGCATGCAGCTTTACTGGAAGAGCCGCATCAAACCAGTCTCTGGACTGAAGACCACAACAACAACATCCCGTTATAGGAGTAAGGAACGTAAGTAAGTTAGAAATTATTATGGTAGGACAAGCAACTTTAATTGAACGCTGCGTCGTGATCATAGAAAAGTTGAATAAATTTTATTACATGTCAGATCAGAACGACAGAAGTGAGTTAGGTTCCGCATGCAAGACGGCGCACGTGCGTGACAGAGGGAAGCCAAACAGGATATCGGGGGCATGTAATGCTTCCCAAAGCAGCTGGACACCACTTGGTTCCTCGAGGCTGGTCAAACATGCCAGCAAGTAGTACCCTTGGCACCTCGTCAGCGGCTCTTAGCGTCGAGGTCAACGGAATGATACGAAACTTTTAAATGCCTGTAATGGAAGAATTCCGAGTAAGATTTAGAGAGCTAATCAAACGTTAAGGCGATCACATGTCGATTGAAGGGCCCTAGGGAATGCTGTAGGAAAAGAGTGAAGAGGGACGTGTGGAATCAGAGTCCGTTAAGAACGAAGTAAAAGAGTAAGTCGTGGAGTGAGAATTCAGTTTCAGTAGAGAGTAGCTAGGGCATTGCTTCCCAACCTGGGGGGTAAAATGAAATTTTCTGAGGGGTAAAAACTAAATGATTCGATTATGTTTCAGTCGCGAAACTACATTATTTTCAAAAGATCATTACTATTATCAGAGTTTTGTAGGACTCTAAAACTGCTTACATAAGTTATCAATAATTACTTTTTTCTCAGTTAGTAGCATTAATCCAGTGGAAGTTACAGGCTCCTTACATTGTCCAACCACCACACACACCTATTTTATGCTTCGTCCTGTACATTTACGACGATAAAGTGAGACATATACGTAACAAATGCTAAATGTCTCAAGAAAATGTCTTTTCTAAGTTGTAGATAGTACCTACAGTCGTCCATAAATTGCTTCATTACTCGCTTAGAAACAGATAACTGAATTAATTCACAGCACATCAGTAACAACATAAATCTGTATACAGATTATTATTATAACTGTTATTAAATTGGTTAGACGCAAAACATTAACAGCCTGAAGTCGTCAAGTTTGTTCCAGGCCAGAAGTAAGGGGTAACAGCAATCAAGTGATTCACAAACAGTAAGTATAGTGCGGACATCGGAACTTGTTTGATTTTATATGGGTTTGCACTGTGTAGGTCAAGCAAGTGACGTAATGGAGAGGAGTAATGCGGGTGAAACATCCGTCAGCAGCAAGTGCCTACCCTCTCTGTGGACACTTAGGTTTCATATCTGAGAAAGAGTTGTGGGTAGCACTTGCGATGCAAGATGCTTAATCATTCATTATAACACAAAACACACACATACACTAAATATCATTCACCTTTCACATCTTTCATCATATCAAAAATAAAAGTGTTCCAAGTAAAGTCTTTTATTCTACATTGTAGTTAGTTGCTAACGTTGGATATAATGTGGGAGAGAGAGGGGAGGGGGGCGGCAATAGATGACAAGGCAGGGGTTCTATCTAACGTCTGATTGAACTCAGGTCTAAGAAAGGTTGGGAATCGCTGACCTAGGAGGCAGTGACGCTCCGCAGCAGCATATATTGGAGCATTAAGCAGTTCATTAAACGAGAAGAGTTTGATAGACTCTGGTGGACACACCGTAACTGCATGCTAAATAGCGTTTTACAATATTCATTGGAATAGTGATGAAGAGAGACTGTCTCTTTCTGAAATAGAATAGCGGGATTTCAGTGAATAGCAGGAACAAGTTACTGCCTGATATTTGTCTCCTCTGCGGTAGGTGAAGCGACCTGTGAATACTAGTACAGTAGTTCCCAGTGCTGATGATGGATTAATTAGGCCAACTGACTGGTAGTTAGTACACTAAATGACAGTCAAGAACTTGCCGCTAGTAGAGATACTGTTCAGTAATCATTAAAAGTATCTGAAATTCTCTTAAGGGGTTTTGGTCCGACACCACACTAAGTAAATGTGTCTGTTAGAACAATAAACTGAATTAAGAAAGAGAAATAACTAGCTACTTCAGCAAACCATTCCTGCTAACTCCTCGATAGTTACCAAACTACTGTTAACATAGCCCCCTCCAATTAAGGAGAGTTTCTCCCTTTCATTTCCGCTATAAAAGCTGATAGCAAAGCAAATTAAGCCCAGTAAGTTGCTAAAGACCTGGCTGCGCCACGCAGGAGTAGGGAACCTGTGCCAGAACGCGACACATTATACTTACACGAATACATGACACTATTTTTCAACATAGTCGCATACCATGCTGAAAAAAAAAACAGCACACCATCTTAGAAGTTTCCAGTTCACTCGAGGTTTATTGTTGCAACAGTGCATATGGCGTATATAAAATTATTACATTTACGGATCAATAACACAAGCGGTTCTGAGGTACCACGCAGGTATCGACCCCTGCTGAAACACCCGTATTAGTCAGTATTAGTCAGTGCCTGCATTGCTCCAAGGGCAGCAATGCAGGGGCTGATTCTGGCATCCAGTCAGCTGTACAGATTGCGAATACTGTCCTGGGATACTTTGTGCTCTTCCTACTCGACCTGTTCACGGAGGCCGCGCGGAGTGGTCGAGCCGTTTCAGACGCCATGTCACGGATTGGACGGCCTCTCCCACCGGAGGTTCAATTCCTCCCTCGGGCATGGTTGTGTGTGCTTCTTAGCGTAAGTTAGTTTAAGTAGTTTGTAAGTCTAAAGACAGATGACTTCAGCAGTTTGGTCCCTTAGGAATCCACACACATTTGAACATTTTGTTCACGTAGCTCTGTACAATTTATTCTTTTACCAGTTGTACGAATCACTTTTCGTCCCATCGCATTCCACGTGTGCTCAAGTGGAGACAAATGCAGAGACCATGCTGGCCAGGGAAGGTGCTGCACGTCTTGCAGAGCGCGTTGAGATTAACGGGCAGTGTGTGGGCGAGTATTATCCTGCTGGAACATCAGATGACCTGCCTGTTGGACGAATGCAAAAGAACGTTTCAAACAACACCTTCCATGTAACGAGCGCTGAATATCGTTCCCTCCGGAAACACGGATGGTGAACGAGAAGTTATCGTGTCCCAAACCATAAGGCCTGGGATGAGGTCAGTGAGCCTTGGAAGAATGCACTCTGCGGGACAGTACTCAGTAGGTCTGTGCTGTATGCACAAACAATCATCACCTGCGTGCAGGTGGAATCTTCTGTCATCACTCAAGACCACGGCGCGACGTTCGAAGGCACCGGCTGACGGTACCAGTTGAGCCGTGCACGTAGATGCTATAGCATGAGTGGTAGACGGGCTATAGGGGTGCGTGTCCCTAGTCGCACAGCTAACAACCGTTTCACGTGTTCGTGTTGGCAAGTCTGGGATCACAAGCTATACGATTTGCCACTGCTGCCCTTACAATACGACAGTCCTGGAGAGCATCTGTCATGCGTGGTCTTCCAGAACCTCGACTACAGTTGTGAAAATGTTCACCTGACCAGTGATACAACTATCGTTGCACAACTGTCGCAGCACGTCCAGTTTGTGCGGCAATTATCCGAAAGGACCATCCCGCCACTCGGAAGGCAACAATTTGACCCCTTTCAAACTCGTTCAGTTCGCTGTAGCGCGCACGAGTGCCACACAGCGGCATATTTGCCTACTTGCTTCGCACGTCTGTAACACACAGTCTCTTGACTGTGAGCATTCCGTACTAAAGAACAGACACAGATTGCGTTCTTGGAATCATGCCACTACATTATCTGTTAGCGGACGACTTTGAAACCGTTATCAGTACACCTTCTGTCCGAAAGGTGGGTCCATATACCGCCAGAAATTCACGATGAATCTGTGTGCAATTTAGAAGTTTTGCCCACAAAATCGTTGTGTCCCGCCTACTTCAGCTCCGAGTAGGTTTCCTGTTGAGGTGCCATTTCATTCATGTGTTATCCATGCCGCAGCAGAACTTTGTAGCCAAAAAATCTGGAACATTTACTCTCTTCTGATGGTGTGTCACTCTTTTTGGGCAACAGTCTTTGCGTTGGAAGACATGCCCAAGTAGCTTTCCGAAGACTTTAACGACAATATGCTCCATTTAACTCTCAAAACAGCTGCAAGAAATTTGGTAATTTCGATTTGACAAGATACTGATTTAGCCGTACTTGCTTGTACTACCGGAAATCATTTGAATGCCTTACTGTAAAAAGCTAAGGCAGTAGAATTTTTAAAAAGGGACTACTATATTTCACTTATTCTTTTTACTAGATTAGTCATAGTTTTACATGTCCAATTAATTATCAACATTCGTCGACAGCACTACAGTTCTCCGAATTTCTCATGGTCCACGTTTCACCTCCATTTAAGGTGTTATAGAGACGTGTCCTTTTAGGTACTTCTTCTTCATCTCCATGCGAGCTCTTTTATTGAAGAAAGTTCTACGCCTGTGCCAGTCTGCTTCTGATTTCTTCCTCGCTTCGACTAACCTGTATACTATAGCTTCCGAGAAAAGAGACTTCTCACACTTTCTGTAATTCTGTTAATAATTCCGATCTTCAGATAATCGTCATTATCCTATCTGTTACTCTTTATCACCTTCGTCACCGCTTTGCGCATTCTGAGGCAACATCTTGCACCAGTCGTACCCTCCATTCCTTTCAAGACGTCCGCTAAGCCTTCCTTACCTCTGGGCTTACTCTTTACATTGTTCCGAAAGTTTCTTTCACTTTCTTCATCGCTACCTCGACATACAAGTTGAACAGCGGTGGTGGTACAGTCTTCTTTAAGTGATACAACCTTCATAACACAAATCTCTCTTTCTTGACCTTCAATTTTTATTACTCACCCCTGCATTTTGTGGACGTTTTAGATTATTCGCTTGTTTCTGCACTTCACCCCCCCCCCCACCCTTCGTCTTTATAAGTGGTAAGTATGTACCATGCGTTAGCAAGTCGCTGTGCACTGGACTACGGGATACGGATAAAGATTACACTGAAAGTTTTAAACAAGGTTGGCGGAAAACAAGTTGGTAGAACTGTTTTATCACAGACACGCAGTTGGTTTTTAATTTGTTTTGGTGTTGCATAACATTTAACTGTTTAGTTCAGCTAATGAAAACTGTTGCGGTGCAACTGTGGTCTAGGGGTAGCGTCTTTCATTAATAACCAAAAACGACCTGGGTCCTGCGTTCGAAACTCGCCATCGCTTAAACTTTGGTCAGTAATCAGCATTGACGACCGAAGACTTCCGGCAAAATAAGTCATTCTGTCAACTGCCTTGTCAAAGAGGGCGGAGGAGCGGATAGCGATTCAGGGCACTCACTTGCCCTTGCGATCGGAAACTGTCCCCAAAGGCGGAAGAATCAACAATGGTCAACGGCATGATGATGCAGAAGGCAATGGAAACCATTGCATTAAAGACACATAACGTGTATCCAAAGGATGTGTGGCCTACAGTTGAGAACGTCTCATGATGATCTATTCATTGGCAAATAATACCGTAATAGTCCCCCACTAGGATCTCCGCGAGGGAACCGCCAAGGGGGAAGGTGGCCACGAGAAAAATACCGAGTAATTAACGAAAGGAAGACGCTGTACAAGTCGGAGCGTGGAATGTCAGAAGCCTGAATGTGCTAGGGAACTATAAAATGTGAAAAGGGAAATGCAAAGGCTCAATTTAGATACACAAGAGGTCGGTGAGGTGAAATAGAAGGAATACAAGGATTTCTGAACAAATGAGTATAGGGTAATATCAACAGCAGCAGAAAATGGTGTAAGGGGACTAGGATTCGTTGTGAATAAAAATTTAGGGCAAAGGGTGTGTTACAGTAAACAGTTCAGTGATAGGTTTGTTCTTATCAGAATCGACTGCAAACCAAGAACGACAACGATAGTTCAGGTGTACATGCTGAGGTCGCAAGTTGAAGATGAAGAGATAGAGAGAGTATATGAGGATATTGAAAGGGTAGTACAGTACGTAAAGGAATATGAAAATCTAATGGTGATGGGGGCCTCGGATGCAGTTGTAGGGGAAGGAGCAGAAGAAAATGTTACAGGAGAATATGGGCTTAGGACAAGGAATGAGAGAGGAAAAAGAATAATTGAGTTCTGTAATAAATTTCAGCTAGTAATAGTGAATACTCTGTTCAAGAATCACCGGATGATACGGGAAGATTTCAGTTAGATTACATCATGGTCGGACAGCGATTCCGAAATCAGATACTGGATTGAAAGGACTCCATATCTATGGAGTCAGATCACAATGCAGTAGTGATGAAGAGTAGGCAATCACAGAAGTTGGGAAGGAAAACATAGGTACATAAAAGGTAACTGCGAAGAAACCATGGGTAACTGAAGAAATTGTTCAGTAGATGAATGAAAGAAGAACTACAAAAAGACGAAATGGCTTTATGACAAATGTGAAGAAATCGCAGAAGGAATGATAACAACGTTCAGTTACATAAAAGCAAGGGCGGTAACATGAAGAATGCAACGGGAATTCCACTGTTAAATGCAAAGGAGGGAGCGGGTAAGTAGACAGAGTGCACAAGTACACTGAAGGCCCCTCTGAAGGGGACGATTTGTATTCCGTGATAGAAGAAGAAACAGGAATCGATTTAGAAGAGACAGGCGTCCCAGTATTAGAATCAGAATTTAGGAGAGCTTTGGAGGGCGTTAGATCAGATTTTGGAGGCCTTTAGATCAAATAACGCAGAAGAGATAGATAACATCCCATCAGAATTTCTATAATCTTAGGGAAGAGTGACAACAAAACGACTATTCACGTTGTAGTGTAGAATGTATGAGCCATACCATTTGACTTTCGTAAAAAACAAAAAAAAAGTTATATATAGAAGAATGAAAAATATAACGATCAGTTTGGCTTTAGAAAAGGTAAAGACACCAGTGAGGCAATTCTGACGTTGCGGTTGATAACAGAAGCAAAACTAAAGAAAAATCAGGACACATTCGTAGGATTTGTGGACATGGAAAAAGCGTTCGACAACGCAGAATCGTGTAAGATGTTCGAAATTCTGAAAGAAATAGGAGAGTAGACAGGTAATATATGATACATACAAGAGCCAAGAGGAAATAATAAGAGCGGACGTCCAAGAACGAAGCGCTGGATTAAAAAATGTGTAAGATAGGCATGTAGCATTTCGTCCCTACTGTTCAATCTGTACTTCGAAGAAGCAATGCTGGAAATAAAAGAAAGATCAAAAGTAAAATTAAAATTTAATTTGAAAGGTTATCAATAATACGATTCGCTGATGACATTGCTATCTTGAGTGAAAGTGAAGAAGAATTACTTTATATGCTGAATGGGGTGAACAATCTAATGAGTACAGAATATGGATTGAGAGTAAATCGAAAAAGGACGAAAGGAAAGAGAAGTAGCATAAATGAGAACAGCGAGAAACTTAACATCAGGATTTCCGGTCATGAAGAAGGTGAAGTTAAGGAATTGTGCTACCTAGGCAGAAAAATAATCAATGAGGGACGGGGCAGGTAGGACATCAAAAGCAGACTACCCCTGGCAAAAATGGCATGCCTGACCAAGAGGAATCTTCTAGTATCAAACATAGGCCCTAATTTGAGAAAGAAATTTCTAAAAATGTACGTATGGGGCACAGCGTTGTATGGTAGTGAAACTTGGACTGTTGGAAAACTGGAACAGAAGAGAAACGAAGCATTTGAGATGTGGTGCTACAGGCGAATGTTGAAATTTAGGTGGACTGATAAGGTATGGAATGAGGAGATTCTGCGTAGAATCGGAGAGTAAAGGAGTATGTGGAAAACATTGACAAGGAGAAGGGACAGGATGATAGGACACTTGTTAAGATATCAGGGAATGACTTCTATAGTAGAAGAGGGCAAAAATTGTAGAGGAAGACGGAGATTGGAATGCATCCAACAAATAAGTGAGGACGTAGGTTGTAAGTGCTACTCTGAGATGAAGAGATTGGCACAGAAGAAGACTTGGTGACGGGGCACATCAAACTAGAGGACCACATGACACCTCCTCTCCCCCCCCCCCCCCAAAAAAAAAAAAGAAAAAAATGTGGCGGTGTGTACTTGTCAACAAAATTCTTCATGGTATGTGACCACACTGTCAATATGTAAAGCTCTTCGACCTTTCACCCACTGTTGCAGATGGCATCCCTTGGCCCTCGGGGCGTTGAACTGATTGCTGAATGAGAAAAACTTATGCTCTTACATACTAGTGGAAAAGACTGTTTTCGTAAGCTGCTAGCGTATCGAGGACGAGGATGAGTGGAGTTTCACGTCCTTTATTGATGCCTCCTTTATTTCTTATAAGCGGTGGGCTATAGGCAAGCACATCTCTATCCCATCTTCCAGCCACCTCACAGTATCAATGTGCATGTCTCGACTGGTGCCGTCAGAGGATCAATTGGAAGATGGAATGGCGCTCCTTGGTCTTCAGAGATGAAAGCAGATTCCACCTCCGCTCAAGTCATGGTCGTTCGCTTGTACGACGTAGACCTGCTGAGTGCTTATCTCGTAGAGCGCATTTGTCCAAGCCACCTGGCCCCGCCAAAGGCCTTATGGTCTATTAAAGCTCTCATTCACCTTTGGTGTTTCTGAAGGGGACGCCAAGCAGCGCTCTGTTCTAACAACAGGAAGGTTATTCGTCATTCCTACAGCATAATGCTCGCATGCCCGGTGCTGTGAATCGCAACGCGTTCTGCAAGACGTGTTCCCTGGCCAGCACGATCTCCTGTCTTGTCTCCAGTCGAGCACGTCTGCGATATCATGGGACGAGAAGTAACTCTTGTAACTCGTCAATCAACAAGTCTTACAACCACGTGAGCAGATCGAACACACGTGGCATAACCTATCCCAGGACAGTATTCACCTTCTTACGATCGACTGGATGCCGAAGTCAGCGCCTGCATTGCCGCCCGTGGAGGCTACACCACATACTAATATGGATGTTTCAGCATGAGTCGATACCTGGTACCTTAGAACAGCTTGTGCTGTTGATCTATAAATGTAATCGTCTCATTTACTCCATATGCACTATTGTAACAATAAACCTTGACTAAATTGGAAAAATCTAAAATGGTATAATAATACTTTTTCCGGCAGTGTGTAAGGTAGTGGTGTATGGAAGTTTTAGAAAGCCATTACGTTTACAGTACGTACTGTGAACAACATTGGAAACTCGATGAGGATGTTCACGCACAGTGCTGTTGTCTATAGGAAAGTTGGAATGCCATAAAACTGTAGAGAGCTGCAGGAATACTTGCAGAGGATGTAGGTACTGGCAGTTGACCTTAAAAAAATAAAAAATAGTGCTGAGTAATCTATTACTGCTCTGTTGCCTGTAAATTTCTAGAAACAGTTATTTATAAGGTACTGAGGTTTAATAGTTTAGCGACCTAAAATGGATAATATAGAACTAGTTGATCGAAAAACAAATCCTAACCTAAGATTCATTCAAGAAACCTTAGAAATTGTAATTCATTAATTCATTTACGAGAAAAGTTGCTCGAAAAAACACTCTTTTGATCAATTCCTATCGTTCATGTCCCGGATCCTCTCCAGCTAGGATTAGTAGCAAGGATTCGAACAAGAGTGGCTCAATACGTCACTAGTTCGTTTAGTAAAAACAATAGTGTTAAGAATGTACTTTTTGAGATAGGTTAGACAACATATTACTTTCCCCTTCATGTTGTTCTGGAGTACAGCCCAAAGATTGGTTTTATGCAGCTCTCCAAACTAACCTACACTTTACAAGTCTCTTCATCTCTGTATAACTATTACAATTTAAATTCACTTGGAACTGTTTACTATAGTCAAGCTTTGGTCTCATTCTGCAGTTTTATCTCCATCCCCCCCCCCTCCCCGCCAATTCCTTACTTTAACAAATTAATTTTTCTCTGATGCCTCAGTAGCTGTCTTATCAACAAAATGGTTCAAATGGGTCTGGCACTATGGGAATTAACTTCTGAGGTCATCAGTCCCCTAGAATCTAGAATTACTTAAACGTAACTAACCTAAGGACATCACACGCCGGCCGGAGTGGCTTAGCGGTTCTAGGCGCTACAGTCTGGAACCGCTCGACCGCTACGGCCGCAGGTTCGAATCCTGCCTTGGACATAGATGTGTGTGATGTCCTTAGGTTAGTTAGGTTCAAGTAGTTCTAAGTTCTAGGGGACTGATGACCTCAGCAGTTAAGTCCCATAGTGCTCAGAGTCATTTTAACCATTTTTTTGACATCACACACATCCATTCCCCGAGACAGGATTCGAACCTGCGTGCAGTTCCAGACTGTAGTGCCTAGAACCGCTCGGCCACTCCGGCCGGCTCCTATCAACATGGCCCTTCTTTTACTCAAGATATTCAATATCTTTCTTTTAGCGATGGTTAGATTTGTGGTATCATGGATCGATACCATCCTCAGTGGCATCTCACGGTTGAAAACGGAAACAACATTTCAGACAGACGCCGACAGTGGTCGAGTGGCGATAAGGCAGATCCAATGATACGCTCCCGCTGGGCCACGCCATCAGCTGCTCCGACTACGAGTGCCCTCTGCAGCGCGATGTAGGATAACCAGCGGCAACCACAAACACAGTCTCGGTCGCAGATTTCGACAGTCTTCAGTCTTAGTCGGCCTCCGACAGTTCACTTCTGCATTAATAGCGGGAGCTCAAATGGCTCTGAGCACTATGAGACTTAACATCTATGGTCATCAGCCCCCTAGAACTTAGAACTACTTAAACGTAACTAACCTAAGGACAGCACACAACACCCAGTCATCACGAGGCAGAGAAAATGCCTGACCCCGCCGGGAATCGAACCCGGGAACCCGGGCGTGGGAAGCGAGAACGCTACCGCACGACCACGAGATGCGGACTAATAGCGGGAGCCTCACACGTCACGGTACTCTATAGTTTATTTCTTGTAATAGCTGAACTTAATTGTTATTTGTTCTTTTGTAACGTTTCTTCGCAAAGCTTGGCGAAGGCTACAACTTAAGTAAAAGTTTGATTTGCTACGAATTGCTCCCTCGAGGTGTAACCATCACAGCCGACACTTATTGTCAACAGCTGATACGTCTTGCAGACGCATTCCTAGAACAACAACCAGGAGGACTGCGCGTAGTGAAGCTACTCCACGTCAACGACCGCCCGCATTCTGCTAGACTAACAAGAACATTACACAGGAGTTGGCTTGGGAAGTCATTCCACACTTACGTTATTCACCTGATCTTGCGCCCTCAGATTTTCACCTTTTCTGCTGTCTATCGAGCAACCTTCAGGGAACTCCCTTTCCGCATGAAAACGCGCTGCGAACATGGCTGGTGATTTCATCAGTCGCAGAATCGGAGAGCTTCCGTAGCGTTGGCACACTATTCTTAATAGTGAAGGAGAATATACACTGAAGCGCCAGAGAAACTGGTACAGGCATGTGTAATCAAATACAGAGATGCGTAAAGAGGCAGAAAACGGCGCTGCGGTCGATAACGAATATATAAGACAACATTTATCTCGCGCAGTTGTAAGATGGGTTACTGCTGCTACAGTGGCAGGTTATCAAGATTTAAGCGATTTTGAACGTGGAGTTAAAATTGGCGCACGAGCGATGGGACACAGCATCACCGAGGTAGTGATGAAGTGGGGATTTTCCCGTACGACCGTTTCACGAGTGTACCGTGAGTATCAGGAATACGGTGAAACTGAAACTTCCCCTTTGAAAAATTATACAAGACTGTGCTGAAACCTGACACACAATATTTTTTAGCGCAACGCTATCTGACTTCCAATAACTCTACAAAAGAATGGCCCTGACTAACATTAACCTATACCTTTCACAAATCACTTACCTCACAAAAATCTTCGTTACTCAAGCTACAGCAATACAGCGAGCGCAACTACTGCCAGCTAAATAAAAGATTCAAACTACCGAAGGCACTAACTACTGATATGCATAGTTAGCAAATGAAAGATTTAGATAGAGAACAAACAATGTATTTACCCTACTAGTGTTCAAGGGTCATAATATATACAGCAGTTCATGACAACCAGTGTTACAAATTTCAGAACTCCGCCATCTCTCTCCCCACATCCACCACTGCTGGCGGCTCACCTCCAACTGCGCAACGCTACGCGCTGTTCACATCCAGCTGCCGCTGCCCAACACTACAATGGCAGACAACAATGCAAACTAGCCACAGACTGCACACAGCACACCCAGTGATTTTCATACAGAGCGCTATGTAACGTTGCCAATAAGAAAACATAAACAGCCTACTTACAAAACGTCAGATCTCCGACATCGCAAAGGCCAGAAAAAGATCCTGCAAGAACGGGATCAACGACAACTGAAGAGAATCATTCAGCAAGACAGAAGTGCAACCCTTCCGCAAATTGTTGCAGATTTCAGTGCTGAGCCATCAACAAGTGTCAGCGTGCGAATCATTCAACGAAACATCATCGGTATGAGCTTTCGGAGCCGAAGGCCCACTCGTGAACCCTCGATGTCTGCACGGCACAGAGCTTTACGCCTCGCTGGGGCCGTCAGCACCGACATTGGAAACGTTGGTGACTGGAATCATGTTGCCTTGTCGACGAGTCTCGTTTCAAATTGTGTCGAGGTGATGGACGCTTACAGGTATGGAGAATGAATCCATGGACGTCGCATGTCAGCAGGGGATTGTTAAAGCTGATGGAGGCCTTGTAACGGTGTGAGGGGTATGTAGTTGGAGTGATATGGAAACCCTGATAAGTCTAGATACGACTCTGACAGGTAACACGTACGTAAGCATCCTCTCTGATCACCTGCATCCATTCATTTCGATTGAGCATTCCGACAGACTTGTGCAACTCCAGCAGGACAATGCGACAGGCCACACGTCCAGACGAGCTCCAGGATCAATCTTCTGAGTGTAAACCCTTCCGCTGACCACCAAACTCCCCAGACATTAACATTATTAAGCATATCTCGGATGCCTTGTAACGTGTTCTTCAGAAGAGACCTCCACCTCCTAGTATTATCACAGATTTCTGGAAAGCCCTGCGGGATTTATGGTGTCAATTCCCTCCAGCACCACTTCAGACATTAGTCGAGTATATGCCACGTCGCATTGAGATACTTTTGCGTGCTCGCGTGTGCCCTGCACGATATTAGGCAGATGTACCACTTCCTTTGGCTCTTCATTATATTACTCATGATGACTAAAGTCTGTGTTTACACTACTGG
This sequence comes from Schistocerca nitens, assembly GCF_023898315.1. Taxonomy (NCBI): domain Eukaryota; kingdom Metazoa; phylum Arthropoda; class Insecta; order Orthoptera; family Acrididae; genus Schistocerca; species Schistocerca nitens. Next base: position 278,263,086 of record NC_064619.1, on the reverse strand, counting down.
CCATTAAAATTGCTACACCACTAAGATGACGTGCTACAAACGCGAAATTTAACAGACAGGAAGAAGAGACTGTTACATGAAAATGATTAGCTTTTCAGAGCATTCACACAACGTTGGCGCCGGTGACGACTCCTACGACGTGCTGACGTGAGGAAAGTTTCCAACCGATTTCTCATACCCCAACAGCAGTTGCCCGGCGTTGCCTGGTGAAACGTTGTTGTGATGCCTCGTGTAAGGTGGAGATATGCGTACCATCACGTTCCCGACTTTGATAAAGGTCGGATTGTAGCCTGTCGTGATTGCGGTTTATCGTATCGCGACATTGCTGCTCGCGTTGGTCGAGATCCAATGACTGTTAGCAGAATATGGAATCGGTGGGTTCAGGAGGGTAATACGGAACGCCGTGCTGGATCCCAACGGCCACGTATCACTAGCAGTCGAGATGCCAGGCATCTTATCCGCTAGGCTGTAACAGATCATGCAGCCACGTCTCGATCACTGAGTCAACAGCTGGGGACGTTTGCAAGACAACAACCATCTGCACGAACAGTTCGACGACGTTTGCAGCAGCATGGACTATCATCTCGGAGACCATGGCTGCGGTTACCCTTGACGCTGCATCACAAAGTTCAAACGGCTCTGAGCACTATGGGGCTCAACTTCTCAGGTCATCAGTCCCCTAGAACTTAGAGCTACTTAAACCTAACTAACCTAAGGACATCACACACATCCATGCCCGAGGCAGGATTCGAACCTGCGCCGTAGCGGTCTCGTGGTTCCAGACTGTAGCGCCTAGAACCACACGGCCACTCCGGCCGGCGCTGCATCACAGACACGAATGGCAAAAATGTCATTTTTTTGGATGAATCCTGGTTCTGTTTACACCATCATGATGGTCGCATCCGTGTTTGGCGACATCGCGGTGAAAGCACATTGAAAGCGTGTATTCGTCATCGCCGTACTAGCGTATCACCCAGCTGATTTTATGGGGTGCCGTTGGTTACACGTCTCGGTCACCTCTTGTTCGCATTGACGGCACTTTGAACGGTGGCCGTTACATTTCAGATGTGTTACAACCCGTGGCTCTACCCTTCATTCGATCCCTGCGAAACCCTACATTTCAGCAGGATAATGCACGACCGCATGTTGTAGGTCCTGCACGGGCCTTTCTGGATACAGAAAATGTTCCACCGCTGCCCTGGCCAGCACGTTCTCCAAATCTCTCACAAACTGGAAACGTCTGGTCAATGGTGGCCGAGCAACTGGCTCGTCACAATAAGCCAGTCACTACTCTTGATGAACATTGGTATCAGTTGAAGCTGCATGAGCAGCTGTACCTGTACTCGCCATCCAAGCTCTGTTTGACTCAGTGCCCAGGCGTATCAATGCCGTCATTACGGCCAGAGGTGGTTGTTCTGGGTACTGATTTCTCTGGATCTATGCACCCAAATTGCGTATAAATGTAATCACATGTCAGTTCTAGTATAATATATTTGTCCAATGAATACCCGTTTATCATCTGCATTTCTTCTTGGTGTAACAATTTTAATGGCCAGTAGAGTATTAAACTTATGGATAAGCAGTAAAGGAAACTAAAGGAAGATTTGGAGTAGGAATTAAAATCCATGGAGAAGAAATAAAAACTTTGAGGTTAGCAGATGAAAAAGGACCTGGAAGTGGATTTGGACCTGGAAGAGCAGTTGGACCGGTGTCCGAACATTTGCTACACCGGACATTTGCCACGGTTTTACCTGCTCCGAAGGGTCGGGTCCCTTGCCCCCCCCCCCGCGCCTCTTCATCTTCCTCCTCACCCGGCCGCCCAGTTTGCTTTCGAAGTTCCGAATGTGACATCAGTATGGAAGATATTACAACAAACAAGGGCAGGCCTCCTGCTCATTACAAAGGTTACGCGTATCTTAAACAGAGGGAATCTGAAGAAGGTGTTGTTACATGGATATGCTTACCCCGAAAAGCGGATCATTGCAAGGGAAAGCTGCTTTCGAGGAACGGAGAAGTGTTGAGCGTATTAGAACATCTCTGTGGACCACCTGACGATGCAGCTCTGAAAGTGAGAAAGCAAGTGGAAAGGGCGGAGAGAAGGTCTCGAGAAGAAACTACACAGTTATCGGAGATATACGCGGATGAAATGGGAAATCTACATAATACAGTTTGTGACTTTGTTACAGTGATGCCTAACTCAGAATCTATGAAGAGAACCAACAACAGCCTAAGAACTCTCATGAAATTGATCTTCATGAAGATCTATTAAAAATGGGAGATGGCAGTAGTTTTCTTCTGGAAGACGATCGATTAGAGGCGAGAATAATGATTTTTAGTGGAAGCAAAGGAAAAGAAATTTTAAAAACATGTGCCCATTTTTTTGTGGATGGAACATTTAAGAGATGCAGCAAGCAGTTCGTACAGACCTTCACCATACACGTAGACTTAGGAGACCCGATTAAAGAAACAAACATTCTTCCTATTGTATTTGCACTGCTCCCTAATAAGAAGAAAGACACATATGTTCGTCTGTTTCGTCTGATAAAACAGGCAGTCTCTGAGTGGTGTCCTAAACAAGTAAAGGTGGACTTTGAGGCAGCTGCGATATCGACCATTCGTCAAGTTTTTCCCACAACTGAAATATATGGATTCTATTTCCATATGACGAAGAGTTTATGGAGAAGAATTAAAGTTATCGGTCTAGCTGAGGAGTACCGCTAAAACGAGGATTTAAGACTTCACGTCAGCGTGTGTGCAGCGCTGGCAGTTGTAAAACCGGAGGACGTAAGCAATGGATGGATTGAGATTCATGCAGAAGCTCCTGATAACGGAAGGTTCTCTCTTTTCCTTGACTACTTTGTGGATAACTGGCTAGAGAATGAGGATATCGCAATAGAAATGTGAGACTGTTACGGAAAAAGGCACCGAACGACGAATGCTGTTGAAGGGTAGCAAAACAAAATAAATAGTATTATTGGAAACCCTCACCCTAGAATCAACTATTTGGTGGAGTGCTTGAAACAGGAAGCAGAGCTCACAAACTGCATGTACATGAAATTGGAAATGGATCTTGAAGGTAAGAAGAGGAAGAAGAAGTACTTGGAGCTGGACGACAGGATAGAGAGAATCGTTAAGAATTATGAAGAGACTGGAAACATTAGGCCTTGCTTGAAAAAGCCATTGTCCATATTCAGAAACTGGACTAAAATACGTTAAAAATATATTAAAAGCTATGAAGACCACTGAGTCCTCGAAGATTACTGAGATAAATTTTTAAAACATTGAAGCAGCATTGACGGAGCTAATATTAAGTTGTAATTGTAAATAAAGTGTACATTAGTTCAGCGTATTTAGGCTGATTTTACACACGCCAGAATGGTAGATGGTCATTTATCATTTTCACGGTCCAAAGCCTGTGCAAAGTGTGATGTTTAATGATATTACTCTTAAAATTGAATGGAGCTTCACGCTGGGTGCCATTTTAACGATATTCTCTTAAAATTGAATCTAGCTTCACGCTGGGTGCCATTTTAACGAAATTACTGGAATGAATGATTTGAAATTTCGTTGAAATAAAAAAAGGAAATAATAATTTTATTTCTTGCTTAAAAGTTAATTTGCCTTAGTGCGAACTTTGTTGTAGAACCACTCTCTTCATTACGTGTGGTAATAAAAAAAAACAAATTTTACTTTCTTAAGGATTACGTACATTTAAAGGAAATTATTACGTGCACTCATATTAATTGGATAGTACTATCTGGATAAGAACTGAGTCTCTTAAATCATTCGGCCTTGGCATACACTTTCCAGAATGCAGTGGGTTTTTCTTTTTGTGAAATATTTTTACTGACTTATCCCGGCACTAGCCATAGAACACAAGAATATTTTAATTAACAGAAAATGTCTTAATTATTGCCAAGCCGACATTTATCACTGATCAAACCTACTACATTACGCATGTGATTTATAGATGACGTGGGCATGCTCATTTACATAAATAATTCACACTTTTAATGAATACTAATATATTTAGCCCAAACAACAAGTCAACTCACATTAATTCGTACGCTTTGATTAAAGGCGGCAAAGTCCCGACAGATACAAAAGAAGTACATCTTAACTCTGCTGGATAACCACGATGCATACACAACCTTTAGTGCCCACAATGCGGGTTAATGAATCAGGCGCGTCTAATGGGCGCGAGCGTAGCTGCACATCGCGTCTGCTAGAGCGATCAAGGATTAACACTTCCTCACTTCTTCCTCACTTCAGCTGCTCTGTCCACAACTGACCCTTCCTCACTCTAGCGGCTCTGTCCACACAACTACTCTTCCACACACTAGCTGCTCTGTCCATACAACTAGCTGCTCTGTCCATACAACTAGCTGCTCTGTCCATACAACGACTCTTCCACACACTCGCTGCTCTGTCCACAACTGATCCTTCCTCACTCTAGCGGCTCTGTCCACACCACGACAGAGAGTCTCCACATGCCAAAGATAAACAACGGCACGACTATTACGATTATTAACATTTCTTTGTAAATCGATTTCTAGCAAATATCGCTGATACCGCAAATACTGACACTTTTACATTCACATAATAAATATAGAAACTTCCTATCCTAATACAGAGAAATGTTACAAAAAAATATAATAAAATAACAAACATATTTCATACCACATTCAGTAATATTAAGATATATATATATATATAACTTGCCCAGATCGGCGTATATGTTACAAATAAATTGTGAAAATGCCAGGGAACGTTACATTGCCCCCTGGCAGCATTTGGCAAAGAGGTTTTACACTTTGACACAATGGTGCCAGTAACGTTCTTTACACCTCTGTATGTTTTATGGAATGGCTCTTGTAATTAGCCCCAGGATTATATAAGTACATGGCTCCCCCATTTGGGCGTAGGCAATCAGGAAACCTGGGCAAAACTGTGCCGGAGCCCAGCCATCCCAGTTGGTTTATAGTCCATATTAACAGTTTTTCATTTGAAGTATTTTTGCAGTTTGTCACAAACGGGTTTACACAATTACACAATATCACTATTTTTCTTGTGATACACTACAAGGTCACTTGTCCTAGGATATATCAATTACGGACGTACATAGTACATGTTCAATGTTTATCAAAATGAAGTCATTAATATGTTATTCAGTTTATGTAAACATTTCAAAAGCCAATAATGTATTTGATGAGCGGTGGGGTGCGGCGCTCGGCGCGGCGCGCTGACTTCGTGTAGGTCACCGCCCCATCGTTGACAGCTACGGCGCGTACGGGCGTGGCTGTCTGGTCTGCTACGGGCTGCTGTGGCCGCTGCATAGCTGCTATAGCCGAACGCGTTGGATACCAGCTCGCCCGTGCGACGTCTTCTTGCGGTGCTCCAGGAAACATGCAACAAGTTCACAAACAGTATACTATCCGTATTTCCTGCTGTGGGAAAGAACGCACACAATTAGTGGTAGTTATTACTCAGTAGGCCTTCACTAGTCTGGTTCGCACAAGGTTTCATTGTCACAGTACACTTTTATGGGCACACAATATTTTCCACCGTCATGACTTGTCATTAGTCACACGCTCTTTCCTAGCGTCCCTTTACATACAAAAAGTTAAAATTTGACACTAGGTTTATCCACCGTCCGTTATCGGTTCACTGTTCGTGTTGTGCTAGTTCTTTATCAGTGACTGTCACTGTCTGTTTCTGCCGCACAATACTACACTTTTGTTAAAGTTTATTTATTTCTATTTACAATGTCCGCTGCTGAATTTGTTTGCAACAGCACATTCGTAACCTTTTACCAGAGTGTAAGATTTACGTACATACAATCAACGTCCTACGTAACCACAGTGAAGTCTCTGTAGGCGAAAATTTACTTGGACCGTATCTGGCTAGCTCTTTCTTATTGATTGAATCTGCACATGCTTCAATTGAAGCTTCTTTGTGAGTTTCTTTACGCTACATAAATTTACAACAAGGTTGCCTCCCGTGGTGCTCTCGGGTCACTACTGGGTGCATTATTTTGTGATAACACTAGTGAGATAATAAAGTTCTCAGGGCCTTATATTACTAATATTGTTTCGGGTTCAGATCTGTCAATCTGACAGCTACACATACACATAATATAAAGGATTGTGCCAAGAAATATCTCAAATTAAACACAAATTAAAAGAGTACATAACACAAATATCCACACACATGAAAAAGGTCAATCATATTCTTATAACTATACACTCCTACACTAGTTCACCTTATTAATGTTCATTGTTTACTAAGGAACGGTGTCCGCATAGGACTATTAGTCTTTTACTGTAGGAATGCTTTTACATCCTTACGCGGATACAGTCCCCGTACTCTCCCTGAGTGGGGATCTGCTAAGAGATAGCTACACTCATGTGGCACACTTACTACTCTAAAAGGTCCATTATACACCAATTGCCACTTGCTATTCTGTTTCAAAGATGCCGAGGACTTAGGATGATTGCGTAAGAGCACCAAGTCCCCAACATTAAATGTTTGGTTATTCGTTACATGTCGATTATATTTTTCCGTCCTTTTCTGGGCGCACCTGGTAAGGTTGCATCCCGCTTTTCTTATCTTCTCTTCCTTAGGCTCAGGAATGACTGGGACCTTAGGCAAGGGTGCCAGCCACTCGTTCAGAGCTCGATTATTATTCATTAATATCTCATTCGGTGGATACCCCGTAGAAGCATGCGGGGTTGCGTTGTGAATTTCGACAAACTTATGTATCATATCTGGCCACCTTGTGTGCTTATATGCAATGTATAACCTGCAAAATTTATTTAACTCTCCAAATACTCTCTCTACTAAACTTGCTTGTGGGTGAAAGCGGGAAATTAGTATACGCTTTATATCTTGTTCATATAAATAGTTTTTCCAGGTATGGCCTGTAAAATATGAAGCATTATCCGATATTATCGCTTCAGGCTTACCTACTTGTATAAAATATTCTTTGCCTAACCATTTCACTATTTCCTTCTGTTGAATTGAATTTAAATTTTCGGACTGTGATACTTTGTTCACTAATATATCCATATTCGCCTTTGATTGATCACCTTGTACGTCAGGATAATAGAGATTCTGCCCTGGACAATAATTGTCTAATTGTAGTATCGATTGATTCCTACATTTTATATTTATGGCGTTACAATTAGGTACAGGTACCTCTTCAGATCTAAGCATGGAAAATTCTATTCTCCTACCAGCATTCATCAAACTTAATTTTCCCCGAGAAAGGTCAATTATTGCGTCCCTCTCTCTCAAAAAATCTACCCCCAAAATGCAGGCTACCTTTAAACCCTTTACTACCAGGAATGAGCTCGTTATGGCTTCTTCCCCTATATACATCTCTACCCGCACTTGGAGCTTAATTATTTGTCGCTGTGCACTTATGGCTCCAGTGACTCTACAATTATTCACGGGAAAAGTCAGCATACGCCTTTCCTTCCCCAGTACCTTGAATAAGTCCATACTCATAACACTAACAGTAGCACCTGTATCTATGACCACTTGCACATCAATATTGTTAATTTTAACTTCTATTATCACTTGTACATTGTCCTTGTGTTCCTTTATGCACGTGGATGGTTCGGTTATTAATTCATCTCCCATCTGTACCCCGTCATTATACCTAAGGATACAGATTGTTTTCGGTGTTTTGTTTTGTGTCGGGCTGCTCTCACTCCAAACCGTAGCCGACGATGGAGAGCGTATCTCGGCCGCATCTAGTTTGTTGAATTATTGCTAGTGGATGGGCGTGGCTGCTCTGTGTCATTGACCTCCACTATGTGCACGTTGTGTTGCGTCGGCCGCCACGGCTGCGCAATTGGCGCATTTTGTGGTGGCGGTCGGTTATTGTCATATCTATCACTGTTTTGCCGGTCCGGACTGGGCCTCTGGTTCTGTGGCCAAGTTCGGTTTGCATCATTATAAGTATTAGTGTTGTACGGCCCCCTGGCATTTTTCCATCTATGACTGCTTGGTGGGCCTGTTTCGTACCGGTCATCGAACCTCCTTTTCCTATCATTATTCCCCGGTGGTCTATTTCCGTTCCGGTCTCTATCTCTATTTCCGTTTTGTGTATACCCTTGTCTCCTATTATTACCTCCGCCGTTTCTATTACTGGTTAGAGGCGTGTTATTTCTACCATTTCTATAACTATTTCCGTTACTTCTAATCTGTTCAGAGGCCGCCTTAATGTCCTCCTGAATCAGGTCAATTGCGTCCAGAATAGACAAGAAATGTTCCATATCATTTTCGGGCACGTGTATAAGCTTTTCCTTTACATCTATCGGCAAGTGTGATTTCAAAAGTCTGATCAAATCCCGAGATGAAATCTGTTCGTCCCAGTAACGGGTCTTATTAATGTACTTCTCAAAATATTTTCGCAAATTGCCTAATCGTGGAGAATACGGCTCTGGATTATATACTTCCTTCCGTAATCTCTCCTGAATACATGTTGACCAATATTTGGCCAAGAATGCCTTTTCGAATTGCTCATATGTATCGCAACTGTCAGCTGCTTCGGTTGCCCATAACGCAGCATCTCCCTGTATGTAAGACATAACAAACTGTATTTTCTGGGTATGACTCCAAACGCTAGGCAAAATGTTTCTAAATCCCTTGATAAACACTACAGGGTGAACAGATTTCTTCTCCGTTGTAAAGATCTGAAACTGTCGGTTCCTAATCAGACTTTCTTCAATCACTACTTTGGAATGACATTTATTTGTTCCGCTTACATCGGTTGCCTGTCCTGTCTTGCAGTCACAATTGTGTACTGCTGTATTTATATGCCTATCATTGTTGGACTTGGCTGGCGTGACATACGCCAGCGCATCGTCTTGCCGCAAACTTAGCTCCATTTCGGCAAGACGGCGGTCCACACTCCGCTGCCACAGCGGAATGTCCTTTTGCACTATCTTTTTAAGATCTTGCACATCCGCAGTAGAATCCATCTCTCTGGCCTCAATTGCGGCGTGCACTTTCTCATCTAATTCCTTTATGAAGTTACGTTCTACTTTGTGCACATGTTCGATCACTTTGTTCTCAATTACGTGGGTTGTGTTAAGTTCTAGTTGTTCGACCCTATTAGTCAGGACACTGACTTCCTCTACGATATTGGCATTAGCCATTTGAATACTATTTAGTCCTTCGCTTAATGCTTGCACCGTTTTGGGCATGGTTTCATATTTTTGTTTCAAGTTAACAATGTCACTTTGCATAACTTCTAAAGCTTGCATCAACTGCAAGTCCCTCTCATGCATGCGTCGGTCACGCTCTGCTTGTTTGGCATCACGTTCTTTATCACGCTCTGCTTGTTTACATGCAAATTCAGCTACCAATCTCCGGTCACGCTTTGCTTGTTCGGCATCACGTTCTTTATCACGCTCTGCTTGCATTTGTACAAATTCAGCTTGGAAAGTGATCATGCGCTCAAACATATCTTTTAATGATTGCACTTCTGACATCACACCACTCTCTGGTCCGTGCCCAGTGCTTGCGGATGGCTCACTATTTACGCTATCAACTGAATCACTGGGTGGCAGTGGCAACATTTCTTGCCCTTCTGCCCCCAGATTCTCACATTGTACTTCCTGAGCTACGTCACTAACATTACTTTGTGTCCCATATTCTAACTCGGTATCACTATTAACTAACTGTTGCTCATTATCCATGTTGATATCTTTCTGACTACGCAATCTAACCATAGTAAACAAAAGAAATAAAATCTGAACTAAGTATCCTAACACTTCAGGTTTCACTCACATAAGCACACAAGAAATGGACATTACCCAATACATACGTACTATATACTACAATGACTAACTACTTAAATGTCCTGTTATTTTAAAACAAAGTACTAACAACAAGCACACCACTAATGATCCGAGGACACTGCACGGAGGCTACTTTACTACCTACAGGACAACTACACTGTAGCTTTACCTTTTGGTGATCTATCTTGGGTGCTGCTGCCCCCTGATATTGTGGAAGGTTATTAATTTCTCAAAATAATGAGCTCTCTGCTTCAGCTCCGGATACATAGTGTTCTCATGCAAAAAATCATACACAGGTATTACCACACAATATTGGTTAAGCAATACATACAGTACATGACAAAATTATTAAATGTCCTGCAACAAAGTTCGACTATATTAATTCCCTAGGTATCTCAAGGGTATTTCGTGGCCACTGCATATTCGGGCCCCACGCCTGGGCGCCATTTTAATGATATTACTCTTAAAATTGAATGGAGCTTCACGCTGGGTGCCATTTTAACGATATTCTCTTAAAATTGAATCTAGCTTCACGCTGGGTGCCATTTTAACGAAATTACTGGAATGAATGATTTGAAATTTCGTTGAAATAAAAAAAGGAAATAATAATTTTATTTCTTGCTTAAAAGTTAATTTGCCTTAGTGCGAACTTTGTTGTAGAACCACTCTCTTCATTACGTGTGGTAATAAAAAAAAACAAATTTTACTTTCTTAAGGATTACGTACATTTAAAGGAAATTATTACGTGCACTCATATTAATTGGATAGTACTATCTGGATAAGAACTGAGTCTCTTAAATCATTCGGCCTTGGCATACACTTTCCAGAATGCAGTGGGTTTTTCTTTTTGTGAAATATTTTTACTGACTTATCCCGGCACTAGCCATAGAACACAAGAATATTTTAATTAACAGAAAATGTCTTAATTATTGCCAAGCCGACATTTATCACTGATCAAACCTACTACATTACGCATGTGATTTATAGATGACGTGGGCATGCTCATTTACATAAATAATTCACACTTTTAATGAATACTAATATATTTAGCCCAAACAACAAGTCAACTCACATTAATTCGTACGCTTTGATTAAAGGCGGCAAAGTCCCGACAGATACAAAAGAAGTACATCTTAACTCTGCTGGATAACCACGATGCATACACAACCTTTAGTGCCCACAATGCGGGTTAATGAATCAGGCGCGTCTAATGGGCGCGAGCGTAGCTGCACATCGCGTCTGCTAGAGCGATCAAGGATTAACACTTCCTCACTTCTTCCTCACTTCAGCTGCTCTGTCCACAACTGACCCTTCCTCACTCTAGCGGCTCTGTCCACACAACTACTCTTCCACACACTAGCTGCTCTGTCCATACAACTAGCTGCTCTGTCCATACAACTAGCTGCTCTGTCCATACAACGACTCTTCCACACACTCGCTGCTCTGTCCACAACTGATCCTTCCTCACTCTAGCGGCTCTGTCCACACCACGACAGAGAGTCTCCACATGCCAAAGATAAACAACGGCACGACTATTACGATTATTAACATTTCTTTGTAAATCGATTTCTAGCAAATATCGCTGATACCGCAAATACTGACACTTTTACATTCACATAATAAATATAGAAACTTCCTATCCTAATACAGAGAAATGTTACAAAAAAATATAATAAAATAACAAACATATTTCATACCACATTCAGTAATATTAAGATATATATATATATATAACTTGCCCAGATCGGCGTATATGTTACAAATAAATTGTGAAAATGCCAGGGAACGTTACAGATGCGAAACAGCCTTTAATGTAAAAATTAAAAAGTGTTTCAAGCCACACAAAAGTATCCCTATTGTTGTCACGTTAAGATCACTTTTTTCTACCTTACAATATTATGGCCATACTATTAAATAATTGTGAGTTCTAAAATAATTTTCTGAAGCTTCAGAATCGCAACTATCACCTAAAATATCATGGTTTGTTAAACTGATAGTATACGCTTTTGTAAAAGAAAATGGGAACTGAACTTTTGAATTGCACCTGAAATTGACATCCCAAAACTGATCTGATCCTAAGGTTGACAATTTTGGCACCTCAAATATTTTTTATTTAAGTTTAGCTGCAAACATTTATAGTAGATGTAAATCTACTTAAGTACATTTAGATATAGTCCTTTAAAAATTAAAATTTCTTACTAAATTGTTGATTATCTTTAAACAGGTCAGTTTACTGCTGAAAATTAATTGTTACTAAAGAACATTAGAAAGAAATGTATTAGACCTACTTTTCTTATACATTAGAGACTTTTTGAAAAGATATTTGATCATTTCCTCCGTCACTGACAGTGTAATTTCAGTTGCTTTGCAACACCAGGGATATCTACTTCTAAATTATGTTTGCAGCTGTTCTCATTTCGAATTCTGGAATATTTACTTCGTCTTCTTTGGTGAAGGAATTTCGGAAAATGCATTTACTAACTCCACCTTAGTGGCACTGTCTACAGTAACATTACCGTCGCTGTCACACAGTAAAGGTACTTACTGAGCCTCTCCGCTGGTTTACTTAACATGGGACCAGTATCTCTTTGGATTTTCCGCCACATTTCTAGAGCGAGTTTCTTTGTGGAAGCTATTAAATGCATCTCGCATTGAAATCCGCACCAAATTTCGAGCCTCAGTAAAACTTCACCAATCTTGGAGATTTTGCGGTGCTCCTGCAACAGCTTTCTGTCGTGTTTTGTGTACCATGGGGGATCAGTTCCGTCTCTTATTAATTTATTTGGTACGAATATCTCGAGTGCTGTTGATGCTATTTCTTTGAACTTGAGCCACATATGGTCTTAATTTCCATGGTTTGGAAGGATTGGAGACTACCTCTGGGAAAGACGTCACCCGAATTTTTAGCTGCTTTTATAAATAGATATATTTCGCGTACGGCTGAAAGCAAGGGGAAACTACAGCCGTAATTTTTCCCGAGGACATGCAGCTTTACTGTATTATTAAATGATGATGGCGTCCTCTTGGGTAAAATATTCCGGAGGTAAAATAGTCCCCCATTCGGATCTCCGGGCGGGGACTGCTCAAGAGGACGTCGTTATCAGGAGAAAGAAAACTGGCATTCTACGGATCGGAGCGTGGAATGTCAGATCCCTTAATCGGGCAGGTAGGTTAGAAAGTTTAAAAAGGGAAATGGATAGGTTAAAGTTAGATATAGTGGGAATTAGTGAAGTTCGGTGGCAGGAGGAACAAGACTTTTCGTCAGGTGATTACAGGGTTATAAATACAAAATCAAATAGGGGTAATGCAGGAGTAGGTTTAATAATGAATAAAAAAATAGGAGTGCGGGTTAGCTACTACAAACAGCATAGTGAACGCATTATTGTGGCCAAGATAGACACAAAGCCCATGCCTACTACAGTAGTACAAGTTTATATGCCAACTAGCTCTGCAGATGATGAAGAAATAGATGAAATGTATGACGAGATAAAAGAAATTATTCAGGTAGTGAAGGGAGACGAAAATTTAATAGTCATGGGTGACTGGAATTCGTCAGTAGGAAAAGGGAGAGAAGGAAACATAGTAGGTGAATATGGATTGGGGGGAAGAAATGACAGAGGAAGCCGCCTTGTAGAATTTTGCACAGAGCATAACTTAATCATAGCTAACACTTGGTTCAAGAATCATAAAAGAAGGTTGTATACCTGGAAGAATCCTGGAGATACTAAAAGGTATCAGATAGATTATATAATGGTAAGACAGAGATTTAGGAACCAGGTTTTAAATTGTAAGACATTTCCAGGGGCAGATGTGGATTCTGACCACAATATATTGGTTATGACTTGCAGATTGAAACTGAAGAAACTGCAAAAAGGTGGGAATTTAAGGAGATGGGACCTGGATAAACTGAAAGAACCAGAGGTTGTACAGAGTTTCAGGGAGAGCATAAGGGAACCATTGACAGGAATGGGGGAAAGAAATACAGTAGAAGAAGAATGGGTAGCTCTGAGGGATGAAGTAGTGAAGGCAGCAGAGGATCAAGTAGGTAAAAAGACGAGGGCTAATAGAAATCCTTGGGTAACAGAAGAAATATTGAATTTAATTGATGAAAGGAGAAAATATAAAAATGCAGTAAATGAAGCAGGCAAAAAGGAATACAAACGTCTCAAAAATGAGATCGACAGGAAGTGCAAAATGGCTAAGCAGGGATGGCTAGAGGACAAATGTAACGATGTAGAGGCTTGTCTCACTAGGGGTAAGATAGATACTGCCTACAGGAAAATTAAAGAGACCTTTGGAGAGAAGAGAACCACTTGTATGAATATCAAGAGCTCAGATGGCAACCCAGTTCTAAGCAAAGAAGGGAAGGCAGAAAGGTGGAAGGAGTATATAGAGAGTTTATACAAGGGCGATGTACTTGAGGACAATATTATGGAAATGGAAGAGGATGTAGATGAAGATGAAATGGGAGATAAGATACTGCGTGAACAGTTTGACAGAGCACTGAAAGACCTGAGTCGAAACAAGGCCCCGGGAGTAGACAACATTCCATTAGAACTACTGATGGCCTTGGGAGAGCCAGTCCTGACAAAACTCTACCATCTGGTGAGCAAGATGTATGAGACAGGCGAAATACCCACAGACTTCAAGAAGAATATAATAATTCCAATCCCAAAGAAAGCAGGTGTTGACAGATGTGAAAATTACCGAACTATCAGTTTAATAAGTCACAGCTGCAAAATACTAACGCGAATTCTTTACAGACGAATGGAAAAACTGGTAGAAGCGGACCTCGGGGAAGATCAGTTTGGATTCCGTAGAAATGTTGGAACACGTGAGGCAATACTAACCTTACGACTTATCTTAGAAGAAAGATTAAGAAAAGGCAAACCTACGTTTCTAGCATTTGTAGACTTAGAGAAAGCTTTTGACAATGTTGACTGGAATATTCTCTTTCAAATTCTGAAGGTGGCAGGGGTAAAATACAAGGAGCGAGAGGCTATTTACAATTTGTACAGAAACCAGATGGCAGTTATAAGAGTCGAGGGGCATGAAAGGGAAGCAGTGGTTAGGAAAGGAGTGAGACAGGGTTGTAGCCTCTCCCCGATGTTATTCAATCTGTATATTGAGCAAGCAGTAAAGGAAACAAAAGAAAAATTCGGAGTAGGTATTAAAATTCATGGAGAAGAAGTAAAAACTTTGAGGTTCGCCGATGACATTGTAATTGTGTCAGAGACAGCAAAGGACTTGGAAGAGGAGTTGAACGGAATGGACAGTGTCTTGAAAGGAGGATATAAGATGAACATCAACAAAAGCAAAACGAAGATAATGGAATGTAGTCAAATTAAATCGGGTGATGCTGAGGGGATTAGATTAGGAAATGAGACACTTAAAGTAGTAAAGGAGTTTTGCTGTTTAGGGAGTAAAATAACTGATGATGGTCGAAGTAGAGAGGATATAAAATGTAGACTGGCAATGGCAAGGAAATCGTTTCTGAAGAAGAGAAATCTGTTAACATCGAGTATAGATTTAAGTGTCAGGAAGTCGTTTCTGAAAGTATTTGTATGGAGTGTAGCCATGTATGGAAGTGAAACATGGACGATAACCAGTTTGGACAAGAAGAGAATAGAAGCTTTCGAAATGTGGTGCTACAGAAGAATGCTGAAGATAAGGTGGGTAGATCACGTAACTAATGAGGAGGTATTGAATAGGATTGGGGAGAAGAGAAGTTTGTGGCACAACTTGACTAGAAGAAGGGATCGGTTGGTAGGACATGTTTTGAGGCATCAAGGGATCACAAATTTAGCATTGGAGGGCAGCGTGGAGGGTAAAAATCGTAGAGGGAGACCAAGAGATCAATACACTAAGCAGATTCAGAAGGATGTAGGTTGCAGTAGGTACTGGGAGATGTAGAAGCTTGCACAGGATAGAGTAGCATGGAGAGCTGCATCAAACCAGTCTCAGGACTGAAGACCACAACAACAACAACATATTTCGCGTTTAGTTTTGGTGAATTTTTTTGTTACGGAAGTGAGCCTCGCTACGACTGCGTGTTCACTAATCCCTGTATCCGTCGTGATGCTCAGGATTATTTGTAGCTAAGAGTCCAAGTGGGTTTTCGTAACCATTTACAAATGGTTCAAATGGCTCGGAGCACTATGGGACTTAACATCTGTGGTCATCAGTCCCCTAGAACTTAGAACTACTTAAACCTAACCAACCTAAGGACATCACACACATCCATGCCCGAGGCAGGATTCGAACCTGCGACCGTAGCAGTCGCGCGGTTCCGTACTGAGCGCCTAGAACCGCGAGACCACCGCGGCCGGCGTAACCATTTGCAATTTGAATGGCCTCGTCAACTAATTGTTAAAAATAATTTAAAAAAAAGCGTTTAGAACAATTACGGAAGTCGTTTATTATTTACAATAGGGTATGAAAATGTATTTTTGTCGGTCCGCAGCTCGTGGTCGTGCGGTAGCGTTCTCGCTTCTCGCGCGCGCTTTCCCGGGTTCGATTCCCGGCGGGGTCAGGGATTTTCTCTGCCTCGTGATGACTGGGTGTTGTGTGATGTCCTTAGGTTAGTTAGGTTTAAGTAGTTCTAAGTTCTAGGGGACTGATGACCAGAGATGTTAAGTCCCATAGTGCTCAGAGCCATCTTGTATTTTTCTCAACATGCGGAAGGTAGATTGAAGTAACTGCCAACTATAATTGTATGAGTAGGGTACCTATTTGTGATGAGACTCAAGTTTCCCTTTCTTTGAACTGTTCAGCAAGTGTTTCATCTGAGACAGGGGGTCGGTAAAAGGAGCCAGTTATTAATTTATTCCGGTTGTCGAATATAACCTCTGCCCATACTAAGTCACAGGAACTATCTGCTTCAAAGTCGATTGTGAGCTTACATTATTTTTCCTTAAGTTGTCCTTCTTGTTTCTGTTGTAGTGCAGATAATTACAATTACGGCTTTTCCCTCCAGAACCTAAGATGCTTTCTCTGTGACCCTGTGAATACCAGAGCTAAACAGTGTAGAACAACAATATACGTTACAAGCGTAGCATTCTGTAGTACTTCATTTCCTTATTTCTAACATTTTAAAATTGTAAGTCGACTTTAGATGACATGTCAATCATAGATGTTCTTATCTCTATTTAGTGAACGTGTTTTCAGTTACGTTTTGAACATTGTCCCGCTACACTTTATTAACTAATGTTTTTAGAGAGTAAATTAATATGGAGTACGTCGTTCTTCTTTTCAAACATTCACAAACCCATTTATTCTTTCCCTATTGTCTTTTGGGTATGCAGTTGTAGTAATTAAAGTAGGCACAAATGCAGTGATCAAAAAGAAATGATTAGCGTACATTCGCATTCTCGTTTCATCGTGAAAGGAAGCTACCGTACAGACAGAGGAATCTATATTTATACTTGGCAGAACTAATTACATACTGACATAATCGTCGGTATTGCTTTCGTTTCCCAAAAGTTATAAATATTTCGATTTCGGAAAAGAAGCTCTGTATTTGGCCAAGATGTCGAAGAAGAAGGTCCCTTACGTACTGGTTGTATCGAGTAAGATGTGGAGACGGCGGTTTGAAAGCGGACAGAGGTAGTGCGGGGAAGGGCGTCCCTTACCTGAGGGATCGCTACTCAAGCTACCTGGCGAAGGGGCAAGTGTGGCAAATGTCCGGCATTCGTTGGACCTGGAAGAGCAGTTGAATGGAATGGACAGTGTCTTGAAAGGAGAATATAAGATGAACATCAAGAAAAACAAAACGAGGATATGGAATGTAGTCAAATTAAATCAGGTGATGCTGAGGGAAATAGATTAGGAAATGAGACACTTCAAGTAGTAAATGAGGTCTCGTATTTGGCAAGCAAAATAACTGCTGATGGTAGAAGTAGAGAGGATATAAGATGTAGACTGGCAAACAATAAATGAATTACGTAACTTAACTTTCTCGAGGTGATGATTAGAACTTCACCTTTAAAGCGAACAGACGCCAAGTGGCGTTTTAGGTTGGCCCGAGGCTTGCGGCAGACCAGCGACAGATGACGGCCACGCCCGGGCGTCAGCCGGCACCGGAGGCAAGGGTTAGTGTCTGGGGCACACAGTATAGGAAGGGCTGGCTGCCTCAGTGCCTGGGTCTAACGAGCGCCATTGAGCGGCGTGCAATCTGTTGCGTGCGGGCCGCTGGCACGGCCGCCATATGTCGCTCCGCGACACGCACGCCACGCCACGCCACGCACACACAGGCCCTGGCCGTGTCATTAGGGTCCGCCAGCCGCCTGGCCGGTAGCCGCCTCCTGCTGAATGCGGCCCCGTGGCCTCGCATATGGGGCTTCAGAGGAGCCCCATTCAGAACGAGGCCGCTCTCAGGCACAGTGGTTATAGCCTCCGTCTCCGACCTCTGTACATTCACGTCATGCCGTGTTGTTTGCGAATGAGTGCGCTCCAAAGGATATACTCACGCCAGATTCGGTACAACATTTGGTAACGATACTTGCGTCAGTACTTCGACAGCATTGGAAATACGTATTCCAAGATATTGATTGCTTTCATAATCTTTTCTTTGTCTCAAACAACGCACTGTCAAGGGAAAAAGTATTCGCACACCGCTGTTCACGTAGAATAACTTTAGAACTAAGTACCAGGTGTACCGGTATGAAATGAGCGTTAAGATACAAATGTGTCGATAGGGAACATTTGTTGTGAACGAGCCTTAATTTTTTTTTTGTTTGGTTGGTATGACATCTGTCAAAATGGCTCTGAGCACTATGGGACTTAACATCTGAGGTCATCAGTCCCCTAGAACTTAGAACTACTTAAACCTAACTAAACTAAGGACATCACACACATCCATGCCCGAGGCAGGATTCGAACCTGCGACCGTAGCGGTCGCGCGGTTGCAGACTGAAGCGCCTACAACCGCTCGGCCACACAGGTCGGCCATCTGTCAAAGATATGTAGTATACATAAAGTCATGGAACAAAGAACGTCATATGTTTTCATCGTGTTAACAATGTCGAATTTTGTACCAGAAAGTGATAATTTGAGGAAAGCATGCTCTATCAGAAGCAACATGTAAAAGATGGTTCCAAAGGTTAAGAAGTAGTGATTTTGATGTGAGAAATGAAGAACGTGCAAGACCACCAAAAAAGTTCGAAGACGCCAGTTTGCAAGCAATATTGGATGAAGATGATACTTTGAGTCAGAAGCAAATGGTAGCAATGCAAAATATTGCACAACAAACAATTTCTGATCGTTTGAAAGCTGTGGGTAAGATCTAAAAGTGTGGAAAATGGGTGCCGCATGAATTGAATGAAAGACAGATGGAAAACCGAGAAACCATTTGTCAAATTTTGCTTCAAAGACATGAAAGAAAATCAATTTTGCATCGAATTGTTACAGGCGATGAAAAATGGATTTATTTTAAGAATCCTAAACGGGAAAAATCGTGGGTTAATCCGGGACAACCATCAACATCGACTGCAAAACCAGATCGATTCGGCAAGAAGACAATGCTCTGTGTTTGGTGGAATCAGAATGAGCTTCTAAAACCCGGTGAAACTGTGAATACTAATCGTTACAGACAACAAATGATCAATCTGAACCATGCATTGATCGAAAAAAGACCAGAATGGGCCAGAAGACATGGCAAAGTAATTTTTTTATACGACAATGCACCTGCACACAAAGCAAAACTCGCTCAGGATACAATCAAAACACTTGACTGGGAGCTGCTACCCCGCCCGCCGTATTCACCAGACTTGGCCTCTTCCGACTATCATTTGTTTTCATTAATGGGACACGCATTGGCTGAGGAACACTTCGATTCCTACGAAGAAGTCGACAATTGGGTGTCTGATTGGTTTGCTTCAAAAGACGAACATTTCTATTGGCTTGGTGTCAACAAATTGCAAGAAAGGTGGTCAAAATGTATAGAAAGCAATGGTCAGTACTTTGAATAAAACGTTTTTACTTTTCAATTCAAAATTAGTGTTTCATTTTCACAAATGACGCTCATTTCATACCGGTACACCTGGTATTACCGCCAGCGAAGTTTTTTGGTAAACTAACAGTATTGGGTTGCCCTCCTAATCTGTGTCTATAAAAGGATTAGCTAAACAAGCCTTCCGCAAAAAGTAAATGAAAGTTCTGTACCAGCTGGTCTCACATACTGCGGAAAAAGTATTCATACTTACAAAGAGAAGTACAATGTACATACATATAACGACAATACTTTATGGCATTCCTCTTCTACGCATTACTTCTGTTAACCTCTCAGACATGCAATGAACCAGTTTTTTGGTAGTCTATTCTTGTTGTAGACTTTGTTTCAAAGCTATCTTATATCTTGTTTGATGTTTCTGACCACTCTTGCAAGCACATTCCAAAGATGTTCAATTGGATTAATGTATGCCCTCTATGCTGGAAACTTGAAAGCATGAGGGCGTATGGTATAACAACAATAGACAAACAATTTCCACTGTTACTGAGCTTCACTGTCTCGTTCAAAGTGGTAATCTGTGCCTAAAGCCAAGCTATAAACAGTTTTTGGAGATTTTCCCGTAGTGTATGTAAATACTGAAACCTGTCCAAGTTTAACAAAAACAAGTTGTCCAACACAATATGTAGCCATACATCCCCATACTAATTCCTCCACCATCGAGCTTTACTGTGCGTTGAATGTGTTTGGGATCCAGCACTGTATCTTGTAGTCTCCACACCAAAATTCTTCTATCATTTACAAATATGTTAAATTTGCTAAAATCTGTGAACAGTACCTTGTTCCAGAAACTTGAGTTCTTGCTTATACGCTCTCGAACAAATTCAAGTCTCAATTTCTTGTTCTTCTTGTTAATGTATGCCCTAGGTCCACGACCTGCGCTACCTAAAATACAGCGAACAGCCCTCTGTGTAATTTCCTCCCCGACCTAATCATTAACGTGCGTAGACAATACAGAAGTTATCAATTTAGGATCTATTTTAACCAGCCCTATTAACATATTTCGTTCTCTTAGAGTTAGCTCATGTTGTCGACCTCTTCTTTTGCTTTTAGTACGGTATTTCGTTCTCTAAATCGCGCTGTTATGGACCGCGCAGTTGTCCAGGTTCTTCCAACAACTACAGTGACTTCTGAAAGTGATTCCCCGTTTTTCCTATCGGCAGAGAACTATTTGCCGTTCCTCTACCGTTCTTTCCTTCACCTTGCGGCCCATGTTATAATTGTACGACATTCACAGCGTTTCAGAAACCAACGTGTACCAGGTGCAGCTTGCCACAGGAGGCATTCCGTGCTGTAAGCGGTTGGTTAGTCATTTCTACACTCCTGGAAATGGAAAAAAGAACACATTGACACCGGTGTGTCAGACCCACCATACTTGCTCCGGACACTGCGAGAGGGCTGTACAAGCAATGATCACACGCACGGCGCAGCGGACACACCAGGAACCGCGGTGTTGGCCGTCGAATGGCGCTAGCTGCGCAGCATTTGTGCACCGCCGCCGTCAGTGTCAGCCAGTTTGCCGTGGCATACGGAGCTCCATCGCAGTCTTTAACACTGGTAGCATGCCGCGACAGCGTGGACGTGAACCGTATGTGCAGTTGACGAACTTTGAGCGAGGGCGCATAGTGGGCATGCGGGAGGCCGGGTGGACGAACCGCCGAATTGCTCAACACGTGGGGCGTGAGGTCTCCACAGTACATCGATGTTGTCGCCAGTGATCGGCGGAAGGTGCACGTGCCCGTCGACCTGGGACCGGACCGCAGCGACGCACGGATGCACGCCAAGACCGTAGGATCCTACGCAGTGCCGTAGGGGACCGCACCGCCACTTCCCAGCAAATTAGGGACACTGTTGCTCCTGGGGTATCGGCGAGGACCATTCGCAACCGTCTCCATGAAGCTGGGCTACGGTCCCGCACACCGTTAGGCCGTCTTCCGCTCACGCCCCAACATCGTGCAGCCCGCCTCCAGTGGTGTCGCGACAGGCGTGAATGGAGGGACGAATGGAGACGTGTCGTCTTCAGCGATGAGAGTCGCTTCTGCCTTGGTGCCAATGATGGTCGTATGCGTGTTTGGCGCCGTGCAGGTGAGCGCCACAATCAGGACTGCATACGACCGAGGCACACAGGGCCAACACCCGGCATCATGGTGTGGGGAGCGATCTCCTACTGGCCGTACACCACTGGTGATCGTCGAGGGGACACTGAATAGTGCACGGTACATCCAAACCGTCATCGAACCCATCGTTCTACCATTCCTAGACCGGCAAGGGTACCTGCTGTTCCAACAGGACAATGCACGTCCGCATGTATCCCGTGCCACCCAACGTGCTCTAGAAGGTGTACGTCAACTACCCTGGCCAGCAAGATCTCCGGATCTGTCCCCCATTGAGCATGTTTGGGACTGGATGAAGCGTCGTCTCACGCGGTCTGCACGTCCAGCACGAACGCTGGTCCAACTGAGGCGCCAGGTGGAAATGGCATGGCAAGCCGTTCCACAGGACTACATCCAGCATCTCTACGATCGTCTCCATGGGAGAATAGCAGCCTGCATTGCTGCGAAAGGTGGATATACACTGTACTAGTGCCGACATTGTGCATGCTCTGTTGCCTGTGTCTATGTGCCTGTGGTTCTGTCAGTGTGATCATGTGATGTATCTGACCCCAGGAATGTGTCAATAAAGTTTCTCCTTCCTGGGACAATGAATTCACGGTGCTCTTATTTCAATTTCCAGGAGTGTATTTTATTTCTGGTACTGTATGAATACTATTTCCCCTCTGTGTGAAGCCAGCTGCAATAGATTTTTTATTTACATTTTGCAGAAGGCTAAATTAGCTAATATTTTTATACACTGAAGCGTCAAAGAAACTGGTATAGGCATGTGTATTCAAATACAGAGATATGTAAATAGGCAGAATACGGCGCTGCGGTCGGCAACGTCTATATCAGACAAGTGTCTGGAGCAGTTGTTAGATCGGTTACTGCTGCTGCAATGGCAGGTTGTCAAGATACGACTCTGACAGGTGACATGTACGTGTCTGATCCCTGGCATCCATTTACGTCCATTGTGCATTCCGAAGGACTTGGGAAATCCCTGCAGGACAACGCGACACCCCACACGTCCAGAATGGTTACAGAGTGCCTTCAGAACCGCTCTTCTGGGTTTAAACACTTCCGCTCGCCACCAAACTCCCCAGACATGGGCAGGGGACTTATTCAGCATATCGGGATGCCTTGCAACGTGCTGTTGAGATGTCTACCCCGTCGTACTCTTAGGGATTTATGGACAGCCCTGCAGGATTCATGGCGTCAGTTCTCTCCAGCAATACATCAGATATTAGTCGAGTCCATGCAACGTCGTGTTGCGAGCTTGCGGGGACCTACATGATATTAGGCAGGTGTACCAGTTTCTTTGGCTGTTCAGTGTATACACAGATTACGAAGGAAACCCTATACTCTTAGTTTACCAAATAACATCTCTGCCTTTGATCTTTAATTCTAGTAAATAAAGTCATTCTACATGAAGAAAAGTGTATGAATACTGTTCCCATGACTGTATTTAGGGAACAAAGTGCATTTTGTATAAAATGTTCTCGCTTTCTTGCCGCATCAATTCAGGGCAAAAGCTCGAGCTTCCGACGATTACCTCCATCGACTTCGACAGGAGCACTGACTGTCAAAACCCCTACCTTATACAGCCCATAGACGGCTTCTGATTGGTCGGAAATGACGTAATGCCGCGGCAGATGGTGTCAACGCTTGTGTTGCTGGCGCCACCGTTCATGCCTTATGAGACGAATCTCTGCCACTTCTGTTCATCGAAAGCTCGCGTCAGTCCACCGCTACATTTATATTCACTGTAACAGTTCATCTACATCTACATGACTACTCTGCAATTCACATTTAAGTGCTTGGCAGAGGGTTCGTCGAACCACAATCATACTATCTCTCTACCATTCCACTCCCAAACAGCGCGCGGGGAAAACGAACACCTAAACCTTTCTGTTCGAGCTCTGATTTCTCTTATTTTATTTTGATGATCATTCCTACCTATGTAGGTTGGGCTCAACAAAATATTTTCGCATTCGGAAGAGAAAGTTGGTGACTGAAATTTCGTAAATAGATCTCGCCGCGACGAAAAACGTCTTTGCTGTAATGACTTCCATCCCAATTCGCGCATCATATCTGCCACACTCTCTCCCCTACTACGTGATAATACAAAACGAGCTGCCCTTTTTTGCACCCTTTCGATGTCCTACGTCAATCCCACCTGGTAAGGATCCCACACCGCGCAGCAATATTCTAACAGAGGACGAACGAGTGTAGTGTAAGCTGTCTCTTTAGTGGACTTGTTGCATCTTCTAAGTGTCCTGCCAATGAAACGCAACCTTTGGCTCGCCTTCCCCACAATATTATCTATGTGGTCTTTCCAACTGAAGTTGTTCGTAATTTTAACACCCAGGTACTTAGTTGAATTGACAGCCTTGAGAATTGTACTATTTATCGAGTAATCGAATTCCAACGGATTTCTTTTGGAACTAATGTGGATCACCTCACACTTTTCGTTATTTAGCGTCAGCTGCCACCTGCCACACCATACAGCAATCTTTTCTAAATCGCTTTGCAACTGATACTGGTCATCGGATGACCTTACTAGACGGTAAATTACAGCATCATCTGCGAACAACCTAAGAGAACTGCTCAGATTGTCACCCAGGTCATTTATACAGATCAGGAAGAGCAGAGGTTCATCCCACACGTTCTTATTTCTACAGCCTCTTTAATAACAGAATACCAGAATGTAGAAGTCGAGGGCAAAACTTCAGTTTCATCAAACACTATTTTGTTATTTTTTGTTTTCCTTCTTTTCAGTAGTTGCTTTGAATTGGTTGAGGTATGCACCGTCTATGAAACTAACTGAAGGCAGTTTGTTTATTGCCATAGCGTTTCGCTTCATTCATTTGGGAAGCATCATCAGTGGCCTGTAATGCATGCTTACTTTTAGACATACAATAAACGTATTATGTGGTAAATATAATAAGCTGCTATATTACATTTGTCGTGTCTTTGTCTTGTTTTTTAGGTTATAATCAACATTTCTAGCTCAAAGTTCGTAACGTGAACTTATAGTTCGGTGTTACTTGCGATTTCCGCGCTGTTAACTCGTGTGTGTGATACTGGAGATGTATTCGTTAGTTTCCATACTCCAACTGGCCGATTTCTGGCGTTCTTTCATCCACATTTGTCGCATCGCATATATCACCTGCGCTTTCCACTTCGTGATCAACGTACGTGTTTTTTCGGTGTGTAGTGTTGCCAACTGTTGTTATGTGTTTGTCTGTCTTTTATTTGTGTTGTGATGTTTTTCATTTTGTGTGTGTGTGTGTGTGTGTGTGTATGTGTGTGTGTGTGTGTGTGTGTGTGTTTTGCTGTGTGTAAATGATTTTTTTAATATAAATAATATGTGATTACGTGTGTGTGGGTGGGGCGGGGGGGGGGGAGGAAAAGGGGAGAAGAAGATTCATTAATTATTTATCGCCTGCAATCACTTATTGCTGGAGTATAATACCTAGCAGTAGGGGATGTGTAATAGGTTCACCATCAGGCTTATAAAGTATGTATGTGTGTTCCGACATGTGCAAAGGGAATGACTATGTCCAGTCGTAAGGAAGGTATGGATTTGACTTGAAATACAGTGACAGCAAAGGGGAAAGTATGTCAAGTCATAAGAATGATACAGATATTTCTATTTCCAGAGTTACAGCCATCAACAGGATGTACGTCTGATACCTCGCTCATTATCGAATGTCATTCAATTGAGATTGCGAGCGTAATACGTAATTGTAAGTACAGTAGATAAATATGTATGTGGACAGTTCCCTGTGGTGGGAAAGATTCACATTTTCGAGTTTCGGTAGGAGCTGTCCTAATGGAGAGAACTGTTGGGATGCAGGAATGTAGCTGACTTAACCGTGTTGTGCTCAAGATGGCCAAATAGCGAATTAATACTTAGTATGTGTTGGATAGCATTGGTGAACGTGTGGAAATTTGAGAACATTCAATATGGACGTGTCTTTGCGCTGGACCATTATTCCCTTCCATGTAAATTGTCCGGTTGACTGCTTCTACACATTTCGCGCCTTTATTTAGTTGAGTGGACATCGAATGTGGTGTGTGCATCTAGCAGGTGAAAGACGGGTGGAGGACATATTTGCTGGTTCCCTAGACATGATAAACACCTTAGTTGACTTTGTAAATTATAAGAATGATTTGGAATTTGTTGAATAACCGACATCGGGATTCGTGAGTGGGAATATTAGTTTTCTCTATTTTTTCGAGTTTTGACGTAAAGGTCGTCGCAGACGCGGTAAGTTTCTAGTCACCCGGTGGTTTACAGAACGTTCCATCTCGCTAAAGTTTCGAGTTTCTAAAGAAATAACTTGGAGTCTGTATCTTTGGAATTATACTGCGTGAGCGATACTGTTATGCTATGCTAGCCATATTGCTTTGTGCTTGATATCGAGAAGTACCGCGAAAATCTATAATATTCTGGAAAACCTTGTGAAAATGGTATTCTTGTGTAAGTAGGCTGTTTAGGTTTTTATATTGGTAACGCCACGTAGCGCTCTGTATGAAAATCACTGACTGTTCTGTGTGAAGGCTGTGGTTGGTTTGCATTGTTGGAGTATATGCTATTGTAGTGTTGGGCAGTTGGCTGTTAACAGCGCGTAGCGTTGCGCAGTTGGAGGTGAGATGCCAGCAGTGGTGGATGTGGGGAGAGAGATGGCGGAGTTTTGAGAGCGGATGATCTGGACGTGTGTCCATCAGAAAGAGTAAATTTGTAATATTGGATATCATGGACTGATATATATATATATATTATGAGTCTTGAACACTATTAAGGTAAATACATTGTTTGTTCTCTATCAAAATCTTTCATTTGCTAACTATGCCTATCAGTAGTTAGTGCCTTCAGTAGCCGGCCGCGGTGGTCTCGCGGTTCTAGGCACGCAGTCCGGAACCGCGCGACTGCTACGGTCGCAGGTTCGAATCCTGCCTCGGGCATGGATGTGTGTGATGTCCTTAGGTTAGTTAGGTTTAACTAGTTCTAAGTTCTAGGGGACTGATGACCTAAGATGTTAAGTCCCATAGTGCTCAGAGCCATTTGAACCATTTTTTGCCTTCAATAGTTTGAATCTTTTATTTAGCTGGCAGTAGTGGCGCTCGCTGTATTGCAGTAGCTTGAGTAACGAAGATTTTTGTGAGGTAAGTCGTTTGTGAAAGGTATAGGTTAATGTTAGTCAGGGGCATTCATTTGTAGGGATTTTTGAAAGTCAGACTGCATTGCGCTAAAAATATTGTGTGTCAGTTTAAGCACAGTCATGTATAATTTTTCTAAAGGGACGTTACATGGGTCGACCCCTTGCCGAGGATACCTCACTGGAATCTTATGATTTTTTTCTTGTAGTTTGTGTAAGTAGTGTAGTTATTGGTTATTGCTAGCGCGTAATCATAGAGAGAATTTCCTTTGTAGTTGTAGTTTTTCATTGTTGTACAGTAAAACAGTTGTGGCATGCATGTAGATTTGCACCAAGTATTTCGCAGCTGCGCTTGCAATTAACTAGATATTATTTTCAGTGCTATGTTAATGTGTTTTCTAATTTTGCTCTTCAAATTGTGACAATAATGGCGTGTGAAAAACGTAATACTAGGCTCCAAAGTAAACTGAGAAATGACAGTGAAGACGAAAGCAGTGTGTTAGCGCCACCGTATAATGAATTAACTAATGTTCAAAGAAGTAATTTGGTAATTGTGCATAGGGAAATGGAGCGGGCTGCAAGTAATGGTGTAGGCAGTGAAACAATTAGTGAACAGGGAAGCATTATCGATCGATCGGTCGGCAACAGCTCGTCTCAGGAATCCGAAATGACAGGACACAATCTTGCCAATACTGTAGATTCAGGTTTTGCGTCCTCACCGTTTTCTCAGATAAGTCAAGACACATTTTCTGCTTGTCAAAATGTGAATGTTGCCTTTGCAAATGCACTGTCGAAAAGCATAGAGGAACAGATTCCAGACACTAATACATTATTATTGCAATTAATGCAACAAACGAAACAAAATCAGAGACAAACACAGCAACAGTTAGATACAATAGAACAAAGTCAGAGACAAACATAGCAACAGTTAGACACAATGGAACAAAATCAGAGACAAACACAGCAAAAGCTTCAAAAGTTAGACACAATGGAACAAAATCTTCGGAAGTTAGACACCACTCTTGAACAAACACGTGAAGATTTAACTACTGAGTTACATAACATTGAATCGAAATGTCAAAAAATCTGTAATGACGTAAAAACACAAATTTTTGAGCATTTTCAACCTATTTTTTCGCGGCATGAAAATGCATTACAGAATCACGAAGCAGCCATAAAAGAACTGCCAAACATTGTTCATTAAAATCATGAGACCTTGTGGGCTAAAATTGACTCAGTTGCATCTACCGATTCGGTTACGCTACTTGCAAAAACTCAGGAAAACTTAAAGGACACAGTAGATACTCTGAAAATTGGTTCAGAAAGACACATGGAGGAAATTAGTTCATTATCAGAGAAAGTAGTCGAACTTTCGGATCAGCTAAATAATTTATCTACGAAGGTAGATGATAATCTGAATGACGCAAGACCGGTAGTCTTTAATGACACAGAAGAGTACGAACAAATTAAGATATTCAAACAAAATCAGAATCAAATTAATACGCAACACCAAAGAGAAATCTGGGAAGTACAAGATCAGCTGACGGAGGTAATACAAGAATTATGTATTTCAGAGGACACTCGCACTCTAATACGGGAAGAGGGACATAGAAATACAGAACAGCTACAAAATAATAACACAGGGCATTTCGGAAATTATGAAAGAAACTGGCAAGGTGCACAGAATTTTGAGATGGAACCGCCGACACGAAGTAACAATGACCGATATGCGACTCGTCGACATGATGACTTTGACTATAAGCTGTTTATTACTACACATATATTCAAAACATTTAAGAATTCCAGCAACGACATTCATCCACAAGCATGGCTCCATCAATTCTCTCATTGTTTTCCTCCCAACTGGTAATTGGAGGACAGGTTAGAATTTGTGTGTGGCTATTTAGAGAATGAACCAGCTGTAAGAATGCGATCGGTCATTCACGATTGCCACAGTGAAGGAGAATTTTATCATGCCTTCCTCTCAGCATATTGGTCTCAAGCTACACAAGACAGAGTAAAACATAGCATCATAATGATGAAACATTTCGAACAATCTGAATTTTCCATTGTGAAATATTTTGAAGACATGTTGCACAAGAATCAGTACCTGTCAAACCCATACAGTCCCTCAGAACTCATCCGCATTTGCTTAATCAAACTACCTGAACATTTACGACATATTATTTTGGCAGGACGTTGCAAAGACGACATTGAAGCTTTTCAGGGACTCTTACAAGAATTAGAAATTGACACTGACAATCGCGGAACGCGAAAACAGGAACACAACAATTACGGGTCACATCCGTCGCAATTCCGCGATGAAAGAAATAATAACTGGACACGACAAGGCTATTCTTACAACGTAAATCGTGAACAAAACAGACACCACCCATATGACAACCGTTGACAGAGTAGTAATACTTACAGGGAAAGATCACCTCTCCGCAGTAATGACTATCACAGAGACAATCGGAGAAACAAACAATATGGGAACCAAAATAATTATTATCAACGGAGACAGAATAACTTCAGATGCAACGGTCCACCACGATTCCGCGAGAAATTCTCCACCACATGACCGACAAAAAAGAAACTATGTAAACTACCGACAAAACGACAGACCTGAATTTCATCAGAACTGGCGGGATTCAAACAGGGCAGGGCCCTCTGGAAAAGGTGAATTTGTAGAAGTTAGATCACCTAATCCTAATAACGACGCGCGCCAGCAAAGAGACAGACAATGACTCGCACCGCAGGCAGCCACGTGCGCCAGCTGGCTCAGAGAAAAATAACATAGTCGCTAACCTTGAGAAAAATTTTAGCATTCCTTACCGACGTATACAACATGACAATTGCTTTGTAGTTGAAACTCTGCGCACTAGAAAGGATAAAAGGTTTACACCACATTTCACATGTAAAACCCTTTATTGAAAGATAGTCTGCTTTTTAACTTTGCCTTTGCCGTATAACTTTTCACTTTGCATTACTAGTATGCTTTGTCAGACTTAGAATCTGTTAACATGCAACAATGTTTGAAGTTAAATATCCAGTCAAGAACCAAGAGAACTTATTTAAACAGAAATTACGAAAGCATTGTTATAGTGAACAGACGTCAGTGTTATTGTGTGTGTACATTCTTGCTTGTTAGTTTCACGATTACGTAACGACTATAAGGCCTACATACTTAGAACATATACTGGTACTGCTAATGAGATTTTAATGCAACATTCTGGTTTACTTGAAAATACATTCTGGATTTAAAGTACTTTCTGTGAGATACCAGATGACACAGTGGTTAGTTTATGTGACAGCTACACGATTTTATCACGACGCTACCAATGAGTGACAATTTACAATGTTGCATTTGCGGTGTTTCTGTTTTATATCTGCACAGTTTTTCTGAATTATTCTGGAAAGTAAAACATGTTTTAGTAGTAACTTTTGTGGTATAGCTACAATGAGACAGCCTTTTCTGTAGCACAACAATACATTACTGCACAGTACTTTCTTCATCACGGCAGTAAGCGTAATAACTAAGATATCTATAAGCAAAGCATTTCACTTTTGTTTATCATGAGGTAAGTACATTGACTTCTGCAGAACTTAGCTTTCGGAGGACGATAACTACGACATTTCCACAGAGATTATCTTACAACAAGATGCACAGTTTAGCCCTACAGTACACGTATTTGAGTGATTAATTTTGTACTTAAAACATTTATTTTCAAAGATATTTGAAGTACAATGATACAAAGGTTTTCCGTGATACATTTCATTCCATTGCTGTAATCTGTAACACCTGAGGGTATAATTACATTAATCCTCAGGGGGTACATGCCTACATTGTGTACTATGTGTCTGGCAAGCACAGAGGGCCCTAGCTAATATTTAACAGAGAAACAATTTCTTTTTGCTACATCAGTGACGCATGTTTACGTAATTACACAGTTGGATAACTTCACACTTATGAAATTGTATTTTGTATGTACTTTGTGAACTCTTCATATTTTTTCGGAACCATGGTGATACTATGAGAGCGTCGAATGATGTATTTGGTATGGGATCATGACTTTTAAAGTGCGTTTGAGGTAGATGACACTATTTAAATGAGCAGAGAATTTTTTTTAGGTTTTGAAATTATTGGAGGAAGCTACGACGATTTTGAGATTTGACTGAGGTGTTATGATGTTATTATTACGACGACGATGTGTATTATGCTGTTGAGGTATGTTTATGATCAATAAGGTGATGCTACCATATATGAGGAATGTGATTACGTGTTTATATGTATATGAATAATGAATAGAAGTTAGGGACGCTGATTTCTGAAAAAGGATGT
The DNA here is from genome assembly GCF_023898315.1 of Schistocerca nitens. Lineage (NCBI taxonomy): Eukaryota > Metazoa > Arthropoda > Insecta > Orthoptera > Acrididae > Schistocerca > Schistocerca nitens. The sequence goes on along the minus strand of NC_064619.1, from coordinate 278,231,668 downwards.
TGGAAACCAAGAATCGTACTTTAAGAGTTATGAAATGTGTGTAAATGCGTGAATGTATTACAATGCTGACGAAAATTTTTTGGACACTGTTATATTTAAAGGATTTTGTTTCTACACATTTGTACCGCAAATTCTCGACCTGTGAAATTTTTATATGAGACTGTCACTGTAGCGGAAACTGCTGTCATAAATATTTCAGTAAGAAAGGTAAGTGACCTTGACGTAATGCGTTTCGGGCGCCCAGCTGAGAGATAGTCATCTGACATAAGAAAGCCATTAGGTGGAGAAAAAAAAAGAGGCCATTATCCTCGCTATTGACATTTCCTTGTCGAAAGCATGGCAAATACGACATGCTCATACTTGAAACATATAATTACAGTTTTGAGCTCATACTTTATGATGTTTACTGAAATTCCTAATGAAATGATGAGAAACATTTTACATCTATTGTCGTTCTAGTTGAGAGATTGCTCATTTTGTTTAATATCTAGTTTCTAGCTGCACTGCAACATTGGTTAAAATAAAATTTAATAGATGTACTAATATAGACATTTTATGCCTACAGATCCAGTAAATAATAGTTAATGATCTACTTCCAAAAAAAAAAAAAAAACGAGGGAGCACAAAAAGACATTTCCACTTCACAGGAATTGCATACATAATTTTTGTCAGTGACTTGGTAACTTGTCTGCTAGAGTAAGTTACAGTGATGCATCACTCTAGTGTTAAGATGTGACATAGGTATTCGACATGGCCATCTTTAGGGTAATATTTTTTCTGCTTGAGCTTCGTCATGTATAGATATAAATTATTGCATTTGCTGCTGCTGTTTGCCAGGCATAGTGCTACTGAATTTCACTTTGTATTACTCTGTTACGCCAGTTTTACTACTGATTTATTTTTCTTGTTGCTGCACATTGGCTCATATTAGTTGTAATGTTGCATTTGCTTCCATAATTTATATATATTGCTGATTGCTTTGACAATTTCCATTTTTTTCATTGCTGTTTGTATTAATTGTTTTGTGCTGCTGCATTGCCTCGTCCCTTAGTTTAGCATCCGAGCTCAGTAAATTTAAGTTAGCTTAAGAGGGGGTAGGCTATATAAGAGAATGAGTTGCAATGAATTGGAAGAAATGCATTGTGAAGTTATACAAAAAAAGTACAGAAAAGATATAGAGAGGACTTTTTGGGAATAATGAAGAATGAAGGGAGATCTCCAAGAAGTAAAGAAAGTTTTCTTTGCAAAATACTGTAGTAAAACAAACCCTATCCTTACCTTTTGTGTTATTCCACTATGTGTCTGTGTACCTTATGTATTTGTGTTCTTCCTGTCTTTATGTGTTTATCTGATAAGAGATATGTTGTAGAATTTTTCTAATAATGTGTTATTTACTTTGTAAAGATGTTTAGACATTATTTATTCTGTTTTGTTTTAATGCTCATGTGTGAAGTTGATGTTTCAAAAGTTAGTCTGATCTTTTATTTATTTACTTATGTCATAATTCCTGTAACACTGATGTATATGTCTGTTTCTATTCTTTTGCAAAGCCCGTATTACTACAAATGTTATTTGTACTATTATGCTTTTTAATGAAGTATTTTGTACCTCTGTTATTGAATTCTCATGTTATAAAATTGTAATTGACACCAGTTCATCAAATTAAGTAACTTGTAAGTTACATTTCACTGCACACATTTCTGTTGGTCATAGTATATGGACAATATGTGAGAAGTAGGGACTGTTAGTGTTTGCACGTGTGTTAATAATTCAGCAAGGGACTGGATAACAGCACTGCTGGTTCTAAGGACATTTCAAAAGAATTTTTTGTGAGTGCGCAAGTGGTGGTTCATGAACTTGCTTTATTGTCTGCAAGACTTGTAAGGACATACCAAAAAGTTTGTGAGTGCACAAGGGGTGGTTTATGGACTTGCTATATTGTCCGCAAGACTCTTCGATGGTAATTGGGCACCTGCACAGTCGCAACAGATGGCTGCTGGCCGTCTCTACAAGGACTACAGTGGGTCTGCATCTTTGATGGCCCACCAATAGCATTATTTCTACAAGGACTGCAGTGGGTCTGCACCTCTGGTGGCCCACCAATACCGTAATCTCTAACAAGACTACAGTGGTCTGTTCTGTGATGACCTACCTACCAATATTCTTCAAAACTTCGACTGACTCTGCTGTGGGTTTGCTCTGGTGTGGCCCATTACCTGCCTGCATGTCAAGAGTCAGCACTGTCTTTCCGTTGGAAGCACAACACTACTTCTTCAAGAGTGCATGGAAATCCACTACTTCCATGTGCATTTTCTTTTACTGCTCAGACTTTGAGAAAAAAAACACTGCAATTTTACTGTGATGAATGATCAGGTCTGTCTTTATGGACTGTGAGAAAATTTTAGCTTTTGACCAACATTGTATCAATAAGTGTGTGCATTTGATATCTTTGTTATTGTAATTATGAAAAAATTTATCAAATATGTATTGGCCACTGCCCAAAACAATTTGTAAATTTTTTTGTGGGGAGCAGGGGGGCTATGTAAGTAGGCTGTTTAGGTATTTTATATTGGTAATGCCACGTAGCGCTCTGTATGAAAATCACTGACTGTTCTGTGTGAAGGCTGTGGTTGGTTTGCATTGTTGGAGTATATGCTATTGTAGTGTGGGCAGTTGGCTGTTAACAGCGCGTAGCATTGCGTAGTTGGAGGTGAGACGCCAGCAGTGGTGGATGTCGGGAGAGAGATGGCAGAGTTTTGAGAGCGGATGATCTGGACGTGTGTCCATCAGAAAGAGTAAATTTTTAATATTGGATATCATGGACTGATATATATATATATATATATATATATATATATATATATATATATATATATATATATATATATATATATTATGAGTCTTGAACACTATTAAGGTAAATACATTGTTTGTTCTCTATCAAAATCTTTCATTTGCTAACTATGCCTATCAGTAGTTAGTGCCTTCAGTAGTTTGAATCTTTTGTTTAGCTGGCAGTAGTGGCACTCGCTGTATTGCAGTAGTTCGAGTAACAAAGATTTTTGGTGAGGTAAGTGATTTGTGAAAGGTATAGGTTAATGTTAGTCAGGGCCATTCCTTTGTAGAGATTTTTTGAAAGTCAGATTGCGTTGCACTAAAAATATTGTGTGTCAGTTTAAGCACAGTCATGTATAATTTTTCTAAAGGGACGTTTCACTTGTAATCCAAGAGTCTGGAGATGGGTGTAGAAAGCAAACAAGCAAGCAGGTCAGGGACAGAAACAGTAAATGAGCCAGTAATTGTACAACAGTGCAGAGAGTGACTTCGGTCCACTGAGGGCGCTCTAGTCATGCATCAGGAGTGGATGACTTGTGACCATTGGCTGTGGTGGATCAACGTCCAATCTTGCAGGAAATATCTGGTGCAGGAAGGAGCATATACATTGCATGAGCTTACGCTGTCTGTCTTCGAGGTATGTGTACAAGTGTCTGGCGGTCGATAGCTATATGCATGATGCAAAAGGGGCGATTTTGTATGGCGCAGGATATGAATTGTGTTTTCTACATTGTTATGGTATGTGGAGATCGGTTTCATGCTGACATATTCAAGCTTCTGTACACCATGGCAGAACAGTGTAATTGAGCAAGAGTCTGACATTCTGTAGGCCACTTTTGCAGGGTGTCACTGTCAGTGCAGTATGGCGATCTCTACAAAATCTTTTTACCGCTGAAAGTCTCGTCTGCAGAAAGAAAAAAACTGACAGTGCTTCCACACTGGCAGCATCAGTAATTTAGCGGGTAAATTCAGTAAGATCCGATCAGAATGCTCCATCCATTCGCAAAATCTCCTTTGTGATGGGACATAAGAGTCTCTGTATAGTGGTGAGAACGTTTGCGTTTTGGAGTTGTTTGTTGAAAGCAGGACGTAACGACTTACAGGAAGGGTAACACGTGATGGATGGGGTGCCACGTTAGGACCATCAGGAGGAATGCATTCGGCGTTATTCTGGGCTATTTTTGTAAACAGGTTCTGTTAGGGAAAGAATTTCCATGTAGACAAGCTGAGAGATCATGAAAGCTCCTACAAAAGCGAACATTAACTACTTCTATGGCGCTTTACGATTTTGGAGAGGTAGACTTGACTTTTATTTACATAGCCATATGATATTGGAGTAACACTGAGAACGTTTCAGCTGTGCCTGCAATGTTGAGTCGCTACACGAACATCTTACGGCGATGTGTCAGCCACAATGGGCAGGTAAACATGCGCATGGCTAGATGCGTCTTTCATGTCCCATTAGGATCGCTAGTAACAATGCGCCCTGTGCTATTCAGGAAGCATTGCAACACATTTCTGTAGCGTATTCAAAGGGGAGACTTGGCTTTTATTTACATAGACCTGTGACATCAGTATAACACTGAGAACCTTTTAGCTGCATCTGCGAGGGTGAGTCACTATCTCTCTCTCAGCGCTGGACTGGCAGGTACACCTCATCCATGGTGGTTTGGTGAACACGTGCGCGTCCAGAGGGTGCCTTGGCTCTTATTTACATAGACATGTGACGTCAGTATAAAACTCGAAGAACTCTAACTGTACCTGAAAATAGATGCGACTTTCACCTGCCGGCTGTAGGCGGCAGCAGCATGAGAGCAATGGCTCACGCCCTGGCATTCGTCTCTCCAGCACTGGTTTGCGTACGGCTGGCTCTGCAAAGCGCTTTTGCAGTGTCAGCAGCGTCAGCACATGTGCCCTTTGGAACAGTTCGCTGTTACGTTGCGGTAGTCGATAGCTCGAAAGCGTTGTTTACGTGCACTGAGTGTTTGTGCACTGCATTATTTTCAGCTGTTTAAGCGTTGTGGGTGTGTTTGCCTAGCGTTACACATGCATTATTTCAGTAATTTACGAGTTCTTTGTGTGTATGTACGTCAGTGTACTGCATTATTTCGACAGTTTATAATTAGTGAGCATGTCTGCAGAGCGTTTTACATGAATTATTTTACAAATTTACGAATTGTTTGCATGTCTGCACATCAGTGCACTGCATTATTTCGGTGGTTTACTGGTATAGTTTGCAAGTCTGTAGACATTTTACTGTGACCCCAAGCAAGTTAGTGCAACTGTTTTGTATCAGTATAGTAAATAAACTATGGGAAATCCATCTCTAAATAAATTGTTCCAAAATAAATAAAGTACAGTCCTTCCTTTCTCCAGCAGCCCAGCACAGGCTGAGCCCTTTTGACGCCATTTTTCCCCAGACTGCCATGGGTTGATAGCACCCTCTGGTGGCAGTACTGTGTAATAGGTCAGCTGGACTCTGGACCTCATGGTGAATACACTGGATGGAGCTACTGCCTCAAATTGTTTAAATAAAAACTACCTGCAACATAAAGAGTTACATCCATCTTTTCCAGCAGCCCAGCAGAGGCTGAGTCCTTTCCCCACTATTTCTTAGGAAGGAGTGGCGGTCGGATGACTTAGGTTAGTGAAGGTAGCCCAAGTGACCTTTTTTCCTACCATTTTCTTAGGTTAGTGGAGGTAGCCCAATAGACTTATTTTCCCCCCACAATTTGAACTTCCTGGCGTGATGTCATTGAGGTGTTGCCACATATATCGCCGCCATCTTGGATATGACATCTTGAATAAACTTGGCAATAATGCAATGTGAACTGGTACATAGGTTGTCCCACTACTAGCGTCGTTCTCAATAGAGGGAATATCTGTCAACTGCAGTGAACACTCCCCCTTTATGGCCTCTAATCTGTCTTTCCAGTATATGTTCCACAGAGATTTCCACTTCAAGTTTCAGCCAGCTCTCGGTCCCAAGTATAATTCGAGCCAAATTTTATTACGAATACTTGGACAGTTTACTGATAAAACTTTGACAACCGAAGTGTTTGATTTCTATTGCTGCAAATCTACTGGCGAGTGTTTATCAGAGCACCTCAAACTACCGTCTAGCCTTAAAAAAAGTCATGTGTGCTCCACAAATACTCTGCTACCAGAGTAGCTGCTTCCTTTGTGTAGTGCATCAAAGACCTATCGAGGGGAGTCCTACAAATCCCCACTGGATCATCTTGGTCTAAAAATCTGCAGCAAGACTGTCACAGTGTTGACAAAGCTTTTGGTTAAGACCCTTCACTCAATGAGGTGCCCAGCTAAACACACAGGACAGGACAGGTAGTATAAATTGTGGAAAGGGGCCAAAATAAGAGGCTGTCAGGTACACTTGAACATAAAACTTTATTATTTGATCAAACGTTACAAGATTCCCAAATAAACAATTTTTTTAAGTTCAACTTTTATATTTGTGACTTAATCACCACTTGAAAGCCAGTTTAATATAAAAACATCTGAAGGCCGTAACTTAAAATGCAAGCATAATTAGGAATTTAAAAGGCAAGCCTTATATTAAACAGTTTTTTTAATTAGGCTGAAATAAACAAGTTAAATTGAAATGGCTGAAGGCCTAACACTTGAAACTCCAAAACATTAAACTTTCCTTTTTTTTAATACCAAAGGCCTTACGTGAAACAGTTCTTTAATTTAGGCTGAAGGCCTTAAGAACAAAAAGCAGACCTCAAAGCAGCTGAAGGCCGAAGACTTAAAAATTCAAAAAAAATTTTTAATGTCAAAGGGCTTGTGTGAAACAGTACTTTAAACTAGGCTGAAGCCCGTAAGACTAAAACAACTCTAATTTAAAACACAAAACCAGCTAGAAGCCATACAAGTACCAACAAGAAGAACAAATTTAAAAAAAAAAAAGGCAGTACATGCAAGGGCACACAGATGTTAGAGGGTCGGCCTGTAATTCAAACACTGACACTTGCTTAGGTTAGACAGGCAGTCTGGCCAACCATTCACGATCCGACGACAACCCAACCGAATGGCAGTCAGTGGACCCACCAACAAGATAGCTTCCACCTCACCCGACCAGGTCACAACTGCGAGTTCAACGGAAAAACATGGAAGATATTGGCGCCCACAACCAATCATACATGGAGCTGTCAAACTACACACCATGCTGGACAGCAACAACATGTTGAGGAAACTACACTGCCTGAAATTTACGTCAATGCCCAGGACAGGTAACCGGAACGATAACGGCCTCAAGGCAGAGGATTCCGCTGGTGCACTTCAATTCAGATAACCAAATACAGTGAAACTCCACCAGAGGGTGGCTAGAATTTTCCAACTTGAAAACCACGTTGTTGCTCGTGGGAATATCCCAACAGCCGACAACGAACTCCAAAAGACCCAATGTGAACAGTCTTGACTTGCTGGTGAGTTAAATTAAAACTCATTTTTCGTGTCCAGGGTCTGTGAGCCACAGACCTCGTAGCAATGGAAACAGCGGCGCACTCTCTGACACTCCATAGAGACCGCCAGCAGGTCCCGGCTAAACTACGCGTCGACGAGAATTCCCAACTGCTCCACGCCAACCAACCATCTGCTCAGAGCTAGTATGCTGACAACATTTAAAATAACTTGTACTTCAAAATCACACAAACTACACACAGTTTCAAGAACACTGCATGGAGAACTAGACAATACTAACGGCAGTGACTGTACAACAGGTCTTAACAACTGGCCGGTTTTGAGCGCGGGTACTCGCGTCTGCTCAGGCATGTGCTCGCGAGCAGCTGCAAGGTCGTGGAGTAGGGAGGGAGGGGCGGGAGGGGATATGCGCGCGCACGTTTGAATAGGGCCACAGCGTGCCTATTGAATTCGCGCCGACTGTGTAACGTTTAAAGTACTACGATCAGCTCTTAACAGTCACTTCGCTGGTTAAGAATCATGTGAAGTCGCTGCTGTGTAACCCCAACCATGCTTTCGCAGTTCAACCCCCATTGGGAGGAATTGTATCTGTTTACAGAAAAAGATGGTGTTGCAAAATGTTTAGTATGTCACAAAACGCTGAATTCTTTTACGAAATTTAATTTGCAGTGACATTATATGTCGTACCACGCGAAAGACTACGGACGTGAAAAATGTGATTGACCAGATCGTGCACAGGAAGTTATTAAACTTAAAAGGAAGCTATCCGAAGAAGATCTGGACGACGAAGAAAAATCAACTGAGGCAGCTCTCAGAGTGGGTTACAAAATTGCTTTGCTTTTAGCAAAATCCCTGCGCCCCTTAACTGATGGCGATTTAATAAAAGAATGTTTGGTAGTTGCAGCGGAATATTTGTGTCCATCTCAAGTTGAACAGTTTCGGATTGTGCCATTATCTAACATGACCATGATGTGTCGCATACAGGACATGGCAGACGACGTCCAGAGCCAGCTTGCAAATATCTGTAAAGATTTTATGGGGTACTCTCTAGCTCTGGAGGAAAGTGTTGATATCACTGGAACAGCGCAGCTTGCCATATTTATTAGAGGTGTTAATAGAGATCTTCAGGTGAGGAAGGAGCTCCCCGAGGTGTAGCCATGAAGAACTCTACAACCGGAGGTGATATTTTAAGTAGTGTTGAAGAAAGTGTTGAAAATATCGGATTGTCGAGGAATTCTTTAGTTTCAGTGTCTACAGATGGTAGAGGCATACACTAAGCTAATAAAATTATGTGGCACGTGTACATTCTCCTTTATTTGTTTCATTTGTCGCAGTAATAATTCGTGAGTGATATCCCTGCAGGTGGCCGCGGATTTACATCGACTGGCGGCAGCTGTTGTGTACCCCACACTCTCCGCTCTGGTCCGGTAGTGGGGGTAGCGTGCTCACGCTGCTCCGTGCTCGCGCCTTGCTGCTCACAGCTTGCTCCGCGAGCACGTATGTTGTCAAGCCCTGCTGTACAATAACAGGGAGGAATCATGCGTCGGCACACACATAGCCAACCCATAAGTGATTGCCAGCCAAATACACGTCGTCCGGCAAGACGACCGACCGACCGACGGCCAATCAAAGTCATCCCCACTCCAATCATGTGTGTCGGCAACCGTCGGGGGAGTTATGGCAGTCCGGACCTCATTGCTGCTGCGCCCCGACTGAACTTGTGCCATGTGCCAATTCAAACACTGCCAGTTCTGAACTAACTGCTGGCACGTTCCAACTCCTCCACGACACACGACGACTGGTAAGTATTAGCAGTCCAGCAAAGATAATACGGCAGGGCTTATATCGATAAGCGCTTCTGCTGCCGCTCACGGGCAGGCAAAGGAGCTACTCAGTGACACAAGTAATTGAAACTAACATAATGAGGTGGCAGTACGGCAAAAACAGGATGTTAAATAAGAGATGGAATCAACACGAGCCACTCACGGCTCACTCAGGTGCAAACCCAAGGATCCCAATCAACTCCAGGAACAATATGCAAACTCTGTTTGCACCTCCCACACAAGGCCAGCAGTCCTCACCACCTTAACCAGCCGACTGTATGAAAAGATCATGGCCTCAGAACACATGCATAGGCGTCTCTGGTGGCGACGCAAGCCACAACTTTCAGATGACTGCACCATGACAACTCTCTATAGCTGCAGGCAAGGCCGCCTCCACATCTTGGATGAGGCCCTCCAGCACACATACTGAGAGCATTGGCTATCTTTCCAGCCATTAACACTATCTTCTTTAGGGGCTCTACAACTCGCCTAACGTTGGAGCTACCAATAAATAGTTAACCCCTCCCACCTGTGTTTCTGCTGGGACTCTGCTGAAAGAGCGGCCAACTGTCCACTATCAGGGTGAATGGATGAGGCCACGTAGCCACTCTCCACACCGAACCTCTGTCTCAAGCGAAACAGAAGAATTACCGCCTGCCACTCACTGTGCTGTGAGGTAAGATGCATTGCATCAGGTACACTAGGAGGTACCTAGGAAACAGAGCCCTTGGACAAAAGAAAGCGACTCTTGAGGTGTCCCATGTGACATGGCAGAATTTCCACCACTGCTACACCCCTAGGCAGCAGCCTGAAGGTGACTGACCATAGCCAAAACTGTATTCAGCTGTTCATGGGCTGCTGCTAACTCCTCCCTCATCCACACACAGCGTGCACACATTCTAACCATCCTAGCGAGACTAGCTGCAGAAGTAAACTACAAAAGCAGACATAGTCATAGATATACAACTTTCTTCTCTCGTGTGTCACCAATGAACACAGATGCGTTAATGAGCAATGTAGCTGGCTGTTCAGTGAGTAACTATTGCTCTACAGACTGAATAAATTCTTCTCCTTCCTTCGCCATGAGTCTCCCTCATACTCCCTGCTGCCAGCACTCCCATATAAAATCTGTCTCTTCAATAATGTCTAATTATAACAGTACTTATGATCTACGAATATAAACTCTATATGTATGTATTTTTCCAGGTGTACCTTTCAAATTGTTTATTTCACTTTTTGTACTAGGTGTAGTTTAACATGCCTACTAAAACATATGAATGTAAAATAAGTAGAATGCCTGGTTAGATGTAAGAGAGGGCCTGATGGCCCTAATCTTGCCAGGTTAAATAAATCAATAAATAAAAAATAAATAAATAAATAAATAAATTCTCACGCTAGGCTGAATCACTCGAACCCACACGAAATTTAATAAATATACTACGAAGAAAACACGGAAACAGCTAAACACTTAATTTGCCACTCTGTAGATGTATACCCTCCGAGAGCTGCGGCCTGACTGACTGTCTTACTACACAAATAGAAGCTTGCCTTCAAAACAAAATAACTGAGAAACTGTTGTGCTACAAACTGAATGAATTTACATTAATAAAAACGCGAGATTAAACCTCTTAAACCGAACCAACGCAGTAGTAGTACGAGCAGACATAGCCGAAGACAGCAGCCGGGATAGGCTAAGCACAGCTATCTGCAGTAGTTGCTGTACAGTTGATGGAATCCCAGTCGTTTAGCAAGGGACTACTGCGTGTCATGTCGTGATGTAGGTTCATTTAGTACTGACAGTTTCATTTTAAGTACATGCAACAGTGCCACTTAGTCACTGTCTATCTTTAAAGGCTTGGTCTTTTTGTGCGTACAGTTCCTTCAGAGCAAGTATATCAGGAGCTGATACCATTTTCTTAATAAAGTCACAAGTTCTTAAACGATCGTAGTGTTTGTCACTGTAGTATTTATTGCAAGCCTTGCATTTTGTAATAAGGGAAGTTTAACACCAAAGGCGGTAAAGACTTCCTCTCACTTAGCCCAGCTGACTGTTTCCCTTCTTCCCGAACCAAGCAACACTTATGTCTGGGACGTGACACTGTAGCTCCTTCATAACATTGACATACTGGATTTAGTTCTTCATCTTCTTCATGTGCTTCTGGTCCTACTAGCAGGTTAAGCTGCACACACATTGTGGCACGATACTGCCATTAAATTTTTCCTGTCAGTACTTAATATCCCCTTTATTAGAGGAGTTCAAGCCATCGATTCGGTTTTCTGTTAAGTCGTCCTCGTCCAAAAGGAGAATGAGCAATTGTGTTGCTGATGTGTTACCTCAAGGTATTACGGTAAAGTACCTTTTCTTGTTTTGCTGAATACCCAATTTTATCTTTTTTATTTTTTTTATATTTTTCAATAACATCTTGTAAGGTTCCAAACACGTAACACACTTTACATTGAATTCCTGAAACAATTCCTGTTAACTCGATATTTCACACGACATAATTAGGTGAAACTGAATGAATTTTATTAATACGTGGATGTAATAAATATAAACCACTAACACTCACACTATTAATTGCACGCCACTATTTTTCCCAACCCGAGCTACGAGATGCAGTTCTGAAGGAAAGAGAATTTTACGATGGAAATGCCTGTCCCATGTAGGCTGACATTTCGCCACGGTACATTTTGCGGACACAATGAGACGCCCGGGCCACTGTGCCGGCCATTAGCAAAAGCCACCCCTTGTCCCTGTTTTTAACGATGACCCTTCGAAAAGCCTTTATACAGGAACATGACGGGAGATGCCAGATACAACGTCCGAAGATAAAACATCCAAAGAAACCCAACTCAAAACATTGGTGACTCAGTGTAGCCACCTGTGTTAAAAATCACGAGAAATAAAAAACTGTTTATCCCAGTATTACGTAGCAGAAGTTTGTCCTATGAAAGAAACAACGCCTGTGATGGGCTAAAAAAACTCCATTGGGTGGAGCTATAACAAGTACGAACACCCTGATTGGCCAGAAAGAAAAACGCATGGCCACCAGCTTTGGTATAGGCAAACTGATGACAGAGTAATTGGCTCTTCTCTCGCAGAAAATCGTGTGTTTCAACAAGGCAACTCACGCTGTGCTGAGATGGTTGCGAGAGGCATTATGTGAACACTTGCTCACAGGCTTATCTTAACTCGTAAGGAGTTAAACAGCAAAGTCTCCTAGCACGGAGAATCGCACCGAGCACTGACAGTTTGCAAGCGATTGAAGGCCAATGACTTACGCGCTATTCCGGCCAAATAGCATGTACCATACCAATCAACTTAGCAAGGGAATAACTAGGAGTCTCGACGTAGGAAATGTATCCAACAGGTGCTTAACAGTCAAGAGAGACTTAGAATAGATTCTCAGGTTCACAGCTCGCGCCGACAGCCGCCACTGCCACCGGCGACTCAAGGTAAACACACGCTCGCTCGCGACACGCCAGCAAGTGTCTATTGACGCTCAGAACTGCTGTCGTCTCCGTCTCTCCTAATTTTCGTATATTCAACCATGATCTGCATTTAAAAATATTCACGATTGTCAGGCCTAATTGAAGCAGAAACGCGAGATGTCCGATCTAATGAAAAGGATTGATCAGCCACTGTAGATTTAGGAATTGTTTTAATTGTGTACTTCTTTTTGATTGCTCTTTACCGACTCTCATTCAATTTTGGGTGTTTTCATTGAGAATTTTAGCGTATTTAATACGTCTGGCCCCAGCTGTACTTAATTTGTTTGTATTTTTACCGATCCCCAGACATGGTCATCAACCATCTTACCACTAAAGAACCTTATACGAGGGCAGTTCAATAAGTAATGCAACACATTTTTTTTCTGAAACAGGGGTTGTTTTATTCAGCATTGAAATACACCAGGTTATTCCCCAATCTTTTAGCTACACAACACTATTTTTCAACGTAATCTCCATTCAATGCTACGGCCTTACGCCACCTTGAAATGAGGGCCTGTATGCCTGCACGGTACCATTCCACTGGTCGATGTCGGAGCCAACGTCGTACTGCATCAATAACTTCTTCATCATCCGCGTAGTGCGTCCCACGGATTGCGTCCTTCATTGGGCCAAACATATGGAAATCTGATGGTGCGAGATCGGGGCTGTAGGGTGCATGAGGAAGAACAGTCCACTGAAGTTTTGTGAGCTTGTCTCGGGTGCGAAGACTTGTGTGAGGTCTTGCGTTGTCATGAAGAAGGAGAAGTTCGTTCTGATTTTTGTGCCTACGAACACGCTGAAGTCGTTTCTTCAATTTCTGAAGAGTAGCACAATACACTTCAGAGTTGATCGTTTGACCATGGGGAAGGACATCGAACAGAATAACCCCTTCAGCGTCCCAGAAGACTGTAACCATGACTTTACCGGCTGAGGGTATGGCTTTAAACTTTTTCTTGGTAGGGGAGTGGGTGTAGCGCCACTCCATTGATTGCCGTTTTGTTTCAGGTTCGAAGTGATGATCCCATGTTTCATCGCCTGTAACAATCTTTGACAAGAAATTGTCACCCTCAGCCACATGACGAGCAAGCAATTCCGCACAGATGGTTCTCCTTTGCTCTTTATGGTGTTCGGTTAGACAACGAGGGACCCAGCGGGAATGAATATCCCAACTGGTGAACAATTGTGACAGCACTACCAACAGAGATGTCAAGTTGAGCACTGAGTTGTTTGATGGTGATCCGTCGATCATCTCGAACGAGTATGTTCGCACGCTCCGCCATTGCAGGAGTCACAGCTGTGCACGGCCGGCCCGCACGCGGGAGATCAGACAGTCTTGCTTGACCTTGCGGCGATGATGACACACCCTTTGCCCAACGACTCACCGTGCTTTTGTCCACTGCCAGATCACCGTAGACATTCTGCAAGCGCCTATGAATATCTGAGATTCCCTGGTTTTCCGCCAAAAGAAACTCGATCACTGCCCGTTGTTTGCAACGCTCATCCGTTACAGACGCCATTTTAACAGCTCCTTACAGCGCTGCTACCTGTCGGAAGTCAATGAAACTATACGAGACGAAGCGGGAATGTTTGAAAATATTCTACAAGAAATTTGGGTTTTTTCAACGAAAATTGCCCGAGAAAAAAAATGTGTTGCATTACTTATTGAACTGCCCTCGTAATAGGAATTTCGTTTCACAGTTGTGAAAAGCCAGTATCAAGATTTTACCATCCTGTACGTAATTTTGCTAACATTGATATGTCATGAAGTCAGAGTAAAAGTAAACCTTAATAACGAAAATCCAAGATTTTCATTCTTTACTAACATACAGTTACACCTGAACCCGTACACTAATTTCAGTTAGCGATAACATTTCCTTTACAGCGAGTGTAGTGACACCGACATTGAGATTATTGTCTGATTACATCACTGTCCATGCTGCTGCGCTCTTCTGAACTCTGCATGCGTGGGATGGTGCCTTCCTACCTTGCAGGCCCTAAGTTCAACACCAAATTCCTAAAATACTCTCAGAGTGTCCTTGCGCAACTATGGTAGGAAGATAGATCAGACCCAGGCTCACAAGTTTTAGAATCTACTACTAGCTTCATTTTATTTATTCTTACAATACAAGTACCAGGGCCTACCTTCCCACAGAGACCATCTGGAAGGGAGACTCAGCTACATCCACATCTTGTTTTCCTCCGGGAGTACCACTTCACAACATTTTGTAAGCACAAGTTCTTCTGGAAAAATTGTCTTTTCAGGCTCTCTCATACACTAGAAAATACTGCTTACGTTGTGCCCTATGTGCATGTTTTGCCACTATGGTTGCGACGATGTGGTACACTTAAAGGTTTTGCTAAATGCTGGTTTAATAAATATCTGTTTACTTTTGTAGAATTTTTCCATATCTTCTCACCGAATTATTATGTCTATTGCACGCAGCCCCAGTATCATATTATGCATGACGAGTCGTCTGAAATGGAGGAGGAAGAGGAGGGTGCTGTTTAACGGCCCGTCGACAACGGAATCCTTAGAGACGGAGCACAAGCTCGGATTAGGCATGGATGGGGAAGGAAAGCGGACGTGGTGTTGAACCATTTTGTCATTTGATTTAAGCGATTTAGAGAAATCACGGTAAACCTAAATCATGATGGCCAGACGCGAGTTTGAACAGTCGTCCTTCCGAATGCGAGTCCAGTGAGCTAACCACTACTCTTCTCTCCTCGGCTCGTCTGAAATACCTCAGTACTTCTTTAGACACTTCTTAATTTCATGACAAGTTTCACCGGGCTTTGTTCAATACTAACACGACGGACTAGATTCTGTTTAAACAGATATTTCCATTGCAGCCGCGTATTTCGTCCAATATTTCATAAAATTGTGTTTTCTTGGCTGTATCAGAAGTTGTTCCCAAGGTAAAAAAAAGGCTAGTTTCAAACCCGTCCCTTCCCCTTTACATACCCTTCAGCAACAGTAGAATGAATTCGATGCTTAGGGTACTTGCAGCTACCTTCATGCACCTGTCTACAGAAGCACGAAGCTATTACTGTGTATACATTTCATTCGCTGCCGCAATAATGTGTGCAGTACCGTAGAAAAACACACTTTTCGTAAGATTAAGGCCTGGTTCGATACTGCACTCAAATAATGAAAGTTTGGAATGGTATTCAGGGGTTGTGATCGTCTTTCCAATTTTAACATTTTGCTCGACGTACAAGGAACCTGAATCACAAAAGACATTTTTCGAAAAGTCTAATTAGGAGGATGACACATCCATACTCTATACTTCCCCATTCACTCGACGAAGCACGGAGAACGGAAGTCCTCACAGATGGCTTATCGCTTTCTTCTCCCCTTCCTCTCCGCCCCGTCCACCGCAATTCCCGGCACGTTCGTAACTGAATAGCGGAGCTCTCTTTACAAAAGCCGAGAGGGCCATACCGTGCATTATTCACGACGCATCTAACTGTGAACCCTGACGCGTGCAGCCGAATGTTTATATCGCAGCTCATTTGAAGCGATTGTTCGCGCCGCGGACTACCACGTGTAACGGAAAGATTTACAAAATATTCCTGTGCATAAAAAACCACTAACAACGGGCTGTAGCTTCAAATAATGTAAAATATTTGACAAAGTACGAGTAAGATTATACTCAGTATATCCGGTTTACACTACATACACTACTGGCCAATAAAATTGCTACACCACAAAGATGACGTGCTACAGACGCGAAATTTAACCGACAAGAAGAAGATGCTGTGATATGCAAATGATAAGCTTTTCAGACCATTCACACAACGTTGGCGGCGGTGGCGACACCTACAACTTGCTGACATGAGGAAGGTTTCCAACCGATTTCTCATACACAAACAGCAGTTGACAGGCGTTGCCTGGTGAAACGTTGTTGTGATGCCTCGTGTAAGGTGGAGAAATGCGTACCATCACGTTTCCGACTTTGATAAAGGTCGGATTGTAGCCTATCGCGATTGCGATTCATCGTATCGCGACATTGCTGCTCGCGTTGGTCGAGATCCAATGACTGTTAGGAGAATATGGAATCGGTGGGTTCAGGAGGGTAATACGAAACGCCGTGCTGGATCCCATCGGCTTCGTATCACTAGCAGTCGAAATGACAGGCATCTTATCCGCATGGCTGTAACGGATCGTGGAGTCATGTCTTGATCCCTGGCTCAACAGATCGGGACGTTTGCAAGACAACAACCATCTGCACGAACAGTTCGACGACGTTTGCAGCAGCATGGACTATTAGCTCGGAGATCATGGCTGCGGCTACCCTTGACGCTGCAACACATGTAACCTCCCCCTAACCTATCGACCTTAATGACAGTGAAAAATTAAACCGCGTGTACCTAATGGAAATTTGGGAAAAGCGATCGTCACCGAAGTTAATCTGTTGGTAAAGAGGGAGGTAAGGGTTACATCTAAATGAAAGGAAAAATGTAAATGAAATTGGTGGAAATTAATTTTGAGAAAAGGGTAAAATTAATAAAGAAAGTAAATGTGCGGTCGTCACGTTAACAATTAATTGGCGTTAATTAGATATTTGAGATTTGGGGAAAATTACGGTCGCCAGTCCTATGGACAACTACTATAATAACTGAAAAAGAAAGGTTATTACACATATAATTAGCACTAAAAGAGTGGCAACTGAAGGTTGACACGTGTTGTGTGAAAACTGAAAGTTTGTCAGAAGTACTAAATTTCGCTACACTCTGACTTAATTTAGCAAAAGAATTAATAAAACCGGAAAATTGAAAGTTAATTTAGTGACTGAAATGAATAGTGAGATTTGTTTCTGAAGCACTACGAAATTCAGTAAAATAAGGTTAGTCTTGGGCTATCTCAACAATCATTTAAAAAGCTACTTGAATGTACGCAATTTAGAAATAAGAGATTTAACTTTGAACTTGTATTAAATGATTCTGGACAATTAACAATAGTAACATTTGGTACGTATCAAGCTCAGCTGCAGCCACAGGTAAGCTAAAATATGCTAACAAAACTCGCACTCTTAATTTATGCTTGTGTAATCTAAATATTGTAGCCAGCTATGAATACCATAACTGAACTTTGAAATTAAAGCAGTGAAATTGAATGATATTACTTTAATGCTGGCGTCTGAATTCCAACGACACTCGGGTTCATTCCGGAAAAGGAAGGGACCCTGCTTGGTAATGCAATTGGGACAATGAGCAACGAAGATCATGCTACGTTTCTGTAATTTAAAGAGGCAAATGGAACAATTTTAAAAGCTGAGGTCTGCCATACAGTTCTAAAACTTAACGTGCTCGCAGTCTTCCTTGCTGGTTGATTGAAGGTTTGAAGTCGTCGATCGAGGAGGTGGCGACAGTCACTCATTGTCGGCCGTCGCTGTTGCAGAAGCTGGACGTTGGCGTGCCTCCTTCTCGACACGGTCCCCAGGCGAAACGGGCTCTTGATGTGCGCCAGCTGATGATTCCCGTCCGCGACACCGTGTCAGAAACTATCATAGCAAGTCGAGCGCAATTATATGCTGCCAAACCCCGAAAGCGCGGCAACTCGCGGGAGCGTCACTCACCACACCTGCTCCACCGCCCTCCTCCAGCCAGAGTCCCCCTCTGCTCTGCCCGCGCTCCACGCGGCAGAGTTAACACTACCAAAGATCCTAAACACTTTTGTTCTCCACACGACCTATCGATGTAATCGGTCGATAGCATAGTTTTCCCTAGGCAAGACCCAGCGTAAAAATACAAATAATACTTACAAAACAAACCAATTATACATCGACATAGTAAAACAATTACAATATATAAAGACACAGAAATGTCATATCTTCAGGTAACAAAATAAGGAACAAAATAAATGGAAATAGGAGGATATGCATTTCCGGCGTTACACGCAGACAGGAGCGCCTGCGATGGTGTGCTCAACGACGAACCTGGGTGTACGAATGGTAAAACTTCATTTCTTCGGATGAATCCAGGTTCTGTTAACAGCATCATGATGGTCGCATCCGTATTTGGCGACATCGCGGTGAACGCATATTGGAAGCGTGTATTCGTCATCGCCGTACTAGCGTATCACCCGGCGTGATGGTATGGACCGCATGTTGCAGGTCCTGTATAGGGCCTTTCTGGATACAGAACATGTTTGACTGCTGCCCTGGCCAGCACATTCTCCAGATCTCTCACCAACTGAAAACGTCTGGTCAATAGTGGCCGAGCAACTGGCTCGTCACAATACGCCAGTCACTACTCTTGATGAACTGTGGTATCGTGTTGAAGCTGCGTGGGCGGCTGTACCTGTACACGCCATCCAAGTTCTGTTTGATTCAGTGCCCAAGCGTTTCAAGGCCGTTATTCTAGGTACTGATTTCTCAGGATCTAAGCACCCAGATTGCGTGAAAACGTAATCACAGGTCAGTTCTAGTATAATATATTTGTCAAATGAATACCCGTTTATCATCTGCACTTCTTCTTGGTGTAGCAATTTTAAAGGGCAGTTGTGTATATCTCGAAGTAACAGAGTTTAGAGATATTAAGAGAAATGACAGCATAGGGTCAGCTGTTAAGTAAATTGGAGACTGCGTTTCATTGGAAGGTTCCTGGGAAAATTCAGTTATCACTACAGAAAAGCTCGCATACACTGAGATGACAAAAATCGTGGGATACCTCCTAATACCGTGTCGGACCTTTTGCCCGGGTAGCGCAGCAACCCGACGTGACACGAACTCCAAAAGTCGTTGGAAGTCCCCTGCACAAAATTGAACCATGCTGCCTCTACAAACGCCCATACGCGCGAAAGTGTTGTCGATGCAGAATTTTGTGCACGAACTGACTGGCCTCTCTGTTATGGTCTATATTTGTTCATGGGCTACATGTCAGCCGATCTGAGTGGCCAAATAATTCACTCGAATTGTGCAGAACGTTCTTCAAACCATTCATGATCAAATGTGATCCTGTGAGATAGCGAACTGTCATCCATAAACGTTCCATCGTTGTTTGGGAGCATGAAGTGCATGAATGGTTAAAAATGGTCTCCAAGTAGCCGACATAACTATTTCGAGTCAATGACCAGATGAGTTGAACCAGAGGACCCAGTCCATTCGACGTAAACACAGTGTCACACCATTATGCTGCCGCGACCAGCTCGCACAGTGCCTTGTTGACAACCTGGGCCCATGGTCTGCGTAGCACTCTAAACCTAACGTCAGCTCTCACCAACTGAAACCGAGGCTCATCCAACCAGGCCACGGTTTTCCAGTTGTCTAGGGTCCAATCGATTTGGTCACACGCCCAATAGAATTGCTGCAGGCGATGGCGGGCCGTCTGCTGCCATAGCCCATTAACGCCAAATTTCGCCGCACTGCCCTAAATGATATATCCATCATACATTCCAAACTGATTTCTGCGGTTATTTCACGCAGTGCTGCCTGGATTTTGGCACTGACAACTCGACGCAAACGTCTCTGCTCTAATATTGAATTCCCTAACAATTTCCGAAATGTTGGATTAGATCGAGCAGCAATCAGTCGTAGAATTAAGTTGCTTTAATACGACATTTTATAGTCACAACGCAGATCACATTTCGACCTGTGTCAGGTCATTATCACTGCAGTGCGGAATTGTAGCAGTTGTTCGTGCTCAAGTGAAAGCTTACACAATTCAATTATAATTTTACGACAGTTCTAGGGAACTGACGACCTCAGATGTTAAGCCCCATAGTGCTCAGAGTCATTTAAACCTTTAAATATTTATACAGCTGGCATGCAGCCTAGAGGAGGGAAACTCTGAGGGCAAACCATTGTCATTATGTTCTTCAGAGAGGTGCACATATGACCATTGCGTGAATCTGTAGCAGAGTAGGAACAGAATATTAAGAACGATCTCCTACACTTCTTATTATTCTTAAGGTATGGACCAAATTCTCACTGGATACATTGCACATAAGTTTGTTCCAAAATGCTTCAGTAGTCTTCTGTGCAAATTTTCACTTGTATATCGACTTTAATACATGTAAAGAACAACAAATTACATCTCTGTACAAAGTAGGCCCATGCCATATCTTTCTGTCAAGATCTTTGTTACAATCAACAGTTGTAAAGCGCATGCCGGATGCTAGAAAAGTCTCGTGGTCAGATTGTAAATTAATATAGTTTGTGTGGAAGTGTATGTACTGATATAACTACTGGACACCAAAACGGAGGCAGACAGATGGACACTAACCGAAAATGCCGGCTATACTGTCGCAGTAAGTAAAAACTAAATTTACATCCATATCGACAGATAAGCTATAGTCATGGCGTTACATTAAAGTCTGACCCATCTTTTTGTCGTAGAGCCAGCACCCAGCATTATGCTAGCAGTAATGATGTAACTTCCTGAAACCATCTGAAGATGAACCTTAAAAGGTTCGAAAACCGGTTCATGGAATAAAACCTAATTATTCAAAAAAATGACTGGTTGCAGTTCTCTATAACTTATTTACATTTAAACTCTTCCTTTGTCCTGACTAAGTTTTCCAGTGATATCAATAATGAAAGGAATCGAAAAGGTATTTGCACCTGCGTGGGGACAAGATCCATCTGCCTGTACGCTATAAACGTCACGTTGCAGTGCGTATTAAAGCTGGGATGCAGAAGAAAGGAAATCTTAGATCACCCTCAACTTCCGTACACTTTAAGCTGCAGTAA
The DNA here is from genome assembly GCF_023898315.1 of Schistocerca nitens. Classification (NCBI taxonomy): domain Eukaryota; kingdom Metazoa; phylum Arthropoda; class Insecta; order Orthoptera; family Acrididae; genus Schistocerca; species Schistocerca nitens. The sequence goes on along the minus strand of NC_064619.1, from coordinate 278,210,385 downwards.
TCAGTGCAGACAGATATGAGCGACTTTTTTATGCATTTTGGTCTTCAGCTCCATGTATGCATGTTGCTTGCTCATGTTTTCTAATGTCACCTACCCATCTTGCACTACGTCGTCCCTCATCTTCATCTTATTTCTTGGAACCCAGCAAAGAAATTTATTGGTCCATTCCGCACCCATCCAATTGGTAACACGTTCTATCCACCTCCTTTTCGGATTAAAAGCCCATTTCCCATTGCCATAAGTCGAAACTCTTTGCATACTGACAGTGAGATTCCCTTTCCACATACGAAAACATTTCCTTTTGAAAACTGTTTTCAGCTTATCAAAAGCATTTAAGACAATTTTTAGTCTTTTATTTATTTCTTTTGATGTCCATCCAGCAATTTCCCTCAACTGCCATTAAAACTAAAATTAGACAACTATTTCTAAGACTTCATTTTTAATTTGTGCTATTTTTCTGTATATTGGTAGCATATTATTTTAGTCTTATTGTAATTGATTTTCACGTGTATTTTCAAACATACTCTTTACTTTTTTATTTTCCCTTCCATTCAAAAATACGAAATTAATGGACAAAGTAAAAAGGATCATTAACTTTCATAAGAAATTAATTAAGAAGTGGACGAGCAGTATTGATGATAATTACACAAATAATAAAAAAAAGAAATATTTTGTATCGACGTATAGAAGAAACTGTCAGAACAGATTACCCGTTCTAGCTCTAAGAATGAAACGAGAGTAGTATTCCGTGCTGACAGTAAACGTCGACATGAATTACGGTATCAGAGTAATTCGTATAAATATTCAAAGACTGATGGGTAGAAGAGTACATATGATGCTTATATGAAATTTTACAAAGGCCAAACGCGGAGGTCTCTTGACGTCGAATGTAGAGAACGTTATAACGTAGAATTTTTTAAATTCAACGAGAATGCGAACCCAAGGCAAACATGATTATAATTGAGGAAAAAATATAACAGCTTTTAGTCCTGATTTTAAAATATGCGGGCGCAAAGTACGATGCGTACATCAATCGGTCTGTCAATATGCTCCTAGGAGGTTGCTATCTAGGCTCACTAAGGAAGCTTGAAATTTTTACTGATAATATAGAAGAATACCTGCATCTACTGTTAAATGAAAAAAAGCGATTTCCGTAACAAATCTGTTTTCGACTATTTGCCATTTGTTATGTTAATACTGTCCTTTGTTTCTTTGTTCCCTTTTCTTTTCTTTCCTCTTTTTTTTTTTGAGATCCTTTTTCTGCACCTGTGTAATAGTATCTCGATTATACACCCACGCAAACGCACACATACACAAAATTTTCTTTGTCTGATACAGTGGTCAAGATCGCTCTTCCGTTTGCAGATATATGGGGGAGACAAGTGCGTGATCACAACCCGACGACTTACCTTCCAACGCGCACCTAGCGCATCTACCGCCCGCGCTACTTCTTCCCACCTCCAGAACACAATACATTCCTTGGTATGGGTCTGCTCCAGTTCTTAACCCACTTCATTTAACTATAAACGTTAAATCTGTACCTTTAAAACGCTGCTTTCAATAAACTACTATTTTTGCATCCCCTGCAATGTGGAAAATAATTAGTCATAGAGAAAAAATGAATACGACCTATTTAGTAGGAAATTTAGCGTAGTTTAGTTTTTTAGCGGTAAACATTTTCACTAAAAACCGTGGTTTTCGAGTTATTCAAGGGAAATATAAAAAGTGACCTATAACTCTCCACTCCTCTAACTTCCATCGTCACGTTCGCACTCCACCGGTGGCGATTTTCAGCATTAGGTTGATGCATAAGTTCGTAGCGTTTTTATTTTGTATGTTGGTATTCCTGTTGCGAAGGGGGTTGGTTGGTTGGGTTGTTTGGGGTAACAGACCAAACAGCGAGGTCATCGGTCTCATCGGATTAGGGAAGGACGGAGAAGGAAGTCGGCCGTGCCCTTTCAAAGGAACCATCCCAGCATTTGCCTGGAGCGATTTAGGGAAATTAAGGAAAACCTAAATCAGGATGGCCGGACGCGGGATTGAACCGTCGTCCTCCCGAATGCGAGCCCAGTGTGCTAGCCACTGCGCCACCTCGCTCGGTCCCTGTTGCTACGGATTTAATTATTTGTTGTCATTTTTATTTGTAGTTCACTGCTACTAGTCGTGTTTGTATGTTATTATTTTGTCATTTGGAGATAGTGAGAAGAGCCGTAGACGCTAGAGAATGTAGTGCCATTTGGAAAAATCAGAACATTTGGGGCATATTTTTCTGTTTGAGTTCAGTAGAGGGATTACAGCAGTGGAAGCAAGCACATTTGGGCCGTGTATGAGGATAACGCCATTGAGAGAGGACGGCAAAAAATGGCTGTCTCTTTTCAAGGAATATCATACTGACATTAGTTAATCTCCACGTTCAGAAAGACTTTCAAGGTTTGACGAAGATCACTTAAACGCTTTAACCCACAATAATCCACGTCAGTGTAGTCGAGAATTGGCAAATATGATGAACTGTGATCATTCCACCACCATGTGACATTTGCATGCAATGGGGTAGGTTCACAAATAGGGTGTTTGGGCACCGCATGCACTAAGGCAAAACCACAAATATCAGCGGTGGCCATATGCTCATCTCTCCTTGCTCGCCGTCAGTTGGCTTGTGAACAACAACGACTGTTCCTGCCTCGTATCTTTACCGATGACGAGAAAAGAAAGGAACGGTTGTGTCCAAACAAAGCAGCAACTCCCCGTACAAAGACCTGCGCGCATCCACAAAAGATAACGTTGTGCATCTGGTGAACAGCGACGGTGTGCTGCACACGTATTGCTTCCCCGAAGTGTAACCATCACTGCAGACATTTATTGTCAACAACTGAGACGTCTTGCAGGGTGTGCGGACATTTTCCACGCCGGACATTTGCTACGATTTTTCCTGCTCCGAAGGGTAGGTCCCTTGTCTCCCCCTCCTCCTCCTCATCGCTGTCGCGCAATAAAGGTACTTACGAGCCTTTCCAACTGGTTTACTTAACATAGGACCAGAATCTCTTTGTATTTTTCGACACATTTCTAGAGAGACTTTCATTGTGGAAACTATTAAATGCATCTCGCATTGAAATCCGCACCAAATTTCGAGCCTCAGTAAAACTTCGCCGATCTTGGAGAGTTTGCTTTCGTCAAAATTATACGTGCCTTTTTCGATGCTCCTGCAGCAGCTTTCTGTCGTGTTTTGTGTACCATGGGGGATCAGTTCCGTCTTATATTAATTTATTTGTTATGAATCTCTCGAGTGCTGCTGATACTATTCCATTGAACTTAAGCCACATGTGGTCTTCACTTACATAGTTTGGAAGGATTGGAGACTGTCTCTTAGAAAGACGTCAACCGAATTTTTAGCTGCTTTTATAAATAGATATATTTCGCGTCTAGTTTTGGTGAATTTCTTCCTTACGGAATTGAGCCTCGCTCGACTGCGTGTTCACTAATCCCTGTATCCGTCTTGATGCTCAGGATTATTTGTGGCTAAGAGGTCAAGTGTGTTTTCGTGACCATTTACAATTTCAATGTCCTCGTGAACTAATTGTTCAAAATAATTTTAAAAAAAGCATTTAGAACAATTACGGAAGTTGTTTTCTGTCTACAATAGGGTCTGAAAATGTATTTTTGTCAACATACGGAAGGTAGATTGGAGTCACTGCCAACTATAATTGTATGAGTAGGGTACCTATTTGTGATGAGACTCAAGTTTTCTTTGAACTGTTCAGCAACTGTTTCATCTGAGACCGGGGGTCGGTAAAAGGAGACAGTTATTAGTTTATTCCGGTTGTCGAATATAACCTCTGCCCATACTAAGTCACAGGAACTGTCTGCTTCAATGTTGCTTGTAAGCTGAAACAAATGGTTCAAATGGCTCTGAGCACTATGGGACTTAACATCTGTGGTCATCAGTCCCCTAGAACTTAGAACTACTTAAACCTAACTAACCTAAGGACATCACACACATCCATGCCCGAGGCAGGATTCGAATCTGCGACCGGAGCGGTCACGCGGTTCCAGACTGAAGCGCCTTTAACCGCACGGCCACACCGGCCGGCAAGCTGAAACACACATTACATTATTTTTCCTTAAGTTGTCCTTCTTGTTTCTGTTGTACTGCAGATCATTACAATTACCGCTTTTCCCTCCAAAACCTACGATGGTTTCTCTGTGACCCTGTAAATACCAGAGCTAAACAATGTAGAACAACAACGTACGTTACAAGGATAGCATTCAGTATTACTTCATTTCCTTATTTCTAACATTTTAAAATTGTATGTCGACATCAGATGACATGTCAGTCATAGATGTTCTTATCTCTATTTAGTGAACGTATTTTCAGTCGTGTTTTCAACATTGTCCCGCTACACGTTATTAACTAATGTTTCGCCGCAAGGACTATCGGATTTTAGAGAGTAAATTAATATGGAGCATATCGTTCTTCTTTTCAAACATTCACATTCCCATTTCTTCTTTCCTTATTGTCTTTTGGGCATGGAGCTGTAGTAATTAAAGTAGGCACAAATGCAATGATCAAAAAGAAATGATTAGCGTACATTCGCATTCTCTTTTCATCTTTCCTTTCTTGTTGCTCCCCTGCCGATGGACTGTTTCTATCGCAATCAGTAAGCGTGAAAGGAAGCTACCGTACAGACAGAGGGATCTATATTTATACTTGGCAGAACTAATTATATACCGAAACAATCGTCGGTATTGCTTTCGTTTCCCCAAAGACATAAATATTTCGATTTCCGAAATGAAGCTCTGTATTTCGCCAAGATGTTGAAGAAGAAGGTCCCTTACGTACTGGTTGTATCGAGTAAGATGTGGAGATGCCGGTTTGAAAGCGGACAGAAGTAGTACGAGGAAGGGCGTCCATTACCTGAGGGATCGCTACTCAAGCTACCTGGCGAAGGGGCAAGTGTGGCAAATGTCCGGCGTGGCAAATGTCCGGCGTGGCAAATGTCGGCATTCGTTTTGCAGACACAATCCAAGAACTACAACCAGGAAGACTGCGTGAAGTGATGATGCTCCAAGATAACGCTTGCCTGCATTGTACTAGACGGACAAAAACATTGTACAGGAGCTGGCTTGGTACGCCATTCCGCACCCTTTTCATTCACCTGATCTTGCGCCCTCAGATTTTCACTTTTTCCGTTCTCTATTAAACAACTTGCAAGGAACTTCCTTTCCGGATGAAAATGCGATCCGAATATAAGTCGACGAGTTCTCCGCCTTAAAACCACGTGATTTCTACAGTCGCGGAATCGAATTTACCCCAGCATTGGTAGACTTCTGTAGATAATGGAGGTGAAGGGATGATTAATAGTATGGGAATCGTGAGTCCGCCTTGATGCAAAACACTTTTTTACTATTTAATTCTTCCCCAAACTAGTTTGAGCTGCAAATATAGCTATCATCGGTGAGATCTTTAAATCTGATTTATTGTACGTGACAGCGTGGTTTTAAGAATGTTGTCGCTGTTTGTGGCATATTTCCTGTGTTTTTCTGTTGCCGTTTTTCACGGCGTACATGACGTCATTTGCAAGTATGTGAGCGGAATCGTTGGACGGCTTGCAGCATAAAACAAAACAAAAACAAGCCGTCCAACCAACCCGCTCACACAGTTGCAGATGACATAATATATGCCGAGAAAGACGGCAATAGAAAAGCAAAACATCTACAACATTCTTAAAACCAAGCTGTAACGTACAACAAATAATATTTAAAGAACACACTGCCGGTCGGGATGGGCGAGCGGTTCTAGGCGCTACAGTCTGGAACCGCGCGACCGCTACGGTCGCAGGTTCGAATCCTGCCTCGGGTATGGATGTGTGTGATTTCCTTATGTTAGTTAGGTTTAAGTAGTTCTTAGTTCTAGGGGACTGATGACCATAGCTGTTAAGTCCCATAGTGCTCAGAGCCATTTTTTTTTAATTTTGAACTATTTGAAAGAACACATGATTTGTCGCTGAAACTAGTTCGGGGGAATGAATAAACAAATCAACAACAAAAAGTATTTTGCATCAAGGCGGACTCACAATTCCCGTATTGTTGTTTTTTATGGAAACACGGACCAAATGGAAGATTTCCAAGATAAAATCGTAAGGTGGCAACGGCCTTGCACCTTACATGAGTCCATTTAACGTGACACTTTAGGTTTTGTTGGAGTAATACTCTAAATTACGGAGTAGGAAATCTATGTGGATACGCACCGGCAGAGAATTCCGCGATTTTGTAATTATAAGATTTTGCGGAAAGGCAGTATGCGAGACAGAGCTCGGCTACCTCCCCGTCTAGCCGCCGAAGGCCACAGCCTAATGGTTTGAATGGTGAATGGGGGATTTCTGTAATCCGTTTAGAGAGGCCACAGCGGTCGCCAACCTCTGAAGGACTTGCGGCTGCACGTGTTCAAATGTTTACCAAAACAGAGCAGTGGATAGCTGGACGGTCTTTCCTTTGCGTGCTCCCGCCTGTGTCCCACTAATTTTACGCCTTCGAGTAACTCAGGTGGGGCAGGCCAGGAGTTCCGAATAACAAACTTTCAATGCAAGAATCTGTGTTCGCTACGACGGGGAATCTACATCTACATCTACATCTATACTCCGCGAGCCACCTTACGGTGTGTGGCGGAGGGTACTTATTGTACCACTATCTGATCCCCCCTTCCCTGTTCCATTCACGAATTGTGCGTGGGAAGAACGACTGCTTGTAAGTCTCCGTATTTGCTCTAATTTCTCGGATCTTTTCGTTGTGATCATTACGCGAGATATATGTGGGCGGTAGTAATATGTTGCCCATCTCTTCCCGGAATGTGCTCTCTCGTAATTTCGATAATAAACCTCTCCGTATTGCGTAACGCCTTTCTTGAAGTGTCCGCCACTGGAGCTTATTCAGCATCTCCGTAACGCTCTCGCGCTGACTAAATGTCCCCATGACGAATCGCGCTGCTTTTCGCTGGATCATGTCTATCTCTTCTATTAATCCAACCTGGTAAGGGTCCCATACTGATGAGCAATACTCAAGAATCGGACGAACAAGCGTTTTGTAAGCTACTTCTTTCGTCGATGAGTCACATTTTCTTAGAATTCTTCCTATGAATCTCAACCTGGCGCCTGCTTTTCCCACTATTTGTTTTATGTGATCATTCCACTTCAGATCGCTCCGGATAGTAACTCCTAAGTATTTTACGGTCGTTACCGCTTCCAGTGATTTACCACCTATGGCATAATCGTACTGGAATGGGTTTCTGCCCCTATGTATGCGCATTATATTACATTTATCTACGTTTAGGGAAAGCTGCCAGCTGTCGCACCATTCATTAATCCTCTGCAGGTCTTCCTGGAGTACGTACGCGTCTTCTGATGTTGCTACTTTCTTGTAGACAACCGTGTCATCTGCAAATAGCCTCACGGAGCTACCGATGTTGTCAACTAAGTCATTTATGTATATTGTAAACAATAAAGGTCCTATCACGCTTCCTTGCGGTACTCCCGAAATTACCTCTACATCTGCAGATTTTGAAGCGTTAAGAATGACATGTTGTGTTCTTTCTTCTAGGAAATCCTGAATCCAATCACAAACCTGGTCCGATATTCCGTAAGCTCGTATTTTTTTCACTAAACGTAAGTGCGGAACCGTATCAAATGCCTTCCTGAAGTCCAGGAATACGGCATCAATCTGCTCGCCAGTGTCTACGGCACTGTGAATTTCTTGGACAAATAGGGCGAGCTGAGTTTCACATGATCTCTGTTTGCGGAATCCATGTTGGTTATGATGAAGGAGATTTGTATTATCTAAGAACGTCATAATACGAGAACATAAAACATGTTCCATTATTCTACAACAGATTGACGTAAGCGAAATAGGCCTATAATTATTCGCATCTGATTTATGACCCTTCTTGAAAATGGGAACGACCTGCGCTTTCTTCCAGTCGCTAGGTACTTTACGTTCTTCCAGAGATCTACGATAAATTGCTGATAGAAAGGGGGCAAGTTCTTTAGCATAATCACTGTAGAATCTTACGGGTATCTCGTCTGGTCCGGATGCTTTTCCGCTACTAAGTGATAGCAGTTGTTTTTCAATTCCGATATCGTTTATTTCAATATTTTCCATTTTGGCGTCCGTGCGATGGCTGAAGTCAGGGACCGTGTTACGATTTTCCGCAGTGAAACAGTTTGGGAACACTGAATTCAGTATTTCTGCCTTTCTTCGGTCGTCCTGTTTCGGTGCCATCGTGGTCAACGAGTGACTGAATAGGGGATTTAGATCCGCTTACCGATTTTACATATGACCAAAACTTTTTAGGGTTCTTGTTTAGATTGTTTGCCAATGTTTTATGTTCGAATTCGTTGAATGCTTCTCTCATTGCTCTCTTTACGCTCTTTTTCGCTTCGTTCAGCTTTTCCTTATCAGCTATGATTCGACTACTCTTAAACCTATGATGAAGCTTTCTTTGTTTCCGTAGTACCTTTCGTACATGATTGTTATACCACGGTGGATCTTTCCCCTCGCTTTGGACCTTAGTCGGTACGAACTTATCTAAGGCGTACTGGACGATGTTTCTGAATTTTTTCCATTTTTGTTCCACATCCTCTTCCTCAGAAATGAACGTTTGATGGTGGTCACTCAGATATTCTGCGATTTGTGCCCTATCACTCTTGTTAAGCAAATATATTTTCCTTCCTTTCTTGGCATTTCTTATTACACTTGTAGTCATTGATGCAACCACTGACTTACGATCACTGATACCCTCTTCTACATTCACGGAGTCGAAATCTTGCCGGGAAAATCTCGAGTAGTCTATTGGGAGAAACCTTCCAGTAAACGTGTTATTGCCCACAGATGTGGTTCTTCCCAGCCGGCGAGGGCGGAGTTTACTTGTGAAATTTTGTAGAAATAAAAGAATGGTGGAAAAGAGTTCTGTTCCCAGGTGGAACATTGGTCGGCACTGGCAAACTGGGTATTTGGAAAGCCTCTAGTGATGTGATTCGCTCGGTAAAAGTTGAGGTGAGAAAACAAAGGTGAAGAGCGATCTTGCTGGACTCTCGGTAATGGTCTTCTGTTCTGGGCTCTCGTACTGAAAGGACGTTACCCAAGTCGTCTCCCGTCTTGGTTTTTCGTTCTGAGTGGACGTTAACCGCGCCAGCTCTTTGCTGCCGGGAAGATCGTTGCAAATGGAGAAGTTTTGGACAGCGGTCTGTTGTCCGAGTAGTGTAGGAGTGTACTTTCCGAGACGCCACACGCCAACTGCACAGCCGCGCCGTCGCCGTCGGAGACCGCCGCTGCAACAGGAACATTATCGTGAGGTCGCTCCTGCTTCGGCCTGTGTTAGGAGTAACGTTAAATAATTGGATCACGTGCAATTGCTATTTCCACAGAGGTTTCATGGTACTTTGGGGTGTAGTGGTTCTTCGTATTTTACGTTTTGTGTCGATGTCAGCCGGTCAGCCAAGTTATAAGAGATCGCGTTTTTATTTTTGTGTATGTGTTTGATGTCATTGAACACACTAAGTGTTCGTGATCGTTCATGTTTGGAAGCAAAAACAGATGTGATTTATCGTCAACGCTACCACCGCAGATAAATTAGGGGTGACAGGGCCACATTGAAATCTAGCGTTATCCATTTTTGCATACAGGTCCACTCCCAACTTCTCTGTTTGTCAGGGGCGAACACACGGAAAAAGCGGACAAGCAACAGGTGGGGTGTTACAAAATAATTGAACGGCTTATTGATGATTGAAGAGTCTGTTACATGTATCTGTCGTGTTTATTAAACTTACGGGAAAACGCTAGGAACTTATGCACCAACGAAATATGTTGTTATAATTTTCCCTCCTGCCACTGCACAAAAATATTGCGACTGTACGAATTTTTCTCCTAATTTTTCTGGACTGCACATCCAAGGGCGCACAGATGTATTGTAAGCTGTCAGGCAAATCCAACACCTTCCATGAAAACCCTGACATGATAAGCAAATCCAGCAGTATGTCACATAGCTCCGAATAAATCGTGACATTAAATTAACCAAAGTAATACGATCAACGAGTGAGCAAATGGAATACCACAGACTAACACAAGAATGCCTAAACCCATATCATACCTTCCCACCGTGAAACAGACGCAGTTCCGAGGGAAGAAACGAGAACAGAAGCCGAGAGCAGAACCATGTAAAGCTAGAAGGCCCTACGATAAGGTACGGACACCCACGTCGCCAGCCAACCGCCAGGACCACCCCCAGCCCATGTTAAAAGCTAGAGCCCTCCAGAAGAATAGTATTGATCTTACGATAACACTAAAAGGGCCACACCAGCTGCAGGTTTTAGTGCGAGACTTTTTCGCGTTTCTGTTGCGTTGCAAACGTTAAAAACATTGCCCCACCACGAAAAGTATAACGTTTCTCATTGGATAGACAGAATTTTTGTAGGCGGAACTTAAGGTTAACATTGAGACCCTGATTGGTCAGATGAAAACACAGCCAGATAGTTTTTTTTTAACCAACTTCGATAAATTGTAGTAAGGAGAAGTTAGGAGAGAGTTGCTTCTGAGACGGTGAGATGTGAGGAGCTGCGCCGCCCGCCGCCCCCCGACGCTGCCTAACCAACGACGAGGTAATGAACGCACGCGATGCCGCATAAAAGCACATAAAGCTTCACTGAGAACTGCAGAAGTCTCATCTGTTACACCCCCCTTTTTACGTAACACTAGTGTCGATCGTCAATTAAATGTCATGGTGTTCACATTTGCTACTTGAAGTAAAAATCTGAAACGCGATGATTTTTGTATTATATAATTATTGGAAAGCCACATCAGCCACTGTAATTTACGACAAGTTAGATAAGTAATTAAAGATAACTGAGGGTCACTGTAGACCATTTTGATAGTTTTCTCTTTTGTGAAACTTAATTTAAACCTAGATTATAGATGTGATATGGCATAGGTCATCCTTTGATTTATTGTAGAACTTGGAAACCCATTCAGGGAATATTCGTTCACATTTTTGTTGAACGCAGTTGGTTTTTATCATCCTGTATTAAAACATTTCCTTTTATCAATAGTGCAATTTATAAACAATGTTTTGTGAGTAGAATAAAATTTCCAATGGTAAACTTAACTGCTTTTTCGACGTTATTTTACCAGCTAACTAAAAATAGGAAAGCCTTGAACCCCTTCACTAAATTTAGTTAGTATTAAGATTCTTTTACAGGGAGTGCAGTGGAGCTGACGCTGAAATCATTAAGTATTTGATTATATCATCGCTAGCCTCACTGAACTCTTCTGAACTCTACATGTCATGTGTGGTCTGGCGTCTCCTTACCAGCAACAGGTCCCAGGTTCAATCTAGTCAATTCCCTAAAAAACACGCTCAGAGCGTCGTTGCGCGAAAGTGGTAGGGAGACACGACTTAAACAGACACCAAGCAGAATGTTAGAGTATTTAAGGTGTCATGCTTCACACGCTCCATATGCGAGTGGAACGGGAAGGTACGCTAGTAAGTCGTAGAAAGGGATGTACCCTCTGCCATGGACTTCGCTACGGTTTTTAGAATGTATAGGTGAGTACAGATGTTTTTTCAGATCGTGAGGCCTGTCGGAGTTCATGCGAACCGCATTCATGGCGTGCACAAACAAGTGACGCTGGAACTGGTCCAGGAAGTTCAGTGACCGTGGAGTGGTCACGAGAGGACGCGGCGAGGGGAGTCGAGGACGGGCCTTTGAGTTGGGCGGCAGCTGCGCCGGGACCCTCCTCTCACCGGCGTGCCGGCCCGGGGCCGCACTCAGCGCCGATAAAACCCCCTTCCTCGCCCTCATTCCATTCTCTCGTCTCCTCAGAGCCACTCGGAATACGTAATGAGTCAATTTCCGTGCGAACGCCGCGGCCTCGCCCCGCCGCGCCTCGCCGAGACTTCGCTCTGGTTGGCCGGGCTCTAAGTGGCATGCAATCTGGCACCTAAATTATTTCTCGTTTACAGTACTCTCACTCCTACAATAACACAACACCACAGCCATCATCTGCGGTTTTCGCTGTTCTGTTGCTGAGATCGGTCTGTCGCCTTCAAACTGTAACTTTACTAGTGCTAGGCCATAAATTTCTTCGTGACAAAATATTGTTGTTCAACTCAAGTTTATGGGTTTTCTTTTGTTGCTGCTGTTGTTGTTTTGTTGTGGTCTTCAGTCCGAGTACTGGTTTGAGGCAGCTATTCGCGCAGGTTTATTCCGTGCAAGCTTCTTCATTTACGAACAACTGCTGCAACCTGCAGTCGTTTGCATGTGCTTACTGTTTTTCTACGCCTACAATTTTTATTCCCCCCCCCCCCCCCCCACACACACACGTACACAAACACATGTGCCTCCAATACCAAACTGAGGATTCTTTGATGCCTTAGGACAAGTCCTACGAACCAATCCCTTCTTTCAGTCAGATTTTGACATTAAATGCCAACATTTTTAGGTTAGGCTTTAGCGTGACTGTTACTGACATTAAATGAAACAACAAGTTTACCGTTACCATTCATCGTTTCATTTATTTCCACGATGTATTTCGAAGGTTTAAACCTCCATCATCGGGTGGATTTACATTAGTTTGTACTACATTTGTGTGTGTGTTGTGTTGCGATTTTTGGAGGAACTTGTGGCACTGCCTAGTGGAGAAACAAGACACTATTTCAGAATATGGTTTAGGATTACTTTCGACAAAAAATTAAACTGATATCTAATGGTAAACATTAAATAAGTGAACTAGAGTACCTCCAGCGGTCACAGGTTCCTTTTGTTGTCGTAACACATCACATGTATACTGCCACATTTGTAAACAAATATGGCGTCTGGAATCAGCTGGGTGCAAGGTTCGTATAGCAGAAGAGAAGACATAATCGCAAAGTGCAAAGAATATACATCGTAACAACATTATTACAGAATAATTGTTTGAAGCATTTGGAGGTGTTTGTTTTGAGGTGTCGAATATATGTGTGTGGCGGTATATAAATCCAATTTTGGGAAGTTAAAACAGCTAAACATTCGTACTCGTTTATACAGTCAGGTGAAATGTTAAAATGGCTTAAACTTCATACTTGTTAATAACGATTTGGTGAAATGTTAGAGACTTGAATTGCAATGATCATATTGGCTACAGCAGTAAGATTTTGACATATATTGCTTTTTTTTTCAATTCTATTCAGTACTTCCCCATCTAATCTTTAGCATTCTATCGGGCTATTTGGCGTAGTGGTTAGCACACTGGGCTGGTAACAGGGTACAGGATGGACGATAGTTCAGATCGCTGTCCGACTATTCAGATTTAGGTTTCCCTTGATTTCCCAAAAGCCGCTCAGTGTAAATGCGGGGATGTTTCCTTCAGAAAGCACACGGCAGTTTTCTTTCCGCATCCTCCAATATTCCGCGCTTGTGGCCCGGCTCTCACGATACCGTTGTCAACAGTAAGTTAAAATCTAATATTTCTTTCTGTAGCATTCTTCCACAGGACATCATTCCAAAAATTTCTATTCATTTATTATTTGGACTGTTTATAGTTCTCGTTTCGCTTCCGCACAAGGCAACACTACAAATATATTCTGAAAACGCTTCCAAACACTCAAATTTATAATCATTGGTAACAAATTTCCGCTTTTCAGAAATCCTTTTCTTACTATACTCAGTTTGCATTTTATATCCTCTCTGCAGTACTCATCATCAGCTACTTTGCTGCCCAAGTAGCAAAACTCATCTGCTACTTCTAGTGCTTCATTCCTTTATCGTCTGACTTAACACGATTGTCCTTCTTATACCTTTGCTGATATTCGTCCTATAATCCTTCTCAGACGGTATCTGTTCCGATCACCTCTTCTTACATGTCCTTTGACGTCTGTGAGAGAATTACAATTTTATCGACAAATCTCAGAAAAAAAAATTCTCTCTAAATACCCCTTCCTCTCACTTCACTCTCAGCCACGGCTTCTCTTTCACGTCCTACGAGTCATAACAGCAGGCTAGTTTCTGCACAAGTCGTAGATGACCTTTTTCTCCCCTCATTTATCATAGATAACTTCAGAATTTGAAAGTGAATTCCAGTCAACACGGTCAAAAATTTTCTTTAAATCTACAAATTCTGTAAACGCATGTTTATCTTTCTTCAACCCCTAAGACAAGTCGTGGGGCCAGTACTGCGTCCAGCGTTCCCACATTTCTCTGGAATTCAAACGATCTTACTCCAAGTCGGATCGTACAAGTTTTTCCATTCTTCTGCAAATAATTCTTGTCAGTAACCTGCAACCATGACTTCTTAAATTGATGGTTTGTTAGTATTTAGACCTGTCAGCAGCCACCTTCTTTGGAATTAGAATCATTAAATTCTTCTTAAAGGCCGCGCGGGATTAGCCGAGCGGTCTAGGGTGCTGCAGTCATGGACTGTGCGGCTGGTCCCGGCGGAGGTTCGAGTCCTCCCTCGGGCATGGGTGTGTGTGTGTTTCTCCTTAGGATAATTTAGGTTAAGTAGTGCGTAAGCTTAGGGACTGATGACCTTATCAGTTACATCCCATGCGATTTCACAAACATTTAAACATTTTTTTCTTCTTAAAGTTTGAGGGTACGTCGCCTGTCCCTAATATCTAGCACATCGGGAATGTTTTCGCGAGTGGCTCTCTCAAGGATCTCAGTAATTATGAGGGATGTTGTCAACTAAACAGGCTTGTTGTAGACATTATTATCCCACGGGATTGTTTTCATATGTTTACCCTTCACTTTTCAAAGGTTATTTATTTTTTACGTCGAAACTGTAGACACTAAAAAAGGGCTTTTGTATTAAGTTTGTACTACGACTCGGCCATCAAGGCAATTGTATACGACCTACTCTTGATTAAAGTAACCACACCGAAAAATTAGATCGTACATTGTCCACAGTAAGCCGTTACTCCATTCGAAAATGAATTGTGACACACAAGCTTTGCACATGCCATCCCTATCATCTTCTTCTCTTTCTTCTTCTTCTTCTTCTTGTTCTTCTTCTTCTCCTTCTGCTAGTCCTCCTCCTGTAAATCCTCCTCCTCCTCTTTCTTTTACATCTACCTACGTCACCCTCTCTCTTACCCTTTTCTTTTCATTCCTAATGTTTTCTGCCCCCAAGGAAATAGTACCCTAGTCACCCACCCCGACTGTCCTGTTCTAGTTCGCCGCTGGTAGATGTGTAAGCTGACGCCTGAGGAGCCATCAAATCACTGTGGATACCAAAACCTGTGTGGCAGAGTTGCCTTCAAAGTTTATAGGATTGTTTCATGTCGGCCAGCTGTGAATATACGCGACATTTCTGTATCTACAGAAATTCGAGAATTGAATAGAATGTAGTCGAGCAGGCATCGCAGCTCGTGAAAAAGTAGCACTGGAGGTAAACTGCACCCATAGCGATAAGGGCCGGTGGAGCGCCATAAATCGCGCACCGTTCTTCCGTGCTCTGGGAGAAGCGCGTGTCCGAGGCAATGGACGCCACCCGCGGCGACTAAAATGAGATTCCCCACCAGCACCTGGCCTGGCCTCACCTAGCGTGCTCCAAACGTGGCGTGCTGGAGGAACGAAAGTCAGCCAACATGGGCACCCCACTGGCTCTTTTTCTGTGCCCCAAGTCCCTCTCTTCAGGGCCCACACAAGCATCGCTACTTGTTCCACTGGTACCGGACTCTAGGCGCCCCCTCGCAAAAAGCACATATAATGATTCTCTTGCAAGTGAGCTACGTCGAATGTGGTGAAGTTTGCCGTGACAGCAGTTATTTCTTTATTAGATTCCATTCGTCTACTACTAAACTACCTTCCACACATTTACTTGGTCCAATACCAAATCGCTCAATATTGACTTCGTCTTATGCTTACAAACATCCCTTTTTTTATTTTATTTTTTTGCAAAGTAATATGTTGTTGAAGGAAATATCTTCAAGGTTGTCTGGAAAATTACGTACCTCTTCCATTTCTTCTTATATATTCTTTTTATGCAGTTTTCTTTTATACTGGACGACTCTTCTATGATGTTAGGGACATTACATTCCTCTTCAGTTTCTTCTTATACAATCGATGTTTCGATTCCTCTGGTTTGTTCCTCTACAGAATCTTCTAGTATTCCCGCTTACCTGCACACTTGCAAAGAGCAGTGTTGCGTTCAGCTGTAAATGCGGAATTCTGAAGACCTAAGGTTGTTGGGAGAAGTTTCTCCTGCTGCTATTGGGGGCCATTTTCACTGGATTTGAAAAAAGAAAAAGAGAGAACAAAAGAAGGTGGATATTTAACAAGATGTTACTCTGTGCCACAGGGTGGCTTCCTGGACGGCGTTTGTATTCCTCGCGCATTATGGCTATGTGTTTACTTCCTTTATGGCGGGAAACAATGAAGATGGAATCGTGTAGTCGTCTTCCGCATTGAAATTACATTCGTTTTAGAAATTTAGATCGCTTCTCGCATTTTTCTTCTATAAATGCTGCTCGCACTAGATAGCACGCGTACTTTGTTGAAATTTATACCTCAACTGCAGTTCTCCTGGAGTTTCGCTACTGCACTTTGTATTAACAGCATGTGATGTCCGGGCACTTTAATGCGTTTGCTATCCCGAGCCAGGTGCCGCAGTGGTTAGCACACTGGAATCGCATTCGGGAGGTGCGACGGTTCAAACACGCGTCCAGTCATCCAGATTTAGATTTTCCTTGATTTCCGTAAATCGCTCCAGGCAATTGCCAGGATGGTTCCTTTGAAAGGGCGCAGTGGATTTCTCTCTCCATCTTTGATACAATCCGAGCCTGTGCTCCGTCTCTAATGACCTCGATGTCGACAGTACGTCAAATCCAGTCTTTCTTCCTTCCTTAATACGTTCTTTTACTGTCTTTCAAGTTTCCTCTATAGACATTTCTGCTTATGCAGTCAGCTACTCCAGAAACAAACGGTAACTAGACACAGTGAAAGAACAGTTCCTCGTCCTTCTTAGTACCATAATTATAAAAATGGGTTTGGAAACAATATCTGTGGATAAACTATCACCGGCCGTTTTAGCCGAGCGGTTCTAGGCGCTGCAGTCCGGAACCACGCGGCTACTACGGTCCCAGGTTCGAATCCTGCCTCGGGCATGGATGTGTGTGATGTCCTTAAGTTAGTTACGTTAAAGTAGTTCTAAGTTTAGGGGACTGATGACCTCAGATGATAAGCCCCATAGTGCTTAGAGCCATCTGAACCATTTTTGATAAACTGTCGTACCCACGGGCCCTCACAGTCTAAAAAATTCAGCTTCGAATCCAAGTTATTGTTGCCAATGATACGGAAGACAATGACAAGGGTGTTGAGCGCTTCTTGGTTTTGGGCTGGATAGTGATGCGAATGGGGATCTAAATACCTACTTGTGTTTGTAGGTCCTCCATACAATGTGTTTGTTAGAGTATTGTCAGACCTTCCACTGGTCAACACATTTAGGAACGCGAGACCAACCTCACACTCTACCTCGAAAGTGAAGTCGATTTTGAAATGAATCTCGCTAACGACATTGTGAAAGCTATGACCGTATAACAAATGTATCAGCGACATAGGTCAGCCAATAAGATGGGTTTAGTGGTGCACTGTTTAATACCTGTTGTTCAAAATGTTCCTTAAAAAGTCAGCTGTTCCTGGCGGCAAATGTGAACCCATAGCAACATTGTCAAATTGTTGTTGCTCCAGATTCGTGTGACCTGATCGAATTGTAAATACAATCGACCCACTGTAAATGTTGTTGTTGTTGTTGTCTTCAGTCCTGAGACTGGTTTGATGCAGCTCTCCATGCTACTCTATCTTGTGCAAGCTTCTTCATCTCCCAGTACCTACTGCAACCTACATCCTTCTGAATCTGCTTAGTATATTCGTCTCTTGGTCTCCCTCTACGATTTTTACCCTCCAATATTAAATTGGTGACCCCTTGATGCCTCAGAACATGTCCTACCAACCAATCCCTACTTCTAGTCAAGTTGTGCCACAAACTTCCCTTCTCCCCAATCCTGTTCAACACTTCCTCATTAGTTATGTGATCTACCCATCTAATCTTCAGCATTCTTCTGTAGCACCACATTTCGAAAAATTCTATTCTCTTCTTGTCCAGAATATTTATCGTCTGTGTTTCACTTCCACTCCACTCCATACAAATACTTTCAGAAACGACTTCCTGACACTTAAATCTATACTCGATGTTAACAAATTTCTCTTCTTCAGAAATGCTTTCCTTGCCATTGCCAGTCTACATTTTATATCCTCTCTCCTTTGACCATCATCAGTTATTTTACTCCCCAAATAGCAAAACTCCTTTACTACTTTAAGTGTCTCATTTCCTAATCTAATTCCCTCAGCATCACCCGACTTAATTCGGCTACATTCCATTATCCTCGTTTTGCTTTTGTTGATGTTCATCTTATATCCTCCTTTCAAGACACTGTCCATTCCGTTCCACTGCTCTTCCAAGTCCTTTGCTGTCTGATAGAATTACAATATCGTCGGGGAACCTCAAAGTTTTTATTTCTTCACCATGGATTTTAATGCCTACTCCGAATTTTTCTTTTGTTTCCTTCACTGCTTGCTCAATATACAGATTGAATAACATCGGGGAGAAGCTACAACCCTGTCTCACTCCCTTTCCCAACCACTGCTTCCCTTTCATGCCCCTCAACTCTTATAACTGCCATTTGGTTTCTATACAAATTGTAAATAGCCTTTCGCTCCCTGTATTTTATCCCTGCCACCTTCAGAATTTGAAAGAGAGTATTCCAGTCAACATTGTCAAAAGCTTTCTCTAAGTCTACAAATGCTAGAAACGTAGGTTTGCCTTTCCTTAATCTAGCTTCTAAGATAAGTCGTAGGGTCAGTATTCCCTCACGTGTTCCGATATTTGTACGGAATCCAAACTCATCTTCCCCGAGGTCGGCTACTACTAGTTTTTCCATTCGTGTGTAAAGAATTCGCGTTAGTATTTTGCAGCCGTGACTTATTAAACTGATAGTTCGGTAATTTTCACATCTGTCAACACCTGCTTTCTTTGGGATTGGAATTATTGTATTTTTCTTGAAGTCTGAGGGTATTTCGCCGGTCTCATACATCTTGCTCACCAGATGGTAGAGTTTTGTCAGGACTGGCTCTCCCAAGGCTTTCAGTAGTTCTAATGGAATGTTGTCTACTCCCGGGGCCTTGTTTCGACTCAGGTATTTCAGTGCTCTGTCAAACTCTTCAAGCAGTATCATATCTCCCATTTCATCTTCATCTACATCCTCTCCCATTTCCATAATATTGTCCTCAAGTACAGCGCCGTTGTATAGACCCTCTATATACTCCTTCCACTTTTCTGCTTTCCCTTCTTTACTTAGAACTGGGTTTCCATCTGACCTCTTGATATTCATGCAAGTGGTTCTCTTTTCTCGAGAGGTCTCTTTAATTTTCCTGTAGGCAGTATCTATCTTAACCCTAGTGATATATGCCTCTACATGCTCTAGCCATCCCTGCTTAGCCATTTTGCACTTCCTGTCGATCTCATTTTTGAGACGTTTATATTCCTTTTCGCTTGCTTCATTTACTGCATTTTTATATTTTCTCCTATCATCAATTAAATTCCCTATCTTTTCTGTTACCTAAGGATTTTTACTAGCCCTCGTCTTTTTACCTACTTGACCCTCTGCTGCCTTCACTATTTCATCTCTCAAGGTTACCCATTCTTCTTCTACTGTATCTCTTTCCCCTGTTCTTATCAATAACTCCCTAACGCTCTCTCTGAAACCCTCTACAGCCTCTGGTTCCTTCATTTTATCCAGGTCATATCTCCTTAAATTCCCGCCTTTTTGTAGTTTCTTCAGTTTTAATCTACAAGTCATAACCAACAGATTGTCGTCAGAGTCCACATCTGCCCCTGGAAACGTCTTACAATTTAAAACCTTGATCCTAAATACCGGGTGATCAAAAAGTGAGTATAAATTTGAAAACTTAATAAACCACGGAATAATGTAGATAGAGAGGTACAAATTGACACACATGCTTGGAATGACAAATGACATGGAGTTTTATTAGAACAAAAAAAAAAAGTATTGCTAGACGCGTGAAAGATCTCTTGCGCGCGTCGTTTGGTAATGATCGTGTGCTCAGCCGCCACTTTCCTGTAGGGAGTATCTATCTTACCACTAGTGAGTTAAGCCTCTACATCCTTACAATTGTTCTCTAGCCATCCCTCCTTAGCCATTTTGCACTTCCTGTCGATCTCATTTTTGGGACGTTTGTATACCTTTTTGCCTGCTTCATTTACTGCATTTTTTTATATTTTCTCCTTTCATCAATTAAATTCAATATTTCTTCTGTTACCCAAGGATTTCTAGTAGCCCTCGTCTTTTTACCTACTTGATCCTCTGCTGCCTTCACTACTTCATCCCTCAAAGCTACCCATTCTTCTTCTACTGTATTTCTATCCCCCATTCTTGTCAATTGTTCCCTTACGCTCTCCCTGAAACTCTCTAGAACCTCTGGTTCTTTCAGTTTATCCAGGTCCCATCTCCTTAAATGCCCACCTTTTTGCAGTTTCTTCTGTCTTAATCTACAGTTCATAACCAATAGATTGTGGTCAGAGTCCACATCTGCCCCTGGAAATGTCTTACAATTTAAAACCTGGTTCCTAAATCTCTGTCTTACCATTATATAATCTATCTGAAACTTAGATTTCCAGGCTTCTTCCATGTATACAGTCTACTTTTATGATTCTTGAACCAAGTGTTAGCTATAATTAAGTTGTGTGCTGTGCAAAATTCTACCAGGCGGCTTCCTCTTTCATTCCTTCCCCCCAATCCATATTCACCTACTACGTTTCCTTCTCTTCCTTTTCCTACTGATGAATTCCAGTCACCCATGACTATTAAATTTTCGTGTCCCTTCACTATCTGAATAATTTCTTTTTTTCATCACACATTTCTTCAATTTCTTCGTCATCTGCAGAGCTAGTTGGCATATAAACTTGTACTACTGTAGTAGGCGTGAGCTTCGTATCTATCTTGGCCACAATAATGCGTTCACTATGCTGTTTGTAGTAGCTTACCCGCATTCCTATTTTCCTATTCATTATTAAACCTACTCCTGCATTACCCCTATTTTATTTTGTGTTTATAACCCTGTAATCACCTGACCAAAAGTCTTGTTCCTCCTGCCACCGAACTTCACTAATTCCCACTATATATAACTTTAACCAATCCATTTCCCTTTTTAAATTTTCTAACCTACCTGCCCGATTAAGGGATCTGACATTCCACGCTCCGATCCGTAGAACGCCAGTTTTCTTTCTCCTGAAAACGACATCCTCTTGAGTAGTCCCCGCCCGGAGATCCGAATGGGGGACTATTTTACCTCCGGGATATTTTACCCAAGAGGACGCCATCATCATTTAACCATACAGTAAAGCTGCATGCCGTCGGGAAAAATTACGGCTTTAGTTTCCCCTTGCTTTCAGCCGTTCGCAGTACCAGCACAGCAAGGCCATTTTGGTTAGTGTTACAAGGCCAGATAAGTCAATGATCCAGACTGTTGCCCCTGCAACTACTGAAAAGGCTGCTGCCCCTCTTCAGGAACCACACGTTTGTCTGGCCTCTCAACAGATACCCCTCCGTTGTGGTTGCACCTACGGTACGGCTATCTGTATCGCTGAGGCACGCAAGCCTCCCCACCAACGGCAAGGTCCATGGTTCATGGGGGGGGGGGGGGACACTTTAAATATAAGTAAGAATTTTATAAACAGTCTTACGGTGTTACCATTTTCTCACCTTTTTCGACCGTAGCAGTGGTCGTAGACATTTTCCTTGGAAATATTGTAAAGTGATTTAGCAGCCATTCAAGTTGAAGATGGGTGCCTGAGTGTTCGACAAACCAGGAACATATGCGTGTAGCACTCTGAAAATCTTCGAAGACGGAAGTGTCCGCAGCAAGACAGGGCAACAGTCGGTCGCCGACAGTGGCCTGGTACAAGTCTTTCTATTGGACTACACTTTGGCGACTTGCATGCCCAAACGGACTCAAGATATTCAACCGGCGAAATGGGATATACAGTTATCCGAGAAATTCGAACCGCATGTTGTTTCTGACGACTCCTCGCATTGTTGAGAGCTGAAGGCTAGGTTAACACGAAGACTGCAAAATCCGTGGTCCGACCCCCGACCAATATCTATGGGTTTCCAAGTATCGCTTTATCGCTTGACCACCAGACTCGAAGTGTATAAACATACACCATCTTTTGGTTTTGATGAGTGAATTCGCAAATATGAAAATGTGTGCCATATAAGTTCGTATCTTTTCATAGATTTGACTTAGATGCTGCAAATGTTTACACAGTCAAGTGACCATAGACATTACTATTTGGCATTAATTTCAAATTGATTATGTCTACCCATACCTGAGAAAAATTGGCTTTAACAGTCGGACAGACTAACATACAAAGAGACAGACACAAAATAACGTGATCCTAGAAGGATTCCGTTTTTTCCAATTGACGCTCGGAATCCAAAATAAGGATTCAGTGTATCTATTGAACAATTTTATTTGAGTGACATAACTTTTCCTTTGAAAAATAACGGAATTTCAAAAAGAGTAAGGCGATTATGAAAATAAAAAATTTTGGTCAAGACATCTGGAAGTTAATAAAGGCTTAAGAAAAAAAAATATGGTTCACAAATGTACCTGTCAAAGAGACAACTGAAATTACCAGAGAACACCTTATCAAACACAAAATACTTTCCATACCAGAAATTTCTGAGTTGGTCCATCTGCTGGAACTAAAACTATCCCGTAACTACTTATCTTTTAATGATAAAATCTACCAGCAGAAAAAAGCTTAGGTATGGGTAACAACACGTTAAACCTCCTGACTGACATATTCATCAACCACTTAGAAAATAAATTTTTTGAAGGGAAAAATAAACTTTCTGAAAAACTGTATATTACAGAAGATATGAATATGGCACTCAACTCGTATATGATGAGATTCTTACATTATTCAGTTCGCCTCTACAACAAAATAAAGTTCGCAATAAACATGAAAGAAAACTACTTAGACATAACAATTTAGTTCCTGACCAAACAAGAACATAATTTTTACGTTTACAGGAAACCAACCTACACTTACATCATATTACATGAATAATCGCACCATCCAAATACACACAACAGGGCACACACATTACCTTTGAAACTGACACTATTAAGACAAGAAATTGAACAGGGCACACACATTACCTTTGAAACTGACACTATTAAGACAAGAAATTGATACGATCAAAGCAATTGCAATAAACAACGCGTATTCAGAAAAATCAACTGACAAACTATCCATCTAAATACAGGCCAACATCAACAACAAAAATACTACAAGCATAACAACTGACGCAACACATTCTCTATTTAGGCACAGCAAGCACCAATAATAAAATTTGATTCTCCACAAACCACGAAACTGAACACCACTTACCTCACACAATAATCACAAACACCTAAATACCAACATCTAAACGCAAACGCTCCAGTAACGGAACATAATGGAATATGTAAATTTCTATACGATAACTGCCCCGGATTTTACATAGGCAAAACAGGAAGAACTTCCCACACACGTTATAAACAACACGCTGGTGCTTTTAGACTTAACCACTTTGACAAATCCACAGTAGCCAACCACATGCACCTCAACAGACACAGACTACGTGACATAACAACAGCGTAACTGTACTCCACACACAAAACCATGGCAAAAACTTGATCTACTAGAACAATTAGAAATAATATGTTGAATGAACAAACAGAGTTTAGCAGTCACAGTTTTTTCAATAATTTTAAAAGTTTATTTTTTGCCAAAGAAACGAATGTTTACTAATGCAACCATTTGCGTTTGAAACATTCACAAACATTCGTTTTGTAAATGATATTCTGTATAAGTAATAATACAATCTTTGTATCTTCTTTGAAATAATAGCAGTTGCGCATTTGTAGAAATGTAACATCTTTATATTCGAATTTTTCGACTTCTTTTGCTTTTGTTTACAAAATGTGCAAATAAAAAGTGTATATATGTGCATAAGCATGTTTACTGATACTGTGCTTGAAAATCAAGTACGCATTTGGTTTGCATTAGTTTTGGAAACTTATGTTCAAAATGTTCACTGTAATATACCGTTGTAATCTTACGAGACCAGTATTAACCTAAATCTGTAAAACAAAGAGATTTAATCTGCCAAACCAACAATAATGAGACCCCAGGGCTCTAAATGCATCATGCATTGAAATAAAATCACGGTTGTGACTGAAGGAGGTTGTTCTTTATTTTACAAAAGTTATTACAATGCCTGTAAATGGCGGCCTCGACTCATAGCATTTTCATGCCAAATGCAGCTGGTATTCTTTCAGATACGTTTCTTATTCCACTAAGAGGCGGTTGAAAAGTTTATTTTGTACGGAATGTTGTCGCATTGTTAAAGAGAAAGAAGGGAAAAACGGGGAAAGGTTGTTGTCAGCACATGTGTGTCGCTCTTTTGAGTTCAGCGAAACGTAAAACTGTATTCTCTCACGTGACGCACATCCACGAATTACTGAATTCACCATCAGACTTTTTTTTATTTTTTTATTTTTTTACACAATAGATTAACAGCAGCAGGCGGCCGCCTGCCAGAAGCAGGGAACTTAAAAAAAGAGTGAAGAATAAATGAACAAAGGGTGCAGGACGCAACAGTATTAATGTACGGGGGCAGTGGAGTGACGAAGTGGACAGGTGGCCGGAAATCCCCATTTAAGCCGGTAATGTACAAAACGTTTATCGCTGTGCCAATACTGAAGGGCGGGGAAGGCGAAGCCAGTTGTAATCCGGGAGCTGCTGCCGCTGGTGTGTTTGTTTTTGTACGACGCGTCCTTTCAGGTCGGCAATTATCTTATCGGACAGCGCCTGCAGTGGGGTGGCGAGTGCGGTGTGACAGGCCGGGAAGGTTACAAAGGGCGACGCGCGACTGAGAGTGATTAGCGACGAACGCCACGTCGCCGTCCAGAGTGTAGACAAATGCAGCCGTCCACACAGATTAGGATTATTTTCAGGACAATGATGGAGTGGGGGTAATTACGCTAGATGCCGATTTTCGTTAGGGCTGAAACATAATTCAGTATCGCGGTGGCGCGTGTCACCGTCATCATCTGCAACTATTAGGTCATTAGGCCTGTTCCATCTTAAGAGCATACTTCTTTCCAAGCTGTTTCTTCGCGGTCGATAGGGAGGGAGGGGGTTGTAGCGTATCCATTCTTGGCATATTTCTGAACTATTCATCTCTGGATTAATAATTTTTTGTTCCTAGAAAGTAAATGATTACTTATTATTTCTAAGATCAGTATTCAAATGGAAATGAGCGTTTGGCGTCATTGGCCGGGAGGCCCCTTGCGGTGCAGGTCCGGCCGCCTTGGTGCAGGTCTTACATTCGACACCACATTGGGCGACCTACGCGCCGGACGGGGATGATATATGACGAAGACAACACAACACCCAGTCCCTGAGCGGAGAAAATCCCTGACCCAGCCGGTATCGAACCCGGGCGCGTAGAACGGCAATCCGTCACGCTGACCACCCAGTTTTTGGGGCGGGCAGATCAATATTGCGTACTATGATCTCTTTCGAAGCCCCCTTAACGTAGAAATTTCGTTTCTGCTCATTTTATCTCTGATTTAGCTACATCTACATGTAAACATATATGAATGGCTTATTTCAATAGTGGTACAAGTCCAT
Organism: Schistocerca nitens; assembly: GCF_023898315.1. NCBI lineage: Eukaryota > Metazoa > Arthropoda > Insecta > Orthoptera > Acrididae > Schistocerca > Schistocerca nitens. The sequence continues at coordinate 278,184,600 of NC_064619.1, read as the reverse complement.
TTTTGTTCATTGTGAGATACAGAGTCCTAAAGTTAAATGAGCACTGAAAAATCTGCAGTTGAGATACCAGAAATATTCAAGCATACGGCTTCTTGCTTTCTGTTTGTTTGGATCATTAATTTCAGAAGCATTATAGGCAGAAAAGTGGAGGTAATGGACTTGTACCACTATTGAAATAAGCCCTTCATATCATGCAAAGTCACTGTACAGAGCGTGGTGGAGGGTATTTCGTACCAATATTATCCGTTTTTTGTCACACTCTATTCGAGTTTTAAGCGAGTGAAAAAAACTGCGGTGATGGACAAAAATATGGAAACGCCTAAAGCACAACGCAATACCAAGCCTAATACGGTATAGGGAAACCGTTGGCATTGAAAACAGCTTCCAGTCGTCTCGGAAAGGATAAATTCAGGTGTTGTTTAGTTTTCAGGGGTATCTTATACCATTCTTTCTGCAAAGTAGTGGCAAGTTCAGGTGAAGATGATCGAGGCGGGTAATGAACAGGCACCCGCCTCTCTAAAGTAGGTTACAGGACTCATTAATACTGAGATTAGGCGACTGTGGTGGTCAGGAGAAATGCGACAGTTCATCACCGTGCTCATTAAACTCGTCCTGGAAGATGTGAGCAGTGTGAACAAGAACCTTGTCGGCCTGGTATACAGCGTCAAGATTGGGGAACCATCATTGTACCATAGGTTGGACCTGATCAGCCAAAATGGTCCCAAAATTCTCTGGGCCAGTAATGCGACCTTGCAGAGTATCCACGGGGTCCATGGAATACCACGATATGGCTATCCAAATCGTCACCGAGCCCCCGCCGTGTTTCATTCTTGGGACGTAATGTCGGCTAGTAACTGGAACACTGCAAAACAAGACGCAGCCGACCAACTTACATTCTTCCATTGCTCGTAGTCCAAGTGTTACGGGTTCGGCACCATGTTTTCCTCTTTCGGGCATTTCCATCACTGATGAAAGGTTTTGGAATTTTAGCCCGCCCTGCAATTCCCTGTTTACGGTTCTCCCTTTGGGTTGTTTTGGTGCTGACAGGTCGCGAGTGCGACATTAGGCTCTGCAGTGACTTCTGCAGCCGTGGTCCTAATTATCGTCACGATCCTATTCAGCCACGGTCTGTCAAGATCACTCAACATACACGTTCGTCCGCGTTATACACTACTGGCCATTAAAATTGCTACACCACGAAGATGACGTGCTACAGACGCGAAATTTAACCGACAAGAAGAAGATGCTGTGATATACAAATGATTAGCTTTTCAGAGTATTCACACAAGGTTGGCGCCGGTGGCGAAACCTACAACGTGCTGAAAACAGGAAAGTTTCCAACCGATTTCTCATACACAAACAGCAGTTGACCGGCCTTGCCTGGTTAAACGTTGTTGTGATGCCTCGTGTAAGGAGGAGAAATGCGTACCATCACGTTTCCGACTTTGACAAAGGTCGTATTCTAGCCAATCGCGATTGCGGTCTGTCGTATCGCGACATTGCTGCTCGCGTTGGTCGAGATCCAATGACTGTTAGCAGAATATGGAATCGGTGGATTCAATAGGGTAATACGGAACGCCGTGCTGGATCCCAACGGCCTCGTATCACTAGCAGTCCAGATGACAGGCATCTTATCCGCATGGCTGTAACGGATCGTGCAGCCACGTCTCGATCCCTGAGTCAACAGATGGGAACTTTTGCAAGACAACAACAATCTGCTCGAACAGTTCGACGACGTTTGCAGCAACATGAACTATCAGCTCGGAGACTATGGCTGCTGTTACCCTTGACGTTGCATCACAGACAGGAGCGCCTGCGATGGTGTACTCAACGACGAACCTGGGCGCACGAATGGCAAAACATCATTTTTTCCGATGAATCCACGTTCTGTTTACAGCATCATGATGGTCGCATTCGTGTGTGATGTGAACGTTCATTGGAAGCGTGTATTCGTCATAGCCACACTAGCGTATCACCCGACGTGATGGTATGGGGTGTCATTGGTCGCACATCTCGGTCACCTCTTGTTTGCATTGACGGCACTTTGAACAGTGGACGTTACATTTCAGATGTGTTACGACCCGTGACTCTACCCTTCATTCGATCCCTGCGAAACCCTACATTACAGCAGGATAATGCACGACCGCATGTTGCAGATCCTGTACGGGCCTTTCTGGATACAGAAAATGTTCGACTGCTGCCCTGGCCAGCACATTCTCCAGATCTCTCACCAACTGAAAACGTCTGGTCAATGGTGGCAGAGCAACTGGCTCGTCACAATACACCAGTCATTACTCTTGATGAACTGTGGTATCGTGTTGAAGCTCCATGGGCATCTGTAACTGAACACGCCATCCAAGCCCTGTTTGACTCAAGGCTCAGGTGTATCGAGGCCGTTATTACGGCCAGAGGTGGTTGTTCTGAGTACTGATTTCTCAGTATCTATGCACCCAAATTGCGTCAAAATGTAATCACATGTCAGTTCTAGTATGATATATTCGGCCAATGAACACCCGTTTATCGTCTTATTTCTTCTTTGTGTAGCAATTTTAATGGCCAGTAGTGTAATTTACCGGATGATGTTTTTCGGTTTCCCTGTACGTTGTATAAATCTTTGAAACGACGCCTCTAGAAACACCAACTCCATTGTTACGGAAGCACTCATCATACGAGCACCAACAATGTATCCACGTTCTAATGCACTGAGACCCGGCATAATGCGCTCACAACCATACACAACATTTTTCTGAAGACGGGTGACACTAGCAACGTATTGAGGACGTTGGACAGGTGCTGCACGTAGTCAAATATAACAGCGCAACCTGCACGCTTGGCTAACAACTGCATTTATGATCAAACATGCATTTGTCGCGGTGTTTTCATATTTTTGTCTTCTCACCTTAATCTCTTTTATTCTCATGCTTGCTACACGAGATTACGACGGTGACGGCATAATAGTCATACAGTCTTCTTCGAATATCGGTTCTCTAAATTTACGCCAACAAGTTACCCGAGGATTTCCGCTAGAGTTTCACGTACATAAACCTGGCTATGACGTCATATACACTCTTGGTTGTCTCTCCAAAAACTGGAATAGTACAAAGCGGCCAGCGTAAGATCAAGTGTAGAGAGCTCTTTTAAAAATTTGACTCTGCTTTTCTTATAGCGCTTGCACTGTAACAGCAAGTAATTTGCATCACCAGTTGCTGCATCATGACTGGCAGTTGCATGTGCCCAGAAACCGATTTCGTGTAAGCGGGCGGCAAAACGTGCATGGCTGGGCTGTCTTTGTATGAAAGGCTGTCAGATGCCTACAGTTTTTGCGTTTAGTGCAGGTGAAGGCTATGTCTGAATATACAGCAGAAGAATTATACAGTTGGTTATTAATAGCATGGGCTGATTTTGGTAAACTAAATTCCTTTCTCAAAACCAAATCCCAGATACGTTATAAGGAGCAAGTTTTCAATCGTTATGTATTGCCAATTCTGATTTGTGGCAGCGAGACACAAATTTTTAATTTGAAACTCACTAATAAACTGAGGAATTCTCAGTGAACAACTAAGAGGTGTATGGCTGAAATTACCAGAAGAGGAATACAAATGAGTGGGTCAGAGAACACACTAGAGTCGACGATGTAACTGTGACTGCAATAAAAATGAAACAGACGTACGCAATATGTATGGGAAGATAGATTAATGGTAACTGGTCCAGACGAGTGGCTGACAAATTCCAAGAGATGAGATGAGAAGATGGAGAGGACGACGTGCCGGCCGAAGTGGCCGTGCGGTTAAAGGCGCTGCAGTCTGGAACTTCAAGACCGCTACGGTCGCAGGTTCGAATCCTGCCTCGGGCATGGATGTTTGTGATGTCCTTAGGTTAGTTAGGTTTAACTAGTTCTAAGTTCTAGGGGACTAATGACCTCAGAAGTTGAGTCCCATAGTGCTCAGAGCCATTTTTAGAGGACGACGTAATGGAAAGTGGGAGGATGACGTTAGAAAACGTGTAGGAGGGATATGATCGTGTTTGACTGAAGACCGTATTTCAACATCCAACGTGAATCTCTGTTGATCCACTATCAGTACGGGAGAGCGGCCGGTCAGATATTTACAAAAGTAAAATCACCAAAATCCGTATGTTTTCAGAAGTTGTTATTTTATTTAGACGACCAGTTTCAGCATCTGATTAATGCCATCTTTAGGCCCCTATGTACTCCAAGTATAGACAGTCAGATACATCGATGCATGCACAACTGGAGAATGGATGGTACAACCTACCATCTTTGACCACTTTCTCGGACTGCAGATGTACTCAGTTCTTCACAAGTTTTCGAAGTACACACTCCAAAAAATTTTTCGGAATTCAGGTACCGATAGCTTCAGTTGTGCATGAATCGATGTATCTGATACTCTATACATGGCGTGCATAGGGGCCTGAAGATGGCGTTAACGAGACGCCTAAACTGGTCATCTAAATAAAATAACAACTTCTGAAAACAGACGGATGTTTAGTGATTTTTCTTTGGTAAATATCATACGTCAGGGGCTGCTGCGCCGGCCCGTGTGGCCGAGCGGTTCTAGGCGCTACAATCTGGATCCGCGCGACCGCTCCGGTCGCAGGCTCGAATCCTTCATCGGGCATGGATGTATGTGATGTCCTTAGGTTAGTTAGTTTTAAGTATTTCTAAGTTCTAGGGTATCTTAGTGCAGCAGTACCATACTATGTCATTGGGTGTGCATGGTACATCGAGGAATTGGTTCTTCCTGCCACCATGTCTACAAACCTCCCCAGCTTTTGAAACATGACTCAGTGTAATGTTTGCCAATTGTCATTTCATATTTAATTCTCTCTTTTGTCTACCATGATCAGTAATTCTCCAGGAATTCATCTACACGTAATTGCCATGCCTCTCATTATTTCTGCCGCTGTTCCTTCAAGGTGTAGGCACACAAATTCTAGTCTGTACACCAATGGCCATTACAGAGGCATCGATAGATCACATTGAGAAATACAGGTTTTGTTGTTAAGCACATTCCCCTTCCCTTTATAATTTTGGAACATCCTTGCTTGTATGAAATGATTGTAATGAAACAGCAACTCCCCAATTATATTCATCCTAAATGTTGTTTCTACTCTTCTTACTTCTTCCTGTCTAGGTTCATCTTGAGAGTTCTCACTATTGCTAAGTGCGTAGCTGCACTCACTTCCACAATGAGCATGCCTGAAAATTAGTGGCACACAACTGTGTGTTTCATTCGAACCTGATTTCGACCCTCATGCTTCTTAGACCTTACATTCGCTCGGTTCTAGACCGTAGCGCCTAGAACCGCACGGCCACTCCGGCCGGCGCGTATAAACATGATCTTGCTACGACAATACAGTGTTTTCGGTTAATTTGCATCCTCTTTTATTTTCGTAATTCGAACGTTTATTGCAAACCTTTTAGCACAAACTTTATTTTCGAGTAAAGTGTTTGTTGATATTAAAAGTGGAAATTAATTTGTTTTTAAAATAATTTTTGGCAGGATGAAAACTTATATTAATCTGTAGGAAACGAGGGTGAGCTGGCAAAGCAAAACGAACGTAAAGCCTTGTTTGCCACTAATTGTAGCTCGCGCTGGGAAACGAATCTGCAGCAGTGGGCAGAGCAGAGCAGGAGTGCTGGACCATTTGTCCGCCACAAAGGCTGAGCTGACAGATCCTGCGGCTCGCAGGCTGGCGGCGCCCGTGGCCCAGGACCCTCCAAGGGCGCACAAAGCCCCGGGCCTGAATAGCGCCTCCAGTCGCCTTAAAAGCCTGTAATTACAGCCCAGCGCGGCGCAGCCTGTGGCCTACCCCTTCTCCCCTTCCCTTCCCAGTACCCCTCCTCTCCCCAACCACCAATGTCGACACTTGTTGTCAAAGAGAGCTCGCGAGAGGACCCGCAGCCCGGAGCACGCTGGTTCAACCCCCCAGCGCCGCCTGCCGCCCTCGTACGCGGCACACTTGTGGTGACCGGAGTGCCAGTAGCTGTTTGTGACGGCCCATTACCTCTTCTAACTGACGCCAGCTGCCTGGGGCGGTCTTGTGCTGCCTTGTAATGTGAACCCCAGCGATCTAAAAAGTAGTCACTGTTACCCTGAAAGTATCAATTCCGTTTCCCACAAAAAAATTTCGTATTTCATTATAGTATTTAGGACCTTATGGGTCCATCATCAGGTGAAAATTGTCTAATGTATTATTACGCCTGTTCGTCAGCGAGGTGATCCAAAACGTACGTTCCTGTTTGTGAAAATGTTAAATGTTAAGTTCCGCAATTTACGAATCTAGTACAGAAATTTAGCTCTTATAACTGTCACCGGTTACCGGCGGCGGTCATGTTTTGCATTGTAAACTGATCCCAGCGAACGGAAGAGTAGTCATTATTACACAGAAAGCATCAATAATAATGCCGTCAGTCACAAAAAACGCGCTTCGGACCCTTTCGATTTATCATCAGATGCAAACTGTTTAATGTATTATTAACGTCTGAAAGTCAGCGAGGTTATGCGAAATGTACGTCCCTTTTGTGTGAAGGTCAGATGTTAAATTTCGACAGAAAATACGATGAAAAACGGTGAAACACATACCAAACGATCAAGGAAGAATATTTATACCGCTGCAACGTCCAAAAATACTGTTTTGTCAGTCGAGGCACACACTTCTTTGTACATTCCAAACACTTCACAGACACAGTGTCCGCAGCTCGTGGTCTTGCGGTAGCGTTCTCGCTTCCTGCGCACGGGGTCCCGGGTTCGATTCCCGGCGGGGTCAGCCATTTTCTCTGCATCGTGATGACTGGGTGTTGCGTGTCTCTCATCATCAATTCATCATCATTGGCTCGCAAGTCGCCGAAGTGGCGTCAACTAAAAAGGACTTGCAATACGGCGGCCGAACCTCCCCGCATGGGACCTCTCAGTCAACAATGCCATACGATCATTTCATTTCACAGACACAGTGTAACGTAAAAGAGCCAAAGATAAAGTTTGCGTATCGTCAGTTACCACAGTTAAAAAATAACTTCACTTACATAATGAACTAAGTTTAAATCAGTCTTTGAAATTACTAAAATAACTATGGCTAGCGAAATGTGCATGTTCATCGTGTTATTTTATGGAGGTATGTAATGCTCAAACCGTTCTAGGGTTTTATTACTGAATTCATTGTGCAGTACTGTCAAATTGTTTTTATCCTGCCAAAAAGTATTTAGTTTTGAGTATATGCTTTTATGCTCGCTGTGTTGTTATTAATTTGGCTATTTTGAATGATTCAGTTACTGTATGTACACAAACGGTTCGTCAGACAGGACGAGCAGCACAGGAAAGTGGCAGAATGGCGTGTGAAGTTCATTACTATTGCGAGCCCCACGATGACACAATACACCAACGAAAGCATGTCAGTCATTGGGTATCACTAACGTTGTTATCTCGTAGCGGTACCACCAACGATAGCCTTATAAAATATCGACGTAACAATTAATGTGGCTAATGTTGCAGAAGGTCTGTAAGCTCCACATATGCCAAAAAGGTACAGGAATCGCCGGGAGACTAAACGCTTTCGATTCGTGAGAGGGACGCTCGATTAAGAGCAGCCAACGCTTTTTTTTTTTTTTTTTTGTGGCACAGAGGCAGTAACTAAAGCTTAATTTTGATTTTGATGTTGATTGAGTCTAATAGGGAAAGGCAAAAATGTATTAGTCCTGATCTTGAATAAATATTCAGAGGAAATAATTCTGTGAAGTAGAAGTAGGCAAGAAACGTGAGTTTTGATCACTTTCGAAGTTTGCGGAGTGTTACGCGATAAGGACGATATGTTAAACAAATTTGTTAGGCGATCTTGTATAAATTTCGAATATATGGTGAAGTAAATAAAAACTGAATTATTCGTAGCATGAGATGAAAGTAACCGACGTCTGTAGCTAAGCGAGCTGAGTGCTGTTCTATTCAGAAAATCTGATATGCGTCATAAACTGACTACAAGTTGAAATATAAACTATGTTTAATTTTGGAGTCTACTATTATTTTAAGAAAATCGTAATGACAGACGTCTGCACATAGAGGAAGGAGTACGCAGGTTCGTCTAGGCAAACGGTTCAAATGATTGATGCCTGCATAACTAATGTACAGAACTCCTTTCACTCGCCCAATAGCTGAAAATTTGAGCACCTCCTTTAATTAAATTCAGAGAAGAAGATAAATGGGGCAGTCCCAAACCTCCAGTCCTGTCAACTAGTTTAATGATTGCTAGGCATCAGACCGAAGAATGTAAATAAAAAACGATCAGATCCATGAGATTGAGAACAGATTATACAAAGGAAAAACGACTAATAGGACACCAGATATAAGAGGAAATCAAAACATTTCCGTTCTAAGGGTGCACAGTCTAGAATCAGTAGGTCAATCTGACAAATCACCATGAGCCTTGAGCCAACCATCACATCCATGTACCAAATGGAAGACACCCGTTTGGTAAAACTCCATGTCCTACTACGTGAAGAAGTTCGTAACTGCCCGTTGCACATTCTAGACCGTCAGAAGTCGTCAACCCTTCAAGGCCTTTCTTATGGGACTGAAGACATCATGATCACATGGAAAGAGATCAAGACGATAGTATGGGTGCTCGTGTGTCTTTGGACTCCCAGATCGATTAGCGCCTTGTGTTAAACCGCGACCAGCACGGAACTTGTCACACCATTCCACAATGGTGGTTTTCGGCAGAAGTGCTGCCCCATATACATCCTCCATGTATTCTACCAATGTTCATCCTTCGGTAGCCAAGAATAGAATAACAGCATGGTGGTCCTGTTTGGACGCATTTAGTGACCACATTGCCATGGTTCAAGTTTCTGTATTTACCATGTGCACATCAGGAAGACACGTATGCCACACTAATCTCTTGCCTATATGTTGGTGCTTCATCAGTAATCGACCAAAGGGGCCATCACCACATTTTGTTAGTGTGGGTTGCCTACATCAGCGGCAGGTATGCACTAAGGGGCAAAACTATTGTTCTCCTTTGATTGACAGGTCCTTAACCTATACTCTCCCGCCCACTACCCCTCCCCCAACCCCTCAGGAAACCACCAAACCACCCTCTCCCCCTCACTGCTACAGGTACACTTCCATGTCTCAGTTATTGAAATAGCCCATCTCGCTCTCATCAATTTTATTGTCTAGTTAATTAAATTGATCAATTAATTAACTTCTCCCCATCTAGTAAACCTCTCCCCTACCCCTCCCCTTCCCCAGAAAATCGCAAAGCTTTAAAATTTGGTGGGGAAAAAAGTTCAGTATGGCTACCTCGGGTAACCTATCCCCATCGCGTCCACCCACCCCCACCCCAACCGCCAGAAAATGGTAGGAAGTTCTAATTTTGGTGGAGAAAAAGTCAACTGGGCTACCTCAACTAACCTAAGAAAATGGCGGGAAAGTAAGTCACTTGGGCTACCTACACTGACCTAAGTCATCCGACCACCACTTCTTCCTTGGAACTGGCAGGGAAAGGACCCAGCCTGAGCTGGATAGGATGGATGTAAGTCTTTATTTTGCAGGCAGTCTTTATTTAAACAATTTTAGGCAGTAGCTCCATCCAGTGTGTTCACTGTAAGGTCCTGGAATCCAACTGACCTAGTACACAATACTGCCACTTGAGGGCGCTTTTATCCCATGATGGTCTGGGGGAATAATGGTGGGATAAGGACTTAGCCTACACTGGGCTCCTGGAGAGAGGAAAGAGTGTACTTTATTTATTCTGGAACAATTTATTTAGGGATGGATTTCATGTAGTTTATTTATTACACTGATATAAAACAATCACTCTAATATGCTTGGGGCCACAATACACAGCCTATAGACCTACAAACTACTCTTAAATCACTGAAATAATGCAGAACACAAATGTGCAGACACTACAGCAACTCATGAATTATCAAAATAACGCATGTAAAACGCTATGCAGACATACTCACTAATTCTACAGTTACCAAATAATGCATACATAGCCTACAGACATGCAAACTACTCGTAAATCACCGAAATAATACATATATAATGTTCTACCAACACACTCACAATGCTGAAACAGCCAAAAATAATGTAGTGAACAAACACTCAGTGCTCATAAATAATGCTTTTGAACTGTTGTCACCCACGACGTATCAGTGAACTGGCCCATATGGAACTCCAAAGCACTCACATCAGGCCGTGTGCTCACACCAGTCCCTACGTGAGACGCCTCCAGTCTGCATGTATGTTTACCATTGCTGTTGCGATACCTCTCTACCTGTGGATACAGACGTCACAGGTTCAAAATGGTTCAAATGGCTCTGAGCACTATGGGACTTAACATCTGTGGTCATCAGTCCCCTAGAACTTAGAACTACTAAACCTAACTAACCTAAGGACATCACACACATCCATGCCCGATGCAGGATTCGAACCTGCGACCGTAGCGGTCACGCCGTTGCAGGCTGAAGCGCCTAGAACTGCACGGCCACACCAGCCGGCGACGTCATAGGTCATTCTATAGAAATCTGTTCCAATGCTTCACAGAATAGCACCGGGTGCATCATTCCTAGCGATTCAAATAGGACATGCGAGCTGCATCTAGTTGTGCATGTGTTTACCTGCCGAGATTGACTGACGAATCATTGCAAAATGTTAGCATAACAACTCAACATCGCAGGCGCCTCTAAAAGATTCTCAGTGTTATACTGACATCGCATGGCTAGGTAAATAAGAGCCAAGTCGACCTATCGGAAATTGTAAAGTGTCTTAGAATTAGTTAACGGTCGCTTTTGTAATAGCTTGTCCGCATGGAAATTCTTGTCCTAACAGAACCTTTTTACGATAATAGCTTAGAATAACATCGAATGCAATCGTCCTGATGGTCCTAATGTGGACCCTGTCCATCACAACCTACCCTTCCTGGAAATCGTTATGTAAAGCTTTCAACAAACATCTCTGAAACACAAACGTTCTCACTGCTATGTAGCGGCTACTATGCCCCAGCACGAACGATCTCTTGTGGATGACGGGAGCATTCTGACTGGCTCTTGCTGAAGTTAAACCCTGCGAAAGTAATCTACAGATCGTCAAATACACCCCATGTATTCACCGTGCTGCTGTCCAGCGCCGATGGAGGAAACTATCACCGTAAACGCGGCCCATGACCACAGCTGTGGAAGAGTGTGTCAACCTGAGAGATGCCATCCAGCCATGGATGACCCCACATCCTGGGAGAACACTATCAATACTCCCAGTACAAACACTTATCGTATTGAATCTTTTCAAATATCCACAGAATATACATGTGACGCACGTGGTCCCAAAGGTGACTCAATGCAAACTGGGTATTAGTTCACTATTCACATGTCCAGGGGATGCAAAAGCCAAATCATCATAAGCCAGAAGTTTTCTCGGACTCTCTGAACCGGTGCACAAAGGATGGGCAAGCCCAAGTTCAGAACAAAGGCGTCCCCTGAGATGCTGTTTCCAGCCTCGACCTGCCTACTTGCTGCTGTGCTTTCTATGGCCATCTTCAGACTCACGAGAATATTCAGAACTGGACACATATTTATCAGTGTAACTACAATTAAATATTAGAATATCTGACACCGAGTGATGTACTGGATATGTCTCCTCTTTATAACTGTGCATCTGAAACAAATCTCAGTATCTATAGCGCACATAATTTTCAATGTTAAAAAAAAAACTTTTTTCATTCCCCTTATGGCTATTGATGTGCTGAATCTATACCTCCCTCACGATGGGACATGCAGTAACGTATACTGCAAAGACTGTTATACAAATTCTGGGTCAGTTCCCCTCGGCACAAAGGAGTCACTGTTTCTGGCCCTAACCTATTGGCTTGCTTTCTTCTTTTCTACACCAATCTCCAGACTCTGCGATTACAATAACATATCTAATTTCACATGGCTTGCCCGAATATCATATCATTTTCGCGAGAGTTCTCTAAACGAAGCACATAGCAGTATGCTACTGATCACTCGTGCAACATAATTCCGAAAATATAGACTGGAAATTATTTCTCTAGAAACCTGAAAGATGGAGAGTGCTCTAAACAATTGAGTAACTAGAAGCTGATCTCGTCTGCGAAATCCTCGAAAAAAATTGAGGAAACTGATATTTCCACTCACGAATACTGATGTCAGATATATATCATATCCCAAATCATCCTTATAATTTACAAAGTCAACTGAGGTGTTTCTCATGTCTAGTAAACCAGAAAACATGTCTTCCACCCGTCTTTCACCTGCTAGATGTGCACACCACACTCGGTGTTCTCTCAACCAAATAAAGCCGGGAAATGTGCAGAAGCAGTCAACCAGACAATTTACATGAAAGCGCTAACACATGTCCATGTTGAATCTTCTCAAATTTCCACGCGATCACGAAAGCTCTCCAAGACATACTAAGTATTAGTTCGCTTTTCCGCCGTCTAGAGGACGACATGCTTAAGTCAACTAAATTCCTGCATCCGAACAGGCCTCTCCATTCGGACAGCTCCCGCCGTTAGCGGGAAACGTGAATCCTTACCACCACAGGCCACCAGCGCTGTGTGCCAAGCATGTAGACAGAATCAGAATCCTCCTAGGAAACTGGCCACATATGTATTTGATTGCTATACTTACAATTAAATGTTATGATTGCGGTCTCAATGGAATAACATTCGACAATGAGCAATGTATCGGAAATAAACTCTGTTGATGGCTGTGGCTTTGCAAATAGAAATATCTGTACCATTCTTATGACCTGACATACTACTCTCCCTTTTGCTGTCACAGTATTCCACGTCAAATCCATACCTTCCTTACGACTGGACATGGTCATTTACTTTGCACGTATTGAAACACAATCACACAGTTTACAAGCCTGATGCTCAAGGTGAACCTATCACGCATCCCCTACTACTAAGTACAGTACTTTGCCAATAACTCATTGCCGGCGATACGAAAAAATACTGACTGAAAATCAGCAATGAGTGGACATGTCTCATAAGTTTTTCTTGCAAGTGGTACCACTATGTCTTAGAAAGAGAGGTGTAATTGTCTTATAAACCGCTACATGTTAAAAAAAAACACAGTCGCAACGACCATATTACTGTCGCAAGCAGTCTTGGTTCTACAGGTGCAGACAAGTATCTGTGTTAAAAGCTATACTGGCTTTATAAATCAAGGTATGGCATTATCTCCGAATGAAGTGGTTTTTCCAGACAAATACTGCGACATTGAATATAGACGGTGATCGCGGGAGTGTATATTATCAGACCAACAGTGCGATTGCGCGTCGCCGACGGTGCAACCTCGTAATAAAATTGCCGAATTTAGAAAATGATTCAGCTAAGGAATGTGGTATGGAACTGGTATTTGCAACTCCCTCATGCCGCCGCTAGATATTTCTCCAGTACTTGTAATGCATTCTGTCTCGATGCCGTGCCAGAGGTTTGGTGATATATCGACTTCGTTATAGGAGATTGTTGATTGACAAGGATAACAGTAGATGGTGTGCTGATTGAGGTCATAAGAAATGTACACTAGCTTTTCAGATAAGTATTACGCTCCATGCTAGAAATGCTGTCTGGGATTTGGAATCCACTCTTTCCATTCATCCACATACCTGCTTTGGATCCAATGAAGAAGTCCTTTAATCATTACAGCCAGTAGTGAATCATATTTCTGACACACTCATATCTCAAAATGAGTCGACTTTCTCGAACCTATCTGCTACAGTAAAATTTCAATGTGGTTTTGCGTAGTCCCTATGCATCTTGCAACTGCTACCATCTCTGCAACTTTATACATCAGATCATCGCAATTTCAGTTGGAACTAAGTAGAAGTTGAAGAAAGCTAATACCTTCCGCAACTCGTGTAGAAACAGGCTAAGCTGAGTTAATGCGTTAGGACTATGATTTGATCATTCGATGGAAACGGGAACATATAGCTCTGCCAACTGCGCATGGTGTGTAAGGTCAGTGCCAATCGAAGCCCGCTCCTGCAACACGAGGTAGTATAAAAGGCAGTACGTGAACTGGGAGAAGGACGAGATTTTGCTACTGCATTGTGATGCTCTTCATAACTACAGACAGATACTGCAGTCTGAAGCAGATTCGCGTCCCTCAAAGCCCATTCATCGCTATCACTCCAACTGCCATCATCGTTATTCCGTACCATCCAACAGAGAAAAATTATGAACTATGAAAGCTCCACTAACTTCTGCTAATAGAGAACTCTAAAAGATGTTTACCTCATATCTCCTCCCATATGTCGAAAATAAAGACATCTACATCTATGTGCTTACTCTGCTATTCACAATAAAGTGCCTAGCAGAGGGTTCAATGAACCACCTTCAAGCTGTCTCTCTACCGTTCCACTCTCGAACGGTGCGCGGGAAAAGCGAGCACTTAAATTTTTCTGTGCGAGCCCTGATTTCTCCGCATGGGTGGTGGCACTGAACACGTGTGATGATCTTATTAAATATACAGGTATAGATCCACTGCACAGACCAGTTTTAAACTTTCATCACCTGTACTGTAGGAGAATGACCGTGTCCCACAGATTATATTGTAATTCGCGAAAGACACTCTCTGCGACCGTGTGTCATTGTTTGAAACATAGCTTTTTTTCCATACTGTAACATGCTTTGTACACTGCCAGACATTTTGTTTTTCTGCCACGACTTCGAGGTTTGTGTCAGATTCTAAACTGGCATTAACACATTCTGATCCATTGCCTCTTACAGAAAACTAGACGTTGCATGGTGTAAATCATATTGTTACTGCTGCTACCATCACACACCACACACACTGGATGATTAAAAAAAAAAAAAGGACAGATGGCTCTGCATACCGTTCCGACTGATTCCTCATAGCGCAGTCATTTACATGATCACTGTTTCGGAGCTATTCATCCCCAGAAAGTGCTACCCCTCCACCAAAACCCTTTCTCCTTTTCAAACAAGCGTTGTCAATCAATCATTATGTGGTGACCAACAGCGTACCAGCGGACAGATGGGATGGAAAAGACACCGTCGATGTACTGTAATAATAAGCATCACAGTTGAGATTTTCACTCTGCAGCGGAGTGTGCGCTGATATGAAACTTCCTGGCAGATTAAAACTGTGTGTCAGACCGAGACTCGAACTCGGGACATTGCCTTTCGCGGGCAAGTGCTCCACCAACTGAGCTACCCAAGCACGACTCACGCCCCGTCCTCACAGCTCTACTTCTGCCAGTATCTCGTCTCCTACCTTCGCTGGAGAGCTTCTGTAAAGTTTGGAAGGGGTGGTTTTTATGCTTGATGGAGCTCCAGACGGATGGAGTTCGAAGCATTTTACGTAAATCAATTACGCGGTCAATTTTAAAGTACTGTTCTGGTGTGTGGGATCAGTACCAGTAGGGCATTGGTAGGAGAGAACATAAACACACGCAGTCCTAAGACTACACAGTTCTGCACTTAAAACAGGCTATAGTGTTAGATCGCTTCAGTTTCCGACCTATCAGTTGTGTGGAATGCAGCGCTGTTAATATCCCACTGTAAGAAATATATTTCCAGCGCATGACATACAGCCTTCTTTCAGGTAGAGAAACTATGGCAACAAACTAAGAAATGAATAAATTCTTCCTTAAAACAGAGGCTCCGTGTGATACATGAACAATATACACTCCTGGAAATTGAAATAAGAACACCGTGAATTCATTGTCCCAGGAAGGGGAAACTTTATTGACACATTCCTGGGGTCAGATACATCACATGATCACACTGACAGAACCACAGGCACATAGACACAGGCAACAGAGCATGCACAATGTCGGCACTAGTACAGTGTATATCCACCTTTCGCAGCAATGCAGGCTGCTATTCTCCCATGGAGACGATCGTAGAGATGCTGGATGTAGTCCTGTGGAACGGCTTGCCATGCCATTTCCACCTGGCGCCTCAGTTGGACCAGCGTTCGTGCTGGACGTGCAGACCGCGTGAGACGACGCTTCATCCAGTCCCAAACATGCTCAATGGGGGACAGATCCGGAGATCTTGCTGGCCAGGGTAGTTGACTTACACCTTCTAGAGCACGTTGGGTGGCACAGGATACATGCGGACGTGCATTGTCCTGTTGGAACAGCAAGTTCCCTTGCCGGTCTAGGAATGGTAGAACGATGGGTTCGATGACGGTTTGGATGTACCGTGCACTATTCAGTGTCCCCTCGACGATCACCAGTGGTGTACGGCCAGTGTAGGAGATCGCTCCCCACACCATGATGCCGGGTGTTGGCCCTGTGTGCCTCGGTCGTATGCAGTCCTGATTGTGGCGCTCACCTGCACGGCGCCAAACACGCATACGACCATCATTGGCACCAAGGCAGAAGCGACTCTCATCGCTGAAGAAGACACGTCTCCATTCGTCCCTCCATTCACGCCTGTCGCGACACCACTGGAGGCGGGCTGCACGATGTTTGGGCGTGAGCGGAAGACGGCCTAACGGTGTGCGGGACCGTAGCCCAGCTTCATGGAGACGGTTGCGAATGGTCCTCGCCGATACCCCAGGAGCAACAGTGTCCCTAATTTGCTGGGAAGTGGCGGTGCGGTTGCATGGGGGCTTATTTAAAATAGAATGCAAATAATTTTAATTTTTTGCTTTTAGTAGCTGTCTGTCCGATTACGAAGTCTCGTAAACGGTTGGCCCTGACTAGTTTTTGTACGCAATCTTACTGCATGGAACAACAACAATGAATGAAATGGAAATTTTCATTAACACAATTAATTAATTAAGTCCCCAGCAACTATAAAACCTACGAAACCAAAGCACAAATGTAACTGTTCTGTGTGTGGAAGTATGACTCAACGTACGCATCTGGCACGGTTCTTCTTCAATAACACAAGGAATTTTAAATATCATTTATACTGAATTAATTAAAGAAAATAAAAATACCATAATTACTCAAGAGAACCAGAATTACACTCTAATCCAAGAACACAAGCCAGATGCTTTGTTGACTGAACCTGTAATGACGCATTATTTAAGACACTGAAATAATGAAGAAAAAACACGGAATATTTTACCTTCATATATATTGACGAAAAGCACTCTGATCATTACAGTATTTCCATTCGAACCATCTGCTGTCTAGCCCATCAAACAACTGCATAAAACATGGAACAACATCTCGACAAACACTGCCCACTAACACATCTCAACACACACTGACTACCACGAGTCCTCGACAAGCACTGCCCACTACGACATCTCAATAATCACTGCCAGTGGAGGCGGCGGAACAATACTCTCTAGCGCGATCTCTGGCGCTGTGGCTCAGTGTAGCCACCTTTCATATGCCCTTCCTCCACGGGCTAGAATTGGATGTTATTTTTGCCAGCATTGGTGGTGAAAATACCACCAAATTCGTCAAAAAAATACAGACAAAAATAAAAGATAATATTAATGCGTAAATATCATATAACTAGATAAAATTTTGGCTTTGCACTGACCTTTCAATAACCTAATATATAAAATACAGTAAGCAATACAAAGTCTTTCATACATGTGACTTTACATAATAGTTTACACAAGTATTATGTGGTTAAACAGTTCAATCAATAGCGTCAGCAATGACGAATATGTGCAGGTAAGAGTCTCATAACTTTTCACAACAGTAATACACAAAAAATCAGTTTATACAAATATTCACATAAACGCTTTCCATAGCCCAAGATACAAGTAGTTGACAGTTCCAGCAGTAGCACCCAGCAATGGTCAACAGGTGCAAATACCAACAAGTGACATCTCCACTAGAAGCAGTCCCATCAGTTGCACCCAGCAATGTTGAACAGGTGCAGATATCAACAAGTAACATCTTTTCAGTAGAAACAGTCCATCAGTGGCACCCAGTAATGTTGATCAGGTGCAGACACCAACAAGTAACACCATTTCAGTATAAGCAGTTCCATTAGTGGCACCAGCAATGTTGAACAGGTGCAGATATCAACAGGTGACATCTTTTCAGTAGAAATAGTCCATCAGTGGCACCCAGCAATGTTGAACAGGTGCAGACAGCAGTCCATAATATTCACTATCACTAATCACACTGTTCATCAGAGTTTATCAGCAGAAATTAAACATGTCCTAGTGGCACCAATCATGTAGAAAAAGTGCAAGTAACAGTCCATAATATTCACTATCACTAATTAGACAGTTCATCAGAGTTCATTAGCAGAAATTAAAAATTTTCAAGTGGCACCAATCATGTAGAAAAAGTGCAAATAACAGTCCATAATATTCACTTTCACTAATCACACAGTTCATCAGCAGAAATTAAACATGTCCAGGTGGCATACACCATGTTGAATAAGTGCAGGTAACAGTCCATAATATTCACTATCACTAATTAGACAGTTCATCATACAAATAATATTAAACACATAAATGATATCAGATAATTGTCATATTAACTATTACAATACACAAATAGCAGTAAACCTATAATATTTATGGGTGTCAGTGCAAGCCACAACAAACAAGTAAAATAATATTTAGGAGATAGGTTGGGATCACTTCTCTAGGATTATAAAAGGAAAACACACAAAACACACTCACTCATCTTTCATCCACATTTAGTGCTACTGTGTAGTTGAATAGTTTTAACTGTGTAAATGCAATTCTGTCAAATTTTATGTTCATCATGTGTATCAAGTAGTAGTGGCAGCAATGTATATCAGTCAATAATAGTTAGTCAACGTCATAGTCATCATGTCAAGACCAATGTTTGCCAAGCCAGATCAAAATGTACGGTTGCTGAACAACTGTCAGTGACAAACTGCCTATTGGCTTCTGTCTCGGGTTCTTCGGCCGACGTTCATCTAATGATTTTTCTGACGTTTCGCCAGCACGAGTGGCTGGCATTGTCAAAGCTTCACCCTCCATTGCCGGTGGTGAACTGGCAGTTCACCACCGGCAATGGAGGGTGAAGCTTTGACAATGCCAGCCACTCGTGCTGGCGAAACGTCAGAAAAATCATTAGATGAACGTCGGCCGAAGAACCCGAGACAGAAGCCAATAGGCAGTTTGTCAACAAGTGGCCACGAAAGCCTCAACAATTTTGTAACTGTCAGTGAGCCAAGATATGCAATTACTTCCTCTCTCCAAAAAAAAAAAGTATATACTGCTTAGTGATTTAACAAGGTGTGTGTGTAGACAATCTTCCTTCTACTTGAGTGTTCTAGTCTGCCATCTTCATCCTCCTTGTTCCATATAGACCAACAAAAAAAATATGCTCCTCACTTACTTTACCTCTTATCCACCAAAACTCCAATAATCATCAGCATCACATAATCTCAATACTTCAATAATACCTCTTCAATACGTCGATACATATAAACCTTATCATCAATATCATTTACCTTACCTCTTGTCCACGAAAACTCCAATAATCATCAGCTTCACATAATCTCAATACCTCAATAATACCTCTTCAATACGTCGATACATATAAACCTCAGCACCAATATCATGTCACTTCCATAACAACTCTTCCCTCTAGTCAGTCTCCTCGAACAAGTACAGACAAAATCCTAGTGCAAACTTCAATTCAGCATCCCATACAATCCGAAGACACAGTGTCCACACACAACCTCTGTGTAATCCATCTGACCCAAATCTTCTACTCATTATAAATTATAAGATACATTTTGGTTCCTTGTCCATCATTAAATAAAAGAAATGCATACATGACCTCTAACAGACTTAGTTCGAATAACTCTCAGTAATTAAGTACGATTACGGAGTGTGAATGATCATAATATTTCACAGTGTGTACACCACTTCATAAATTACGGCAAACAGAAGCAAACATGTGGAGTATTTCTTGTGTCAAGTGTCACTTCCTATTTCAATTACTCACGAAAAATGCAGTGTAATAACTGTCAATGGTCTAACCTAGTGTTGGTATGTCATGTCGTTAGCTTCCTTCCTATTAGCATAAATTTATACAGCTTCCATAAAACCTCCAGCTCATGTGGCTTCTATGAAGTTTCTCGTACTAATGTCGTTCGTCGAATTATAGCAGTTCATTTTCTTATCTTAAAAATATCAGGCACTGAGCGTAAGCAAAACATGCAATAGCGAGTAAATATACCAGTAGAGAACAGAATGTCAACAAGTGGATGCAGCACAATCCCTACAATGAGGCTCTGCCAAGCAAACAATCTATAATTAATACCATAGTGTGACCTAAACTCCATGTTCGTACACCTCATATCAGTATTCTATATACCAAATTAAAGAGTAGTTATGACAACAAAAGGAAATGTGTTAATATGCAATCCATACGCAAAGCAGCAAACATGTATCTTACATAATAAACAGGTCATTATCATCATATCAGCATAAGCAATTAAATGTTCATACATAATCTTAATAAGTAAACATGAAGGCGCAAGCAGATAAATCACAAAGTGTAACTTACATACACAACCACAGTCAGCACAATTAATCAATTGACAATTACAATTTAAATAAATAAGCACAGCAGGCACATAATAAAAAAATATGACATCAGTGAAAAAGCAGTGCACCAAGCGATGCATAATATATACAAATAACAACCCTATTCATTAATCAATCATTGTCAAAATCAGTTAACGTACGCAAGCACGTCGCTTCACAAGTAAATTCATAGAACATGAAATTCAGCACAAAGTATGAATCACGTAATCGGGAGCAGCAAATTACGTCTAAAGTACGTACCTAAGTGGAAATATGTTACCTGAAAAATAAACTCAATTAATCGTTACCTTTTTAGTTTATTAGTTTCACCTTCGAAATTACATTCTTCCTGAAATTTTCTCGATAGCAAGTCGTCTTAACGTCGGACACGCACAGAATTTACCTGAAGGTCTTAAATACTTTATACAACCGTATCCTGAAAAATACTGAACGTTAATAACATAATTCATCAAGTCACTATAGCTTTATACTGAATTTATGCGGAGAAATTAGACTGTGTATTTGTTTACGGCTGTCAGTGCATTCGCACTGAGCGCTCGATCAGCTGTAGGCGCGTGACGTAGGAGGTGATTGTTTGCGGTCAACGACTGCCTTGTGCGGCGCGCAGACTTCACTGTTGCTTTGAGTATCTGCCGCCGCCGGAACACGGCGCGGTATCCTTGTATTCTCTGCATGTTTACATGTAGCTGTTAGTTTCTCTAAAGTATGTCATTCCACAAAAATTTTTACGTTCGATATATGATGTATTCCCTTAGAGCGCCGAGATTTAAGAGTTTCTACTTCAACAGTGTTATCATGAATAATTTTGCGAATTCTATATGGACCGTTATAAAGCAGAAAAAATTTGCGACATAAGCCTTTTCCTTTATGAGACAAACGATGAGACTTAATTAACACCTTTTGACCAACTGACAAAATTTTTAAACGACCAGGACGTTTAGCTGATTTCTCTCTTCTTGCAGCCGCAGACGCAATATTTCGTAGAGCCAGGTTGACAACTTCAGAATGCCGCAGTTTCCGTGAAGGCGGAAAAGGAACGATTTCAGAAATGCGATTTGTTGGTACTTTATTTTTTAATATCAATAGAGGCGGTAAAGAAGTTGAGTCATTAGGAAGTTCATTCAGAATGTTTTGAAAAATTTGAAGATACTGATCCCAAGTTCTGTGATTCTGATGACAATAAAGACGGCACAATTTATTGATTTCCTTCATCCATCTCTCTGAAGCGTTAGATTGAGGGTGAAAAAGTGAAATGAAAATTGGTTTAATCTTACGACGCCGTAGAGTACGAAGCCAAATTTTAGAGCGAAACTGTGATCCATTATCTGATATAACCTTATCAACATGACCAACTTCTTTAAGAAAATGTTTGATGAAAGCGTTAGATACCGAACGAGCTGTTGCTTTGCGTAAAGGTGTAAAACACACATATTTAGATGTCAATTCCACTGCTACGAAAATGTACGCTAAACCATTAGTAGAACGAACCACTGGACCGAACAAATCGACTGCAGCCATCTCCTTTAATTTTGCTGGAATGATAGGAAACAACGGTGCTCTGTGAGAAATCGTTGGCGGCTTAGCCTTTTGACATAATTTGCATTTGGCAAGAACCGATCGAATACGTTTTTCCATATTATTGAAGTAACAATTTTCTCGTAATTTATGAAAGCATTTTCTGGGACCAAAGTGCGCATAACTTAAATGTGTAAACGAGGTGTGGCCAAATCATCCAATCTAACAAAGCGTCTAAGAAAATTACAGACACCAAGGAAACTACAAACAGCACGTTTTGTGGAAGGAACAGCATACTTACGAATAGCGTCTAGTTTCTCTGGATCAGGAAGAATACCGTCTGTAGAAATAATGTGACCGAGAAATTTCACCTGAGAACGACCAAATTCAGATTTTTCCAAGTTCACTGTAATGCCAACTCTTGCAAAAATACGTAATAATGAATCCAAAATTTTGTTATGCTCACTCCAGGAACGTTTAGCAATAAGAATATCGTCAACATATGAAGTAATATTGTCACGAAGATAAACAGGTAAAATTTCGTTTAAATTACGAATGAATGCTGCAGAAAATATAGTAAGTCCAAACGGTAATTTCCGAAGTCACTTTTGGGTAAAACAGTCAAATACGGTTATTCTTTACCTACTGTCTAGATAGATGGATAGTAGAAGAGTTGTTTTTATAGATACAAAGAATAGTGAAAGAGTAGGCAGCGGTACAGAAAACTAAAAGGGAAATAGCACCACTACAGCTCGGGGCCCTGTGAACACTACGGCACATATTCACTTAGTATATTGAATCCCCTGAGGACTTTAATATCTGCACATAAATTTCAGTTTGTGACTTAGTGGCAAATTTGGCGGAAGTGCGTACGTAAATTGATCTAACCATGCACATTGATGTATGTCATTCTTAGAATTGCGGAAGATCTTAAATTTCCGAACAGTCAAAAAGTGTTTATAGTCAAAGTTTTCTCCTCGTGGCGACAAAGACCTACCGCGTCTGTCCCAGTCCCCATGTTGATTATTGTCAAGTTCGCGCGCCTGGCGCTCTCTTGTTGCTTCTCGTAAATGAAATAAATTACTTTCTTCAAACCCCTCTGCTATCTGTGATTCCAAATGTCTTTTGCTGTCTTTTCCTGCGATTTCGCCTTCAGTTTGTTTGACTTGCTTTTGTAGCACCTCAAATTCTATTTTAACGCGATCATTAAATTTTCCCTGATTTTCAACATTCTTATTTATGTTCTGGTACTCTTCGGTTTCTGCAAATGGTAATGGAGCTGTATCATCCGAATCTCTGTCCTCATGTAAACTAAGATTTGTTAACTTATCTGAAATCTCCTCAACTCTTTCCGATAAATCACCTATTTTTTTCCTTCTGTTTATTTACGTCTTCCGTAAGTGTCGCGACTCGGGTTTCAGTATTGACACATTTGGTAGTTAACTGTTCATATTGTTGAGTTAGGTTATTTAATCTGTCATTTGGTACGGATTCCTCGATTTTCTCAAATATTTCTTCCTTATCATATGCACGTTGTAAATTTAACTCTGAAAATTTTTTTACTATCACACGATCTTTTTCTTCCTGTTCTCTATCTTGTTCCCTTTGTCTAATCTCTACTGCAATTAATCTATTATTGTGAGAATTCAAAATCGGTTGTACTTCTTCTCTAATTTCTTTCTTTAACTCATCTTTCATGTTTTTGAAACATGTCCCTATTCGTGAGCATAACCGTGTTGTCATTGCTTCCATCTCAGTTCTAATTTCAGATCGTAACTGTGATCCCAGTGAGTCTAACCGTGTTTCCATTGTTCCCATACCAGTTCTAATTGTTCCTATTTGTGAGCGTAACCGTATTGTCAAAGTTTCCATCTTCGTGTTAATTCTTCCTATTTGTGATCCCACTGTTTTTAATTCAGATCCCAAATTTAATATTGCACTCATCAACTGCTCCATATGATCTGGTTCGAAATTCTTTTCGCCCCTAACATTTCTCGCAAAACCAGTTTCTTTCGTCATAGCTGTAAAGCTATCTGTGTTCGATACTATTTCAGAATCTTCTATCGTTAGCCGGCCGGAGTGGCCGAGCGGTTAAAGGCGCTACAGTCTGGAACCGCACGACCACTACGGTCGCAGGTTCGAATCCTGCCTCGGGCATGGATGTGTGTGATGTCCTTAGGTTAGTTAGGTTTAAGTAGTTCTAAGTTCTAGGGGACTTATGACCACAGCAGTTGAGTCCCATAGTGTTCAGAGCCAATCTTCTATCGTTAATCTCGTATTCTGTGAATTTTCTGATTCAGAAAAATTTTGAAATGGTTCCGGACTATTTTCCCGACTTATTACATTGTTTTCAACTCCATTATTCATCATACTGTTGTCCTGTGTTGGCGAGTTCGCCATGTCAACAATTTCGTCATTCTCACTATCCATCATTTTCGCCTTTTTCATTGATCGCGTAATCATTTACAAATCATACAAAACTCGTCACTATATGAAAATTACAGAGAATATAACACGTTATCACCAACAATACCATTCACACGAAATGCTTCCCTCAAACACGATTAACAAACAATTGAAATAATTGCACTAAATTATCAAACGCGTATACAAGACAACAAAAAAAATAAATTTTGAAAAATACCATTAGAAGAATGCCAATTACCAAATCTACACATGCAATATTGACTACAATTACTAAACTACAAATTACTACAACAATACTACTGTCTACTATTTTTACAATCAGAAGAATTCCAAGGGACGATCCGAAGCAGCGGTCGCCACGTGCATGGGGGCTTATTTAAAATAGAATGCAAATAATTTTAATTTTTTGCTTTTAGTAGCTGTCTGTCCGATTACGAAGTCTCGTAAACGGTTGGCCCTGACTAGTTTTTGTACGCAATCTGACTGCATGGAACAACAACAATGAATGAAATGGAAATTTTCATTAACACAATTAATTAATTAAGTCCCCAGCAACTATAAAACCTACGAAACCAAAGCACAAATGTAACTGTTCTGTGTGTGGAAGTATGACTCAACGTACGCATCTGGCACGGTTCTTCTTCAATAACACAAGAAATTTTAAATATCATTTATACTGAATTAATTAAAGAAAATAAAAATACCATAATTACTCAAGAGAACCAGAATCACACTCTAATCCAAGAACACAAGCCAGATGCTTTGTTGACTGAACCTGTAATGACGCATTATTTAAGACACTGAAATAATGAAAAAAAAAAAACACGGAATATATTACCTTCATATATATTGACGAAAAGCACTCTGATCATTACAGTATTTCCATTCGAACCATCTGCTGCCTAGCCCATCAAACAACTGCATAAAACATGGAACAACATCTCGACAAACACTGCCCACTAGCACATCTCAACACACACTGACTACCACGAGTACTCGACAAGCACTGCCACTACGACATCTCAATAATTCAATAATCACTGCCAGTGGAGGCGGCGGAACAATACTCTCTAGCGCGATCTCTGGCGCTGTGGCTCAGTGTAGCCACCTTTCACGGTCCCCTACGGCACTGCGTAGGATCCTACGGTCTTGGCGTGCATCCGTGCGTCGCTGCGGTCCGGTCCCAGGTCGACGGGCACGTGCACCTTCCGCCGACCACTGGCGACAACATCGATGTACTGTGGAGACCTCACGCCCCACGTGTTGAGCAATTCGGCGGTACGTCCACCCGGCCTCCCGCATGCCCACTTTACGCACTCGCTCAAAGTCCGTCAACTGCACATACGGTTCACGTCCACGCTGTCGCGGCATGCTACCAGTGTTAAAGACTGCGATGGAGCTCCGTATGCCACGGCAAACTGGCTGACACTGACGGCGGCGGTGCACAAATGCTGCGCAGCTAGCGCCATTCGACGGCCAACACCGCGGTTCCTGGTGTGTCCGCTGTGCCGTGCGTGTGATCATTGCTTGTACAGCCCTCTCGCAGTGTCCGGAGCAAGTATGGTGGGTCTGACACACCGGTGTCAATGTGTTCTTTTTTCCATTTCCAGGAGTGTATAAATTGAGGGAAAATACACTGAAATGAAGGGAAATTGAGGAAGCACTTGAATGTCTTCTGGTTGGCGCAGAACAATTCTTGTACAAGGTAACAGGTACGTGACTGCTGAAGGAATCCGAGAAAACGTCGGCATGGAGGCGAAGGGAACCAGGGAAACAGTCACTTTTTTCCATCGAGGCAGCCTTCTACTGCATTTTTTGGAATTCTACCGATTTCTTTATGTCGCTTCTACCCATACCATCATGACATAACCTGTCGTTCCGTTTTCTAAAATTGCTTATAAATGTAGTACAGCTGCTGACACCTAGCGCAAATGCACTGTTTTTCTGATCGGGAGGCATAGTATAGCACTGTACTGTCATGTATGTGACTTAGAGCACTGTCTACTTGTGATGGCGGGTAAGTTCGGTAAGAACCAATCAGAATGTTCCAGTCATTCAGAAGACATCCTTTGTGCTTGAGCATGGGAGCCGCTACATAGCGACATGAACGTTTGTGTTTCAGTGATGCTGGGAAGCATACAGTGATACACTGTATTTGACGCATTTCTGGAAAACAGAGAAAATTATTGTATTTTTTTACATTGGAAATTATGTGCGCTATAGATATTGAGATTTGTTCCAGATGCACAGTCATAAAGAGGAGACATATCCAGTACATTGCACGGTGTTTGACTGCGGCAGTAATCCTAATATTTAATTGCAGTTACACTGATAAATAAGTGTTCCGTTCTAAATATTCCTCTGTGTCTGGAGATGGCCATAGAAATCACAACAGCAAGCAGGCAGGTTGGGGCCGGAAACAGAATCTCAGAGGACGCCTTTGTACCAAACTTGCTCTTGCCCATCCATTGTACACCAGAAAGCTTCTGCCTTATGAGGATTTGGCGTGCACCTCCCATCGACAGGTGAATAGTAAACTAATAACCTGTTTGCATTGAGTCGCCTTCGGGACAGCATGTGTCACGTGTATACTCTGCGCAAATTTGAGAGAATTCAGTAGGACAAGTGTTTGCACTGGGAGTATTCACAGTGTTCTCCCGGGATGTGGGATCGTCCACGGCTTGCTGGCCTCTCTCTGGTTGACACACTCTTCCGCGACTACGGTCGTGGCCCACATTTACGGCGGTAGTTTCCTCTGTCGGTGCTGCACAGTGGCACAGTGAATACATGGGGTGTATTGGCCGATCTGTAGATCACTTTTGCAGGGTTTAATTGTCAGTGCAATATGGCGATCTGTACAAAAAAGTTTTGTCGCTGAAAGTAATGTCTGCAGAAAAGAAAGGTGGACAGTGGTTCCATACCAGCAGTATCAGTAATTTGGCGGGTAAGTTCAGTAAGAACCAATCAGAATGTTTCAGTCATTCACAAGACATCCTTTGTGCTTGGGCATGGGAGCCGCTACATAGCGACATGAACGTTTGTGTTTCAGTGATGCTGGGAAGCATTGGAACAGATTTCTATAGCTGTGACATCAGTATCCACAGGTAGAGAGGTATAGCTCCAGCAACAGTAAACATGCGCGCACGGCCCAGAGATGTCTTGTGTATGGTGAAAGGTCTCTGTTGGATTCCTTTCATGTTTAATTTCTCAAATTTGTTGTCTTTTAAGGAATAAATTCCTCTTCTAAATTTACTGTGGCGTTTCTGACTATCTGGGAGGAGACTGAGTAGTGGAACGTGTTACTTTTACACGTAAACAAGAACGATCTCTCACACTACTACACTTTAAAGCACAGTTTATATGTAATTCTTATATGTAATTCATGTCACACAGTCTCATACGGAACCTACATCCGCTTTCTTTTATATACTGTGTATGATAAGATACTGTCATCCCCCTTCCCTTCTGTGTGAGAGGATGAATGATCAAATGTGTTTGTAGCTGCATGCTTGAGGGTAGCAGACAAGGCTGTCTGCTAGAGAACAGTAGGACCAACGTTGAAACAGGTAGCTACGGTTCCTAAAAGCAGAGAGGTTTCCATTCTTAGTATGGTCCGGTCCGTCCCCTGTCATGTTGGTATAGGAAGCTGCCCCTCTGGCGCCTTCCGTTTGTCTTTGTGAGCGACTCTCAGGAGCACGCTGGGTAGTTCAGTGGGAGTCTGGAAGTTGGAGAGTTGCAGCCGAGCAGTAGGCAGTTGGAGTCCAGTAGTAGCGCAGGGCAGTCCAGCAGTTGCAGTCTGGCGGTGCGAGCGTCTGAAGTGGTAAGATCTCCGGCCAAGCGCGTGTCTGTTAAGTCCATAGGACAATGGATTTGTTAAGTTCAGGTTAACTGAGAATTTAATCATTTTATTTCGGGTTAGCTTTAAAATAGCTAAGGTTATCTTTAATTGCAGCGGAGTGTAATTCTCGTGTCCAGTTCAGATTAATTGGCGGTAGTTGCTTTGTTATTACTTTGTGAGTAAAGTGGAACCACGTGTTGGTCAGTAACTCTAAGTAAGATCAGTCTTAAAGGCAAATGCTTGTGTGATTATAACGTATCGTCTTGAAAAGATTTTGAATATACCAACTTTTCTTTATGTTCAACCCACGTGGCGTGTACTTTGTGAGACCAGTACCACGTGCTTATATAACTGTTTGACCCATCAGGTTAGTAGTAAGACGTTAGTAACCAGTTCGAGGTTTTTCTTTTGTAATTTGCTTTTCGATCGAATGTATTTTTATTATCTAAATTATTGTGGAGTTATACGCTTTCTGTAAATCAAGTTGACCACGTGGAGCATGTGGTGTAATCACCAAAGTAGCCATCAGCTATTCTTCTTGGGAAGATTTCACAAAGATTTAATGTGAATTTAGTATACCAGTGTGTGGTAATTACATGACGGACAGGATTGTGCTTCGAACGGAAATTCTTTGGGTAAAAATTTGAATCTGTTTGTAGTGATTAACTTTCTCTTGCATGCGTTTCAATGTTCTTTGTGTGTTGTTTTATGAATGCAGTGTTGTATCCAGTCTCCCAATCTTGACTCCATATTTTATGTGTTCCGTAATATTCCAATCTCACAGTCTCACAATCGTAAATAAGGCACCAGCTCAGTTATAACTCACGTATAATATGCTGAAATTTCAATGAACAATCTTTAAAATAAATTTGCAAATATAAACTGATTTCTTTCTTTTTATTTAAATTCTCCTTTTTATATAGATATATTACCGGTTGTTGTATGACTGTAAAAGATTATAATCAATGATAGTCTGATTGGTAATGTGGTAAACCTAGACTAGTTACCCAGTCGTGAAACAGTGGCCCAGTAAACGCACGGTTAACCTCACAAGACAGCTCACAGTTTTAAACCGCTTTCATGGTCTAATTAGCACCCGATTTCAGCATACCAAATTCAAGTCACAATCTTACGCTATTCAGCAAAGCAAATTAGAGTTACAATCTTTCACATGGCGACCCTGTTCTGTGATTCCGCTAGACTCTGGAATCTCTGAGACGTTAGATTGCAAGCGTTGTATAATCTTAATTTTTTTTCCCTACAGCGCTCAAACAACTTTTGCGTTGTTTCTGAGCAGACGTTCAAAAGATTCACGGCGTTGTTGAGCGGCGTTGTGTTGTTTGTCTTGTTTTGTTTTCTATATTTGTTTGTTCTATATATGTGTGTTTTTTTTTTTTTTGCTTGTAAATTCCACTGTTTCGAACAAAGATAAAAATTTGTTTTGCGTATGAAAAAGTGCGTACTAGGTTGGGTATCTTTCGTGTGACTGTCGTAATTTTTGGGGGACACATTTATTGTGATTAGTGTGTTGCGTACTGGGTGTAAATTGCACTAATGCTGACACGTAACCAAGCTAAAAGTAAGCGCTCCGACAACTTAAGCAACATGGACCAAGGGGATAATTTGATTTCCAATATTAACGCGTCGGGCGGTTCCGAAAATTCAATGAGGAATACTTCAGACGGAATGCAAAACAGCACGAACGGGCTCACATCAGAGCCAGAAATTAATTCGCCTCCAACTAACCAAATTGATTTGGCGGAACTCATGAAAGCCTTATTGCAACAAAATAAAGAATTGTTCCGAGAACAAAAAGAATCATCCGAAAAATCGATCCGCGAGCTAGGCGAACAAATGACACAGAAATCAGAAAAATCTGAGAAATCGATCCGAGAGCTAGGCGAACAAATAGACAAAAAACTAATCCAGCAGACAAATAAAGTCGACAAGTCGATGCAGAGAGTGTCCGATGATATCTCACAAAGAATAAACAATCTGGCAAGTGAAATAAAAAGTGACATTATGAAAGAATTAGGCCGTACATTTGAACAAATCGATGACCGTCTGCAAGCCCTAGAACAGAGCAAGCGCAGTGGCGAGGCCGAATCTAAAGAAAGCGAAGAACGGATACTTAGGAATTTCCAAGAGCTGAGAGA
The DNA here is from genome assembly GCF_023898315.1 of Schistocerca nitens. Classification (NCBI taxonomy): domain Eukaryota; kingdom Metazoa; phylum Arthropoda; class Insecta; order Orthoptera; family Acrididae; genus Schistocerca; species Schistocerca nitens. Next base: position 278,154,131 of record NC_064619.1, on the reverse strand, counting down.
ACAATGCCAAAGAGATCGCCAGCAGGTACTGTCGAGGGTCCAGAAGGCTGAAACGCATTGTCCCACGGCCGTTAGCAACACAATAGCGGACAACAGTTTAGCGATCCACGCGTTGGAACTGCAGGTCGAACAATTGAAGCAGACTGGGGCGGAGGACAAGAGACAAATAGATGAGAAGATCGCGGCATTAGCGGACATTGTAGGCACGATGAAGCTGACGGAAAGCGAGAACAATATCACACAGGTAGCGGCCGCAGAGACCGAAGAAGTGCGTTCGCTTCTTAAATTCCAGAAGGGACAGTTTGAAGTGAACAGACAGCACAAAGCTGTAACAGGCGATTTACAAGAACGCGTGGCGCATCTGGAAAACCGCATGGCGTGTGATTCCGAACTCGCCAATAGCAATAAAAATAGCCGTACGAACAGTGCAGAGAGGGACTCCGGCCACGAGGGAGATTTTGACGACAGGGAAGAATGTAATTTAAGGGGCAGACATGAGACAAATAGAAACATTCAAGGGCCTCGCCAGGAGGAAATGCGGGGATTTGATTTCAAACATTTCCTTACGGTAAGAAAATTTGAGATATTCCGAAATTCTCAAAAAGGCATACATCCACGAGCATGGCTCGAGCAATTTGAGTTCTGTCTTCCTCCCGACTGGGCAAGTTCACATAAAATAGAGTATATGTGTGGCTATTTGGAAGGCGAACCGGCGAGTCGTATGAGGTCGGCAGCGCGTCACTGCAACTCCACTCGGGAGTTTCGACAAGCCTTTCTCTCCGCCTATTGGTCGGAAGCGGCACAAGATAGGGTCAAACATGGCATAATTATGCTGCCAAATTTGAACCAGTCTGGTTTCGACAGCCCTGCACGCCTATTCGACCACATGCTGCAGGCAAATCAATTTTTATACGACCCATACGGACCTGCGGAACTAATTAGGATATGCATCACCAAATTGCCGATGCACTTGCGGCACGTCATTCTTGCGGGACGATGCAAAGAGGACGTGGAAACGTTTAAAACGCTTCTCCAAGAGTTGGAATACAATACACCAGAATGCCCGCCTAATCAGGCACAAAGTTATTACGGGGCTCAGCAGCGCGATCGCAGTCGTGGCCGTATTACTAATCAACGGCGTGACTGGTCGTCGCGACGCGAACGAAACAATAATCGAGACAGGCCGTATAGAAACTGGGGTAACAGTCGCGAACACAGATGGAGCAACAGAAATGATAGAGGATGGGGACAAGATCGTGAGCGCAACAGGTACGGCAACCAGCATCGTTACTACGATGAACACGGTGGGAGTAGAATTGTAGGCGGAGCCCCACATGATGTCGAAATTCGGCCGGCCAACCCCAGACATAATCCAACAAATGGGAATGAACGAAACCGGCAATGACAAATGATCAGCCCAGAAGGCGCCAATCGGAACAAATGAGCGACATGGCAAATGAGTACATAGGATTTATAGAGAGGAGAATGAATTGATTAGTTTAAATTTGTGGCGTATGAATTTTGAATAATATGTTAGTAAAAATAATGATAAAGATATTTTTATGTGATTGATTGAAGTGATGTTGTTAATTTGTTTTCTTTCCTTGTGCAATTAGGATTTAGTTTGATTCAAACGTAAAGATAAAAGGTTTCCTTGTGAACAAGTGAAATGCTTTTTTTGTGTCAATTGAAAAGAGTCGCTCCTGAGAGAAGCAAGATCGTTGCTGAAATTGCAAAAACTCAGGGGAATATCCGATCTGTGGGTATTATGGGTCTGGCAAACCCAGGTCCCCAGCTGTTAGTAGCCTTGTTTCCGATTTTCTGCTTTCAGTGCTACTATCTATCTATTACTATTCTATATCTGTCAGTATAAATGAGGATCTCTTACTATAGTATGCGTGCTGTATGAATATTTTAAGATAGGAGAACTCTGAGAAAGGAATGAGTAAGTTTGGAATCTGGAAAACCGGATGCGATAATACGATTGTTTAACCATTGGCTTCCCAATATGCGATGATATGTTAATATTGATGATATATGTCTTTTTTGTTCTTTATAGCTGAGTACGTAAAGTGATGTCTGTGGATTTCGTAAGTATATTGATTCCCTTCAAGGTGAAAGAAGAATTGTGGTTTGTGTAATTTACGTGGTCCTGAAATATTATTGTGGTAGTCAAATACGAGCAGTTTTTCAGCAAATGTAGAATGGAACGGAAATATGGATCCTTTTTGTAGTCTTGATTGATGTTGAGCCAAAGCCTGAAAAATTATTCTGCGTTAATACTTGTCCTAGAAAAGCGACGTTTATGTGTTTTGCTGATGCTGTGAGCATTGCAGCTTATTGTTTTCGCTGGTGCGGGATGCACTGCAGCCTATAGGATTTGTACTGAGGAAATTTCCCTCCTGAAGGTAGAGGATGATTAAATAATTTTGATTATGGGAACGAAGGAAAGCTTGGTTTAAGGTAATAAGGATGAAGCAAAACATTTGTCATTTAAACCACAGGAGGATTCGGATCTTTTGTGTCTGTTGTAAGTTAAAATATGTAAAGATGAAACAGTTTTACAGAATAGAGGTGACCACAATTTTGCCATTCATGAGAAATGAGTCCAGAATAACCACCACAGGCGAAATAAATGATTTGGAAGCGAAAGGTAACGTAAAGAAGGAACGAAATCGAAGCAAAATGGGTAAGAAAAGTAGTATAACCTGTATAATGCAAATAATTTAACCTTCTCAGAGCCATCTGTGTGATTAATTCTTGTCATAACATAATTTTAGATGAAATTTTCTTACTGTTTCATGTGTGAATGTATGAGTATGATAAATGTATAATTGCGAGTCTCTTTTCAGGTGTGCGAACTGGTATAAATGTTTTTGCGTGCAAATAACCATTGTTTCTTTTTACTGTGTATGTTTAAGGAAAGTTCTCCATTTATCATGTGACAAGACGTATGCCGCGAGCGTCAAGAAGAGGGCGAATTAGAACATTTCTGTAGTGGTGTAAACACTTTGTTGAAGTAGCATTGAAGTGGCTTGTGGGATTAATTAGTAGTGGATAGAAGTAGAATTTTGAGTAATGCATGTTTATGGGTAGTTAGTTTGTAGAATAGACAACAGGTGTGCATGTGTGTGTGTAAATAACATGTGAACCCCATGCTCTCCTAACCTATACTTGCGCAAGGCATAACCCTATTCATTTTAGTGGATTAATAAGTGGCATTTGATTTATTAAAACACAAGTGAACCACATTAGTGATGTGGATTTAAATATTATGTTGTCAGTTCATTTAATTTTTATTTTTACATTGTAAAGTCATTTCACTTTTATTTTTTATATTGTCAAGTCATTTAACTTTTAATTTTAGATTGTCGATTCATATAACTTTGTTCTTAAAAATTGTGAAAGACAATACTAAGTGGTATTATGTATGACATTGTGTAATCACATAAGGATGATAAAAAAATTTCTGTGAATGCAGTTGAGAACGTGAAAGCGAACCGGCAAAACTCTTAAGAGACAGCGGGAGCAGCCAGCTAGTTGTAAACTGGCGGGTTTCCCAGCGGGGGACGCTGTCAACCGGGCCACTTCGGGAGCGCGGCCGACAACAAAAGACCCTACGCCGCAAACACTTTCCCGTATACCTGCAGCTAATGGGCGGCCGCCCGCGCGACCCTAGCTGAAGGGAATGACCTGAGATGGGCGAGCGGTCCACCGCGCGGAAATCCATCTCCTGGCAACGCACCTCACGCACGCGACCGTGACGAGACGGCTGCGGTGTAACAACACAAAGGGCGTGGAGCCTTTTGACAGGTACTGTCCAAAGAAACTTGCAGACGTCAACGACGCCTATCGACATTTCCTGACGGATGCCTACTGTGAAGCGACAGTAATTCATGGTTAGATGTTCTCTGGTCGCTAAGGGTGACACGAAGAAGAGCCATTGAAGTGTCATCCTTGCCCAGGAATATCAACCTGGCATGTCAATCGAGGATACTGCACGAATTTGACAATACAAACATGGAACAAAATCGAGATGTTCGTGACACAAGAGAAACTTCATGAGAGGGCAGAGACGGCGGGATCGCACGCAACAGATGGACAAAAATCCCTACTGACAGCTGCGACGACGAACCCCCTCCCCCTCCCCTTATCTTGTGCCACGGAACAGTGGAACTAGTGAGTGTATAAGTGAACAGTGATTATACGGTTCTTAGTTCAATGTATATACGTGTGTTTCTGTCACAGAAACTTTGACTCGTGTGTTTTGCAGGGACTCGATTTATTGATGTTTATTAAACTCTGACTCTTGTATTTTGCAGGTGTTCTATATTTTTGTTTTGTTTTGAAACTTTGACTCTTGTATTTTGCAGGTGTTTTATTTATTAGTGTTTTGTTTTAGATGTTGACTATTGTACTGTTTTATTGATCAATGTTTGTTCTTGTGTTAGCTATTAGATTTGTGTTATTTTGTTTGGTAAATTCATTGCTGTGGCACTGCTTCCTTTATCAGTCAGATTGCTATTCATTCTCATTGGGCTGTGATCGATTAGCCTTTGCATGGGGCATATTTATTGTGAGGAACCCCTTAAGGGTAACAATCACACAATTATTGTACTTTCAGTATAATGACACAGTGCTCATTGTTTGCTAACTAACTGAAATATTGTAGAGTGATTAAATTAGTGCCACATAGTTAGGTTAATCCTACAGATTATTAGTTTTATAAGGTATAGAAATTTTTTTGCGATAACCACTTAGTAAAACAGGTTTTTTTTTGTCGATTTTTTTGCTTTTGCGAATTGTGCATTGTAATGTTCTACTTTATGATACTGATGTTATTTGATGTTCTTTTTTTAATTGCTGTGGCACCTTTGCTATTTTCATAAATTTTGCCTGTTAATAAACAGTCATAAATTTGCCTGTGATCAGTTGGCTCTTGCAATGAGCAAATACTGGTGAACTCCATAAGGGTAACAACCAGAAATTGTTTTCATATTAATGACACAGGAACCATTGTTTTTACTTGCTGACCGATTTAGGTCTACATGATCTTTTAAATAGGTGTCACAGATTGTGTGTTTTTATTTTTTTTCTTTAAAATTGGTTGATTGTAAAGATGTTTGAAATTATTGTGTTTTAGCAAGTAGCTGGTGACCTTTTGCCTTTTTCTTTACACTTTTGGTTTAAGTAGGGTGTGAGAAGCCTGCTTGGGAATGTCCTAGCATGGCCAGAAAATTCCCTGCACAGTCTTTTCCCGGAGCGTTGGGGTTATGAAAGGTCTCTGTTGGATTCCTTTCATGTTTAATTTCTCAAATTTGTTGTCTTTTAAGGAATAAATTCCTCTTCTAAATTTACTGTGGCGTTTCTGACTATCTGGGAGGAGACTGAGTAGTGGAACGTGTTACTTTTACACGTAAACAAGAACGATCTCTCACACTACTACACTTTAAAGCACAGTTTATATGTAATTCTTATATGTAATTCATGTCACACAGTCTCATACGGAACCTACATCCGCTTTCTTTTATATACTGTGTATGATAAGATACTGTCATCCCCCTTCCCTTCTGTGTGAGAGGATGAATGATCAAATGTGTTTGTAGCTGCATGCTTGAGGGTAGCAGACAAGGCTGTCTGCTAGAGAACAGTAGGACCAACGTTGAAACAGGTAGCTACGGTTCCTAAAAGCAGAGAGGTTTCCATTCTTAGTATGGTCCGGTCCGTCCCCTGTCATGTTGGTATAGGAAGCTGCCCCTCTGGCGCCTTCCGTTTGTCTTTGTGAGCGACTCTCAGGAGCACGCTGGGTAGTTCAGTGGGAGTCTGGAAGTTGGAGAGTTGCAGCCGAGCAGTAGGCAGTTGGAGTCCAGTAGTAGCGCAGGGCAGTCCAGCAGTTGCAGTCTGGCGGTGCGAGCGTCTGAAGTGGTAAGATCTCCGGCCAAGCGCGTGTCTGTTAAGTCCATAGGACAATGGATTTGTTAAGTTCAGGTTAACTGAGAATTTAATCATTTTATTTCGGGTTAGCTTTAAAATAGCTAAGGTTATCTTTAATTGCAGCGGAGTGTAATTCTCGTGTCCAGTTCAGATTAATTGGCGGTAGTTGCTTTGTTATTACTTTGTGAGTAAAGTGGAACCACGTGTTGGTCAGTAACTCTAAGTAAGATCAGTCTTAAAGGCAAATGCTTGTGTGATTATAACGTATCGTCTTGAAAAGATTTTGAATATACCAACTTTTCTTTATGTTCAACCCACGTGGCGTGTACTTTGTGAGACCAGTACCACGTGCTTATATAACTGTTTGACCCATCAGGTTAGTAGTAAGACGTTAGTAACCAGTTCGAGGTTTTTCTTTTGTAATTTGCTTTTCGATCGAATGTATTTTTATTATCTAAATTATTGTGGAGTTATACGCTTTCTGTAAATCAAGTTGACCACGTGGAGCATGTGGTGTAATCACCAAAGTAGCCATCAGCTATTCTTCTTGGGAAGATTTCACAAAGATTTAATGTGAATTTAGTATACCAGTGTGTGGTAATTACATGACGGACAGGATTGTGCTTCGAACGGAAATTCTTTGGGTAAAAATTTGAATCTGTTTGTAGTGATTAACTTTCTCTTGCATGCGTTTCAATGTTCTTTGTGTGTTGTTTTATGAATGCAGTGTTGTATCCAGTCTCCCAATCTTGACTCCATATTTTATGTGTTCCGTAATATTCCAATCTCACAGTCTCACAATCGTAAATAAGGCACCAGCTCAGTTATAACTCACGTATAATATGCTGAAATTTCAATGAACAATCTTTAAAATAAATTTGCAAATATAAACTGATTTCTTTCTTTTTATTTAAATTCTCCTTTTTATATAGATATATTACCGGTTGTTGTATGACTGTAAAAGATTATAATCAATGATAGTCTGATTGGTAATGTGGTAAACCTAGACTAGTTACCCAGTCGTGAAACAGTGGCCCAGTAAACGCACGGTTAACCTCACAAGACAGCTCACAGTTTTAAACCGCTTTCATGGTCTAATTAGCACCCGATTTCAGCATACCAAATTCAAGTCACAATCTTACGCTATTCAGCAAAGCAAATTAGAGTTACAATCTTTCAATGGAACTGGCGTGAGTGCGCCTTGGAGTTCTGTAGGGGGGCAGTTCGCTGATACGTCGTGGTTGGCAATACTTCGAAAGCGTTTTTAATGTGCACTGAGTGTTTGTGCACTACATTATTTTCAGCTGTTTAAGTGTCGTGAGCTTGATCGTAGAGCGTTATATATGCATTATTTCGGTGATTTACAAGTAATTGGCATGTCTGTAGGCTATGTGCTGCATTTTTTGAGCAGTTTAGAATTAGTGAGCATGTCTGCAGAGCGTCTTACATGCTTTATTTTGATAATTTACGAGTTGTTTTCGTGTCTGCATATCTGTGTACTACATTATTTCGATGACCTACTAGTAGTTTGCAGGGCTGTAGGCTGTGTAATTAATTATTTCGATAGTTTACAATTAGCAAGCGTGTTTACAGAACGTGATACATACATTATTTTGACAATTTACGAGTTGTTTTCAGATTTGTAGATCAGTGTACAGCAATATTTCGGTGATTTACGTGTAGTTTGCAGGTCTTAATGCAGTGTACTGCATTATTTTCGTTATTTACGAGTATTTTGTGGGTCAGTAGGCTGTATTGGTACTCCAAGCACATTAGAGCAAGTGTTTTATATCAGTGTTATAAATAAACTACGTGATTTCCAACCCTAAAGAAATTGTTCCGAAATAAATGAAGTACACTCCTTCCTCTATCCAGCAGCCTGGCGCAGGCTGAGTCCTTTTCCCACCATTTTCCCCAAAGATCGCCGTGGGATGAAAGCGCCCTCTGGTGGCAGTACTGTGTACTAGGTCAGTTGGACTCCAGACCTCATGGTGAATACACTGGAGGGAGCTACTGCCTGATATTGTTTTCATAACGACTTCCTGCAAAATAAAGACATCCATCCTATCCAGCACTGGCTGAGTCCTTTCCCCACCAATTCCAAGGAAGAAGTGGCGGTCGAATGACTTAGGTTAGTGGAGGTAGCCCAAGTGACCTATTTTCCTGCCATTTTCGTAGGTTAGTGGAGGTAGCCCAATTAACCTTTGAACTTCACACCATTTTCTGGGGGAGGGGAGGGGTGGAGGGTTACCAGATAAGGAGAGGTTAATTCATTGATCAATTTAATTAATTGGTCAACCAAATTGATGAGAGTGAGAGGGGCTATTCCGATAACTGATACATGAAAGAGTACATGTAGCGGTGAGGGGGAGGGGCTGGTTTGGAGGTATCCTGTGGGGTCATGAGGGAGTGGGAGGGAGTGGGGGTACAACACATTAAGGACCTGCGAATCAAAGGGAAGGATACTCTTAGCAGAACAATAGGTGAAGGACCTGTCAATCAAAGGAGAACAATAGGTTTGCCCCTGAGTGCATATCTGCCCCTGATGTAGGCAAATCGTACTAACAAATTTCGCTGTTGGTGCCTTTGGTCCACTAATCTCGTCTCTTCCTGCATTGCTGTGGTCACTGCTTCCACTGACGTCGAATCAATTCGTTTCCTCCCTCTACCAGGTTGTTCCCCGAAAGACCCCGTCTTTTCGAATTTCTGGATCATTTTCTCCAGCCCACAACAGTCACCGGACCAAAGCCTTTTTTCAAACCCTTCAGTGTCCGGAATTTCTGCAGGGCGACTTGTGCACAGTTATCATTCTTGTAATACAGTTTTACAAGCAGAGCGCGATCTTGCATTGACAGTCATGGCGAACCATGCAGACGCGAATGGAGGAAAAGACGTGTACTGGCTTGTTAATACCAGCTTCAGTGAGTCGTATGTATGACCGGTGTTTTCATTTACGTATTCCGACACATACAGTGCCTCTATTGATCAATTTTCACTTTACTTTTTCCCTTCTGCCATGTGTTTTTCCCCATCTCCGATAATATTCCGTTGCAGTTTGACGTCATTCTGACCAGTAGTGTTATTACTACAGCGTTTTGAAAGTTTAACTTTATAACCATCCAGTACATTATTGCAGACATAAGCGTTATTTGATGGTATTTTCAATGAAACAAATAAATTAAAACAATTACCCGATAGATCGTAGGGCACTTGGACTAAATGAAAGATAATTAGTGTGCTAATTAACCCATGGGTGCCCCTATATTCAATTTATGTGGTGGAATATACTGTTAAAATGTTCCTCGAACTTGTAATTCCCAGCCGTGGTGAAAAAAATGGTTCAAATGGCTCTGAGCACTACGCGACTTAACATCTGAGGTCATCAGTCACCTGGAACTTAGAACTACTTAAACCTAACTAACCTAAGGACTTCACACACATTCATGCCCGAGGCAGAATTCGAACCTGCGACTATAGCGGTCGCGCGGTTCCAGACTGAAGCGCCTAGAACCTCTCGGCCACACACGTGGTGAAAAAAGAAAGCTCTCCGTTAATAGTGTGTACAAACAGTACTGTGTGCTACAACTGCTCGTTGTCTCTGGCGAGGACCATTAGTTATCAAAGATAGATGCGGACTTCTCAGACGAACAGAGAATGGAAGAATCAGCAGGCGATGAATGTCATCAGGAAGATAACAGCTATCATCTCTTATGTGTGCAGTACTTTTAATTATTTGTACAGCACTCTTCTGCACAATCTAGAACATCAGTTTTCATCCTCTTGTGCCATTTGTTAGAAGTAATATATTATTCTTCCAATGAGAGAAGTTATTGCTTTGTTCCGATTTATCAGAGATTCTATCCTGCCTGAAATAGATTTCATTTGGGCCTAATGTAAAGCCACCCTAGGCAGTTTCCATTGGATTACAAACATATGTCCTTCCGGACGTGATTAGGTCCAATAGCATTTCAGTTAATTCAATAGCGCAGAGGCTGTGTGGGCAATGAAGCAGCAAGCAGGTCTTTAATTGCAACCCGCATCGCCTTTTGTCTTGACACGTGTTGTAAGGAACGCTTCAAACGGTACTAAGAAAAGAATTTGGGGGGGGGGGGGGGGTGGATAGTGAGCACTTATCTGATGGCTGATTATTATTAGTGATGAACACAGCAATCAGTCTCATAAAAATCTGTATTTTATTGCAGATCTAGCTAGATTGGAGCTAAAGTATAGCTGTCGTCATTGCGTTTAGTAGAGCGGAGAGCGTGTTTTTGTACGTGTTGTTAAAACGACTTTAACCTGCCTATAGCTCATTTCACACTGAGGATGCTGTTTACAATCCAACACAGCCTGCCACAGTGTACGTCATACATATTATACATAATGGCCACCTGATACTGTGTATGATAGATACTGTGACTGGCTGTGTTGGCCTGTAAACAGCTGTCTCGGTGTGAAATAAGCCATGGGCAGGTTAAATAGTTTTAACAACATGTGTACATACAAGCATTTTCGCTCTAAATGTCCCGCCGCTAAACGCACTGACGATGGCAAAACTGTAGCTGATCCGCAATTAAATACAGATTTATATGAGACCGACTGCTGTGTTCATCGCTGATTATAACATTTTCACAGTCGCTGAGCACAACAGACAGTTCCTAATGGAATCCAACTTTCTGGCTTATTTATAGTTATTTTTGATTGATTTATAGCTTCCTTACTGAAAGCAGAATCCTCATTCAAGGCAGGCATCGAAAGTGACACTAGGGAGATGGTAAATTAATTAGAATTTATTTTTGAGGCCAAGAATAACAACTTGCCTTGAATGACAACAAACGTAAAAATGTAGTTAGATTTCACATTCGTTACTCCAGTATGTTGTTATGTATATGATTTGTATAAAAAAGGTGTACAATTCTTCGTTCCCTTGTCAAATTTAGAAAAAACGGACTTACATCGTTCCTGCAACCGACCAGTGATTTGTTTTCAGCTTATTCCACCAGTCAATGACATTCACTTTGATAATATTTGCAGCCATTCTTCGACAGTTGACACGTGAATTTTGTTTATTCTTTATCGAACCTTCCCAGTGTATACTATATTTGGTAAAAGCATGTAGGCCATGTGAAGATGAAATATTTATAATGGAAACCTGTAAAGGTGCTTCTTAAATAAATCAAAACAAAAGAAAATAGTTTGTGGTTCATATGGTTCAAATGGCTCTGAGCACTATGTGACTTAACATCGGAGGCCATCAGTCCCCTAGAACTTCGAACTACTTAAAACTAACTAACTTAAGGACATCACACACATCCATGCCCGGCGCAGGATTCGAACTTGTGACCGTAGCGGTCGCGCGGTTCCAGACTGAAGCGTCTAGAACCGCTCGGTTACAGCGGCCGGCTCGTTTGTGGCTGTTGCTATTAAAAAGGGTAAAGCTGTCCACAGTCCGATGGTTAATTTGAACACACTAATATATTCCAACATTGCCCTAGCGAAGGTGGTACTGCTTTTCCTTCCTTCATCCGTTGTACTGACTTGCCAAGCCAGTTATACTGGGATCTAAAGTTTAATGTGGACTGCGAATCACTGTGCTGCTCGGCTTTTGGCACATATACAACCGTTCCAGGAGGTGAAGGGAAAGGTAAATTAAAGAAACATTTATGCCCTTTTTGAGGAAAGAATGTTTTGCTGCAAGGAAGTGAATTGAAACAAGTATTTTTTTAAAATTTTGTTATTAATTTCACAGCGAAAATTAGATAGCTTCTTTCAAAAAGAGAAAACAAAAATGCTCTTCTGAGTTTTGACTCTTCTTTCACTAAAAATGACCTTCAAAATCTAAAAACTTCACTTAAAAATTCAAAGGCTGTCGTATCAAATTAAATGAAAGGTGTTTATCCAAGAAATAAAAGTTTCTTATGTCAGTTAAAATGAGCTTTCTGTGAAATTTAAGAACTACTCTTTTCACTAAATTTTAATAGCTACTCTGCTAGAAAATAAGGTTCCCCTCCTGAGTGCCGAAAAAGTCTCCCATACAAGTACGAATACTACTCGAAAAATAAAGTGATGGATTTAAGAAGCGAAAAATCGTCACGATTTACATAACTTAGTACATTTCAAAGACATGAAACAGTTCCGTTCCCACTGGTTTACAGTCACAGAAGCATATTTTCAGTGTATTAAATGTTACTGATATGGAGGCTGAATCTCAACAAAGGTTTAGATTGTGATGGCGTGCCTTCCGCGTATCGCATCATGATGAGGTATCAGTTTAATTTCTACGCTTTGAGTATGTCCCGAAGGTAAAATTGGAAATTAACATCGTTTTCAGATCTTAGTTTGCGGCTTAATACATTATTTTGATTCATCAAGCTTATTGTAAAGCCTTGAAGTATAGGATAGCTACCGAATCACTGCTGTTCAATTGATAATAGATTTAAGCAAAGTCAAAGCCTAGCTGACGAACAAGAGCTGAACGACGCGAAAATTAGTATGACGCGAGCAATCAAAATCAATGAATTCGAAATTGAGATTTTGCCAACCGATCCGCCTAAAACTTCTAAGAAATTTTGATCTGATGTAAAGTCAGGTGTTGTTGCTGTTGTGGTCTTCAGTCCGAAGATGTGTTTTATGTCCAGTCTAATCTTTCCTGTGCAAACCTTTTCATCTCCGAAGAACCACTTCAGCCTAGATTCGTCTTAATCTGCTTACTGCATTCATCTCTTGGACTCCCTCTACGCATTTTACACCTCCAACCACGCCCTCCGCTCCCACAACCACTCACTTCCCTCCAATACTAAACTGTTGATTCCTTGATATCTCAGAATGTGTACTATCAACGGCCGATCCCTACTTCTAGTCGAGTTGTGCCACAAATAACTGTCTCCCTGTTTCTGTTCAGTACCACCATGTTACTTAGCGACCTACCCATTCAATCTTCAGAATTTATAGCTTCCTTTCAAGACACCGCCTATTCCATTCATCCGCTCTTTCAAGTTCTTCAGTGTCCCTGATAGAATTGCAGTGTCATCGGCAAACTTCAAAGTTATTATTTCTTCACCTTGAACTTTAATTCCTTCTCCACATTTTTCTTTGGGTTCCTTTACCGCTTGCTTAGTGTACAGACAATAATACTGGGGATAAGCTACAACCCTTCTCAACCACTGCTTCCCACTCATGCCCCAAAGACTTTTATAACTGGCATCTGGTTTCTGTACAAGTAAATAGCCTCTCGCTCCCTGTGTTTTACCCCTGTTACCTTCAGAACTTCAAAGAGAGTATTCCAGTGAACACTGCAAAAAACTTTCTTTAAGTATACAGACGCTTTCAAGACATTCCGTCCAACTGTTCTTGGTAGGTCCACCTTCCTTCAACCAGTCTTCTAAGAGACGTTGTAGGGTCAGTGTTGCCTTGCACATTGCTACATTTCTCTGGAATAACTTATTAAATTGGTTTGAGTAATATTCACACCTGTCATCACTTGCTTTCTTTGGAATTGGAATTATTAAATTCTTCTTGAAGTGTGAGGGAGTTTCGCCTGTCTCATACAATAAATGGAATAGTTTTGTCATGGTTGGCTCTGCCAAGGATATGTTTCGACTTAAGTCTGTCATCGTTCCGTAAAATTATTCTCGCAGTATCATGCCTCCCGTCTCATCTTCATCTACTTCCTCTTCCCTTTCTATGATATTGTCTTCATGTTCATCAGCCTCGTATAGCCTCTCTATGTACTCCTTCAGCCTTTCAGCTTTCCCTTCTTTGCTTAGTACTGGTTTTTCATCTTAGCTCTCGACATTCATACAGCTGCCTCCTTCTCTTTTCTCCAAAGGCTCTTAAATTTTCCTTTAGCGGTATCTATCTTTCCGCTAATGATATATGCTTCTGTATCCTTGCATTTGTTCTCTGGCTATTCCTGCTTAGCCATTTTGCAATTGCTGCCAATCCATTTTTTATACTTCTTTGTACTCCGTCACGCTTGCTTCATTTGCTGCAATTTTATATTTTCTCCTTTCCCAAAAAATTCTTTGGACGCCTTCCTAAGAGACAGTCTCCACTCCTTGCAATGTGACTATGTAACTGTTGACTAAGTGTGGTTTGAATTCAAAGAAATAGTAACAACGGCAGTTTTGGGATATATAGCAAATAAGCTACTGACGGATGAAACTGATCTCCAACGGTACAATAAAGAGATCAGAAAACTGTTGCATAAGCAACGGAAAAGGCATGTCAAATTTAAAAGAACGCGAAATCATCGAGACTGGCGAAGTTTTGTAAAAGCTCTAAATTTAGCGAGATCTTCAGTACTAGGCGCTTTTAATAGTTTCCACAAAGAAACTCTCTCTAGAAGTCTGGTAGAAAACCCAAAGAGATTCTGGTCGCATGCGAATTACAAAAGTGGCAAGACGCGATCAATACCTTCACAGAATGATAGCAATTCTAATGTTACTACTGTCAGTGCCACTAAACCTCAGACTCTTCTTGGAGACGCGAATGATCTGCGCTTCTTCCCAGTCGCTGGGTACACTTGGTTGCTCCAGAGACTACTGTGAACTACTGCTAGAAGGGAACTCATTTCTTTCGCACAATCTCTGTACAATCTCACAGGTGTTTGGTCCGGTGGAGTTACGTTCCCGCTATTAAGCGATTGCAGTGCCTTTTATATACCGCAATTACTTCCGTTCCATGCTGTTTGCAGTCGTTCAAATGGTTCAAATGGCTCTGAGCACTATGGGACTTAACGTCTGAGGTCATCAGTCCCCTAGAACTTGAAACTACTTAAACCTAATTAACCTAAGGACATCACACACATCCATGCCCGAGGCAGCGTTCGAACCTGCGACCGTAGCAGTTGCTCGGTTCCAGACTATAGCGCCTAGAACCGCTCGGCCACTCCAGCCGGCTGTTTGCATTCGTGCGGTGACCTAAAGGAGGAGTTGTATTACGACGTTTCCAGGTGACATACTGTACGATCGAATTCAGATTTCCGTCTTCGGTCATCTTCTGTTTCGATACCGGTATGAACACTGAGCTTCTTAATAGATGATTCCGATCCACTTACTAAATTTAAAAAGGCATGGAGCAGAAAACGAATTGGTAGTTTTGAGATATGGAACAGTGAAGGCAGCAGAGGACAAATAGGTAAAGAGACAAGGCCTAGTAGAAATCCTTGAATATCACAGGATATATTACATTTAATTGATGAATATCTACAGCTGCTCTCCAATTCAGAACCAAATACGAGGCAGAAGGTTCATCGAACCACCTTTAAGCAGAACCTGTGTTATTCCGAATTACGATGCATGTCCGTAGGATCTCTGCATCGAAATTCGGAATAACACAGGCACTGCAATATCGTATCAAATTCTGAGACGGAAAGGGAGAAAAGGCTTAATACTTGAAGGCGATGATGATGATGGTCTGTTGGATAACTTCGGAAGCTACATGCGTCTGTTCGCAGATGATGCGGTTGTCTAAATGAAGATAGCAACCCCAGAAGACTAGTGAACTGCAACTAGAGCTACAGAGGATTATTGTGCAGTGTGCAGCCAGCTATTTGATTCTAAACTTCAGTAAATGTGACGTAGCGTGGATTAATAGGCGGAGAAATCCGTTAGCATACGATTACAAATCTCTGGATATACTCATTAAAGTGACTAGCTGACTATATATATAGATGCAGATGTAGTAAGTATTCCGAATATCGACATTCACGTATTCTGTAGGATCACATGCCGTCGGTATAATTTGGGGCACCATGTTATGTACGCTCGACGTAATTAAAACACATCCGGCGATTTCTTCCCTTTTGAGAAATTTAGTTCCGTCATAGGGCGATTTCAGACTTCTCAGGCGGCACCGAGTACACGGCCGCGGGCTGGTACAGTGTAAACGGCACGCGGCAACCGTGGAGACGCCTGGTACTCCCACAACAGTAGGCGGCTGCGGTGCCGTCAGTGCAATGACGTTTGAGACGGAAGGGGGGGGGGGGCAGGGTTGCTGTAC